>NC_064633.1:422204623-422834851 GCF_023864275.1 Schistocerca cancellata
ACTATGGATGGAATGGTGCACTGGTTAGGACTAAGGATGGAATGGTGCACTGTTTAGATGCTTTATGCTATTGCACTCACAGAATGTTTCAAATTCATTTGAGGTGAACTTAGGTCTGTTGCCTGACACTAGTATTTCAGGTCAACCTTCGAGGCAAAAAATGGATGACAAAACCTGAATTGTGCTATGTGATGTTGTCGAGTTCATTGGTACAGCAGAAGGAAACTTGCTATATGGGTCAACCACAATCAACCAACGAGTGTTCCAAAAAGGTCCCGCAAAGTCTATATGCACACGTTGCCATGGTGATTGCGACTTAAGCCAAGAAGAGCATTTTTGTGGCGGAGCAGACTGATTTTCGGCACATGCGTGACACTGTGACATCATCTGTTCTATTTGGGTGTTCATACCATGCCTGTTACAGTGTTGACGCACTGATTGTTTCATACAAACAATGCCCCAGTGTTGTTGGTGAAGTAACTGCAACACTTCATTTTGCAAACTACAGAATTTTTTGTGCTATGCAAGGAATGAGGCCAAGATGTGGGAATGTACTTGAGCAAAATGTTCAAATATGAATCAGCTTCCATGGCCTGTGCAATTTTTCTATAATGCAGTAGAAATAACTGAAGCAATTCAGAATCCTGAGCATCGATGTGACAACAAGTTGCAGCAGAAGCGTCAAAGTCTATGTCAGGTCTAATTGGAAGACGTGAATGTGTGTGTCCGCATTATCATGTTTAGCTGTCAGATGATACGCAATCTCGTACTGGTATTGAGACAACAACAAAGCCCATCTTTGCAATTTTTGGGCAGTTTGTACAGGAACTCGAGTCGTCGGATGAAACAACTGCATAGGTTTGTGATCTGTTACAAAGTGGAATTGTCTGTCATACAGATAGTGGTGGAATTTGGTGACACCATATACAATAGCCATTGCCTCTTTCTCAATTTGTGAATAGTTATACTGAGCTTTGGACAACACTTTTGATGCAAAAGCAGTAGGTCTGTCTTTATCACCAATTCGGTGTGAAAGCACTGCACTGATTCCATAAGAGGAAGCATCAACTTCCAATACATCTGGTTTGTCAGGATCAAAGTGAACTAAGCATCGATCACTGAGCAATGCATCTTTAAGTTTTTGAAAAGCTATTTGGCACTCGTCTGTCCAAACAAAGGGGACATTCTTGCCACGCAAGTGATGCAATGGAGCTGCGATTTGTGCAGCAGTCCGTACGAACCAAATGTAATAGTTCATTTTCCCTAAGGCTGACTGCAGTTCTGTGATATTGCGAGTAACTGGCAAGTCGCATATGGTTAACAAATGCAACTGAAGAGGATGTACACCTTGACTGATTTATGACATGACGAAGATACTGCAACTCACGTTTTAAAAAAAATCACACTTGTCCAGTCTACACTTCAGTCCTGCATCAGACAACACTTGAAACAAAGCATGTAAATTTGCAATATGTTCTTCAGGTGTACGACCTGCTACAACAATATCGTCCAAATAGTTTGAACAGTTTGGCACTTGTGCAGTCAGCTGTTACAAATACTGTTGGAAAATGGAGGGTGTGGAAGCACTGCCAAAAGACAAATGCAAATATTTAAACAAGCCCATATGAGTATTAACTACACACACGTTTTGAGATTCTTCATCGAGCGCAAATCAATTTTTGAAAAGTAGCATCCAGTGCCTAATTTGTCGATGAGATCCTCTGGGCGTGGCAGTGGGATGGTATCAATGACAATTTGTGGGTTGACTTAAAGTCAACACAGAGGAGAATGCGACCTTAAGGTTTGGGGAGAAAAACCAGTGGATTAGCCCATTGACTGGCTGATATGGGTGCTATGACTCCAGGATCTTGCAATTCCTTAAGTTCAGCAGTGACTTTGTCCCATAATGCAATGGGAACAGTTCTGGCCTGGCAAAATTTCAGCTGAGCATCGTCTTTCAGCGTAATATGTGCAGCAAAATGGTTAGCTTTTCCTAAACCTCCAGGAAAGAATTCCAGGAATTCTTTTAGCATGCTAGCTACACTGTCTTTTTGCATTGAATGCGGACACTGACAGCACATTGTCCTGAATGTTAAAGCCAAACAAATCAAAAGAATCAAGGCCAAATATATTCTCACACTCATGTGATTGTAGCACTGTAAAAATTTCCGTTTGCATATGCGAGCGATACATGGCAGGCAAAGTACATGTTCCAAGAACGGGAATGTCGTGTCCATTATAATCTGTCAGCTGTGTGCTAGTTTTAGACAGGTGTGGAGAGCCTAACAGTTCATATGTGTGACACTTTAGCAATGTGACAGAGGCACCTGTGTCCAACTGAAATTTCACATGTTTCCCACAACTAAGTAAATGAACAAAAAAGTTTATTTGACTGACGTATCACTGTAGAAACTGCACGCTTGCTAGTTTCAGACTTGGAATATACTGCATTAATGACATGGGCCTTGTGACTAGAGTTTTGTGAGTGGGCTGAATTCTTATGTTTGTTCCATTGCAAACATGGATTTTCACATGTCCTTCCTAGCACAAGCATAACACTGAACTTGTCGGGAGGGGCAGTCTTGGTGTTTGTGGCATGAATAACACCTAGGGCAAGACTTAATTCTGTTTGCCTGTGTAGCACCTAGGGCAAGACTTAATTCTGTTTGCCTGTGTAGCCGCCTGTTTAGTGAACTGTATATGCGACATGGAAGATTGTTTACTCGGTGTGCTTAGTGCACACCACCAGTGCAGAATGGGGTAATCGCAGCTAAGGGACTCAACCCGACAAATAGCTGGCTGCTCAAATTTATGAGCCGAATAGGCACCGGAATCGTACTGATCTAGTATTTGTATTACCTGCTGAAATGATGGATCGGACTGTTTCAAAATTTGTTCTCTGGCTTTGACATTAGGTACATTGTACACAATCACATGACATAACATAACATCTGAATATAAAGCACCGCAAACACATTTAAATTTCCATTTCCCTGACATACATTGCAAATCTGTTACCCACTAAGTTTGTTCTGGCCATTTTTTGCTGTTAAAGAATTGATACCTAGCTGCTACCACATTCACTTGTTGGTCGTAATAGTTTGTTAGTGACTGTACAACCTGGCCTTAATCAAGTT
The DNA here is from genome assembly GCF_023864275.1 of Schistocerca cancellata. NCBI lineage: Eukaryota > Metazoa > Arthropoda > Insecta > Orthoptera > Acrididae > Schistocerca > Schistocerca cancellata. Next base: position 422,207,761 of record NC_064633.1, read on the forward strand.
CATTCGGAGTGGTGTTAGGAAAAAGTTTTTGCGTGAGGCGGAGCACTGCACTTCCTACTGTAGATAATAGATAAGGAAGTTTCACAGTACCTGGTACATTGTGGGCCAGTAAATGTGTGTCAGACTGTGATAACCACTCGAGCCATTCCTCTTCTTGGTCACAAAACTGTCAAAAAGATGGTATAGCAGCTGTAGTAGGCAGTGCTTGTACCGTCGGGCGTGCAATGTTGGCAAGTAGATGCTGCACCATGTTGAGTAGTGCTGATATGTGCTGCGTCTGAAACTGAAACATCTGCATTAACTGTGTGGCTTCTAACACTTGCGGCTGTGATGCCAGAGCAGGGGGTGGGACAGGATTGTTGGGCATGTTGGAAGACACAAATACAAAAAATATGCAAGGCAAGCAATCTAAATAATGACGAAATCGGAGAAAAGTTCTGCATCGCCCATCTGAAATCACTGATAAGCAAAAATGGCGAACGCTCCTGCAAAGTAAAGACGAAAGAATTAAGGTGCCTGCAAAAATATGTCCGTAGCTGTCAGCAGGGAGTTCGGAGGATTCTTGTTGTCAGCTTTTGGCCCTTGCCCACTTGTCTCGTATAGGGTGCCTTAAAGGATGCTGTGTTCTTGGAATGCTACACAGCAATTCAAGCAAGTAACATTAGTAGTTTTATTTCAATAAATCAGATTGACAATACTTAACTTGGAGATTTAAAGGAGTAGTCACACGCAATGGGCAACATACAAACAAGTAATGCTCGTCACAATAGATAAAGTCCAAACAAGCAATGGACATGGGTTGTAACACTCTCAGCTATGCCATGCTATGTTCTGCAAATACATTCCACTAATGCCTGTATACTGAGCTGATCTGAGCAGCCGAGGCTGGCAGGAGTGACGCTTATATTCACTTCTTGCAGGTGTCGCTCTTGTCATGGTGTGGTCCTAATCAGCGCACCATTGGCCAACATCGTCTCACTGCCTTCTCCGGTCTTCCATTCTTTATCTTCGTTCTGGCACTTTTGGTTACACCAGAACACTTTGATTCTCTTCTGGTCCAGTTTTCTCACAGTGTTTCACTACCATACAATGCTGTATTCCAGATGTGCATTCACAGCTATGTCTTGCTCAAATTAAGGCCTATGTTTGATTCTAGAAGATGTCTCTTGGCCAGAAATGCTCTTTTTGCTAATGTTAGTCTGCTTTTTATGTCCTCCTTGCTCAGTTTGTTGTGGGTTATTTTGCTGCCTAGGTAGCAGAATTCCTTAGCTTCATCTACTTCATGATCCCTAGTCCTGATGTTAAGGTTCTCGCTGTTTTCATTTCTGCTTTTTCTCATTACTTTTATCTCTTCGATTTAATCTCAGTCTATTTTCTGTACTCGGAAGACTCTTCATCCCATTCAGAATGTCCTGTAATTCTTCTTCACTTTCACTGAGAATAGCAATGTCATCAGTGAATCTTATTATTGATGTCCTTTCATCTTGAATTTTAATTCTACTGTTGAACGTTCCTTTAATTTCCACCATTATTTCTTCGATGTATAGATTGAACAGTAGGAGCAAGAGATTACAACCCCGTCTTACACCCTTTATAATTTGAGCATTTAATTCTTGGTTTCCATTCTTATTGAATTCTTATTGTTTCCTTTTGGCTCTTGTACATATTGTATATTACCCATCTTCTGCGTTAGCTTATCCCTATTTTTCTCATAATTTTGAACATCTTGCACCGTTTGACACTGTTGAATGCTTTTTCCAGGTCAACAAATCCTATGAACATGAACATGTCTTGATTTTTCTTTAGTCTCACTTCCATTATCAAACTCAACATCAGAACTGCTTCTCTGATCCCCACACTTTTCCTAAAGCCAGACTGATCATCATCTAACACATCATCAGTTTTCCTTTCCATTCTTATGTATATTATTCTTGTCAGCAACTTTGATTCGGAAGCTGTTAAGCAGTCTCAGATTTGTTAGCTCTTGCAATCTTCAGAATTGTGTGGATGATATTTTTCCGGAAGTCAAATGATATATTGCCAGACTGATACATTCTACACACCCAGGTGAATAGTTGTTTTGTTGCCATTTCCCCCAGTGATTTTAGGAATTCTGATGGAGTTTGTGTATCCTTTCTTACTTATTTGATCTTAAGTCTTCCAAAGCCGTTTTAAGTTCTGTCACATCATCAGACATGTCTTCCTCTTTATAGAGGAATCTGTGTACTCTTTCCATGTATCCACTCTCTCCTGTGTATTTAACAGTGGAATTCCCATTGCACTCTTAATGTTACCATTGTTGCTTTTAATTTCATAGAAGGTTGTTTTGACTTTTCTGTATGCTGACTCAGTTCTTCTGACAATCATTTCTTTTTTGATTTCTTCACATTTTTCATGCAGCTGTTTCACCTTAGCTTCCCTGCACTTCCTATTTATTTCATTCCTAAGTAACTTTTACGAGAGCTGTTCAATAAGTAATGCGCCACTTTTTCTTGTCAGAACGTATTTATTGTTAAGAGTCAGAATTTGGTGATAATGTACGTCAACATGTCTTGTCCATGACCTATTTTTCTACGTAGTCTACATTCTGTGGCTGTATGCCAACATTGTGGATGAGCATATATTCCCTGCTGGTAAAAGCTCTTGTCCTGTAAGCATAGCCATATTTTCGCTGCATGATTGACACTCTCGTCATCTTCAAATTGTGTTCCCCCTAGATAATTTTTAAGTGGCCCAAAGAGATGGAAGTCTGTGGGTGAATGATTCAGCATATCTTGAGCAGTGGCTGTGATGGGACGTCCCAAGCATATCTGATCATGGAGCTCTGTTTCTGCATTTCCTGAGGCTGCAACTTCCTTTACCCATCGTCCAACTGTACTATCAACTGCAGCATCATCATGCACAGCATAAAAACATTTGTGGATGTCCATCACGGTTTCAAGAATTCAATAACAGCACGCTGCTTGTAATGTGAGTCATATGTAGACACCATTTTGACCCTGTACTAAGGCTCTGCCATCTGCCAGAACGGTTCGAATCATCACCAGTGTTCAGAACAAACACCAAATGTGAGGCACCAGCAAGGGCATTTGTTAATGTATATTAATGGCTTTTTTGGGGCATTACTTATTGGACGACCCTCATATTTCTGTATTCCTGAACATTTTTGTACTTCCTTCTTTTGTTGATCAGCTGTCCATTACCCGTGGTTCCTTTGCAGTTGGCTTCTTTGTACCTGTGATTTTGTTTCCAACTTCTGTGATTGCCCTTTTTAGAGATGTCCATTCCTCTTCAACTGAATTGCCTACTAAGCTATTCCTTATCGCAGTGTCTACAGCTCAGATAATTTCAAGCATATCTCCTCATTCCTTAGTACTTCCGTATCCCACTTGTTCGTGCATTGATTCTTCCTGAGTAGTCTCTTAAACTTCAGCGTACTCTTCAACCCTACTAAATTGTGATCTGAGTCTATATCTGCTCCTGGGTGTGCCTTACAATCCAGTATCTGATTTCAGAATCTCTGTCTGACCATGAAGTAAACTAACTGAAATCTTTCCTTATGCCCTGACCTTTTCCAAGTATACCTCCTTCTCTTGTGTTTCTTGAACAGAGTATTCACTATTGCCATCTGGAATTTTTTGCAGAACTCAATTAGTCGTTCTCCTCTCTCATTCCTAGCACCAAGCCCATGTTCTCCTGCAACCCTTTCTTGTACTCCTTCCCCTACAATCACATTCCAGTCCCACATGAATACTGGTTTTTCATCTCCCTTTACATAATGAATTACCCATTCAATATTCCCATCTACTTTCTCTCTCTCTCTCTCTCTCTCTCTCTCTTCATCTTCGGGGTGAACCATTGGCATGTATGCCTGAACTATTGTCGTCAGAGTTGCTCTTACAGGCTATTTACTCATGAAGTCATTCATCAGTGGGAGGAAAAGTGACTAAAGGTGAGGAATAATTAACTGCAAGCTGTGAAACCAATGGCCCCATCCATTTTGTTCCTCTGTCCAGTCATGAAGGCAATATAAAATGTCATTAACTTGTCTCTGTATAGTACTTAGCACTCTTATATATGGCTCTTTATTTGGGCTGGATGATTAATTTTTTGTTGCCCATGTGGCTTGTGCATTTCACTGTGTCTTATTTTAACAAAGTGATTTTTATTATTCTGGTGAGAGGGTAGCTGTAAATTTATGTGTGGTACTGCATTCTACTTTATCAGATGCCAGGATGAGTGTGATATGTGTTTTAAAATTTTGTGAATTGCTCTGGCCTAAACTTTCATGTTACAGAGTGTCTGGCTCATTCTTCGTAAGTGCAGTAATCAGCCAGGTTTAATTGCTGCTGTACTATTTTTGTGTCTTTCATAGTATTGTTTCCCTTTGAAAAAAACTTTTAGATTAAAGATTGGATTGTTGTGTGTGTGTGTGTGTGTGTGGGGGGGGGGGGGGGGGGGGGGTGGAGTGGGGGGCTGTGTTTCCTACCAAATATGTCATCATCATCATCATCATCATTATTACAGGTATGATATGTTGTTAAGAACCAAGTCAGGAAGGCTAGGGGTGATAAGATATTTGAAGTTTGTGAAGGTTGAGTAGCTCCTCAATCAGCCTAATGGGGCGGAGCGTTCCAATTCCAGTCCTCCCAAGGAAAAATCCATCACAATCTGAGAAATCGTACCCAGGTCCTCTGCATGGCAGTCAGACATGTTGAGAAGATGGACTGTGTCCTCAAATAATTACACGTTTAGTACTCAAATAATCACACATTAAAAGAGAGAGAGAGAGAGAGAGAGAGAGAGAGAGAGAGAGAGAGAGAGCTATTCTACAACTTCTTGGTGTCATCTGCTATGTTTCCAGTTTTCCTGGAATCTGTCAAAACAGATTTGGTGTGAGAAACTAACACAAGGTAAACATCATCTCATTTCTTAGAGCCTTATCTTTAACTTCATAATATTTGGATACAGATCTATTAACTTTCTTCTTTTCTTGAAGACCATTGAATGATTCTCTAGCTACTAATTTTATTCGTCTTTTATTAAAGCAATAGAATAGGGATTGAGTCATCAGAAACTGTCTTTATTCAGTTTTCTCCTGTTCATAAATATCTAATGTAAAGAGCTTCACAGATTTTCTCATACACGTCTGTTGTTCTCTTGGAGTGGTGACATTTTCTTGCCAGACCTGCAAAGAAAGATTAATTGGGGTAAGGATAGAGTAGAAGCATTTCAGGAGTGAGCATAGCATACTGCGCATGGGCTCAACATCAAATACATGACTTCAATAAAACACTGCTTGTTTACACTTTTTGCTTGGACCGAAACTTAAATGTATATGATCTTTTTTACACCTTTGTGTATTTTTAACTGCACTGGTGTTGTTATAGATGCAAAGCAAAGCAAGAACAGTTACGTTTTACAGGAAAGTACCACAAAGGTCTATTTATGGTTATTGTAAAAGTGAGAGCTGCTTTATATATTTAAAAGAAGCAAGTCACAATGTTATGCAATATAGGGCAATATTCTGTTATTGTTATGACCATGTATTGGCAAGGCAATGATAGACAGATAAATTCAATAGTGGAAAGAATTTTTTGATAGAGAGGAGTTTAGAGATGTGAGGCTTATGGGGTGATTCTGACAAGATCAAGACAAATATTGTAAACTCATTTCTGAAGCTTTGGTGGAATTTTCCTTCAGATTATTGTTCTCACTAGTTCATTGACGTCCACAAAATGCTAGTATATAAAATGCCATTATTTTGTTCACTGGGATTGATGAAATGATGTTGACCTTTAAACAGACAGTAAAGGAGAACTAAAACAATTTCTTCAAGGCACAGTTTTATTGCAACAAGTTTGTGCAAACCTTATTTCTATATGAGAGTGTGTGAAGGTGAGTGAAATGTATTTTTTTTTTTTTTTAGGTTTTTTCAGCTAATTTTCAGCAGCTGATATATAAAAAAACTCGTGACACTGAACTGCATTAACTGGTTTTTATTAATATTACCAGTTTTGGCCATAAAGCCATCATCTGCTGCCTAACAACATAACATTACAGTTTGTAGAACAACATTAAGACAAAAAAAATTGGTGCCTGGAAGTGACATAATAATATGCTTACAAAAATCAGTTATCTGTCATGAATATTGAAACACAAAGTGCTGAATATTTTAGTGAACATGAAACACAGAATAAAAATCTCATTCATAGAATTTATAAGTGCAGCAATCATCCTGTTCATATGAGATGACGACAACAAATACAAAGTGACTTGGCATCCCAGCCCAAAGATCTCCTTATATTGAAGATATACCATATATCGATATGTACATTACTTAATTATAAAATGTGACAAATAATGTAAAGATAGCTAAATCTTATCTCCACCATCGTCATGTATCATAATAATTTATTTTGTATACAATCATGCCATCCTAATACACAGAAAAAGCATACATCAAGGTCTCAGTTGACCTGGTCACTATATAAAGACAGAGAATGTGATATTGTATAAATTACAGTATTACAATATTGTAGAAATTATAGCACAGCCTAAAACAAAAATGATTCCTAACATAAAAATGATCCAATAATAATCCATTCCACATCAAACGGTCCCTTCCCTACAGCCTAGGTCTTCGTGGCAAACGAATCTGCTCCAGTCCGGAATCCCTGAGGCATTACACCAACAACCTGACAACAGCTTTCGCATCCCGCAACTACCCTCCCGACCTGGTACAGAAGCAAATAACCAGAGCCACTTCCTCATCCTCTCAAACCCAGAACCTCCCACAGAAGAACCACAAAAGTGCCCCACTTGTGACAGGATACTTTCCGGGACTGGATCAGATTCTGAATGTGGCTCTCCAGCAGGGATACGACTTCCTCAAATCCTGCCCTGAAATGAGATCCATCCTTCATGAAATCCTCCCCACTCCACCAAGAGTGTCTTTCCGCCGTCCACCTAACCTTCGTAACCTCTTGGTTCATCCCTATGAAATCCCCAAACCACCTTCCCTACCCTCTGGCTCCTACCCTTGTAACCGCCCCCGGTGTAAAACCTGTCCCATGCACCCTCCCACCACCACCTACTCCAGTCCTGTAACCCGGAAGGTGTACACAATCAAAGGCAGAGCCACGTGTGAAAGCACCCACGTGATCTACCAACTGACCTGCCTACACTGTGATGCATTCTATGTGGGAATGACCAGCAACAAACTGTCCATTCGCATGAATGGACACAGGCAGACAGTGTTTGTTGGTAATGAGGATCACCCTGTGGCTAAACATGCCTTGGTGCACGGCCAGCACATCTTGGCACAGTGTTACACCGTCCGGGTTATCTGGATACTTCCCACTAACACCAACCTGTCAGAACTCCGGAGATGGGAACTTGCCCTTCAGCATATCCTCTCTTCTCGCTATCCGCCAGGCCTCAATCTCCGCTAATTTCTAATTTCAATCTGCCACCGCTCATACCTCACCTGTCTTTCAACACCATCTTTGCCTCTGTACTTCTGCCTCGACTGACATCTCTGCCCAAACTCTTTGCCTTTACAAATGTCTGCTTGTGTCTGTGTATGTGTGGATGGATATGTGTGTGTGTGCGAGTGTATACCTGTCCTTTTTTCCCCCTAAGGTAAGTCTTTCCGCTCCCGGGATTGGAATGACTCCTTACCCTCTCCCTTAAAACCCATATCCTTTTGTCTTTCCTTCTCCTTCCCTCTTTCCTGACGAGGCAACCGTTGGTTGCGAAAGCTTGAATTTTGTGTGTATGTTTGTGTTTGTTTGTGTGTCTGTCGACCTGCCAGCACTTTCATTTGGTAAGTCACATCATCTTTGTTTTTAAATATATAATGTATGGTTAGCTTTAAAAAAATGGATGACAGTCAAGAGGTTGAATAAAGAATGTCTTGGAAACAAGAGTCCGAATATTGAAATAACTTTCCAAACCACACAAAGCAGTTGCAACAAAAACAGCTTTTCAGTAAACACAAAAAATCAGCCTTACAACTCCGTTAGACAAATAAAGTAATAGTAACATCAGCAGTGCAAGTCTGTGTGTCAACTTGCGTGGATAAGTGGTCAGCATGTCTGACTGCCATCTAGAAAACCTGGACTTAATTCCCAGCACTGCCAGGGGTTAGTCCTTGGTAGATGGGAGGACGGAAATAGGGTGGACTCTACTTTGTGAGATTAACTGAAGAACTGCTTGAATGAGAAGTAACAGTTCCAAGGTCCAGTAGTGTGCTGATCCCATGCGCCTCCATACTGCATCCAAATAATGCCCTAAGCAGAGGATGAAACAATGGCTTGTCGGCATTGCATCATCCTCTGCGCCTAATCATGGAGTTACTTGGTTTTTGTAGTGTAGTACAGTGAGTGAGACGCTTTTGTTGTCAGCTTCCTGTTTGTAATGTTCATTTTTTCCTTCAGTTGAGAAACTGTATTAACTTCAAATGATCCCATGTTGGAGAGATTTATAACAGTGCACTACATTTTCTTCTTTAGTTGACTGCTGTGTGGTTAGAATTATTTTCTTGTGCCTCCTGCCTATTTCCTATTTTTGAATCCTTGTAAGGTAAGCTGTTGGTAATTCACAGGAGTTAACATTAGATCAAATAACTAATCAGATACTGAATCGAATTTGGGAGAAAAGAAAGTTTTTGGCACAAATTGACTACAAAAAGGAATCGATTGACAGGACTCATCCTGAGGCAGGAAGGAAGTATGAAGGCAAAAACTGTAGACAGAGACCTAGGCATGAATGCAGCAAGCAGAGTTAAATGGATACAGGTTGCAGTAGATACAGGGTGGCACACGAAATGTGTTACCAATTGTTTCTTTCACAATTTACGATGCACATTAGATATCCCGCTGGGATCTCTACAGCAGTACCAGCAGAGCTTGGAACAAATGAGTTATGAAATGACGTGTAATTCACGATACTGCTGCTACAAGACTAGTTAGCAGCAGTGGCTGACAATGGAAGACTGACGACACAGCAACGATCGGCAATTGTGTTACTTTTTCATGAAACGAAAAGCCTTGTTGTGACTCAGAGGCGTTTTTGACAACAGTTTAACACACGTTGGGTCCCTTGCGAGAAGACCATCCACAGGTTGTACGATAAATTTGTACAGGAAGGAACAGTATTGGAAGTGAAGCGACCTCGGCCTAAGCCTGTTTGTTCGCCGGAGAATATTGAAGCGGTACGAGTTGCTGTGCAGAGAAGTCCCGGGAAATCATGTAGAATGGCAGCAGTGCAACTGGGAATATCCAGATGCTCCATCAACACATTCTTAAAAGTGACCTCCATATGTACCCATACAAGATGGCCTGTGCACAGCAGCTCACTGAAGAACACAAGCAGCAGAGCTCAGTGGGTGGAGGATAGGGAAGAAACTCTCAACAACATTTGGTTTTCAGATAAGGCGCATTTTCATTTAGACAGTGTTGTTAACAAACAGAATGTATGCTTTTGGGCCACTGAAAACCCACAAGTGCTTCATGAACGACAACATTATGCTCTGAGGATTACAGCGTGGGCAGCAATTTCCAGTCACGGACTTACTGGACCCTTTTTCTTTGAAGAAACTGTGAACAGCGAGCGGTATTTGAGCATGCTTCGCAATAGCTTCATTCCACAGCCTCTTGCTACTACCTTGTCCTTCAACACGCAGTGGTTCATGCAAGATGGAGTAACATCACATACTGCAAACACTGTGTTGGAGTTTTTTCACGAGTATTTCGACATGCGGAGCATTTCACTTAGGTTTCCAGGTCGCTTCAATGACGGACAAAATTGGCCCCCCAATAGCCCAGACCTCAATCCATGTGACTTTTTTCTTTGGGGGTACCTAAAGGAAAAAATTTTCCTGAAATGTCCACGTGATTTAATGGAGCTCAGAAGACTTATTCTTCAAGCTTCCAGTGAAATTACGGAAAACATATGCCGTAGGGTAATCACTAACTTCACGCTTGAAGGAAGTTAGGAAACAAAATGGTGGACATATTGAGCATTTGCTGAGTTAGAACAAATCTTGATAGACGGCTCTTCATTGTAGTATATGTTCCTTTCAGATTGTTTTGACAATAATGTTTATATTCAAAAACAAAATGGTGACATACATCGTGCACCACCCTGTACATATATATGAAAAGATTTGCACGGGATAGACTAGTTGGGAGAGCTGCATCAAACCAGTCTTCGGACTATAGACTACAGCAGCAACAACCATTACTTCATGCACACGCCAATTAGTGGGATCTTTGCAATGCAAATAGATACCTTCATTCTTTCTTACTCTACGCTGTTAATTTTTTTCCAGGCATGCAGTAAACTTACTAGTCAGTCTTCCTGGGAGCTGCTATTCAGAACTATTGACACTTGCAGACAGACTGTGCCCACCTGAGCTGGAATGTGAAGGATATAACATGGCAGTGGTGGAAATAATATTGGAACTGTTGGATGAAAAACTGGAAGACCAGGTAGTTATCGATTCTCTATTACCAAATGTCATGTGTGTTTTGGAGTTAATCTGGGAACATAGATCAATTTTGACATCATTCTTGATTGTGTACAAGCATTACCACATATACAGTTCACTAATTTGAATTTAACTACATAAGCTATTGCCCACAAAACCTATGTCAAACATTATTTCTTATTACTATTCTATGTTTCTGATTTATGTAACTAAAAAGGAATCTACACTTTGTCCCTAGATCTGCCCCAAGAGTCACATTTAAATAGCAAAAATTAAGAGTTGGAAGATTCTTACATGTTTATTCTCCTGAAGCTGCAGTTTAATAATGAATTCAGAGCTATATATGTTATTTAAAATGCTAAACCTAAAATAATAAGTGAATAATAATACTATGGACACTTCAACATTTGTTATTTATTTATTTAACCTGATCAGCTTAGGGCCTTCAGGCCATCTCTTACCAGGGTTTCACAAATACAATATTTTTTTACATCATAGTTACTTGAGAAATACCAATAATTTTAGTATGACAAATAGTAATAAACTAGTATTAATAGAATTAAAAATGATTTCACCTCTATTAATACTACAGCTGCTGCCACCAGTAATAATAATAATAATAATAATAGTAAATAACAGCAATAAAATAATAACAACAACAATAATAATAGTAATAGTGGCAGATACAAAACATATTTATTGGATAGATGAAAGAATCTACTCATTAAGTGATGGCATGAGAACATACAGATAAAGATATCGATATTTGCAAGCTATTGGAGCCTTCTTCTGGCAGAACGGTTGAAGGGGAAGGAAGAGGGATGAAGGAAAAGAACTGGCGAGATGCAGGAAATGGACAGAGTTTGAAAAAGGCACCCAGAACTCATGGGCAGAAAGGATGAGATTCCTTGTCATCTGATGTGCGAAAATCTCTGCACTTGTCTGCATGCAGCCAGGATAGCTATGCAAATGATGTTGAAATATGATCAAGGAGTGAAACATCACAGACATCAGACACAGGTGATCATAACCAGTTCCAGGTGACATGAGCACTTCAGAGAAAGAGCTTTCAGGGTAACATTGCTGTAATCAACAGTTGGAAGAATAAGTGGTTGTACAAGTTCTTTTTTTTTTCCTTCTGGTTTCCCCCCCCCCCCAGAACGAAAGGGAAGATCTTTTTAAATTTTTGTAGGGCATTCCATCTTGCTCATTGTGGCTGTGCTCAGTCCAATTTAGATTTATGTGCATTTTTGGTCCTAGATCCTTTCCTGAGAGCGAAAAATTGATATTTGTTCCATTTAGTATTGAAGATGATAGGGTTCCCCAATATTTCGGGCTAACGAGTCTAGAATGACCAACAGAGCCACTTGTGGTTTGAATGCGTTGAATTTTGACCCTGTATTCTGTGCCCATTTTGACAGTGCCTACAGGTCAGTCATGAAACTCTCAAAAGCAATATTCAAGTTTATTAGATACAACTGGAGGTCATCAACATACATGTGGTAGTTGCAGGAGGACAAAACTGATGACATAGCATTGCTGTACAGGGAAAGAGTATAGGACCTAACACTGAACCCTGGGGAATGCCTCATTCTGCCAGCTTCCGTTGAGACTTTATGATGCCTGACACAATGTTTTGCTGGCAAGATGTCAGGTACAAGCGAAACCGTTCCACTATGTTGCTGAAAAATGTAGGCTGCTAATTTTGCCAAGTAAAATGTCGAAGTCAACAGTTTCAAAACCTTTGCTGATGTCTAACATAGGAAGCACACAATAGTCACCTCTTGTCTGTCCAAGGCAACCTTCAGGTTGTCTATTACCTTTATTACGGCACATGTTGCACTGCAATGATTACAGAAAGCTGATTAGTATTCATCCAGTAGATTGTTTTTAGTTAACTAGTTGGTTAACTGGTTCCGGACTGTGTATTCTAAGGCCTTGGATGTCGCCTAAAGATGTCACCTGAAGTACATAAATAGGTCAGTAACCAGAGTGCGCTATTACATTGTCCTTTTTGAAGTAGTGGCTTAACTAGTCCCTGTTTCCAGGCCTCGGGGGGAACATTTGTGGTTCAGGAGTGGTTGAAGATATTTATTATAGTGGGCAGTAGTGGGTCAGTAATAAGCTTCATCATTAGGACTATGGTGGCATTGTGTCCAGTAGATGCTGATCTGATACACATGTTGATGTGTTTGATAGTATTGCAAATAAAAGTTTTAGACAGAATTCTGCATGACTACTGTCATTTATCCGCAGGAAGTAATCAATAAGTATCTGTTTTATTTTTTTACCTTACTAATCAGCTCATAGCAATGTACACACACAGTTAAAAAACTGAGGTTTCCTTCATTTTCAAAATTCAGTGCTTCAGGTAAATTCTTCATAATTTGTTACATCATTATGGAACCACAGCAGTCATACTTGCTGTTATAACGAGCTGTCCAAACTTCAATAAATTTTTGATGTTGGATTCTGGTAACTGGTTTCAGTCTACAAGACTATCTTCTGACCAGAGGTACTAGATGATATGAGGAGATGGTTCAGTGAGCTGTGTAGTAGCGACTGGTATTTGTCATGAACTGAACATTTGGAAAAGTGACAAGTTCCAGCTGGCACTACACAGCAGTTCTGTGAACCAGCTCCTCCCTTCATATGGAGCCTCTGCTCTGAAGATGGTCTTACAGATTGAAACCGATAACCAGAATCAAAAGTAAATAATTTATTGTGATTTGGTCTGCTTTTACTAAAAAAAACGAGATGCATCCAGAAAGTAAGTTCCGATCATGTCCAGAGGTGGCATGAGTAGTCGGATAGGAATGTGCATGCACAGGAGCGGAGAGGATTTATGTGGAATACTGCAGTGCAGTTTGAGTCTTATTGTAACAGTGGGTACCTCACAGTCCTGGGATAAAATGGCTGCTCTGATATTGTCTCCCATCAGCTGCAAGATTCCTGCAGTTATCCAATTTTTGCATGCTCAGAAGCAGTCTCCAGCATGGATTCATTGCCAGTTGTGCCATGTGTATGGACACAACACTGTGAGCGACAGTACATTCAGACAATGGTGTAGGCAGTTCGCTGAAGGACAAACCAATATTCACAGTGAAGATCGTAGTGGTCGACCATCCCTGGTGACACCAGAACAGATGGAAAGTGTGTGGCAAGCAATTTTGCAGAGCTGGTGTTTCACAATTTCAGAATGCTCTCATCAATTCCCCCAGATGTCTCGCTTGCTCTTGCACAAAATTGTCTCCTAGTGGCTTGGTTTTCATAAAATGTGTTCACGATGCATGCCAAGGCAACTGACAAATGGACACAAAACCAGACATCTGGCCACAGCATTGACATTCCTACAGTGGCATGCAGAGAAAGGTGATGAGTTTCTCGACCATGTTGTTGCTGGATATGAAACATGGGCGCTACGTGGCACACCAGAAACAAAACAACAGTCCTTGCATTGGTGGTGTAGTTGTTCACTTGTGAAAGCCAAATTCAAGCAGATAATCTCTGTAAAAAAATCATGTTCACTTTCTTCTGGGAGCGATGTAGTGTCTTCCTGTGTGAGTTTTTACTGCAAGGGGAGATAGTGAACGATGATTGGTATTGTCAGAAATTGTAAAATCTGAGGAGGGCGATCCAGAACAAGTGATGTGAGATACTGAAAAGAGGCATTGCACTTGTGCAGACAATGCAAGACTCCATACAGCCAATCCACACGAATGTGTTGAATCGGTGTGGATCTTCGGCGATCCATCCTACAGTTCTGACCTTGCCCGAAGTGATTTTCATCTCTTCCATCTCTTGAAACATTTTCTGGCAGGAAAAAGTTTCCTTAATGATACTGAGATGCAGACTGAAGTGACTGTGGCTTCGGGAATTGGTGGCAGACTCATATTATATGGGTATACAATTGATAGTGCACCATTACAATAAATGCATCATCAATGGTGGTAACTACATTGAGAAGCAGCCAGTGAACCTGTGTAAACATTCCAATATATATTTTGCACTTAGTCATATTTTTGTTTTCTTTATCAATCGTTGAAACTTACGTTCTGGGTGCACCTTGTAATAAATTCTTAATGGTCTTGGTTCAGCCGTTGTAAGTAATGTGTGAAGTTGCGATGCCAGGGGAAGAATAGAGCTATGACATTATAGAATTTAGAGCTAAGTGTGCAAAGGACAAATGAAGTAAATTTCAGAATGGTCTCAATGCCAGGCATGGGAATGGGAAGACAGGTGAAATGGTACCTGTAAATGAGTAAAAAGTTTAGTAATTGGGTTATTTGCTAAAATAGATATGTCTTTTGCTACTTGAGAAGAAGGAAGGAATATTTAGAATTGCTGGCAGGATTAATTTTGAAGTAAAACTCTTTAAGAGAAAAGATAATACATGCTTATTTCTGATTGGTGGTTTTGTAGGTAATCAAGAAACATCCTGAGTCTCTGTGTCCACTACTCACAGTCTTAGCCAAGGGAGCAAGACATCAGCGCCCAATTCGGAAGTTCCTAAGAGCAAGAATCTTACCTCCACTTGGTGATCAAGTATTAACAAGACCAGAAGAGGGTGACACAATGCGGAATAAACTATGTCGTTTGCTGACAGCAGCAAATCCAGACACCAATATTTCACAGCTGGCTGCTGACCTTCTGTTCGTGCTATGCAAGGAGAATGGTATGCTATTTTTTTATGTTGTCTAAATAATTGTAAGAACTGTGGAGCATCTCTGTCAGTTTTCCTACTTCTGTCCTCTGCTCACTCAGAGAGAAGTGATATACATATGTTCTATGAGATTTGACCTCTAGAGAATATCATAAGTCTGTAAATACAGTTTGTCTTGTATGTTACTGGATCAAGAGCTTATAAGATATTTGAAGATTAATAATACTTTATTTTATTATTTCTTTATAGAATTCTGTATACTGCAGATGCATTTGATTTACTGGAAACTTTTGATTTCGTGTCTTCCTTGCTTACATATGATAACATCTCAGTTAAAGTCTGATAAGCAACAGAACTAATAATAAAACTTCTAATTTTAAACAGAGAGATGAAATAGAAGCTATTACAGTCCTCCTCCTGCTCTTGTTCCTGTTCATGCTTCTTTCCGCCCCCCCCCCCCCCCCCCTCCTTATCACATTTTCCTGTATGCTACCTTTACCATTTTTTCTGCTAACCTCTTTTCAGCTAACTTACCCACACATCTATGATTAGTGATCAAGCCATTAAGGCTTCACACATAATTAAAAGCAGCATTTTATTGATTGTGGCCAGCTTAATTGAATGATGGTCAAGAGACAAAGACATTAAGCAGTCATAACTTAGTAACTGATGCAGTCAGCATTTACATTCTTCTGTAACAGAGGTCATCATATATGTGTTGCTATGATGTGGTACATGTGAATACTATGGCAGTACAACGTACAAGAAACACAATATTTGGCATTTACATAGTGTACACATATGTGGCTGCTGCTGTGACGAAATGGGGACTGGTGATCTTGCCACAGTATTGGCATCAACACTGACTAGATTGTTAGCCAAATCTAGTGATCAGTCCTATTAATTAAGATTTCGTGTGCAACCTTGACTACATGGGCTTTCGACACCTAACATAAATAAAAAATTTACAACAGATCGTGTGTCACCTGGTTGGCAATGTCAACAAACTTGATAACCTTTTTTCTACTACCTTACGTCTTTCTTGCTAACTTACCTCTTTTACCCTCCTAACTTGCCCTATTTCCCTGCTAACTTGCCCTTTTTTCTGCTAACTTCCCTTTTTTATACTAACTTGCCCCTTTTTTCCACTAATTTGTCCTTTTTTCCACTAACTTGCCCTCATTCCTGCTAATTACTCTTTTTCCAATTTGTTTGTTCTCCCACTGTCATGCTTTTTTCCTACTGTCTTGCCTTTTTCGCTGCACTAGCCAGGCTTTTTTCTGATAACTAGCTTTTTCCCATAGACAGAAAAAATCCTCAAGCTCAACATTCAGCGTTTTCATTTGTGTAATTTCCCTGACCCAACTGCTTTTATTGCAATAGTTGCTACAAAAATGCTTTTCATTTGCCTGTGTTTGATTTATAAAATGCAATTTGTAATGATAGGTTACATCTGTGAAAGAGCTCGTAATGATAGGCTACATGTGTGAAAGAGCACAAGGAATACAAAACACAAAAAACAGGGAGAAATGGACAAAATAAACTTTTTGTCCATTTAATACATATCACCCCTCTAAGAAGCTGATATTGTAATATATGGAACAAATGTTCAACAGTTTATGGAAGCTTCAGGACACAATTAAGTGGTGATAGTTGAAGAAATTGTTGGAAATAAAGGGATAACTGGAAAGACTGTCACAGTAACCTGAAAAAATAATGGTCCAATAAACCTTAGTAAATAATCTGAACGTCTAACAGAAGATGCAGAGCAAAAAGGGGTTTCTCTATCTTACTCCTCCTCTCTACTATTGATCATTTTTCTCCATCTTCCTAAATTTATTTTGGTCTTCACTTCAATTTTTCCCACTTTTATTTTCTCGTAGTTCATTTGCAAGTCAAATTTCTTCCTGCTGCCTAACAAACACACCAATCATACTGGCTCTGCCTCCATAGGCCTCTGTACACAATCAAACTTGTCTGTCAAATTCACTCTTTTCTAATAAGTCCTTACACATACTAACAAAGTTTTTCAATTTAACCTCCCTCTTGAAGCAGATGCCTTTTGTGTCATGAAGTATTTTGACACTAGTGGGAACGGCTACCACTGTAGGCAAAGCATTTCTTGCATTGGCTTTAGCACTTTGTATGAATATGAAAAAGAATTTGAGGTGCTGCTCAAGGAACTGTTTGAAATTGAGAGAGAAATATACTTATGAAAATCTGCTACAGGGAGTAATATACTAAGAACCTGACGACTACATCAATTTTCCCGAAAGGACAGTTAAATTTTTAATAACTGAGTTACTTCACCCTCACACTGAAAATATAGGCACAAGAATGCAAAAACTTATTCTCTCTTAGTTGTTCCTCTCATGGCAGTTCATTAAAATACCAGAGTGCTACAATTGAGAGGGTGATATGTATTAATCACAGCTGAAAGCAAGGGGAAACTACAACCGTAATTTTTCCCAAGGGCATGCAGCTTTACTGTACGGTTAAATGATGACGGCGTCCTCTTCGACAAAATATTCCGGAGGTAAAATAGTCCCCCATTCGGATCTCCAGGCAGGGAATAATCAGGAGGACGTCGTTATCAGGAGAAAGAAAACTGGTGTTCTACAGATCGGAGTGTGGAATGTCAGATCCCTTAATCGGGCTGGTAGGTTAGAAAATTTAAAAAGGGAAATGGATAGGTTAAAGTTAGATATAGTGGGAATTAGTGAAGTTCGCTGGCAGGAGGAACAAGGCTTTTGGTCAGGCGAATACAGGGTTATAAATACAAAATCAAATAGGGGTAATGCAGGAGTAGGTTTAATAATGAATAAAAACATAGGAGTGCGGGTAAGCTACTACTAACAGCATAGTGAATGCATTATTGTGGCCAAGATAGACACGAAGCCCACGCCTACCACAGTAGTACAAGTTTATATGCCAACTAGCTCTGCAGATGACGAAGAAATTGAAGAAATGTATGATGAAATAAAATAAATTTTCAGATAGTGAAGGGAGACGAAAACTTAATAGTCATGGGTGACTGGAATTCGGTAGTAGGAAAAGGGAGAGAAGGAAACGTAGTAGGTGAATATGGATTGGGGGGAAGATATGAAAGAGTAAGCCGCCTGGTAGAATTTTGCACAGAGCATAACTTAATCATAGCTAACACTTGTTTCAAGAATCATAAAAGAAGGCTGTATACGTGGAAGAAGCCTTGAGATACTGACAGGTTTCAGATAGAGTATATAATGGTAAGACAGAGATTTAGGAACCAGGTTTTAAATTGTAAGACATTTCCAGGGGCAGATGTGGACTCTGACCACAATCTATTGGTTATGAACTGTAGATTAAAACTGAAGAAACTGCAAAAAGGTGGGAATTTAAGGAGATGGGACCTGGATAAACTGAAAGAACCAGAGGTTGTACAGAGTTTCACGGAGAGCATAAGGGAACAATTGACAGGAATGGGGGAAAGAAATACAGTAGAAGAAGAATGGGTAGCTCTGAGGGATGAAGTAGTGAAGGTAGCAGAGGATCAAGTAGGTAAAAAGACGAGGGTTAGTAGAAATCCATGGGTAACAGAAGAAATATTGAATTTAATTGATGAAAGGAGAAAATATAAAAATGCAGTAAATTATGCAGGCAAAAAGGAATACAAACGTCTCAAAAATGAGATCGAAAGGAAGTGCAAAATGGCAAAGCAGGGATGGCTAGAGGACCAATGTAAGGATGTAGAGGCTTATCTCACTAGGGGTAAGATAGATACTGCCTACAGGAAAATTAAAGAGACCTTTGGAGAAAAGAGAACCACTTGTATGAATATCAAGAGCTCAGATGGAAACCCAGTTCTAAGCAAAGAAAGGATAGCAGAAAGATGGAAGGAGTATATAGAGGGTCTATACAAGGGTGATGTAATTGAGGACAATATTATGGAAATGGAAGAGGATGTAGATGAAGATGAAATGGGAGATATGATACTGCGTGAAGAGTTTGACAGAGCACTGAAAGACCTAAGTCAAAACAAGGCATATACAACATTCCATTAGAACTACTGACAGCCTTGGGAGAGCCAGTCCTGACAAAACTCTACCATCTGGTGAGCAAGATATATGAGACAGGCAAAATACCCTCAGACTTCAAGAAGAATATAATAATTCCAATCCTAAAGAAAGCAGGTGTTGACAGATGTGAAAATTACCGAACTATCAGTTTAATAAGTCACAGCTGCAAAATACTAACGCGAATTCTTTACAGACGAATGGAAAAACTAGTAGAAGCCGACCTCGGGGAAGATCAGTTTGGATTCCGTAGAAATATTGGAACACATGAGGAAATACTGACCCTACGACTTACCTTAGAAGCTAGATTAAGGAAAGACAAACCTACGTTTCTAGCATTTGTAGACTTTTGACAAAGTTGACTGGAATACTCTCTTTCAAATTCTGAAGGTGGCAGGGGAAAATACAGGGAGCGAAAGGCTATGTACAATTTGTACAGAAACCAGATGGCAGTTATAAGAGTCGAGGGGCACGAAAGGGAAGCAGTGGTTGGGAAGGGAGTGAGACAGGGTTGTAGCCTCTCCCTGATGTTGTTCAATCTGTATATTGAGCAAGCGGTGAAGGAAACAAAAGAAAAATTCAGAGTAGGTATTAAAATCCATGGAGAAGAAATAATAACTTTGACGTTTGCCGATGACATTGTAATTCTGTTAGAGACAGCAAAGGACTTGAAAGAGCAGTTGAACGGAATGGATAGTGTCTTGAAAGGAGGATATAAGATGAACATCAACAAAAGCAAAACGAGGATACTGGAATGTAGTCGGATTAAGTCGGGTGATGCTGAGGGAATTAGATTAGGAAATGAGACACTTAAAGTAGTAAAGGAGTTTTGCTATTTGGGGAGCAAAATAACTGATGATGGTTGAAGTAGAGAGGATATAAAATGTAGACTGGCAATGGCAAGAAAAGCGTTTCCGAAGAAGAGAAATTTGTTAACATCGAGTATAGATTTAAGTGTCAGGAAGTCGTTTCTGAAAGTATTTGTATGGAATATAGCCATATATGGAAGTGAAACATGGACGATAAATAGTGTGAACAAGAAGAGAATAGAAGCTTTTGAAATGTGGTGCTACAGAAGAATGCTGAAGGTTAGACGGGTAGATCACATAACTATTGAGGAGGTATTGAATAGGATTGGGGAGAAGAGGAGCTTGTGGCACAACTTGACTAGAAGAAGGGATCGGTTGGTAGGACATGTTGTGAGGCATCAAGGGATCACCAATTTAGTATTGGAGGGCAGCGTGGAGGGTAAAAATCGTAGAGGGAGACCAAGAGATGAATACACTAAGCAGATTCAGAAGGATGTATGTTGCAGTAGTTACTGGGAGATGAAGAAGCTTGCACAGGATAGAGTAGCATGGAGAGCTGCATCAAACCAGACTCAGGACTGAATACAACAACAACAATCTCTTTAATCTCGACACAAGTTGCTTGCATGCATTCATTCATCCTAAATATTGGATATTGTGGATGAAAAATATTCACAACAAATGGAATTTTTTATTATACTGTAAGAATAAAAATAATTTTTTTGAAGTTTTTGTTTTTAATCTCATTTTCAGGTCCATAATTTATTATAATCAGATGCTCATATGGATTAAAATTATTCTTGCATTTTAGTTGGCCGAATGGTAAAATATACTGGCTATGGTAATGCCGCTGGACTTCTAGCAAATAGAGGTCTGATGCTTGGTGGAAATGGAAAGAAACCTGATGGATATTCATCAGACAGTGAAGACAGTGATACAGAAGAGTACCAGAAATACCGAGACAGGTACTGTCAATTTCTTTACTATTTACAGGTAGTATAATAAACCTCCTTGCATTTCCCCACATTAGCTGCTTTCTTGGTTCTCTGCGTTGAGATTTCATCCATTTACATGCATACATCAGACCTTTCTTATATCATTCTCCCAGACACTTATTGAGGAAATTAAAATGTTGGTGTAAAATAGTCGCATGTCAATAAGTTCTGAGAATGTTAAATTACGAGGGTAATCCCAAAAGTAAGGTCTCCTATTTTTTTTATAAGTACATAGACCTGTTTATTTCTACAGTGGCTTACATCAGTTTACAGCTTGAACATTTAGCTATTTTTCGACATAATCACCATTTCTGTCTATGCATTTTTGTAGACGCTGTGGCAGTTTTTGTCTGCCCATGTTATACCAGCTCGCCGCCATGCTATTCTGAAAGTTATGAACCACTTCTTTCACCTTGTCATCGGAGCCATATCGCTGGGATCACAATTAACGCTGACAGGTACTGTGAGACTCTGAAAAAACTCAAACGGGCAATTCAGAACCGGAGAAGAGGAATGTTGAACAAGGGCGTACACATTCTCCGTGACAACGCTCACCCACACATCACTCAGCAAACCGTTGCTCTCCTGCAACAGTTTCAGTGGAACATAATCACCCACCCATCCTATAGCCTTGACTTGGCACCCAGTGACTATCACCTGTTCCCTAGGTTAAAAGAACATTTGGCCTGAAAGCGATTCAGCTCCAACAATGAGGTGAAAGAAGAGTTTCATAACTTTCGGAACAGCATGGCGGCGAACTGGTATGACATGGGCATACAAAAACTGTCGCAGCGTCTACAAAATTGCATCAACAGAAATGGTGATTATATCAAAAAATAGATAAATGTTAAAGCTGTAAACTGATGTAAACCGTTGTAGAAATAACCAGGTCTATGTACTTATATAAAAATAGAAGATCTTACTTTTGGCATTACCCGTGTGTAATATGTGTTAATTGTGGAAATCATGCTCCTGCATGAACAAGGACAAACAGTAAGTGAAAGTAATGTAGATAAAGCAGTGGCAAATGAACCATGGACCTTGCCGTTGGTGGGGAGGCTTGCATGCCTCAGTGACACAGGTGGCCGTACCGTAGGTGCAACCACAACGGAAGGGTATCTGTTGAGAGACCAGACAAACGTGTGGTTTCTGAAGCAGCAGCCTTTTCAGTAGTTGCAGGGGCAACAGTCTGGATGATTGACTGATCTGGCCTTGTAACATTAACCATATCGGCCTTGCTGTGCTGGTACTGCTAATGGCTGAAAGCAGTGGGAAACTACAGCCGTAATTTTTCCCAAGGGCATGCAGCTTTACTGTATGGTTAAATGATGATGGCGTCCTCTTGGGTAAAATATTCCGAAGGTAAAATAGTCCCCCGTTCGGATCTCCGGGCGGGGACTACTCAAGAGGACGTTGTTATCAGGAGAAGGAAAACTGGCGTTCTACGGATCGGAGCGTGGAATGTCAGATCCCTTAATCGGGCAGGTAGATTAGAAAATTTAAAAAGGGAAATGGATAGGTTAAAGTTAGATATTGTGGGAATTAATGAAGTTCGGTGGCAGGTGGAACAAGACTTCTGGCCAGGCGAATACAGGGTTATAAATACAAAATCAAATAGGGGTAATGCAGGAGCAGATTTAATAATGAATAAAAAAAGGAGTGCGGGTAAGCTACTACAAACAGCATAGTGAATGCCTTCATGTGGCCAAGATAGACACGAAGCCCATGCCTACTACAGTAGTACAACAGGGTGTATATGATCCGGGACAACCAGGAGATCTGGGAAAAACCCGGGAATTTTTTCATCTAGGAGAAAACTGGGAAAAACCTGGGAATTTTTTTGAATTCCAGGAATTTTTCATTCTTTTAGTTTTCAGTTAAATTTTTGTAATTTTGACTGGTGCAAAGCGATACGCTAACAAAGGATATTACTGTACCCGGCTACTGCAGACTAATACTGCAGCATTAAAACATCAACGAGAGAAAAAAAAAAACGAAAATAAAACTTAAATTCCAAAGGAAATGCGCCATATAAAATAACACAGTGCACGTACAAGCGTCTGCCAACAGCAAAATGTGTCAAACGCTTTAGGAAGACTACTCAGTGCTTCGTAACAACAAATTGCATTCGATGAACGTGACGTCACAACTGTTTACATTAGATTCATTTAAGCAGTTACGAGTGGGCTCATGCACACGGGCAGTTGAGTCGCATATGAGTAATACCTAAATGTGGCTGTTGGCTGTGTAAGCAGCAAAAGCAGTAACCATCCACATGGGGTACCCAGAAAAATTTTACTGGCGCTCCCAAGCTGCCAGATCCACGTATGCGCACCAGGCTCAGATCTAGTGGGGGGGGGGGGGGGGCTGCAAACCATGGTATCTCAACTGGGCGGCAGTTTCAGGGGTAGGGGACAAATCTATATTATTGAGGAAAAAAAGCTTGTTTCACAAAACACCTAGCATCCAGCACACGTCGGTTTATCGATTATTCATATGATTTTGAAACGCACCCCTGCTGGTTTTTGGACATTTTTGAACACATTCTAAGTTGATTTCTGAATGCATGTATAGTGTACGTGACGTCTCTGCCACGGTAACCCTCGTCGCATCTAGAAATGAACTTTTCTGCAGACAGAACTGGACGGGGCTATACGAGTTGAGCGGAATAAAGCCGAAGTGGTGAATGCCAACTGCTGCTTGTTTATGTGGTTGATTCGGTTTTCAGTATTAGACGACGAGAATTCTATTTTTCGTGTAGCAAAACGTTTGACGAACTTTGATGAGGTAATAATTCTTTCGCACAAAGGAAAGCACGCCCTGAAAAAAAAAAAAAAATTTCAAATAGCTCTAAGTACTATGAGACTTAACATTTGAGGTCATCAGTCCCCTACTTAAACCTAATTAACCTAAGGACGTCACACACATCCATGCCCGAGGTAGGATTCGAACCTGCGACCGCAGCAGTGGCGTGATTCCAGACTGAAGCGCCTAGAACCGCTCGTCCACCGCGGCAATGTAAAGCTGCAGCAAGATTAGAGAGAAAAATCGCTAGGACCTAAGGATTGAAGAAATGTGTACTGTCTTGTTTGTCTCTTGTATTTACTGGTTTTAGGTATCCTATATTTAATTGTATGTCACACAGAAGAGCAAGTTATTAGCTAATAGGCAATAAAGAGTCCAGATTTTCTGAAGACTTCCTGTTATCCCGGTTACAAATAATCCCATCAGGTATTAATTGCGACTTTTTCTTATTTTTTTAGAGGGACAGGATGTCAAACCAGCCGCCTGGTAGCAGGAGAGGCACTACAGGACATTTTAATTTCCACTGTCCTGAAATAGTTTGATGGCATCCATTGCAAAATATACATGTTTGAGTTCCACAGAGTGAAATACAGTAACGTGCAGTATAGGAATGTTGTTTGAAAAGGTGTGGCACTGCACTTCAGCACACTAAAGACCAAATAACGTGTATTACATTTCCTCGAAGATATATGTTTTATGTATCAGACTCCCCAGAAAGATGTGCGCTACAAAATGAACTTACTTTTGAAAAGCTTTTTTTTCTTTTTTGACGTCATGGTCCTCAGAGCATTCTGAGTTATGTGTGTGTGGGAGGGGGGGGGGGGGGGGGGGGGGGGGGGGGAGTCTACGTGGCCAATGTTTACATCTAGTGATTTTTCTGTTTCCTCTTCATTTACTGCTCTCATGTCAAATGAAAACAAGACGGATTTCTGTGGCTGGGAGCTATCAAGTGAATTAAAATACATTCACATAATTAAGGAAGGCTAAAATATGTTACTAGTTTCAGATTTTATTTTATTTCCACCTTTCTGACAGTCAAGCATTAATCGCCTTGGAGAACAATTTTTGTCTGTTTGCTAAAGAAATTTGGCTTTTATTAAGCTTCCCTGCTGAGACAGTAAATTCATTTGAAACGAAGTGTTTAATTCCACACTATTGGCTAGCTTCTACTGTTCGCTACATTTCAAGTGCACGTTTTCATCTTCTAGCACGTATGGCATTATGACATAATAAAGAACCAAACATGAGATAATACAGTACTGGTACTCCAAGAAAATTTACGTCTCAAACACCATACCGAAAAGCTTAATATCAGGTCGAGGCCTACGTCATTGGGAATCTGGACATACGAATGTGCGCTTTAAGGCGAACTATGCATTTTAGTATGGTTCACGAAATTCCGACGCTCTTGGAGCATCCTCTGATGTCTTGTTTCTTTTATGACATTATGTAAGTAACATCTTTGAATATTTCACATGTATGAACATACGGGGTTCCTACGTCACCGTAGCTGCACAAGCGCGGTGACGCCTCTTTATCTGGCGCTCTCTGGCAAATGCTAAAGTACATATATTTCTAACTGGTCGCGGATAAATATTGCAAATTGTGTTTCGAAAAGCGTTATTTTCAAAGTAAATTTCCTTTTATGCAAGATGAACTATGTGTGAGAATGTACGATGAATTTCTTAAATCACAGAGCATTTGCCTCATTTAAAAATCAACTCTTTGATAATGAGCCATTTAGAAAAATTTTGAGCAGATTTATATCGGTATTAAAAATTTTACTGGCGTATTTGTGAGATTTATCTTAAAGGATAACATGTCCTAAACAGATCAACATTATAGGTGAAAGCTTAGCTTCTCTTGTAGCTTATTAATCTTCGAGACAAGTATTATATGCGGGAGCTTTCCTTTTTTTGTGGCAACACTCTGTATAGTAACTTACACCATTAACTTTAACACAAAAATATGTAGCGTACTTGTTGCTGCATATCAAAGATCTTTCCAAAACGTGCTTTTCCCCCCAGTGTTTCATTTACTAAAGTGCCGAGAAATTTGACGCTGCTGTATAAAACTATATCCATTCAAACGATTGATAAGTTTTACAGTTCCAACGGAAAGTATACTGTCACTTAATACGGAAAAAGTGTATTTTCACCCAGGAGAAAATGTATTTTTAACCGGGAGATCTTGGAAAAATCCAGGAATTTCTTTTTCCTTGTCTGCGTATACACCCTGTACAAGTTTATATGCCAACCAGCTTTGCAAATGACGAAGAGACTGAAGAAATGTATGATGAGATAAAAGAAATCATTCAGATAGTGAGGGGAGATGACAGTTTAAAAGTCATTGAGGACTGGAATCCAATAGAGGAAAAGGAAGAGAAGGAAAGTAGTTGGTGAATATGGAATGGGGGTAAGGAATGAAAGAGGAAGCCACCTGGTAGAATTTAGCACAGAGCATAACGTAATCATAGCTAACACTTGGTTTAAGAAGCGTGAAAGAAGGCTGTGTACATGGAAGAGGCCTGGAGACACTGGATATATAAACAAAGATGATGTGACTTACCAAATGAAAGCGCTGGCACGTCGATAGACACACAAACAAACACAAACATACACACAAAATTCTAGCTTTCGCAACCAACGGTTGCCTCATCAGGAAAGAGGAATGTTTCCTTCTTTACCAAACAAAACAATATATATATATATATATATATATATAAAGAAAGATGATGAGACTTACCAAACAAAAGCGCTGGCAGGTCGATAGACACACAAACAAACACAAACATACACACAAAATTCTAGCTTTCGCAACCAACGGTTGCCTCGTCAGGAAAGAGGGAAGGAGAGGGAAAGACAAAAGGATTTGGGTTTTAAGGGAGAGGGTAAGGAGTCATTCCAATCCCGGGAGCGGAAAGACTTACCTTAGGGGGAAAAAAGGACAGGTATACACTCGCGCGCGCGCACACACACACACACACACACACACACACACACACACACACATATCCATCCGCATATACACAGACACAAGCAGACATTTGTAAATATATATATATATATATATATATATATATAGGGAAACATTCCACGTGGGAAAAATATAATTAAAAAGAAAGATGATGAGACTTACCAAACAAAAGCGCTGGCAGGTC
Source organism: Schistocerca cancellata (assembly GCF_023864275.1). NCBI lineage: Eukaryota > Metazoa > Arthropoda > Insecta > Orthoptera > Acrididae > Schistocerca > Schistocerca cancellata. The sequence goes on from NC_064633.1 coordinate 422,234,740, forward strand.
GATAGACACACAAACAAACACAAACATACACACAAAAATCTAGCTTTCGCAACCAACGGTTGCCTCGTCAGGAAAGAGGGAAGGAGAAGGGAAGACAAAAGGATATGGGTTTTAAGGGAGAGGGTAAGGAGTCATTCCAATCCCGGGAGCGGAAAGACTTACCTTAGGGGGAAAAAAGGACAGGTATACACTCGCGCACACACACACATATCCATCCGCATATACACAGACACAAGCAGACATTTGTAAAGGCCTTTACAAATGTCTGCTTGTGTCTGTGTATATGCGGATGGATATGTGTGTGTGTGTGTGCGAGTGTATACCTGTCCTTTTTTCCCCCTAAGGTAAGTCTTTCCGCTCCCGGGATTGGAATGAATCCTTACCCTCTCCCTTAAAACCCATATCCTTTTGTCTTTCCTTCTCCTTCCCTCTTTCCTGACGAGGCAACCGTTGGTTGCGAAAGCTAGATTTTTGTGTGTATGTTTGTGTTTGTTTGTGTGTCTATCGACCTGCCAGCGCTTTTGTTTGGTAAGTCTCATCATCTTTCTTTTTAATTATATTTTTCCCACGTGGAATGTTTCCCTCTATTATATTCATATCATTAATTTGAACCCAACAATCACGTTTGTTATTGTTATTGTTACTGTTACTGTTACATTTCGTAGTCTTTTCTGTCTTCTTATTTCCTCCTTCTGTTTTTGCCATCAGTTTTACTTTCTATTCACCTTCTCCTTTTTTACCGTAATCCAGTATACAATTTTATCCCGCCGATATATACTCAATAATACGTAATAATACGTAACCCACTTCCAAACCATAACCAAAAATTTTTTTTTCCGCTTTCAACACTACCGCTGCTATAAAATCCGCCGTTTCCAGTTCACAAACAGTTCCTTTCAGCTATTAAACAACCTTTTCGGCCAGTTTTAATATCTTTTGCTTTATTTCCATTTCCGTTTTTCTCACATCATCGATCATTTTTAGCCGCTTCCCACAGGTTTTAACGTCATTATTTCTTCATCAGACAATTTTTAGCTTCATTTCCATAATCTGCCACCACCAAACCACCCTTTTAATACATCCTCACGTAGTTTTTTCGAAATTTTCCCGTATTTCTCCACCCTTTAACGTGTTTTGGCGGCAACACAACCACCTAACCTTTATGCACATCATTATCTACCTACACAAGTTCACCATAGGATCAACATAGCCCAGCTCTAACCAACCCTTTTTCGCCTTTTTTCACACCAGATCTCCATTTGATTTCTAGTTTTACCTTTATCTCTCCCCATATATTTTTATATTTATTTTCATTTTCATTTCAGCCTCGTGTTCCACTTTCCACCTTCTAGTACCATGTCACCCTCACAACACCTCCACAACGACCCCATTAAGTTTTATTTACATTCCCTCCGCAAACATGCCTTCGCCCTAGCCAGATTACACTCCCATATTTTATTTTCTCAGGCTTGTCTGACATTTGGCATCACCCCCAAAGGCCTCACACTTAAAGTTCCCATCTCTGGCTGCAACCCTTCTTTCCATCAGTCCCTATACCAGTTCCAAACCGAACAATCCATTGCCCTCACCCACCTAATCCTTCACCTACACATCCACTCAGCCAAGCAACACACCCATCAACTCCTGTCCCTAATAAAAGTCCTCAATCTTTCCTCTCCCACATCCACACCGGTTGTTCAGAGCATCCTCCTTCAGGCCAACCGCAAATTAGAACAGCATGCCACCCTCCACCTTAAAAAACTATCCAATCTCCTGGTTTCCCACCTCCGGAAAGGCAACTCACTCACCCTTCACAACCATTCCAGCAAACCTCAACCTCCTCTCATTGCACACAAACCTAGTCTCTCCCATCTACTCAATCTCCCACTTCCAGCTCCACTCCCTCCAAAACCTCAAAATTCCAATCAACACAATCTGGAACCACAACACCCCAATTCAGTAGTTAACCTCTCCTCCAAACCTCTCTCCCAATCCGAAACCTCTGTCCTATCCAAAGGCCTCACCTTCAGCCCGACTCCCAGATTTAACCAAACAGCCCTTGTCAAAGATTTACTGTCCTACACCCGTACTCTCTGCAGGAAATATCACTTTGCCACGAAGAAAAATGATCCTAATCCTACTCCTAATGATCCAACTCCCCAAGATACTATCCAAATTGAACCATGCCTGGAACAGTTCCGTCCTCCGTCACAGCGGGACCCACCTCCTCTTCCTCAAAATCACCCTCTCCTAACCTTCCAGGAATTTCTGACTTCCAGCCTTGCCTCTCAATCCTTCTTAAAAAACCTTAATCATACTCCCAACATCACCACTGCTGAAGCCCAGGCTATCCGTGATCTGAAGGCTGACCAATCCATCGTCATTCTTCCGGCGGACAAGGGTTCCACGACTGTGGTACTTGATCGTCGGGAGTACGTGGCTGAGGGACTGTGTCAGCTTTCAGACAACACTACTTACAAAGTTTGCCATGGTAATCCCATTCCGGATGTCCAGGCGGAGCTTCAAGGAATCCTCAGAACCTTAGGCCCCCTACAAAACCTTTCACCTGACTCCATCAACCTCCTGACCCCACCAACACCCCACACCCCTACCTTCTACCTTCTTCCCAAAATTCACAAACCCAATCATCCCGGCCGTCCCATTGTAGCTGGTTACCAAGCCCCCACAGAACGCATCTCTGCCTACGTAGATCAACACCTTCAACCCATTACATGCAGTCTCCCATCCTTCATCAAAGACACCAACCACTTTCTCGAACGCCTGGAATCCCTACCCAGTCTCTTACCCCCGGAAACCATCCTTGTAACCATTGATGCCACTTCCTTATACACAAATATTCCGCATGTCCAGGGCCTCGCTGCGATGGAGCACTTCCTTTCACGCCGATCACCTGCCGCCCTACCTAAAACCTCTTTCCTCATTACCTTAGCCAGCTTCATCCTGACCCACAACTTCTTCACTTTTGAAGGCCAGACATACCAACAATTAAAGGGAACAGCCATGGGTACCAGGATGGCCCCCTCGTACACCAACCTATTCATGGGTCGCTTAGAGGAAGCCTTCTTGGTTACCCAGGCCTGCCAACCCAAAGTTTGGTACAGATTTATTGATGACATTTTCATGATCTGGACTCACAGTGAAGAAGAACTCCAGAATTTCCTCTCCAACCTCAACTCCTTTGGTTCCATCAGATTCACCTGGTCCTACTCTAAATCCCATGCCACTTTCCTTGACGTTGACCTCCACCTGTCCAATGGCCAGCTTCACACGTCCGTCCACATCAAACCCACCAACAAGCAACAGTACCTCCATTATGACAGCTGCCACCCATTCCACATCAAACGGTCCCTTCCCTACAGCCTAGGTCTTCGTGGCAAACGAATCTGCTCCAGTCCGGAATCCTTGAATCATTACACCAACAACCTGAAAACAGCTTTTGCATCCCGTAACTACCCTCCCGACCTGGTACAGAAGCAAATAACCAGAGCCACTTCCTCATCTCCTCAAACCCGGAACCTTCCACAGAAGAACCCCAAAAGTGCCCCACTTGTGACAGGATACTTTCCGGGACTGGATCAGATTCTGAATGTGACTCTCCAGCAGGGATACGACTTCCTCAAATCCTGCCCTGAAATGAGATCCATCCTTCATGAAATCCTCCCCACTCCACCAAGAGTGTCTTTCCGCCGTCCACCTAACCTTCGTAACCTCTTAGTTCATCCCCATGAAATCCCCAAACCACCTTCCCTACCCTCTGGCTCCTACCCCTGTAACCGCCCCCGGTGTAAAACCTGTCCCATGCACCCTCCCACCACCACCTATTCCAGTCCTGTAACCCGGAAGGTGTACACGATCAAAGGCAGAGCCACGTGTGAAAGCACCCACGTGATTTACCAACTGACCTGCCTACACTGTGAAGCGTTCTATGTGGGAATGACCAGCAACAAACTGTCCATTCGCATGAATGGACACAGGCAGACAGTGTTTGTTGGTAATGAGGATCACCCTGTGGCTAAACATGCCTTGGTGCACGGCCAGCACATCTTGGCACAGTGTTACACCGTCCGGGTTATCTGGATACTTCCCACTAACACCAACCTGTCTGAACTCCGGAGATGGGAACTTGCCCTTCAGCATATCCTCTCTTCTCGCTATCCGCCAGGCCTCAATCTTCGCTAATTTCTAATTTCAATCTGCCGCCGCTCATACCTCACCTGTCTTTCAACATCATCTTTGCCTCTGTACTTCCGTCCCGACTGACATCTCTGCCCAAACTCTTTGCCTTTACAAATGTCTGCTTGTGTCTGTGTATATGCGGATGGATATGTGTGTGTGTGCGAGTGTATACCTGTCCTTTTTTCCCCCTAAGGTAAGTCTTTCCGCTCCCGGGATTGGAATGACTCCTTACCCTCTCCCTTAAAACCCATATCCTTTTGTCTTTCCTTCTCCTTCCCTCTTTCCTGACGAGGCAACTGTTGGTTGCGAAAGCTAGATTTTTGTGTGTATGTTTGTGTTTGTTTGTGTGTCTATCGACCTGCCAGCGCTTTTGTTTGGTAAGTCTCATCATCTTTCTTTATATATATATATATATATATATATATATATATATATATATAGAGAGAGAGAGAGAGAGAGAGAGAGAGAGAGAGAGAGAGAGAGAGAGAGGGAAACATTCCACGTGGGGAAAATATATCTAAAAAAAAAGATGATGAGACTTGCCAAACAAAAGCACTGGCAGGTCGATAGACACACAAATATACACACAAAATTCTAGCTTTCGCAACCAACGGTTGCCTCATCAGGAAAGAGGGAAGGAGAGGGAAAGGCGAAAGGATGTGGGTTTTAAGGGAGAGGGTAAGGAGTCATTCCAGTCCCGGGAGCGGAAAGACTTACCTTAGGGGGAAAAAAGGACGGGTATACACTCGCACACACACACATATCCATCCACACATATACAGACACAAGCAGACATATTTAAAGACAAAGAGTTTGGGCAGAGATGTCAGTCGAGGCAGAAGTGCAGAGGCAAAGGTGTTGATGAACGACAGGTGAGGTATGAGTTGCGGAAATTTGAAATTAGCGGAGATTGAGGCCTGGTGGATAACGGGAAGAGAGGATATACTGAAGAGCAAGTTCCCATCTCCGGAGTTCGGATAGGTTGGTGTTAGTAGGAAGTATCCAGATAACCCGGACGGTGTAACACTGCGCCAAGATGTGCTGGTCGTGCACCAAGGCATGTTTAGCCACAGGGTGATGCTCATTACCAACAAACACTGTCTGCCTGTGTCCATTCATGCGAATGGACAGTTTGTTGCTGGTCATTCCCACATAGAGTGCATCACAGTGTAGGCAGGTCAGTTGGTAAATCACGTGGGTGCTTTCACACGTGGCTCTGCCTTTGATTGTGTACACCTTCCGGGTTACAGGACTGGAGTAGGTGGTGGTGGGAGGGTGCATGGGACAGGTTTTACACCGGGGGCGGTTACAAGGGTAGGAGCCAGAGGGTAGGGAAGGTGGTTTGGGGATTTCATAGGGATGAACTAAGAGGTTACGAAGGTTAGGTGGACGGCGGAAAGACACTCTTGGTGGAGTGGGGAGGATTTCATGAAGGATGGATCTCATTTCAGGGCAGGATTTGAGGAAGTCGTATCCCTGCTGGAGAGCCACATTCAGAATCTGATCCAGTCCCGGAAAGTATCCTGTCACAAGTGGGGCACTTTTGTGGTTCTTCTGTGAGAGGTTCTGGGTTTGAGAGGATGAGGAAGTGGCTCTGGTTATTTGCTTCTGTACCAGGTCGGGAGGGTAGTTGCGGGATGCGAAAGCTGTTGTCAGGTTGTTGGTGTAATGCTTCAGGGATTCCGGACTGGAGCAGATTCGTTTGCCACGAAGACCTAGGCTGTAGGGAAGGGACCGTTTGATGTGGAATGGGTGGCAGCTGTCGTAATGGAGGTACTGTTGCTTGTTGGTGGGTTTGATGTGGACGGACGTGTGAAGCTGGCCATTAGACAGGTGAAGGTCAACATCAAGGAAAGTGGCATGGGATTTGGGGTAGGACCAGGTGAATCTGATGGAACCAAAGGAGTTGAGGTTGGAGAGGAAATTCTGGAGTTCTTCTTCACTGTGAGTCCAGATCATGAAGATGTCATCAATAAATCTGTACCAAACTTTGGGTTGGCAGGCCTGGGTAACCAAGAAGGCTTCCTCTAAGCGACCCATGAATAGGTTGGCGTACGAGGGGGCCATCCTGGTACCCATGGCTGTTCCCTTTAATTGTTGGTATGTCTGGTTTTCAAAAGTGAAGAAGTTGTGGGTCAGGATGAAGCTGGCTAAGGTAATGAGGAAAGATGTTTTAGGTAGGGTGGCAGGTGATCGGCGTGAAAGGAAGTGCTCCATCGCAGCGAGGCCCTGGACGTGCGGGATATTTGTGTATAAGGAAGTGGCATCAATGGTTACAAGGATGGTTTCTGGGGGTAACGGATTGGGTAAGGATTCCAGGCGTTCGAGAAAGTGGTTGGTGTCTTTGATGAAGGATGGGAGACTGCATGTAATGGGTTGAAGGTGTTGATCTACGTAGGCAGAGATACGTTCTGTGGGGGCTTGGTAACCAGCTACAATGGGGCGGCCGGGATGATTGGGTTTGTGAATTTTAGGAAGAAGGTAGGGGTGCGGGGTGTCGGTGGGGTCAGGAGGTTGATGGAGTCAGGTGAGGTTTTGTAGGGGGCCTAAGGTTCTGAGGATTCCTTGAAGCTCTGCCTGGACATCAGGAATGGGATTACCTTGGCAAACTTTGTAAGTAGTGTTGTCTGAAAGCTGACGCAGTCCCTCAGCCACATACTCCCGACGATCAAGTACCACGGTCGTGGAACCCTTGTCCGCCGGAAGAATGACGATGGACCGGTCAGCCTTCAGATCACGGATAGCCTGGGCTTCAGCAGTGGTGATGTTGGGAGTAGGATTTGGTTTTTTAAGAAGGATTGAGAGGCAAGGCTGGAAGTCAGAAATTCCTGGAAGGTTTGGAGAGGGTGATTTTGAGGAAGAGGAGGTGGGTCCCGCTGTGACGGAGGACGGAACTGTTCCAGTCAGGGTTCAATTTGGGGAATTGGATCATTAGGGGTAGGATTAGGATCATTTTTCTTCGTGGCAAAGTGATACTTCCAGCAGAGAGTACGAGTGTAGGACAGTAAATCTTTGACGAGGGCTGTTTGGTTGAATCTGGGAGTGGGGCTGAAGGTGAGGCCTTTGGATAGGACAGAGGTTTCGGATTTGGATAGGACAGAGGTTTCGGATTTGGATAGGACAGAGGTTTCGGATTTGTTGCGAAAGCTTGAATTCTGTGTGTATGTTTGTGTTCGTTTGTGTGTCTGTCGACTTGCCAGCACTTTCATTTGGTAAGTCACATCATCTTTGTTTTTAGGTATATTTTTCCTTCGTGGAATGTTTCCTTCTGTATATATATATATATATATATATATATATATATATATATATAATAGAGGGAAACGTTCCACGTGGGAAAAATATGTTGTGTGTATGTTTGTGTGTCTATCGACCTGCCAGCGCTTTTTTTAATATATATATATATATATATATATATATATATATATATATATATATATATATATATATATATAATAGAAGGAAACATTCCACGAAGGAAAAATATACCTAAAAACAAAGATGATGTGACTTACCAAATGAAAGTGCTGGCAGGGCGACAGACACACAAACGAACACAAACATACACACAAAATTCAAGCTTTCGCAACAAACTGTTGCCTCATCAGGAAAGAGGGAAGGAGAGGGAAAGACGAAAGGATGTGGGTTTTAAGGGAGAGGGTAAGGAGTCATTCCAGTCCCGGGAGCGGAAAGACTTACCTTATGGGGAAAAAAGGACGGGTATACACTCGCACACACACACACATCCATCCACACATATACAGACACAAGCAGACATATTTAAAGACAAAGAGTTTGGGCAGAGATGTCAGTCGAGGCAGAAGTGCAGAGGCAAAGATGTTGTTGAATGTAGGTGAGGTATGAGTGGCGGCAACTTGAAATTAGCGGAGATTGAGGCCTGGTGGATAACGGGAAGAGAGGATATATTGAAGAGCAAGTTCCCATCCCCGGAGTTCGGATAGGTTGGTGTTAGTAGGAAGTATCCAGATAACCCGGACGGTGTAACACTGCGCCAAGATGTGCTGGTCGTGCACCAAGGCATGTTTAGCCACAGGGTGATCCTCATTACCAACAAACACTGTCTGCCTGTGTCCATTCATGCGAATGGACAGTTTGTTGCTGGTCATTCCCACATAGAATGCATCACAGTGTAGGCAGGTCAGTTGGTAGATCACGTGGGTGCTTTCACACGTGGCTCTGCCTTTGATTGTGTACACCTTCCGAGTTACAGGACTGGAGTAGGTGGTGGTGGGAGGGTGCATGGGACAGGTTTTACACCGGGGGCGGTTACAAGGGTAGGAGCCAGAGGGTAGGGAAGGTGGTTTGGGGATTTCATAGGGATGAACTAAGAGGTTATGAAGGTTAGGTGGACGGCGGAAAGACACTCTTGGTGGAGTGGGGAGGATTTCATGAAGGATGGATCTCATTTCAGGGCAGGATTTGAGGAAGTCGTATCCCTGCTGGAGAGCCACATTCAGAATCTGATCCAGTCCCGGAAAGTATACTGTCACAAGTGGGGCACTTATACTTTCCGGGACTCAAGAGCTCAGAAGGAAACACAGTTCTAAGCAAAGAAGGGAAAGCAGAAATGTGGAAGGAGTATACAGAGGGCCTATACAAGGGAGATGTAGTGGAGGGCAATATTATGGAAATGGAAGAGGATGTAGATGAAGATGAAATGGAAGATATGATACTGTGTGAAGAATTTGACAGAGCACTGAAAGGCCTGAGCCGAAACAAGTCCCCTGGAGTAGACAACATTCCACTTGAACTACTGATAGCCTTGGGAGAACCAGCCATCATAAAACTCTACCATCTGGTGAGCGAGGTGTATGAGACAGCAAAATACCCTCAGACTTCAAGATAAATATAATAATTACAATCCCAAATAAGGCAGGTGTTGAGAGGTGTGAAAATTATCGAACTATCAGTTTAATAAGTCACAGCTTCAAAAGACTAACACGAATTCTTTACAGACGAATGGGAAACCTGGTAGAAACCAACCTCGGGGAAGATCAGCTTGGATTCTGTAGAAATATTGGAACACATGAGGAAATACTGACCCTACGACTTACCTTAGAAGCTAGATTAAGGAAAGACAAACCTACATTCTTAGCATTTGTAGACTTGGAGAAAGCTTTTGCCAATGTTGACTGGAATACTCTATTTCAAATTATGAAGGTGGCGGGGGTCAAATACAGGGAACAAAAGGCTATTTACAATTTGTACAGAAACCAGATGGCAGTTATAAGAGTCAAGGGGCATGAAAGGGAAGCAGTGGTTGGGAAGGGAGTGAGACAGGGCTGTATCCTATCCCCAATGTTATTCATTCTGTATATTGAGCAAGCAGTAAATGAAACAGAAGAAACATTTGGAGGAGGAATTAAAATCCATTGAGAAGAAATAAAAAATTTGAGGTTTGCCGATGACATTGTAATTCTGTCTGAGACAGAAAAGGACCTGGAAGGTTTACCAATGACATTGTAATTCTGTCTGAGACAGCAAAGGACCTGGAAGAGCAGTTGAACAGAATGGATAGTGTCTTGAAAGGAGGATATAAGATGAACATCAACAAAAGCAAAACGAAGATAACGGAATGTAGTCAAATTAAGTTGGACCGAAAAGCGATACAATAAAGGATCTGTTTGAAAAATTTCAACGGACTGGGAACGTGACGGATGAACGTGCTGGAAAGGTAGGGCGACCGCGTACGGCAACCACAGAGGGCAACGCGCAGCTAGTGCAGCAGGTGATCCAACAGCGGCCTCGGGTTTCCGTTTGCCGTGTTGCAGCTGCGGTCCAAATGACGCCAACGTCCACGTATCGTCTCATGCGCCAGAGTTTACACCTCTATCCATACAAAATTCAAACGCGGCAACCCCTCAGCGCCGCTACCATTGCTGCACGAGAGACATTCGCTAACAATATAGTGCACAGGATTGATGACGGCGATATGCATGTGGGCACCATTTGGTTTACTGACAAAGCTTATTTTTACCTGGACGGCTTCGTCAATAAACAGAACTGGCGCATATGGGGAACCGAAAAGCCCCATGTTGCAGTCCCATCGTCCCTGCATCCTCAAAAAGTACTGGTCTGGGCCGCCATTTCTTCCAAAGGAATCATTGGCCCATTTTTCAGATCCAAAACGATTACTGCATCACGCTATCTGGACATTCTTCGTGAATTTGTGGCGGTACAAACTGCCTTAGGCGACACTGCGAACACCTCGTGGTTTATGCAAGATGGTGCCCGGCCACATCGCACGGCCGAACAATCGAACAGCTGAAGCAGTACATCTCATCTGCATGTGAAGCCATTCCGCCAGACACGTTGTCAAAGGTTTCGGGTAATTTCATTCAGAGACTACGCCATATTATTGCTACGCATGGTGGATATGTGGAAAATATCGTACTATAGAGTTTCCCAGACCGCAGCGCCATCTGTTGTTGACAGTTGTAACTACTGTAATTTCGAAAGTTTGTCTGCCTGAAAATGCACTGTTGTCCCAAGCATATTGCAACAAACGGTGTATTTCTATCGCTGCTCGTTTAGTTTTTATTGCCGTTTCAAATATACCGGTCATTTTTGAAACACCCAGTAGGTTACTAAATTCTTTACTTTGTGAATCTACCTTGACACTTAACAATCCTAAAGTTTCATACTGAACATCCAATTTAGCATTTAAAGTTCCACTCTGACCATCTAATTTAGCATTTAAAGTTGTACTCTGGTCATCTAATTTAGCATTTAACTGCGGACTCAGCATTTAAGGCTTCATTTAATTGAGTTTTGATTACATTTACCAATTCAGACCAGTCTGGCCCTTCTTTTACTAATTTGCATAGCCATGACTGGTTCTGAAGTTTCCCCAACTTGCTGTTCGTTATCCATATTTTTACAAGCTTTAGACCTTGTAAGCATTTAACTTCAAGTATAATAACTACACTAATAAAGTTCACTCAATAGTTTGTATCACTTCTTGCTAAGGTACTAAAGTTTTGTTTTTCACTCACCTGGCGTACACTTCTCGCAGCGTAGGGGAGCGGATGTGACGGCAGGTCAGTACCAGTGAACAGCAGTTGGTGCCGGCGATGTCGGATGTAGGCTGGTTTCCACAACTGTGACCCTGCGATGCGTGTGAGAGCTGTATACCCCCTGCACCAGATCTTAGTCATTTTCTTCTAGGCATATCTCTTCTTAGTCTAATATGTCGAGATCTTCTCTCTGGTTTTTAACATTGTGACTTTCTTACATCTTCTCCTTTTTTACGTTCACAAATTTTCTCCATCTGATACTTTAGGCTTAATTCAATTTCTTGGAATGATTCTTTTGTCTCATTATGCTCAGTTGCTATGGCAACGCATGATAACTTCTTATCTCGTTTTTGGCACAGAATTCCTTTTTTCCTTCGGTTCTTTCACACCGGTCTCAACATTCTAACTTTTTGATGAATGAGAGTGTGTGAAATGAATGTGCAAACTTCCCACTTCTTTTATACGAGTCGACTTACTCGGTGTACATAGCCGATCTTCTTCTCTGGATAGCCGGCTTCTGGAATCTCTATAAACTTTTTCTCCGAAGAATGATGCTAGTAACGGGAACTTTAAAGACTCTCTCTCTACTTGCGTAATAATTATGTACTTGAAGAATACTTTTAAATAACTATCAGTATATTTGAGCTTCATAAAGAGCAAAATTCACTCTTCGCTCATAAACATTGGACTTCTTGTAAGCCACTCGTATCATGTCACATTAGAAACAGCTTTATGTACATTTAGCAAAGAGTTAGCTTAACAACCACAACTCTATTACAAACAAATCGTAAAATACGTCTTGCCTCCAGCAAATCCAACATAAGAGTTTTTTTTTTCAAACTTCAGGGTCTCAGTTGTTCTTGTTATTTATAACAATGGTCACTGATACGATTAGCATGGAATAACCTAGAAGTTCCACAGTTCTTCCCTATACTTTCACTAGAACTTCCACGGATCGCCCGACAAGTACTTGTCAGTGCCATTTGTCGGCCACGTCTACCTTCTGCTTGCGACTGATTTCACACCTGCACACACAAACATGTCACTCGCAGTAGGTAGGTTTCTAGCATCCCACTCTCACATCTAAAATACTGTGTGTTCAAGAAGGTAGTAGGTCGAGTGGTTCTAGAATTTATGCAGAAATTCTCGAAACACTACAACCTCCTTTCATTTCACAGTCAAACACCTATCCATATGCACTTGCTTTTCCAGTATCTCTTTTGTGTCAAACGTAATGTTCTGTTTTATTGTTCTGTATGTCATACATTCTATTTTCATTAAGATTTGTTGACATTTTTAAAAGTTTTTTGTCAGTAGCAGTAGTACTTTTACATGGGGGAGTCAAATGAAAACCTTAAAAGTGTAATTGAAAATCGAAATTTCACATCATTTTCTGCAAGATGTCAGTACTGTTACGAGTGTTGTAAAGAATGACCTACATGTGGTAGCACACTACAGACAACCAAACACAGACACAGTACAAGTTCAAAATGGCTGCACCACTTAAGATGTGCACCAAGGAAGAAAAGCGTTCTTTCATATGTTTTCTGAGCAGTGAAGGTTCGAAACCTAGCAGTGAAGGTTCGAAACCTAGTGAATTCCATTGGCGAGTTAAGGTCTAGTATGCTGATGCATATCTATTGCTGCAGCAAGTGAAGTGGAGTAGAAATGGCATAACTTATGTGACAGATGCTCAGCATCCAGGTCAGGCACACCGCATTGTGACACGAGAGTCAACTGCAGCTGTTGAAGCCATTGTGATGGAAAATTGCCATGTTGCTGTGGATGAAAGAGCTACAAATCTGAACATTAGTATAGTTCACCACATGGCGTCGTTCATGAAGCACTTAAGTTTCAACCGAGCGAGGTGGCGCAGTGGTTAGACACTGGACTCGCATTCGGGAGGACGACGGTTCAATCCCGCGTCCGGCCATCCTGATTTAGGTTTTCCGTGATTTCCCTAAATCGCTCCAGGCAAATGCCGGGATGGTTCCTTTCAAAGGGCACGGCCGACTTCCTTCCCCGTCCTTCCATAATCCGATGAGACCGATGACCTCGCTGTCTGGTCTCCTTCCCCGAAACAACCAACCAACCTTAAGTTTCACAAAGTGTGTTCAAGATTGGTGCCACGGCAGCTCATGCCAGAACTGAAGAACTTCCATGTTGCTTTGAAGCTGAAGATGATGGCTTCTTCATAAAAATTGTTACAGGAGACTAAACTTGAGTATATTACCACCAACCTGAAACTACCACCAACCTGAAACAAAGAGCCCAAGCAAGAAATGGTGCCATTCCTCATCACCAAAACCCAAGAAGTCCCGGATGCACCTGCTGTGACACTCTTTTGGGATAAACAAGGTTTTGTCTTGGAACACTACACAACTAGAGGAAACGCCATCACCAGTGCATCATAGTCCAATATGTTAAAAAGTCAGCTTCAGCTTGCAATAAGATCAAAGTGATATGGATTTCTGACTACAAGTGTCATTTTGCAACACGGCAATGCTCAGCCTCATACTGCTCGTGCAGCACTTGCAGCCATCAATGACCTGCACTTTGATACTCTGCTACATCTTCCATACACATCGGACCTTGCACCGAGTTTTTACCACATGTCTGGATCACTCAAAGAGGTGATGGGAGGAACGAATTTTTTTTTTTTTTTTTTTTCACCATCCCATGGACTTCCTAAATGCTGGAGGAAGTGTCTTGAATGACAGGGAGACTATATTGAAAAATTATGCACTTGTTTTTCACTTTTGGTCAGGAAAAAAATTTTTTTTAATTATTTAAGATTTTCAGTTGACTTGACTTCTCATTATAATTCCAATTGAGTCTTTAACATTATTTACGTGCCATGCACCTTATTTACATCATGTTTTTCCTATTATTGTCTGGTGTTCTTTCTTGCATGACAGCCATTTCGTGGTTCAGTTTATCTGACCTAGTTTACAACCCTACCAGGCCTGATAACATCCTTCCCCATATGTTCTGTCAGTATTTTAAAATGTAATGACAAAATTTTTGAATTATTTCCTTAGTGTGAATCCTGTTACTGGCTGCTATGAACCACCAAAACCAGATCCAACTGCTGGAATGTCTGATGAACAAAAAGAATATGAGGCCATGCAGCTTGTTAACATGATGGATCAACTAACGAGGTAAGTGGACTCATTCACTGCATTCGCAATAAACTTGTCGGAGCAGTAGTCCAGTTGGTTGTTTGTGTCAGCTAGGTTAGGTATACCTCTCAAAAAATCGAGTTGTCTGTATGAAACTTTGCAGTGATGTTAGTCCTCCTCTGCATATTTACTGTTAAATGTACTACAGTTTTCCCAATGGTGGATAGACTTGGTGAAGATCTTGGTTGTAGAAGTCTACATTTTGGCTATTCAGGAGATGTTCCACCGTGAAATTTTGGAGAGTGTGCCATGCTGTGATTTCCTCATCTGAGGAAATAACAAGAAGTCATTGGGTGCTGTGTCAGAAGAATACAGGGGGTGAGGCAAAATTGATAGCTCAAAGAAAAAGCATGTGCAACTGTCTCCTGTACTCAATGAGTTGGAGCATTGTCAAGGAGCTAAAACACCACCCTAGGACAACTTCTTGCAACACTTCGTCTTGATAGCCTCCAATAACATTGTCAGGAGGTTTTGGTAGCATGTTCCTGTGTCCATTTGCTCTTCAAAAGTATAATCTTTTAGTAACACTCCATTGCAGTCCTAGAATGCTCTCAGCATCTCTTTGTCCAATGATGGTGTAGTCTTTGCCTCTTTTGGTGGTGGTAAATTCAAGTTTCCATTGCGTGCTGTGCTGTTTTACCTCACAGTCATAATGAAACACCCAGCACTCATTCATGATGATTAGTTGGCAAAAGAAATCATCTAGATTGGCGTGACATAGCTTAAACATTTCTGCTTCTACCTTGTTCATTAGCCTCTTAGAATGAGTGTGAACAGTTTTGGAACCCAGTAGGTGGCAACCTTTGTCACAGTCAGGATGCTATGCAAGATCCGTGATTGATTTTCATTTTTTCCTCTTGAATTGTGACATAGCAGCCATCAAGCACCAGAGCTTGTATGTCTCTTGCAATTCCCAGTTCTTCACAAGGAGATGGTCTGCCTCTTTGTTCTCCATCATTTGGACTTGTTTGATCACATTGATAGCACCTGTGCAACCTAACCACCGTGTTATATGATTCACCATGTTATATGATTGTGTGTTGTTGTTGTACATGTCCACGAACTTCGCATGGATTGTTGCAGCTTTATTCACCTTCTAATGCAGAAAACAAGGTACCACATTATTCTCCATTTCATTGATGAGCAGGACTCCCGTAGCAGTGTACTACAGTATTGTGGCATGGTGATTACAATGTGTGCCAGTACTGTTAACATTTGTCTGCAATCAGACAAAAATTAATTGCATAACTTTATTAGTTTAAGCTGATAAATAGAACTTCATGACATTCCTTTAAAAGATGCAACACAATTTATTTTACTTCATTACCTTGTGCAGTTATGCAGAGCTGGAAAATTTGTTTAAGCTAATTGATTAAAATCTGTGAAACTCACTTCAGTATTAATTTCTAGATACTGTAAAGATTTTACTGTGTACCTGTTATCTACATATGACTAATTATCCAACACATTCAGACACAACACTATTCTCGTGATTGCTGCCAACAAACAATAACAACTGTCTCTTCTATTTGTTTTTATGTTTGTAGTTTTCCATCATTCATAGTTTCTTGCTAACAATGTTGCAGTACCCTGCCCCTTGGAACTGTGCATAAACATTAACTTTTTGGGGCTGTAAATAATAACTTTCAATGCTTCATAATGGTAGTCCTCTCTTTCATTTACAATAGGTATGCAAAATTTGAAAACATTAATTAAAATAATAATAATAATAATAATAATAGCATAGTCAAGGGAAAACACACTAAACAAGAAGATTACGTATTGAATAACCACAGTGACTCCATAGAAGCGATGGAAAAAACAGATGCCTATAAATATCTAGGTTACAGACAAAAAATAAGAATTAGATAGTACAAATATTAAAGAAGAACTAAAAGAAAAATATAGACAAAGACTAACAAAAATACTGAAAACAGAATTGACAGCAAGAAACAAGACAAAAGCTGTAAACACTTATGCTATACCAATATTGACCTACCCATTTGGAGTAGTGAAATGGAGTAACACAGACCTAGAAGCACTCAATACACTTACACGATCACAATGCCACAAATATAGAATACATCGCATACATTCAGCAACAGAAAGATTCACATTAAGCAGAAAGGAAGGAGGAAGGGGATTCATCGACATAAAAAACCTACATTATGGACAGGTAGACAATTTAAGAAAATTCTTTCTAAAACGAGCAGAAACTAGCAAAATACACAAAGCCATCACTCATATAAATACATCGGCTACACCACTGCAATTTCATAACCACTTCTACAACCCTTTAGATCACATAACATTAACAGATACGAAGAAAGTAAATTGGAAAAAGAAAACACTACATGGCAGGCACCCGTATCATCTAACACAGCCACCCATCGATCAAGACGCATCCAACACATGGCTAAGAAAAGGCAATATATACAGTGAGACGGAAGGATTCATGATTGCAATACAGGATCAAACAATAAACACCAGATATTACAGCAAGCATATTATTAAAGATCCCAATACCATAACAGATAAATGCAGACTTTGCAAACAACAAATAGAAACAGTAGATCACATCACAAGTGGATGTACAATACTAGCAAATACAGAATACCCCAGAAGACATGACAATGTAGCAAAAATAATACATCAACAACTTGCCATAAAACATAAACTAATGAAACAACACGTTCCCACATACAAGTATGCACCACAAAATGTACTGGAGAATGATGAATACAAATTATACTGGAACAGAACCATTGTAACAGATAAAACAACACCACATAACAAACCTGACATCATACTCACCAATAAAAAGAAGAAATTAACACAACTAATCAAAATATCCATACCCAATACAACAAATATACAGAAGAAAACAGGAGAAAAAATTGAAAAATACATCCAACTGGCTGAGGAAGTCAAGGACATGTGGCATCAGGATAAAGTTGACATTATACCGATTATACTGTGAACTACAGGAGTCATACCACACAATATCCACCAGTATGTCAAAGCAATACAGCTACATCCAAACGTATATATACAACTACAGAAATCCATAATTATTGATACGTGTTCAATAACCCGAAAGTTCCTAAATACAATGTAACATATACCGTACAGTTAAAAGGAAGTCACGCTTGATGAAGGTCCGCGTCACTTTCCATTTTTAACCAGACCTAAGGTCTGAGAAAAATAGAAATAATAATAATATGATAGGCATTCAATAAGTAATGCAACACATTTTTATGAAAGCAGTATAATTTTGTTCAAGATTTCGATACATCATATTATTCGCTACTCATTTGGCTAAAAAACCCTATTTTCCAACATAACCTTCATTCAACGTGACAGCCTTACACCACTTTACTGCGGGAACCTGTATGCCTGCATGGTATCACTCCACTGGTCTATGTTGGAGCCAACATCTGTGTCGATAACCTCCCCATCATCCACATACTGCTTCCCACAGAGTGCATCCTTCATTGGGGCAGGTATGAAATACAGGCTGAAAGGTGGGTGAGGAAGAACAGTCCAATGAAGTTTTTGTGAGCTTGTCTCGGGTGCACAGACTTGTGTGAGGATTTACATTGTCATGAAGGAGTAGTTTGCATGAATTTTTGTGGTGATGAACATGCCGAACTTGTTTCTTCAGTTTCCTTTATTTATTGAACACCCCTTATAATAATAATAATAATAATAATAATAATAATAATAATACTTGCATGCAGCTCAATGGCCAAGTGCAAGTCATTCAATTGGACATCATTACAGTGACTTTCCTGTCCCAAACCTACGCCAGTCATCCAATCAGGAAAAGGGGTCCTACAGTTTAAAGTGGAATCTGAACCATGTATCATTCCTGATGAGTGCTCACATCATTGGGAAGTGAACGTTGAATGAAAGACAGTCTGAAAGTTACTGTTGTCCATCCAGGATTCAGTTCCACAACCTCTTGGTTTAAGGGCATGCAATCTACCGCTAGATCCACAGGCCTGGCATTAATTAACATGAAACAATTTTTATATTGTGTGGTTACTCATAATCAATCTTGATAAGTCAGTAAGTTTGTTTTCTTTATTCATCTTGGTGGTTTTATCAAACTTCAATTATAATCTACCTAAGAAGCCCTTAAAAATGTAGTCTTCAAGTGTGTAGGACACAAGAAACTGTTCCAAGATCACTAACTCTGTATCACTCATTAATCTTTTTTGATTAGTTCTGGTTCCAATTGCTTCTAAGTCTGAAAATCTATGAATGGTGCCATCATTTGATTCTTTAAAAGCTAGGGTAATGTGGGTAATAGTGGTGTGCTTCATTAATACTTTTGAATAATTTCTACTGAAAATGTACCTGAGTTTGAAGGATAACAGTGCTCAAAAATACGTGTTTATGATGTGTCATCCACTATCGCCCAATAGTGATCTGTTCTTGTAAGTAAGTCTATAGGAAGATCATATGTTCCCTCATTGGGATCTTCCAGCTGTAGGTATTTGACATTTTGAGTCAACTTGACATTCTTAGGCACTGTTAGATATTTTCATGAAACAATATAAACTGTCAAAGCCAATGACTGTGACATAAACATTCTTTTATGTGCTCCTTGGCTTGAGATATTTGAGTCTGTGAGACATGAATATCAAAGATGATTTGGTGCATCTACTTAACAATGTCCAGCTGTCAATAACCTCTGAAGTTTAGACTGTCAATCAGGTTTTGGCTAATAAAGGCATCCAAAATACAGCATGTGAGTTTACTCTTGCCTGCAGATCTTATTTCATATACACTTGCTGTTTGAAGGTGAGTCCTGTGGTGACGTTAGTCTCTGACCTGTTAATGGTGACAATGGAAAGCTTAGACACCTCCGGATCATCAAAAAGTGGCTCCCTTTGCAGTAAGAGCAGGCAGCAGCCTCTGACACTATGACCTGATTAGGACAGAGAATATCTTGAGGCAGCCAAAATATTTTTTACTGTGTTGTGTCCAGTGACCAAATTGTGCCAAAATAAACAGTAGGGCTTCACAGTACACCTGATCTTTGCACTTTGAATAACATTGCACGGAATAAATGTTAAGAGCAGCAGTGGCAGCAGGTAGTATGCTTGTGCATATATTTTGCACCATGAGTGCCCCATGAAGATTCCATTAATTTTAGTATGTCTCCTTAATGTAGTTTCCACATTTATATCCTTGTCCAATGGCTTCATAACATGGAGCCATTAACTGCATTTAATGAATGTCAAATTAATAGTTTCAGAACATTTAAGTCAAATAGGTCCACCTGTTCAAAGTAACCCGAGTGAATCCGTGTTATGGGGTTATGATCTCCACACAGTGTCCAGATAAGTCAAGAATGTCCTCATCAAAATCTCATCAAAAATTTGTTTAGGCTGACCTTGAAGGTATCCTCAAAGAATATATGTTTATTAATAGTAGTTGTGTGTACATTACTGTCAATAGAACATTCAAACTGTTCCCAAAATCTGGGCCAGCTCTCAGTGTCTCCATAAAAGGATTTGGTTCTATAGGCACCAGCTTTACAGTGGTAGGAATTGGAATTACAGGTGAGACTGGTTTATTCAAATATGAGGCTGTGTCAGAGGCAGACAGTTTTTTCCTTAGTACCCACTTGCATCTTAAAAACTGCACATTTTGCCTTGATTAGATATTTCTCACAGCAAACTAAATCCATGTTACATTCCTCATCTGGGTGAAGGTGGTGGGAAGTAACATCAGACTGTCTCAAAAGTGACAGCAATTCTTCCAGTCATCCCTTATGATATTTAATACCCTAGAAATGTGCTTCATCAGAGAATTCCACAAACTCAGATACAATACAAGCTGTGATTTCTATCACAAGACATTTTCTTTAAATTTGTGCTGCTCTTTGTGAAACACTGTTGTTTGTTTTCTAATCACAAGCTCTCTGCCGTCAAATGCTCCACAGCCACTTCAAATAAACTAGAGGAAACCTCCCAAGCCACCCAAAATTGCAAACCCCTTGTTTGGTCCAGGTTCATTGATGATATCATCATGATCTAGGTTAAGGGCGAAACATTCTATTCTCAGTCCTCCACAGACTCAACATCTTATCTCCCACTCACCTTACCTGGTTCTCCCCAGCCCTATGTGTCACCTTGCTGGATATTGACCTCTACCTCTCTGATGGCTCCATCTATATCTCCGTCCAAGCCCACTAACAATCAGCAGTTCCTGCATATTGACAGCTGTCATCATTTCCACAGCAGAAAATCATTCTGATATAGTCTGGCCATCTGTGGACAGTCCATCTGTAGTAATGAAAAAACCCTTGCCCAGTATGCTGAAGGTCTCATTAAGGTCATTACAAAAAGGCAATCACCCAAACCTAGTCCGTAGACAGATTTCCCATGCCATATCCTCACACACCGATAATCCCCACCTTCCCCACCCCACCCCTAGAACCAGCTGTAAAAGAGCAACCCCTCATCGCCCAGTATCATCCCAGGTGGATCAGCTGAACCAAATCCTTTGCCAGGTCTTTGATTGTTCATCAACGTGCCCGGAGATAAGGAACATCCTATCCATAATCCTTCCCAGTCCTCCTCAAGTGGTATTCTGCCACCCATGAAATCTGCGTGTGGCTGTAAAGTAAGGGAATATTGCAGTAAAACATTTTATTTCAAAAACATACATTTTAGTTATTGTCACCCTCAGTATACTCCTCTCCTCCATCCCTACAACGCTCCATGTGAATTTTCCATTGAAGGAAACAGTGCTGGAAGTCTTCCTCTGTAAAGCTCTTTGATGATACATGCCATTTTTCCCTTCACAGTTTCAACAGACTGAAATCCTATTCCTTTTAATGCAGATGTGACCTTGGGGAATAGATAGAAGTCACATGGTGCTAGGTCAGGTGAACAAGTTGGGTGGTGTAACACTGGGATGCTGTTCTTCCCTAGAATCCTCACAACAGACAATGAGCAGGTGCATTGTCTTGAAACAGAACCCCTGACTTTCTCTTCCGCAATTTGGGTATTTTTTCACACAGTTAAGCAAGAACCTGAAGGTAGTAATATTGATTAACAGTTTGGCCTTCAGGAAACCAGCTCCATGAATATATAAAACAATCACCATCTCTGTGAATCCTGATTTGCTCATTTGAGAGTTTTTCTCCACTCTCAGAGAAGTTGGGCCATTCCAGTGTAGGGATTGGTGCTTAGTTTCTGAAAAATAAGTGAAAAATCAAGATTTGTCACATGTTATCACTCATTCCTAGAAATTAGGGTCAGTTTCAGTGATATTTGGAGTGTCATTATAAAAATTTTCATGAGCTAGTTCTTGTTAGATTATGGGAATTTTTGGCATCAGTTTCACACATACTTTTC
Organism: Schistocerca cancellata; assembly: GCF_023864275.1. Lineage (NCBI taxonomy): Eukaryota > Metazoa > Arthropoda > Insecta > Orthoptera > Acrididae > Schistocerca > Schistocerca cancellata. The sequence goes on from NC_064633.1 coordinate 422,256,532, forward strand.
TCATGTTACATTGTGATCAGATATTTAACTGATGGTCAGATCAAATCAGCTAACCTACCTTTTGATCTATTTTTGATGTTGAAGGGTGACCTGGTCATCAGTCATCCTCAACATCTTCTCAGCCATCTTGGAAGCACTTGAACCACTCAAAAACTCTTGTACTTAAGAACAGTCTCCATCATACGTTTCTTTTACTGCAAGATAGGTTTCACTAACAGTTTTTTCAAGTTTCATGGGACATTTCATGACAGCTCATTGCTCTATTATTACATTCATCATTTTTCTGACAAAACTAAATAACAGCTCTTACACAAACAAAGGCAGCCACTCTGATTTGTCTACAGGCACCAGAAGTGCAGCATTCGACCAAGAAGGCTTCACACTTCACAGTTATTGGTAATTCATCTTTGGCGCATGATACTTACCACGTGACAGCATCAGTCCTTTTATTTAATTGATACACCTCATGCATAACATACTGGTCCATTGCAAATATGACACACTGACTTGTAATTTGCCACATGGGTGACATCCCCATGGGAGACCCAGGTTCAAGATTCATCAGATTCAAGCACCCAGCATATTCTACGCCAATCTCATCACTAGTTTACCCTGTGCTGTCAGAGGCAGGGCCACCTATGAAAGCAGACTTTTCACATACCAGCTTTGTTGCAATTTCTGCACAGCATTCTATCTTGGCATGACCACCAACCAGTTGTCCACCCAAATGAGTGACCACTGCTACCGCCAAACTGTGACCCATAGCGGAAAATGCTGCTGAACACAGCCTGCTTGATTTCAGTGACTGCTTCACAACCTGTGCCATTTGGATCCTACCCTCTAACACCAGGTTTTTTGTACTACATGGATAGGATTTGCCCTTGCAATACATCCTTCATTCCCGTAAACCTCGTGGCGTCAATCTTCACTAGCCCCCTGCCCCCAACCTAACTTCACTTGTCTTCTACCCACACCCTCTTCCTCACAGCCTCCTCTTCCTCTGCTCTGTAAGCCTTCCCAATACATTTCTCCACATCATTGTCGTTGCATGCTCCATGAACTCGCCAGTGCCCCTGCTCTTGCTGCATTCCTGTCCTGTGAACGTGCTGCATCTCCCTCCCACATTCCTAGCTCCCATGTACTGATGCCTCGCTCTGAGCCATCAGCCACAGGCCCACAACTCTCACTCCTGCTCCCCACGTCCTATCTGCCCTCTCCTACTCCACCTGACATCCCAGTCAAGCTGCAGAATTGTAGCCCTGTCATTACATATTCAGCAAACACAGCCAGTAGGTGTTCATTGGGGGGAGGAGGGGGGGGGGATGCTTTGTGGCTACTGTACCTCTAAAAAAAGTTTCATCTGATAGCTAGCAAATCTCCAGTCTTGTTTTTCTGTTTGCCAACTACACAGCTATCTACTATTCTCTGAGTTGTTACATTTACTCCTAACTTATTTACAGTGTGATGAATAATATAGATGTCAGTGCTACAGCTTGCATTTATCTCCAATCATTGTGGCGGTACAGTCAGAATTTAAAGAGGGGTCTGGCAGAAAGATTCCATATCATCAAATACTGTTCACAGTAGCCCTAAAGGACATTTTGGGATCCTTAATGTGGGGAAGTGTGGCTTGGTATCACAGTGCCAGACTAGAAATTGAAAGATTTGGGGTCTGATCCTTTGTTATGTCCTGGTATTTTGTGTCCCACTTTTCACGTCTTTCACCTCTGTCAATTATTTTTTAACAAGAAAATTGCCAAGTCTCACTGTGGTCTGGAGTCCATGTTAAATTAAGGTTCGCTATAAATGTCTTATAAAGTCAGCTCAGAAATTACAGGAAAGAAAGAGCATACCATAATCAGGAGGACAATGTCTAATAAGCACAATGGTGTTCAAATCAACTTTCAGATTTATGGCAGTTTTATATTTTTCTTATCCTGAGTAATCAGAGAACAGAATATGTATTAACTAAACATAAGTGAACCACCTTTGTCTTCCATGTGATATGGTACTGTTTGTTCTAATGCCATTGGATTCCAGCAACAAGAAATTCATGTCATTATGAGCAAAAGCTAGCAAATTAACCTTTTACTTGAGCAGTACTAAGTATGAAATTATTCAAACCACAGCTATATAACAAAAAAGGCAGTAATCAGCGTGCAACATTAACCCTGTCCAGTAGTCATTTTGTTATAGTATTATTTCAAGTTGGCTATCACATACGTGGGTAATAGGTCAGATTCTAATATGCTGTAAGTTGATTCAGATATGGTAAATCATCAGCCAAAAAAAAGAGACAAGTGGAAAATATTCTGTGTTAGGCAGCAGTTGCCATGGCTACCTGTTCCCTGTGCACATGAAAGATACAATGTACACACTGCGCACTTGGTAAGTATGTTTCAGCATTGAAGTTGCAACCACCTATACTCCTCTTATAAATGCAGCTCAGTATTAGCTAATGATGGAATGAGGAGATTAGGTGACTCAGTCGGTGGCACCCCGAGACAGCTAACTCATGAGCCCACATGCAGACTTCAAACCAGAATGATCACAGTACACAGGCATTTTGAAGGACAATCAGTTGACAACACAAAACTGCGGAGTTCCATTGTCGAAGTTGGGATGATACTTCATCAGCTATGAAATCCATAGCTACATGTGTTTCACACTGTCTTCAGCAATAATTTTTTCCTTCCTTTGCGACTAGTCAAAATAGAAGAAACCACTTTCCTTATGTCTCCTTTGCATTTCAGTAAGATGTTAACTGAAATGATTTTGAGAATGAAGCTAACAACCAGATGCTATACTTCCTAAATGAAGAATAATAATAGAATAGAATGAGATTTTCACTCTGCAGTGGAGTGTGCACTGATATGAAACTTCCTGGCAGATTAAAACTGTGTGCCCAACCGAGACTCGAACTCTGGACCTTTGCCTTTCGTGGGCAAGTGCTCTACCATCTGAGCTACCGAAGCACGATGCCCGGTCCTCAAAGCTTTACTTCTGCCAGTATCTCGTGTCCTACCTTCCAAACTTTACAGAAGCTCTCCTGCGAACCTTGCAGAACTAGCACTCCTGAAAGAAAGGATACTGCGGAACCATGGCTTAGCCACAGTCTGGGAGATGTTTCCAGAATGATATTTTCACTCTGCAGCAGAGTGTGCGCTGATATGAAACTTCCTGGCAGATTAAAACTGTGTGCCCGACCGAGACTCGAACTCAGGACCTTTGCCTTTCGCAGGCAAGTGCTCTACCATCTGAGCTACCGAAGCACGACTCACGACCGGTCCTCACAGCTTTACTTCTACCAGTATCTCGTCTCCTACCTTCCAAATTTTACAGAAGCTCTCCTGCGAACCTTGCAGAACTAGCACTCCTGAAAGAAAGGTAGAGCACTTGCCCGCGAAAGGCAAAGGTCCTGAGTTCGAGTCTCGGTCAGGCACACAGTTTTAATCTGCTTGGAAGTTTCATATCGGCACACACTCCGCTGCAGAGTGAAAATCTCATTCTGGAAACATCCCCCATGCTGTGGCTAAGCCATGTCTCCGCAGTATCCTTTCTTTCAGGAGTGCTAGTTCTGCAAGGTTCGCAGGAGAGCTTCTGTAAAGTTTGGAAGGTAGGAGACGAGATACTGGCAGAAATAAAGCTGTGAGGACCGGGCGTGAGTCGTGCTTCGGTAGGTCAGATGGTAGAGCACTTGCCCGCGAAAGGCAAAGGTCCCGAGTTCGAGTCTCGGTTGGGCACACAGTTTTAATCTGCCAGGAAGTTTAATAATAAAATAATGCGGTACATACTGGAATTAACAAATGTACCAGAAAACAAATTTCTTAGATAAAAGCAGATTTATGACAACACACTGAAACTCAGCTGAGCACTTTTGAATAATTATATCTTGTATCATCCCTTGTAGAGATGGACTTCTTCAGCCATGTCGAATTGGAGAAGATGGGCGTCCTGAACCTGTCGTACATGTTCTTCAGCTTCTGGAAGAGTTGCCTCCAGAATTTCGGCAGCAGAAGAACACATTCGACGACAGCAATACTGAATCATAAAAGCTAAAAGCTGAGTTGCCAGTGACGTAATACATTCTCTGGATTTCTTCATGTAGTTACCTTTTTCACCTGTTTTGATAGTGTTCACAAAGAATTCGTAGTAATTGATGTTGCTATTCCTTATTGAGTGCAAATGTATGTCAGCACCATTTTAAATTGTGTATCCTGTAGAATGATACCATGTGTGTTTTGTCAAGAAATGTTTTGACCATGTTCACTTAGTTTTAATTTGTGTATTTGCTGCTCTCGAGAACAACTTATTCACATTTGGTCTCAAAGACAGTGCTCTAGGAGTGAAGACCATGCATAAACATGAAGGTTGAAAATAAACAGAGGGAGCACAACATATCATGTGGATAAATTGACAGTATTTTAAAGAAAATCAATTAGAGAAAAGAATAACTGGTCTAATAACACAAGCATGGTGTCTAAAATAAAGCAGTAGATGCACTGTTAAGGCAAGAAATGTTTGATAATCTAATCCAGATGTGAAAGAACAGGTCAAAACTGATGCATGACTTAAAATGTAGTTCAACTCAAGATTACACTTATACGTATTTGTTTTTACGAAGACAGTTAAAATAGCCTGTTTGTGTGCAAACTGTTTAGCTTAAGTTTTTTAATGCCAAAGAAATGTATCACATGCTATCCTACAATTCCGATTTGTCAGTACTGACCTTGTTTTTATGTTGCAGGGATGATAAACATATTATATTTAACAGATATTAGAATAGAGTCAAATGATGATAAACATGAGGTACAAAATGACTTTTTAGTAGCCAGTGTTTTAGTACAGATGTTTTGAGTTTTCCCATTTTATCTATATAAACGCTTCGACAGAGGTCAAATATGCTGACTGAACAAGTGATGAACTGATCTCTTAGTAAACATAAGTTGTTAACAATTGTCAAGAATCTCCGTGTCTGTTCTCCACATCATTTCCTGCAGATTTCCTGTGTGCTTGCTTCTAAGAGCAAATGTGACATTGCTCTAAACTTATGTTCCAATTCTCTAAGTGAAATATACTTAGGAAATTGACTTAAATTCTGTTAAGATTCTTAAAAAATAAAACCATTATTTGCTTCTGTGTTGCTTCTCTATGGAAATATTTCAACTCATCAAACTGTAATTTATACACTGTCAACTGTGTCTAGTACAAGATACCACTTTCTTTCCTTCCCTTTTGAGCTGAGCTGTTGAGAAGGTGAATCAATTCAAAACCTTAAACATGTACAAAAAAGGATGCTAGCACACTGTAAGTATACAAACATGTTCCTAAAAGTGTGTGCATTGTGCCAGAGTTGCAGCCTTCGAGTGTCCACATAACTAGCCCCATTAAAATTTTCAGGCACACCCTGTCCCAGTACATGAGAAAAATGAGAATAAATAAATAACATTAATACTTACTCATGGAGAGGTGCAACCAAATTCTACCCAATCTCTTAGAAGAACACAGATTCCTAGAAACACTGTACAAACAACGATGTGACCAGTAAGTAATCGGGAAACATTCCACGTGGGAAAAATGTATATAAAAACAAAGATTCTGTAATACCAAACGAAAGCGTTGGTACGTTGATAGAAACAATAACAAACACAAACACACACACACACAAATTTCAAGCTTTCACAACCCACGGTTGCTTCATCAGGAAAGAGGGAAGGAGAGTGAAAGACAAAAGGATGTGGGTTTTAAGGGAGAGGATAAGGAGTCATTCCAATCCCGAGAGCAGAAAGGCTTACCTTGGGGGGAAAAAGGGGCAGGTATGCACTCACTTACACACACACACACACACACACACACACACACACACACACACACATATCCATCAGCACATAACAGATACAAGCAGACATATGTAAAGGCAAAGAGTTTGCTCTTTGCCTTTACATATGTCTGCTTGTGTCTGTTATGTGCGGATGGATGTGTGTGTGTGTGTGTGTGTGTGTGTGTGTGTGTGTGTGTGTGTGTGTGTGTCTATATATATAAAACAAAGATGCTGTGACTTACCAAACGAGAAAGAACTGGTAGATAGACACAATAAAAAACACACACACAAATTTGAAGCTTTCGCAACCCAAGGTTGCTGCATCAGGAAAGAGGGAAGGAGAGGGAAAGACGAAAGGATGTGGGTTTTAAGGGAGAGGATAAGGAGTCATCCCAATCCCGGGAGCGGAAAGACTTACCTTAGGGGGGAAAAAAGGTAGCAGGGGTTGTGTGGCGTGGACTGGGCGGTTTTTTAGGTTAGATGGCCTTGGGCAAGTACAGAAAGGGCAACAGCCTCAACGGGTGCGGGGCAAAGTCAGGACATGCAGGGACCAAGCAGCAATCGGTATTGTAATTGTAAACTGTCGAAGCTGCATTGGTAAAGTACCGGAACTTCAAGCGCTGATAGAAAGCACCGAAGCTGAAATTTTTATAGGTACAGAAAGCTGGCTGAAGCCAGAGATAAATTCTGCCGAAATTTTTACAAAGGTACAGACGGTGTTTAGAAAGGATAGATTGCATGCAACCGGTGGTGGAGTGTTCGTCGCTGTTAGTAGTAGTTTATCCTGTAGTGAAGTAGAAGTGGATAGTTCCTGTGAATTATTATGGGTGGAGGTTACACTCAACAACCGAGCTAGGTTAATAATTGGCTCCTTTTACTGACCTCCCGACTCAGCAGCATTAGTGGCAGAACAACTGAGAAAAAATTTGGAATACATTTTACATAAATTTTCTCAGCATGTTATAGTCTTAGGTGGAGATTTCAATTTACCAGATATAGACTGGGACACTCAGATGTTTAGGACGGGTGGTAGGGACAGAGCATCGAGTGACATTATACTGAGTGCACTATCCGAAAATTACCTCGAGCAATTAAACAGAGAACCGGCTCGTGGAGGTAACATCTTGGACCTACTGATAACAAACAGACCCGAACTTTTTGACTCTGTATGTGCAGAACAAGGAATCAGTAATCATAAGGCCGTTGCAGCATCCCTGTATATGGAAGTTAATAGGAATATATAAAAAAAGGGAGGAAGGTTTATCTGTTTAGCAAGAGTAATGGAAGGCAGATTTCAGACTATCTAACAGATCAAAGCGAAAATTTCTGTTCCGACACTGACAATGTTCAGTGTTTATGGAAAAAGTTCAAGGCAATCGTAAAACGCGTTTTAGAGAGGTACGTGCCGAGTAAAACTCTGAGGGATGGGAAAAACCCACCGTGGTACAACAACAAAGTTAGGAAATTGCTGCGAAAGCAAAGCGAGCTTCACTCCAAGTTTAAACGCAGCCAAAACCTCTCGGACAAACAGAAGCTAAACGATGTCAAAGTTAGCGTAAGGAGGGCTATGTGTGAAGCGTTAAGTGAATTCGAAAGTAAAATTCTATGTACCGACTAGACAGAAAATCCTAGGAAGTTCTGGTCTTACGTTAAATCAGTAAGTGGCTCGAAACAGCATATCCAGACACTCCGGGATGATGAAGGCATTGAAACAGAGGATGACACGCGTAAAGCTGAAATACTAAACACCTTTTTCCAAAGCTGTTTCACAGAGGAAGACTGCACTGCAGTTCCTTCTCTAAATCCTCGCACAAACGAAAAAATGGCTGACATCGAAATAAGTGTCCAAGGAATAGAAAAGCAACTGGAATCACTCAACAGAGGAAAGTCCACTGGACCTGACGGGATACCAATTCGATTCTACACAGAGTATGTGAAAGAACGTGCCCCCCTTCTAACAGCCATGTACCGCAAGTCTCTAGAGGAACGGAAGGTTCCAAATGATTGGAAAAGAGCACAGGTAGTCCCAGTCTTCAAGAAGGGTCGTCGAGCAGATGCGCAAAACTATAGACCTATATCTCTGACGTCGATCTGTTGTAGAATTTTAGAACATGTTTTTTGCTCGAGTATCATGTCGTTTTTGGAAACCCAGAATCTACTATGTAGGAATCAACATGGATTCCGGAAACAGCGATCGTGTGAGACCCAACTTGCTTTATTTGTTCATGAGACCCAGAAAATATTAGATACAGGCTCCCAGGTAGATGCTATTTTTCTTGACTTCCGGAAGGCGTTCAATACAGTTCCGCACTGTCGCCTGATAAACAAAATAAGAGCCTATGGAATATCAGACCAGCTGTGTGGCTGGATTGAAGAGTTTTTAGCAAACAGAACACAGCATGTTGTTATCAATGGAGAGACGTCTACAGATGTTAAAGTAACCTCTGGCGTGCCACAGGGGAGTGTTATGGGACCACTGCTTTTCACAATATATATAAATGACCTAGTAGATAGTGTCGGAAGTTCCATGCGGCTTTTCGCGGATGATGCTGTAGTATACAGAGAAGTTGCAGCATTAGAAAATTGTAGCGACATGCAAGAAGATCTGCAGCGGATAGGCACTTGGTGCAGGGAGTGACAACTGACCCTTAACATAGACAAATGTAATGTATTGCGAATACATAGAAAGAAGGATCCTTTATTGTATGATTATATGATAGCGGAACAAACACTGGTAGCAGTTACTTCTGTAAAATATCTGGGAGTATGCATGCGGAACGATTTGAAGTGGAATGATCATATAAAATTAATTGTTGGTAAGGCGGGTACCAGGTTGAGATTCATTGGGAGAGTCCTTAGAAAATGTAGTCCATCAACAAAGGAGGTGGCTTACAAAACACTCGTTCGACCTATACTTGAGTGTTGCTCATCAGTGTGGGATCCGTACCAGATTGGGTTGACGGAGGAAATAGAGACGATCCAAAGAAGAGCGGCGCGTTTTGTCATAGCGTTATTTGGTAACCGTGATAGCGTTACGGAGATGTTTAACAAACTCAAGTGGCAGACTCTGCAAGAGAGGCGCTCTGCATCGCGGTGTAGCTTGCTCGTCAGGTTTCGAGAGGGTGCGTTTCTGGATGAGGTATTGAATATATTGCTTCCCCCTACTTATACCTTGCGAGGAGTTCATGAATGTAAAATTAGAGAGATTAGAGCGTGCACGGAGGCTTTCAGACAGTCGTTCTTCCCGCGAACCATACGTGACTGGAACAGGAAAGGGAAGGTAATGACAGTGGCACGTAAAGTGCCCTCCGCCATACACTGTTGGGTGGCTTGCGGAGTATAAATGTAGATGTAGATGTATACACTCGCGCACACGCACATATCCATTCGCACATACATACACAGGCAGACATGTATAAATGCAAACAGGTTGGGCAGAGATGTCAGTTGAGGCGAACGTACAGAGGCAAAGATGTTGTTGAATGACAGGTGATGTACGAGGGGCGGCAACTTGAAATTAGCGGAAGCTGAGGCCTGGTGGGTAACAGGAAGAGAGAATATATTGAAGGGCAAGTTCCCATCTCCTGAGTTCTGATAGGTTGGTGTCAGTCCTCTCCAACCTCAACTCCTTTGGTTCCATCAGATTCACCTGGTCCTACTCCAAATCCCATGCCACTTTTCTTGACGTTGACCTCCATCTGTCCAATGGCCAGCTTCACACATCCGTCCACATCAAACCCACCAACAAGCAACAGTACCTCCATTATGACAGATGCCACCCATTCCATATCAAACGGTCCCTTCCCTACAGCTTAGGTCTTCGTGGCAAACGAATCTGCTCCAGTCCTGAATCCCATAACCATTACACCAATAACCTGAAAACAGCTTTCGCATCCCGCAACTACCCTCCCGATGTGGTACAGAAGCAAGTAACCAGAGCCACTTCCTCATCCCCTCAAACCCGGAACCTCCCACAGAAGAACCCCAAAAGTGCCCCACTTGTGACAGGATACTTTCCGGGACTGGATCAGACTCTGAATGTGGCTCTCCAGCAGGGATACGACTTCCTCAAATCCTACCCTGAAATCCTCCCCACTCCACCAAGAGTGTCTTTCCGCCGTCCACCTAACCTTCGTAACCTCTTGGATCATCCCTATGAAATCCCCAAACCACCTTCCCTACCCTCTGGCTCCTACCCTTGTAAACGTCCCCAGTGTAAAACCTGTCCCATGCACTCTCCCACCACCACCACCTACTCCAGTCCTGTAACCTGGAAGGTGTACATGATCAAAGGCAGAGCCACGTGTGAAAGCACCCACATGATTAACCAACTGACATGCCTGCACTGTGAAGCCTTCTATGTGGGAATGACCAGCAACAAACTGTCCATTTGCATGAACAGACACAGGCAGACAGTGTTTGTTGGTAATGAGGATCACCCTGTGGCTAAACATGTCTTGGTGCACGGCCAGCACATCTTGGCACAGTGTTACATCGTCCGGGTTATCTGTATACTTCCCACTGACACCAATCTATCAGAACTCCGGAGATGGGAATTTGCCCTTCAATATATTCTCTCTTCCCGTTACCCACCAGGCCTCAACCTCCGCTAATTTCAAGTTGCCGCCCCTCGTACGTCACCTGTCATTCAACAACATCTTTGCCTCTGTACTTCCGCCTCGATTGACATCTCTGCCCAAGCTCCATGCATTTACACATGTCTGCCTGTGTATGTATATGCGGATGGATATGTGCGTGTGTGCAAGTGTATACCTGTCCTTTTTTCCCCCTAAGGTAAGTCTTTCTGCTCTCGGGATTGGGATGACTCCTTACCCTCTCCCTTAAAACCCACATCCTTTCGTCTTTCCCTCTCCTTCCCTCTTTCCTGATGCAGCAACCTTGGGTTGCGAAAGCTTGAAATTTGTGTGTGTGTATGTTTGTGTGTTTGTTATTGTGTCTATCTACCAGCGCTTTCCCGTTTGGTAAGTCACAGCATCTTTGTTTTTTATGTATATTTTTCCCATATATATATATCTCCAAAAACAAAGATGATGCAACCCACCAAACGAAAGCATTGGTTGTTGATAGACACACAAATAAACAAAAACACACACACAGAATTTTGTGTGTGTTTTTGTGTTTATATGTGTGTCTATCAACATACCAACGCTTTCGTTTGGTGGGTTGCATCATCTTTGTTTTTGGATGCATTTTTCCCACGTGGAATGTTTCCCTCATAGTAATGGGGCAACTGCACAAGCCAACTCGCCATTAATGAAAGGTCTGCTTGACAGTAACACTCGTCAGTTTACTTTGAATTACTATTCAGCTGTAAATAATGTAGTAATTGACATTAAGCTGTATTATTTAAATTATTCAGACTCTTGAGTACATACATTTTTCTTTTTTGAAGAATTCGCTCAATGTGCATATTGTATGGACACGTAAGTTAGCAGGTAGCAGTAGTCCACTAAATGATTAAATTATCTTTTCTCTCATTAAAATACAACCTCCAGTGTTGTGATATATTAACATTTATGCACCATAAATTACACAAATACCTAAAGTGTTGAAAAGTTTCAGAATTAAAGTATTTTTGTAGTATGTTCTGACATCCAGTTCCAGAAATACAAATTGCTACTAAGACAATGTAAATAAACTTCTTTAGACACCACCTCTGGTTATCTGTTCCTATTCATGAATGTTTATTATAATCTGTGGAAAATCCAGGATGGAATGTAACAGTATTATGAAAAGGAAAGTTGCTGCTTATAGTGGAGATGCTGAGTCGCAGATAGGCACAACAAAAAGACTGTTACAAATAAATGAAGCTCTCAGCCATTAAGGCCTTTGTCAACAATAGATGTACACACACACACACACACACACACACACTCTGAATTCTCACATTCGACCAGTTACAGGCAACTGAAACCACACTGCGAGCAGCAGCACAAGTGGATGATGGGAGTGGCGACTGGACGGGGGTAAGGAGGGAGCTGGTGTGGGGAGGGGGAAGGATAGTTTGGTGGGGGTGGCTGACAGTGTTGCTGCAAGTTAGATGGAGGGCATGGGAGTGGTGGGGGGGGGGGGGGGAGGAAGGGGTAGCGGAAAAGGAGAGAAGTGAAAGATCGGGTGTGATTGTGGAATGACAGCTGTGTAGTGCTGGAATGGGAACAGGGAAGGGGCTGGATGGGTGAGGACAGTGATTAACGGAGTTTGAGGCCACAAGGTTTATGGGGACGTAGGATGTATTGTTGGGAAAGTTCCCACCTGTGCAATTCAAAAACGTTGGTGTGGGTGGGAAGGATCCATATATCACAGGCTGTGAAGCAGTCATTGAAACATTGAAATGAAGGATGTCATGTTTGGCAACGTGTTCAGCAACAGGGTGGTCCATTTGTTTCTTGGCCACAGTTTGTCAGTGGCCATTCATGTAGACAGACAGCTTGTTGGTTGTCATGCTCACATAGAATGCAGCACAGTGGTTGCAGTGTAGCTTGTAGATGACATGACTGGTTTCACAGGCCTTTGATGGGATAGGTGATGTTCATTACCGGACTGGAGTAGGTGGTGGTGGGAGGATGTATGGGACAGGTCTTGCATCTAGGTCTATTACAGAGGTATGAGCCATGAGGTAAGGGGTTGGGAGAAAGTGTTGTGTAAGGATGGACAAGTATATTGTGTGGGTTCGGTGGACAGCAGGTTTACCACTGTGGGAGGGGTGGGAAGGATAGTGGGCAGGACATTTCTCATTTCAGGCCACGATGAAAGGTAGTTGAAAACCTGGCGGAGAATATAATTCAGTTGCTCCAGTCCTGGGTGGTACTGAGTTACTAGGGGAATGCTCTTTTGTGGCTGGATGATTGGACTTGGAAGGTGGCTTGTTTGGTTGAGTAGGACCAGTTGAAACAAATGGGGGAGAAGTTGTTGTTGTTCTGGAGGAATGTGGATAGGGTGTCCTCATCATCAATCCAGATAACAAAGATGTCATCAGTGAATCTGAACCAGGTGAAGGGTTTAGGATTCTGGGTTTTTTAGGAAAATTCCTCTAGATGACCCCATAAATAGGTTGGCATTGAATGGCGCCATGCGGGTACCCATAGCAGTACCGTGGATTTGTTTGTAGGTAATGCCTTCGAAGGAGAAGTAATTGTGGGTCAGGATATACTTGATCAGGGTGACAAGGAAGGAGGTTGTTGCTTTGAAAGCTGCTGGCATTGGGGAAGGTAATGTTCAATAGTGGTAAGGCCATGTGCATTAATAATGTTAGTGTAAAGGGAGGTGGCATCAGTAGTGACGAGCAGGGCACCGTGTGGTAAAGGGACAGGATATGTGGAGAGTATCTTTCATAAAGGAGGGTAGGTTGAAGGTGTTGGTCAATGAGAGCAGAGATTCTCTCAGTGGCGCCACAATAACCAGACACCATGGGGCATCCTGGGTGCTTAGGTTTATGGATTTTAGGAAGCATGTAGAAGGTAGGTTAGCGGGGAATGGTAGGGGTGAGTAGAGAGATGGACTCCGGGGAGAGGTTCTGGGTTGGACCCAAGGATTTGAGATCCTGCTGGATTTCTGGAATGGAGTCACTGTGGCAAGGTTTGTAGGTGGAAGTATCTGACAGCTGGCTGAGTCTTTCTGCCAGGTAATCCTTGCAGTTCAAAACAACAGTGGTGGAGCCTTTGTCCGCAGGTAGGATTATAAGGTCGAGATCAGTTTTTAGATGGTGGACTGCAGTTCTTTCTGCGGATGTAAGGTTAGTTTTGCATGTTGAGGGATTTGGTGAATGGTGGTGAGGCAAGGAGCGAGGTTAAGAAATTCTGGAAAGTTAACAGGGTGATTTGGGGGCAGTGGGGATGGATCACAGTTGGATGGAGGAGTGAACTGAGGTAGGCGGGGTTCAATATTGGTCTTTGGTTGAGTCTCATTGGTAGAGCTGGTGGCAGAAAAGTTTTTCCACGGTAGAGACTGGGAGAAGGTGAGAAGATCTTTAACAATGAATGAATTTGGGGGTGGGGCAAAAGGTGAGGCCTTTGGAAAGGACTGGTATTTCTGTGGGGCTAAGGCTTCTGGAGGAGAGGTTTATGACTGTGTTATGGGTCTGTTTAGGTTGTGGATTCTGTGTGGTGGTAGGAGGGAGTTTTGGAGGGTGGGGTGAGTGTAGTAGGTCTGCAAGACAGGGTTTGTCAGCTATGAGGGGACATGGGGGACGTTTGGAGGTTGTTGTAAAGGTGGTGAACAGTGGTACGGAAACAGATGCAAAAGGGGTAAACAAGATGAAATCTGAAGGAGTCGGCAGTAGCAAAAGGTGAAAACTCACTAGAATTGGTGAGAAGTCACGAGTGGAGAATAAATAAATATTGTCGTGGGTAGCAGATCTGAGGGTGGATAAATGTGAGAAAGGGGGAAGACAGATGTGACTGGCTAAGGTGGAATTAGTCGGTGCAAACTGGGATAGAACGGAGAAAGAGTGGAGGTTGGGGAGGGGTTCATAGTATGAGATACAAGATCGTGTGGCACCAGTAAGATGTGGGAAATAGCGTGCAAAAATATGGGAGATTGGTGCAGGGACAGTGATTAATTGGAAAGTGTAGGATTAATTATATCGGCTGAGGTAATATGGGACAAAAGATGCCACATCAACAATCAGCATGGTCTTGTGACCATCTGATGTGCACGGCCGAGACAGTTGATACAGTGTGGTTTGTAGAGCATGCAGTGCGGTTTGTAGGTGATAAGAGGAACACAGGAAAGAAGAGAAAGAAGGACAGACTTTGAGTATAGTGATGCAAAAGAATATAGTAACAAAGGAAAACAAAGAAAAGCCTTCAGGCAAAAATCAAACAGTGGAAAATCCAGGCTGGAATGTAACAATATTATGAAAGGAAAGTTGCTACTCATCATGTAGCAGAGATGCTGAGTCACAGATAGGCACAACAAAAAGACTGTCATAAATAAATAAAGCTTTAGGCCATTATGGACTTCGTCAACAATAAATGTAGGCGCGCACACACACACACACACACACACACACTAAACTCTCACATTCGACCACAGTTACAGGCAACTGAAACCACACTGCGAGCAGCAGTACCAGTGCATGATGGGAGTTGCGACTGGGTGGGGGTAAGAAGGAGGCTGTGGTGGGGAGCGGGAAGCTGGTGTGGGTGGGAAGGATCCATATGTCACAGGCTTTGAAGCAGTCATTGAAGTGTAGGATGTCATGTCAGCAACAGGGTGGTTCACTTGTTTCTTGGCCACAGTTTGTCTGCGGCCATTCATGAAGACGGACAGCTTGTTGGTTGTCATGCCCACATAGAATGCAGCACAGTGGTTGCAGCTTAGCTTGTACATCACATGACTGGTTTCACAAGTGGCCCTACCTTTGATGAGATAGGTGATGTTTGTGACCGGATTGGAGTAGGTGTTGGTGGGAGGATGTATGGGACAGGTGTTGCATCTAGGTGTATTACAGGGCTTGGAAGCAGGGGATGTCAAAGGATGGATGAGTATATTGTGTACTTTCGGTGGACGGCAGAATACCACTGTGGGAGGAATGGGAAAGATAGTGTGCAGGACATTTCTCATTTCAGCGAATGAAGAAAGGGAGTCGAAATCCCAGTGTAGAATGTAATTCAGTTGCTCCAGTCCTGGGTGGTACTGAGTTAAGAGGGGAGTGCTCCTTTGTGGTTGGACGATGGGACTTTAGGAGGTGGTGGGAGACTGGAAAGATAAGGCACAGGAGATTTGTTTTTGTACAAGGTTGGGAGGATAATTACAGTCTGAGAAGGCTTCAGTGAGCCTTTGATATATTTCAAGAGGGACCGCTCATCACTGCAGATTTGACGACCACAGGTGGCTAGGCTGTATGGGAGGGACTTCTTCATATGGAACAGGTGGCAGCTGTCGAAGTGGAGGTATTGCTGGTGGTTAGTGTGTTTGATATGGACGGAGGTACTGATGTAGCCATCTTTGTGGTGGAGGTCAACATTAAGGAAGGTGGCTTGTTGGGTTGTGCAGGACCAGGTGAAACAAATGGGGGAGAAGTTATTGATGTTCTGGAGGAATGTGAGTAGGGTGTCCTCTCCATTGATCCAGATCGCAAAGATGTCATCAATGAATCTGAACTAGGTTAGGGGTTTTTAGGAAGGATTCCTCTGAGAGGCCCATGAATGGGCTGGAATAGGATGGTGCCATGTGGGTATCGATAGCTGTACCCCGGTAATAGACCTAGATGAAAGACCTGTCCCATACATCCTCCCACCACTACCACCCCACTCCAGTCACAAACATCACCTATCCCATCAAAGGCAATGCCACCTGTGAAACCAGTCATGTGCTCTACCAGCTAAGCTGCAGCCACTGTGCTGCATTCTATGTGGGCATGACAACCAACAAGCTGTCTGTCCACATGAATGGCCACCGATAAACTGTCTCCAAGAAACAAGTGGACCACCCTGTTGCTGACATGACATCCTACATTTCAATGACTGCTTCAAAGCCTGCGACATATGGATTCTTCCCACCCACACCAGCTTTTCTGAATTGTGCAGGTGGGAACTCTCCCTGCAATATATTCTACATTCCCATAACCCTCCTGGCCCCAACCTTCATTAGTCAGTGTCCTCACCCATCCAGCCCCTTCCCTGTTCCCATTCCAGCGATACACAGCTGTCATTCCACCATCACACTCAGTCTTTTTACTTCTCTCCTTTTCCACTACTCCGCCCCTCCCCCCCCCCCCCCCCCTTCCTTGTCTCTCCCCTGCCCTCCGTCTAATCTGCAGCACTTAACTGTCTGTCACCCCCACCATACTATCCTTCCCCCTCCCTGCCCCAGACCCCTCCTTACCCCCACCCAGTTGCCACTCCCATCATGCACTGGTGCTGCTGCTCGCAGAGTAGTTTCAGTTGCCTGAGACTGCAGTTGTGTTTATGAGGGGTGTGTGTGTGTGTGTGTGTGTGTGTGTGTGTGTGTGTGTGTGTGTGTGTGTCTACATCTATTGTTGACAAAGGCTTTATTTATTTGTGACAGTCTTTTTGTGGTGCCTATCTGTGACTCAGCATTTCCGCTGTCTGGCGAGTAGCAACTTTCCTTTTCATGATATTATTAATACACTCCTGGAAATTGAAATAAGAACACCGTGAATTCATTGTCCCAGGAAGGGGAAACTTTATTGACACATTCCTGGGGTCAGATACATCACATGATCACACTGACAGAACCACAGGCACATAGACACAGGCAACAGAGCATGCACAATGTTGGCACTAGTACAGTGTATATCCACTTTTCACAGCAATGCAGGCTGCTATTCTCCCATGGAGACGATCGTAGAGATGCTGGATGTAGTCCTGTGGAACGGCTTGCCATGCCATTTCCACCTGGCGCCTCAGTTGGACCAGCGTTCGTGCTGGACGTGCAGACCGCGTGAGACGACGCTTCATCCAGTCCCAAACATGCTCAATGGGGGACAGATCCGGAGATCTTGCTGGCCAGGGTAGTTGACTTACACCTTCTAGAGCACGTTGGGTGGCACGGGATACATGCGGACGTGCATTGTCCTGTTGGAACAGCAAGTTCCCTTGCCGGTCTAGGAATGGTAGAACGATGGGTTCGATGACGGTTTGGATGTACCGTGCACTATTCAGTGTCCCCTCGACGATCACCAGTGGTGTACGGCCAGTGTAGGAGATCGCTCCCCACACCATGATGCCGGGTGTTGGCCCTGTGTGCCTCGGTCGTATGCAGTCCTGATTGTGGCGCTCACCTGCACGGCGCCAAACACGCATACGACCATCATTGGCACCAAGGCAGAAGCGACTCTCATCGCTGAAGACGACACGTCTCCATTCGTCCCTCCATTCACGCCTGTCGCGACACCACTGGAGGCGGGCTGCACGATGTTGGGGCGTGAGCGGAAGACAGCCTAACGGTGTGCGGGACCGTAGCCCAGCTTCATGGAGACGGTTGCGAATGGTCCTCGCCGATACCCCAGGAGCAACAGTGTCCTTAATTTGCTGACAAGTGGCGGTGCGGTCCCCTACGGCACTGCGTAGGATGCTACGGTCTTGGCGTGCATCCGTGCGTCGCTGCGGTCCGGTCCCAGGTCGACGGGCACGTGCACCTTCCGCCGACCACTGGCGACAACATCGATGTACTGTGGAGACCTCACGCCCCACGTGTTGAGCAATTCGGCGGTACGTCCACCCGGCCTCCCGCATGCCCACTATACGCCCTCGCTCAAAGTCCGTCAACTGCACATACGGTTCACGTCCACGCTGTCGCGGCATGCTACCAGTGTTAAAGACTGCGATGGAGCTCCGTATGCCACGGCAAACTGGCTGACACTGACGGCGGCGGTGCACAAATGCTGCGCAGCTAGCGCCATTCGACGGCCAACACCGCGGTTCCTGGTGTGTCCGCTGTGCTGTGCGTGTGATCATTGCTTGTACAGCCCTCTCGCAGTGTCCGGAGCAAGTATGGTGGGTCTGACACACCGGTGTCAATGTGTTCTTTTTTCCATTTCCAGGAGTGTATAATCATTGGGTACATATTAGTTCATTCCTTTGGTAAACCTTTTAGAAATATCCTTGCCAACTCAAGTACGTAATTAACCTTAGTATTTCAAAGCTTACCTCCTATGAAATTGCTGTAATGCTTTAAGCCACAAAGTGCTAGTCTTTGAAAAATAACCTTTTGGTGTAAGTATTTCCTATTCAGTTGTCTAGATCTATTCACTGATATGGGTGTAGTTAAACTACTAGCTAAATGTCAGATCTATAACTTTTGCTCTCCTTTTAAATTCTTCCCTTTTCAAAATTGGTTATTAAAAGATTATCATGGGTAAATGATAACTCGTGGACTAACATTTATTTTTAACTTATTTTAAATGTGAGTCCCAGATGCTGCACCTCTTTATATCTCAACTTAAGATATCAGATTTTCAAAATCATAAACCTCTTCAGGTGTTGGCCTCTGGCGTACCCACCAGAAGATCCTAAATGTAAATTTACTCATCACTTTTACTACAGATGAAATTTATGCTTTAAAATGGTCTAACTACGGCTTTGTGGTCTCACTGGGTACATCACTAACAACAAGTACAGGCAAAATGTGCTGTTTATAATAATTCACCTACGATCCACATTTTAGGGTGTACTGGATTCACAGATCCAGAAAAAATTCAAGAGTAATGCTTGGTAAGAGTTACTCCACATACATATCAATGCTACTGCCCTGCAGTACAGTTCTGTATTATAAAAATATACAATCATGACTGACACTCAACTATCTTAGTGTGTGCCTTCATAAATATCCCCTATCCAATTGCAACACCCAGATCTACAGGCATGTACACTAACTCACAACATGGACCACTTCAGGCAAAATTACTGAAGTCAAAACTTTAGCACTGTCGTATTTTAATGACTCGAATTCTACTGTCAAATTCTGACTTAGTGTGCAAGTCACTTTTGACTAAACCAGTACTATCTTAAAATCACTGGACCTTATGTCAAATGTCATGCAAAATACAAGGAGAATGACCCTGACAAAATTCAGAAAACAATTTGATTCATCGTGCCCTAGATCAGTTACTGCACTTGTCCAACCTTGTATTTTAAACACATATCAGTCCATGAACAGCTTCCCATTCTCTTTCAATAAAATTGTGGAAAATTCCACTGATGAAACAATCAATAACATTTTGCACCAGGTGGAAATAATCACTACAGTTTTGCAGTAGGTAATTATTGGTCACGACACTTGTAAACGTCTCCTAACACACATGCTGTAATACATATATTGTGTTCCCGACCCAAGTTCGTTATTTCCGTAGCACCTCAGTAGTAACTGACTAACTGACTGAAACCCTCTTCAGTTCCATAGTTAAACCATTAATTCAGAGAAATGTAAGTTACTACCATTACTTCCTTACAATTAAAACAGAGAATCTCATGGCTGTTGGTTGCTCTTTTAGTGGCCAACTTGCCCAGGATGATCTCTGGCGCACCCAAGTTCTGTTATCTGCCAATGGTGTATGGATGATCTTTGCTGTCTGTGTAGGAATACTTGCATGGCTAGACACAGCACAGATTTTTGTAGAACATATGCATCAACATAGGCTTAATTTGCCATGAAATAATAAAAATCACCTCCTTTTCCTTGACTTGTCTTACTTCTTGGCTGCTATTACAATTGATTGAAATGATGAAATTATATCATGGAAATTATATCATGATAACACAAAATCCTTTAAAAATAACTTTGATCTGTCACATGTGCCAGACTTTACCTACGTGGCTAAGTCATACAGATGAATGCGCCTTGGCTCAAGAATAGAGTCCACTAACAACACGCTCTAGGAACAATAAGTGCTCCAATATTTGGTTTTAGTGTAGTGAAGGTATAAAACCTCCTGAAGTTTACGCACAAAAAAATCGAGGTCTGGTATGGGGAGCCATGCTTGTCTTAGCAGCGAGTTGCAAATTAATAAAATATGTGGTATATACAGGGTGTCCCAGCTATCTTGTCCACCCAAAATATCTCTGGAACAATAACAGCTATTGGAAAACAACTTTCACCGGTATCCATGTAGGGCTGGGGCCCATGAATGTACATATTTGGAAACATTCTAAAATGAAAGCATATGTGTTTTTTAACACAAACTTATGTTTTTTTAAATGGACCTCCTGTATTTTTTCTTCAGCAATCCATAGCATGACAAAGCACATACACAATGGCGTTGATTGCATCGCAATATTCCCATTACATCCCGAGATATTAAGATGTGAAGTTGACGCTTGAAACACCCGACATGCGCTGCTAGCGCACGTCTTGAGGCTCAGGTGTGAACCCCGTGCTGCCCGTAATCACGATGTGATTGACATGCGTATTATTCGTTTCGGACCTCTTGATAAGTATGGAAGTGTGCTTACGCATGTCAATCACATCACGATTACGGGCAGCATGGGGTTCACGCCTGAGCCTCAGGACGTGCGCTAGCAGCGCATCTCGGGTGTTTCAAGCGTCAACTTCGCGTCTTAATATCTCTGGATGTAATGGGAATATTGCGATGCAATCACCGCCATTGTGTATGTGCTTTGTCATGCTATGGATTGCGGAAGAAAAAATACAGGAGGTCCATTTAAAAAAACATAAGTTTGTGTTAAAAAACACATATGCTTTCGTTTTAGAATGTTTCCAAATATGTACATTTATGGGCCCCAGCCCTAAATTGATACCGGTGAAAGTCGTTTTCCAATAGCTGTTATTGTTCCAGAGATATTTTGGGTGGACAAGATAACTGGGACACCCTGTATAGCCAGTTCTCCTCATTTACATCAGGTGCTTCTTCTTGTGACTCTGTAAAACACAGCAGTTGTTGAAGAAATCATAATAGAGAACTGCCAAGTGACACCAGATAACACTAACTAATGTTTACAGTCACTGCATAGCTTGCCATACCACATCCACATCCATACTGTGCAAACCATTGTGAAGTGCATGTCAGAGGGTAATTCTCATTCCATTTGATGGAGTGTGGCAAGAATGAATGCATAAATGCCTTTATGCACTGTAGTAAGTCCAGTCTTGTCTGCATGTGCCCTATGAGAGTGCTGGATACTAATTGTGTATACTTCTAGATTCTTCAGTTAATTCTGGTTCTTGAAATATGGTAAGTAGTCTGTCACATGACAGTTGAGATCTAACTTTGAGTTTCTGCCACTCCAGGTTTTTTGGTATTTCCACAACACTCTCCCAGGAGCCAAACCATCACCTGCTAGTATATGCCCAGGCTCCCTATTCCTCAAAAAAGTTCAAACACAAGAAAACAAAAAGTGCTCACGTGCTCCACCAGAGTGCTGCAGGACTGCTGTATAGGGATATATTCAGATTACTTTTCTGTTGATTGACGGGTCATTTAAATATTTCAGCCTTTCTAAATGGCCAGCCTCATTTGTCTCCAATGTATTTTAAGACAATTGGTATAAGAATTTTGCAGATTAAATGGCATAATTTCTCAGTATGGTCTGAAATGTCACTTGAGGTGCACTTTCAGATTTTCAGTGTTCAAAACAGTGAGAACTGAGGTATTTACAACAGTACAAGCTTCTTTATAGAAAATATCTCTTTTACAATATTTGTACCTACTGTTTCGCATGAAGTGTAACCCAGATACCAGGACAGTGTATTCACAGAAGGAAATTGCAGGTTATTTTTTGTAGCACAACTGTATATGCATTCCCACACTATACTGTGTTTTATAGTAAATTCTGTCCATATGAGAGAGGGTTTCATGAAATTTGCTATTTGTGAAAGCATAATTGAAGATTTTGCATTGTTGGATCCTGCTCTGCTGTTTTAATTATATGTGACAAGGCTTTGTGATAACTGTTGATGTAAGTCTCCAACTCATAAGTAGTTTCTTTTCTAGGTGTACAAGTTTAACCTGCACTCCACAATTTCAGTTGCAATTTATTTTGCTCTAAGCTGAACAACTTTTTATCTAAAATGTCACACTGGAATTATTATTGCCATGATATTCGAGCAGGGAGACATCTTCAGTAATGCTTTTATCATGTATTTGCACAGCTCTTTCATAATTTTTGTTTCCTTTATGTTGCATTCACTGAATGTTTGAGAACAGATCTATGACTTGTTCAACTGTGTAAGATGGATATAAAGGGAAAACATACAGACCAACAGCATCCTACAATTTCTTAATTTTTAATCCAAGTTGATAGACTCTCAAAAATGAAGGCTATATATGACATAAGATCTATAGTTTAAACTGGATTTGAAATAGGCTCTTGATATTGCTTTAAGCCATTGTTCTCCGAGATCAGTTTGACTTGGATATTCATTAAACAAGACTCCTTTCACTTTACCACTTTTGGATCATGCAAAAAGGCACACAGCAATACACCATTACTATCAGTAAATTTAAACCTGTAGCAAGATATTACTATGTTAACATAATTTGGTGGCTAGATCATAAGGAATAACTAATTAGAGCAGATGTGCTGATTGGATCAGAAATTAGATAGGGCATCTGAAATTCAAAATGTACTTTGGATTTATGCAAGCCCTGTAATAGTTTCTTACATTAAATTGCCATGGATATATATACCTTTTTAAACAAGTCTGCCAATTCCTTTATCATAACTTGATGTACTCTTGTAATTCTAGACAGAGCAGAGACAGTAAAGTATAATGTTTACTCTGCTTGTAGTGTTGATTCTAATGTTCATCTGGTGCAGGTATACTGTTTACTGTTAGCACCACTGGGGCCAAGATAACTCCGAGATTTTCACAGAATTGAATGACTCGGTCAAATTGTTAGTCTTGAATGTAGACGAAAATTTGAGCTAGCAGGCACACATTGAATACCTAGCAAACAAGCCGAGCAGCTCTGCATTTTGCAATGCAAATATCATCAACTGCAGTTGACATGGACACATGAAAAATAGCATATACAAGCTACTTTTAATCCATTATTAGGTATTGTATTGTTTTTTGGGGTAACTTGACAAACATAGTGGGGATACTAAAAATACAGAAAAGAATCATTCAAAATATGTGCACTGCTAATCACAAAGAACCATGTCGACCATTATTAAGAAAACTTAAAAATATTAACTCTGCCATCCTTATACATAAATGAGATTATTGTATTTTTGTACACCAGACACGAATTATTTGAGGGAAATCATGTTGTCCATTGACATGATACTAGAAACAAGGAAAATTTTATGCTCCCTAACCACCGCCTCAGACTGTATGTCCAGGGACCTCAATACACGAGAATGAAAATTTGTAATAAATTAAAAGGGAACAAGTTGATGCAGATGAATTTAGGTTCACTTAAAAGAAAGCTATATGAGGTACTGACACTGAAGTGTTATTACTCAGTGGATGAAATCATGTAGAACAAACTGGAAATTTGGGCTGGATACAATGTTTTACATATTCCAAGAAATATCCATGTAGTGTTATTATTTATTAATGTAAAAATAATTGTAACTGCATTATAAATTTTTGACATATCTTGTGTACACAAACCAAATGGATTGCAAATGTATGTCGTGAGATGAATAAAACACAATTCACAAAGTGAGAAGGCCAGGAGCATATTAACAGGTTATGGTCAAACACCTGTTGAGCTGCCGTTAATTGATGTGCAAGGCTTAGTGAAATTGATACACACACATACATACAGGATACTTCAGCACTTGCAATCGATAATGGAGAATTTCTTCATTCAACAGCTGGCTGATCACATTATTGAGAAGAGCGATGGTCCACAGGAAGCACCTGTTGTCATCGTGCCCAAAAAAATCATCAGATAGAACAAACAAATACAGGTTCTGTTGTGAATACCAATATCTCAATGCAAGAACTGTGATGGATGCATATCATATATTGAATATAATGAAATGGTGGACAGTCTAGGTCAATGTAAATAGTGCACTTAAAAAATGAGTATCACCTGTTGGAAGTGGTTGCAGAAGACCAACCAAAGACCACATGTACCATTCCAGGGGGACATTACCAGTGTCAATGGATGCTGTTTGGGCTTACAAATATGCCAGCCACATTCCACAGGTTATCAGATGGAGAACTAAGGAGATTAAAAGCACATGATATAGATGATATTGTGTTATAGTTGTGGTCTTCAGTTTAAAGACTGGTTTGATGTGGCTCTCCATGCTACATTCTGTGTAACCCTCTTTCATCTCTGAGTAATGAATGCAGCTTACGTCCTTTTGAATCTGCTTATTGTACCCATCTCTTGGTCTCCCTCTACGATTTATACCCTCCATGCTTGCCTCCAGTCCTAAATTGGTGATCCCTTGATGCCTCAGAATGTGTCCTACGAACCAGTCCCTTCTTCTAGTCAAGCTGTGCCACAAATTCCTCTTCTCCCCAATTCTATTCAGTACGATCTCATTAGTTATGTGATCTACCAATCTAATCTTCAGCATTCTTCTGTAGCACCACATTTCAAAGTTTCTGTTCTCTTCTTGTCGAAACTGTTTATCATCCATGTTTCCCTTCCATACATGGATACACCCCCACACAAATACTTTCAGAAAAAACATCCTAACCATTAAATCTACACTCGATGTTAACAAATTTCCGTTCCTCAGAAACGCTTTCCTTGCCATAGCCAGTCTACATTTTATATTCTGCCTACTTCAACCATCATCAGTTATTTTGCTACCCAAATTGCAAAACTCATCTACTACTTTAAGCGTCTCACTTCCTAATCTAATTCCCTCAGCATCACCTGATCTAATTCAACTACATTCTATTATCCTTATTTTGTATCTGTTGATGTTCATCTTATATCCTCTTTTCAAGACACTGCCCTTTCCATTCAACTGTTCTTCCAAGTTCTTTGCTGTCTCTGACAGAATTACAATGTCAGCGGCAAACCTCAAGATTTTTATTTCTTCTCCCTGGATTTTAATTCCTACTCCAAATTTTTCTTTTGTTTCCTTTACTGCTTGCTCAATATACAAATTGAATAACATCAGGGATAGGCTACATGCCTGTTTCACTCCCTTCCCAACCACTGCTTCCCTTTTGTGCCCTCAACTTAAAACTGCCATCTGGTTTTTGTACAAATTGTAAATAGCCTTTTGTGTCCTGTATTTTACCCCTGCCACCTTCAGAATTTGAGAGTATCCCAGTCAACATCATCAAAAGCTTTCTATAAATCTACATATGTGTAAGTTTTCCCTTCCTTAACCTATCTTCTAAGATACATCGTAGGATCAGTGTTGTCTTATGTGTTCCTACATTTCTACAGAATCCAAACTGATCTTCCCAGAGATCAGTTTCTATCAGTTTTTCCATTTGTCTGTAAAGAATTTGTGTTAGTATTTTGCATCTAAGACTTATTAACGTGATAGTTTAGTAATTTTTGCACCTGTTAGTGCCTGCTTTCTTTGGAACTGGAATTATTATATTCTTCTTGAAGTCTGAGGGTATTTAGCCTGTTTCATACATCTTGCTCATCACATGGCTGGTTCTCCCATGGCTATAAGTATTTCTAACGGAATGTTGTCTACTCCCAGGTCCTTGGATTGATTTAGGTCTTTCAGTGCTCTGACAAATTCTTAATGTCCCATCTTATCTTCATCTACATCTTCTTCCATTTCCATAATATTGCCCTTAAGCACATCTCCCTTGTATAGACCCTCTATATACCCGTTCAATCTTTCTGCTTTCCCTTCTTTGCTTAGAACTGGTTTTCCATCTGTGCTCTTGATATTCATGCAGGTGGTTCTTTAGGTGGCATCTGTCTTATCCCTAGTGATATATGCTTCTACATTCTTACACTTGTCCTCTAGCCGATGTCGCTTAGCCGTTTTACACTTCCTATTTATCTCATTTTTGAGACATTTGTATTCCTTTTTGCCTGCTTCATCTACTGCATTTTTATATTTTCTCCTTTCATCAGTTAAATTCAATATCTCTTCTGTTACCCAATGAGTTCTACTAGTCCTCATCTTTTTACGAAATTAATCCTCTGCTCCCTTCACTATTTCATCTCTCAAAGTTACCTATTCTTCTTCTATGTATTTCTTTCCCCTGTTCTTATCAATCATTCCCTAATGCTCCCTCTGTAACTCTCTACAACCTCTGACTCTTTCAGTTTTAATCTACAGTTCATAACCAATAGATTGTGGTCAGAGGCCAAATCTGCTGCTGGAAATGTCTTACAATTTAAAACCTGGTTCCTCTACAATCTATCTGAAACCTTCCACTGTCTCCAGGTCTCTTGTATGTATACAACCTTCTTTCACGATTTTTAAACCAAGTGTTTACCATTATTAAGTTGTGCTCTGTGCAAAATTCTACTAGGCAGCTTCCTCATTCATTCCTTACCCCCAGTCTTTATTCACCTACTATTTTCCCTTCTCTTCCTTTTCCTTTTGTTGAATTCCAGTCCCCCATGACAATTAAATGTTCTCCTCCCTTAACTATCAGAATAATTTCTTTTATCTCATCACACATTTCTTTAATCCCTTTGTCATCTGTGGAGCTAGTTGGCATATAAACTTGTACTACTGTGTAGGCATGGGCATTGTGTCTATCAGAGCTACAATAATGTGTTCACTTTGCTGTTTGTAGTAGCTTATCTGTATTCCTATTTTTGTATTCATTGTTAAACCTACTATTTGATTTTGTATTTATAACCCTGTATTCACTTGATCAGAAGTCCAGTTCCTCCTGACACCAAACTTCATTAATTCCCAGTATATCTAACTTTAACCTATCCATTTCCTGTTGTAAATTTCCTAATTTGCCTGTCCAATTAACAGATCTGACCAGTTTTGTTTCTCCTGATAACAATGTGCTCTTGAGTAGTTCCCGCCCGGAGATCTGAATGGGGGACTATATTACCTCCAGAATATTTTACCCAAGAGGACACCGTCATCATTTAACCATACAGTAAAACTTCATACCCTCGGGAAAAATTACGGCTGTAGTTTCCCCTTGCTTTCAGTTGTTCACAGTACCAGCATAGCAATGTTGTTTTGGTTAATGTTACAAGGACAGTTCAATCTATTATCCAGATGATATTATTGTTTTAAAATATCTGAAGGAGCATGCACAACAGCTGGAGGATGTTTTGAAGATATACCATTTTGTTTGTGTAACATAAAGTATTGAAAAGTGTCACTTTGCATCCACAGAGGTAAACTAACTAGGACATGTGATTAGCCAAGATGGCATGAAGACAGACCCAAGGCTGATATGTACTGTCCATGATTTCTTACCGGCGCTAATGGTGAGATAACTCCAATCAGTTTGCTGAAATCACTATACCATTAACTCATTTGTTAAAAAAAGGGTGTGAAATTTCAGTGAACAACTGTCTGCCACACTATATTCAAAAAATTGAAAGAGGTATTTACAATTAGCTTGGTATTAACGTTTCCAAATTACAACGTAGAATTTTTCCTGCCATGTTCCGTAAGCAACCAGGTGACAGGATGCATTCTAAGTCAGAATTTGGATGACAGGGATCACACAGTAGCATATTCATAGAAGCAGTTAAAGCCAGATGGAATTACTTAACCATGGAGAAGGAAGTGTTGGTTGTCATATGTGATATTATCCGTTTTTGTTCTTACATGTATGGTGAGTAATTCAAAGTTAAAAAAAAAAGTGGCATTAAACGGTTATTAGGGCTGAAAGATCCTTTGAGCAGATTAAATCATATGACATTAGAATTGAGTTAATTTTATTGCAAGGCAGTACAGAAACCCAGCATGAAATAAGGCAATGCCAAAGATTTAAGTAGAAAGATTAGGGGTACATGTGTGCTTGTCAGACACCATGCCGAGTGGCAAAAAGTGCAGACCACTGACACAACTGCCTGTTATTTAGGATACAGTTGCAGTTTGCTGCACCTGTTGGGCTGTTGTATAGGTTGACAAAGGTTGGATCATGCTTTGCGTTACCTGCAACTCTGAGGGACGAAGTGTTGAAGGAAGCACACAGTCATGTGTTAGCAGGTCAGGGAAATCAAAGTTTTTCAATAGTTGAATGATACTGGTGGAGGACAAGAAGACAGGACATTCTTCATTGTGTAAGGGACTGCATACCATGCCAATCTCAGTCATCAGTGAATACTACTGGAAAGATTACCTGAGGCACCCAAGCCATTTAAAATGGTGGGAATGGACATTTTGGGTCCATTCAACTTAATACTGTAGTGGTGTGTGAGTAACTGTTACATGTTGAACTATTGTAGACCACTTTTCACGTTACGTTATGGTGGTTGCAATACTGAATCAACAAGTGAATACATTGGACAGGCAATGGTAAACAACTGATTTTTAAAGTTTGGAGTTTCCAAAACAATAATTACAGATGAGGGCATTAACTTCATGCCTGAGCTGATTAAGCAGCTGTGTCATCTGTTGTGAATACAGAGGCTAAGAACTAGTTCCTTCCACTCTCAACTGAAAAGAACAACAGAACGTGCTCAATGTACTGTTGGTAAAAATGTTAGATACTTATTAACAGTCAACATAATGACCAGGATTTTTACCCGCCAAAAGTCATAGCAGACTATAATTCTAATGTGTATGATAGCATGGAGCTCTCACTGTAAAAGGTGGTATACAGTAGAAACATACCAATGCCTTTCAAACTTATTACGCCTCAAGTTTGGAAAAATGGGGAGTCAGTGGTGAAGTTCGTGAAGTTGTTGCAGGTTGTGTGGAAATGGGTAAAGAAAGTGAATACAGAAGTGCTCGAGTGGCAAGAACAAATGGGACAATGTGTTATTAAGCTACATGAGTATAAACTCAGTCAATGGGTTATGCTGGCAAGCACATACACACCAAAGGGCAAAATGAAAAAAAATACTTATGTAGTGTCAAGGGCCATACCAAGTCGTAGAAATGACATCACCCATGACTGTGAAGATGCAGTACCAACAATGACTTACATGTTCATGTAGGATGCATTAAGTCTTTTAAGAGTTCTTTAGACATTTTACCACAAGTGCCAGTGCCACTGCCTGCAGGGAAAGATAAAACCAAGAGGAGAAGGAAGAAAATGGAAACTGACAAGGAGAATGTGCATGGAGTGCCTTACGCACTCGCATCACGCCAGTAGATATTGAATTGTGAGGGATACATAAACGGTTTTGTGGTAAAATGTGTGGAAGTTGTATAATTGTCTTATTGTAATGGGGCTGTTGTAATACAGCAAGTCTGTCTGTGTGGTGTTGCTATGTTTTGTTATTAATGGGATGGTAGATAGATAGTAAATAAGTAAGTGGGAATATACAACTGTAATACAATGCGTGATGTAGTAATGAACCTTGGACGACCAGCCTTGTAGAGGTGGAGGAAGAATGATGTGAATCCCTTTCCCCCATCAAGAATGTGCAGGATGGGTACTATAATTCTGAAGATTCTGCACCACTCAGGGGGAGATATATGGGCAGACTTCAGAGCCAACAACTCAAAGTGAGAGTGTTGTTTTGCAGGCAGGAGGACATCACGTCAACTAACCGCTGGTGGATGTTAAGGCTGCTCTATTAGACATGGGAAGTAAGAAATTAGGTAAAAATATTAGAAGAGACATTCACCAAGCTGCATCTCAATTTGAGAGGAAAGAAATAGTAGGGGAAATAATGGAGAGTGTCAGGGGTTGCAACTCTTATACTCACATCCATGATACTCATGGTCATAATGTTATTGTGCTGCTCATAATGGTACTGCTGGAACATCTGTTCATCTGTATAATAGGACCCTTCTGTGAGGCTATAAGCTCATCCAATGAATGAAGGAGGACTTTTTTTGTGAAGAAGAAGCCCTGCACAAGGCCACTCGTACAGAGACAGAGCTCTCGTGAAAGATAAGTAATTTAGGTTGTAATTAATTGTAGTTGAACACTTTTAACTAATTAAATACATTCATTAATGTACTCTTCAAGCTCACCATTAAAAGTTTTTCTTTTAATTGCGTAGTGTTCTAGTAATCGCGAAAAGTTTGGTTGTTTACTTACTGCTGCTTAGGCCTAATTTTTTGATTGTGCATATTTAGCATTATACTGCAATTGTAAGTGCATTTGCTGTAGTTTAACTGATTAAATACGTTCATTAGGGTGCTTTTCAAGCTTACCATTAAAGGTTTTTCTTTTATTTGCGTATTGTTCCAGTAATCGCGAAAGGTTCGTTTTGTTTATATTTCGCGTCTTTGCCTTACTTTCCGAGTGTGCATACTTAGCATTATACCGCAATCTTAAGTGCATTTGGTATAGATTAACTAATTAAATATGTTCATTAGTATGCTCTTGAAGCTTGCCATTAAAGGTTTTTCTTTTATTTACGTATTCCTCCACTTATCGCAAAAAGATCGTTTTGATTACATTCGGCTGTTTAGGCCTAATTTTTGATCGTGTATATTTAGCATTATACCACAAATTTAAGTGCATTTGGTAATAGTTTACTTACATATTAGTTTCCAAAACATATTTAGTGTCCTTTCACATCTGTGTTTAATATATTATCATTATCACTTAGTAAATCTCTTAACTAATTTCCAAACTACCAGGGATACTAAGTGTGTGAGCTGCAGTAGGAAAGTTAGTTCAGGGGTTTCGTGCAGCTGTTGTGACAGGTGGTTTCATTGGGGAAATTGTAGTGGCATGGAAATTGGGGAAGCAAATGGGACTCTTCCATTCTTTTGCAGGGTTTGCTCAAGAGATAGGATTATAGCTGAACAGGAGGAGAAAATTAAGAGCCCTTCAGGCTGATTTGGACAGAGTGAGGGAGGAACTGAAGAGGTTAAGGGGGGAGGAGGGTAAACAGCAGTGGGAAGTGGTAGCTGGGAACAGGGGCCACAATAAGAGGACAGCTGACAGTTTCCCAATTGGCACAACCAATAGATTTGCCTTGCTACCACAATTAAGTAAGGAATAGGCTCCAGTAGAAGTAGAAGTAGATGTAGTTAAGATGCAACAGAATCTCACTAGGAAACCAACTGTTTCAAAAAAAGTAGAAAGTAAGAGGAAAACTGTTGCTAGGTTGCAGCCATGGAGGAGGTGTGGGCCAGACTTTGCAGGAAAAATTAGGTGACAGGTACCAGGTCACAAACTTTTTCAAGCCAAGTGCATGTCTTAGCCAGGTGGTAGAGGATATAGGTTGCTTGTGCAAGGGTTTCACAAAGCGGGGTCATGTGATGATAGTGGGTGGAGTGGGAAACAGTATTGACAGGGATCAGGTCTACAGTATTGAGTGTGACCTGGTAAAAATAGCCTCAGCAATGATGCATACCAGTGTTGAGCTGGTGCCTGCTTTAGTGTGGCATGACCAGCCCCAGTTGAACCGCTCTGTTAGGAGTGTAAATATGGAGTTGGATCAGTTGCATAGGGCGGCCACTCTGTCAGACTTTGGATTGGTTCCTGTCGAGTCTATTGATAGGGGTGATTTCACAAGGCATGGCCTACTCCTCAATAGGAAAGGGAAGGGTAAACTGGCAGGGTTGTTAGCGAAATCCATAATGTGGGACACTAGTACTCATGGATGTACCTCTTTTTTAAACTGATATCAGTATCCACTGAGAAGTTCAGGCAGGCAGGTGCTAAAGAGGTCCAAAACTCACAAAATTCACAGCCATCTTCTTCTACCCAGCCACGCCCTACAACCCCGACCACATCATCTGCTCCGGTCATCCTATTACACTCACAACAGGAAAGTAAATAATAATGTTACCATATTTAACCAAAATATTTCAGGATTAAAGAAAAAAGTAGATTCTCACAAAAGTAAAGTAAAAAATAATGTTACCATTTTTCACCAAAATATCCCGGGATTGAAGTATAAAGTAGATGAGCTCCTGGTTTGTTTAGATGACATTGAATCTTATAGTGTAATAGATATACTGTGCTTGTCTGAGCATCACATTGTGTCTGATATGGAAAAGGTAAATATAAGTGGTTATAAACTAGCTGCACATATGAGTAGAGAGAATAAGGTGAAAGGAAGAGTTGCCATATATGTCAAAAGTTATCACTGTGTAGAAAGCTTAGATACACGAAAGTTCTGACTAGAGCAACATATAGGAGGATGTGCCTGTCAACTTAAACTGAAGGAGGGCTCTTTTATAATTTTAACAGTATATAGGTCCCCTTCAGGAAACTTTCATTTATTCCTGCAAACATGGATGCCTTGTTGTGCTATCTGTCAGATAGGGGAAAGCAAATTATTATTTGTGGGGACATCAATGCCGATTCACTGAACTGTCACTAATTTTCCTACTCGGATAGTAAAGGACAGCAGCACATTGATAGATAACACTTTTATAGACCAAGATAGGTTTAAAAACATAAATTCTTGTCCTGTTGAGAATGGCCTTTCTGATCATGATGCTCAGCTAGTTACAGTATATGACATAGCTCCATTCAGTAATTCAGAACTACCCTCCAAAGTTGAGTGTTCAATTAATGACTCAACAATTAGAAATTTCAGAGAAAATCTTCAGCAGTTAGACTGGGATGAGGTGTACAATGAACCCAATGCTAATTTAAAATATAACTTATTTCATGATACACTTGTAAGAGAATTTGAAAACTGTTTCCCCAAGAAAGTAGTTAAATCTAATTATAAGAAACCATGCAAAAACCTTGGCTTACTAAAGGAATAAAAATATCTTGTAACCACAAAAGGGAACTGTATCTAACAGCAAGAAAGAGTAATGACCCAGAAACAGCCAAATATTATAAAAACTACTGTACTACATTAAGAAAGGTTATTAAAAAGTCCAGAAGCATGTGCATCATGTCTGAGATTAATACCTCTGATAACAAAATCAAAACAATTTGAAATGTTATTACGAGGGAGACAGGGCAAGCAAGAGTACAGGATGATGGCATCACCATCAAAGTGAATGGAAACTTGATAAACAACAAGCCAGAAGTCGAAAACACTTTGAATAATCATATTTTAAATGTTGTAGAGAAAATAGGATCTAAATATTCATTAGAAGAAGCAAGGCAGTTAATGGAAGAAGCCTTACCCACACTGTTTAATACAAATAAAATTCCACCCACCTCTCCTTCTGAAATTAGGAAGACAATAAACTCTCTCAAGAATAAAAGCTCACATGGAATTGATAGCATTTCCAGCAGGATAATAAAAGCTTGTTCCCAAGAAATAAGTGGGATTCTTAGCCACATAAGTAATAGCTCTCTGAAGCAGGGTATTTTCCCAGATAGACTGAAGTATGCCATTGTTAAACCACTGCATAAAAAAGGGGATACGTCTGATGTCAACAACTACTGCCCAATCTCTCTTGTGACTGCCTTATCCAAAATTCTTGAAAAAGTAATGTATTGTACAGTAGCTTCACACCTTTGTAAAAATAAAGTTTTAACAAAATGTCAATTTGGTTTCCAGAAGGGTTTTTCAACGGAATATGCTATATATACTCTCACTAATGAAATATTAAATGCTCTGAGTAACCGGAAGTCACCCATTGGGATTTTTTGTGATCTATCAAAAGGCTTTTGATTGTGTAAATCATGGAATACTTCTAGATAAGCTCAAGTACTGTGGTATGAATGGGGCAGTGCTCAAATGGTTTAAATCATACCTAACTGGAAGAGTGCAGAAAGTTGAAATAAGCAGTTCACATAACACGCAAAAAACTGGTGATTTCTCAAACTGGGGAACAATAAAGAATGTGCTGCAAGATTTGGTGTTGGGTCCTCTGTGTTCTTAATATATATTAATGACTTGCCATTCTATATTCACGGAGAGGCAAAGCTGGTACTTTTTGCCGATGATACAAGTGTAGCAATCACACCCAACAGACAAGAATTAATGGGTGAAATTGTAAATAATGTTTTTCAGAAAATCATGAAGTAGTTCTCTGCAAATGGGCTCTCATTAAACCTTGCCAAAACACAGTTTATACAGTTCCACACAGTAAATGGAATGACACCATTAATAAATATAGACTTCAATCAGAAATTGGTAGCTAAGGTAGGATATTCAAAATTTCTAGGTGTATGTACTGATGAGGGGTTGAACTGGAAAAAACACACTGAGTATCTGCTGAAACGTTTGAGTTCAGCTACTTATGCTATTAGGGTCATTGCAAATTTTGGCGATATACATCTCAGTAAATTAGCTTACCACGCCTATTTTCATTCTCTACTTTCGTACGGCACCATATTCTGAGATAACTCATCATTGAGTAAAAGAGTGTTCAATGCACAAAAGCGTGTAATCAGAATAATTGCTGGAGCTCATCCAAGATCATCCTGCAGACAATTATTTAAAGAGCTAGAGATCTTCACTGTAGCCTCACAATATATATATTCACTTATGAAATTTGTTATTAACAATTCGAACGAATTCAAAAGTAATAGCAGTGTACATGGCTCTAACACTAGGAGAAAGGATGATTTTCACTACTCAAGGTTAAATCTAACTTTGGCTCAGAAGGAGGTAAATTATACTGCCACAAAAGTCTTTTTCCACTTACCTAATAGCACCAAAAGTCTGACAGATAGCCATATAGGCAACTCCTTCTACTCATTAGATGAATTTTTGGATGTAATAAGTGGGTAATTTCCCCAACCCCTACAAAAAAAGTGTCATGTAATCTTTTGTGTGATGTAATATCTTGTATAGACACCTTTTATTAACCTGATACATTCCACATTATTACGAAGTGTCGTATTCATGATCTATGGAACAAGTACTAATCCAAACTAATCTCAAAAGTGTGTCCTCAATGACCATCCAGCAAACACTGCTGCACATTGGCATCCACAGCAGGCACCTGGTTCATGCAACCATGTTGACTGCTGTTCACTGGCAACGAAGGCTTGAATTTGCATGTCAGTACCACAAATGGACGTCTGCTGAGTGGTGACAGGTGACCTTTTCGCATGAATTACATTTTACACTCCATCAGGCAGATGGCCGTCAGCATGTACAGTGTGAAACAAGTGAAAGCAAACACCCTGCAACAATCATCGAAAGGGCCCAAACCACAAGAGTTATGGGCTGGTCAATGTATTTGTGGTATTTCCTGGATGATTTCATAATTCTAGGAGGCATACAGTGGATCAACACAGGTTTGCAACAATCCTCAGGGACCAGTTTGTGTTTCCTTGGCACAATGGCACCTACCAAAAAGATAGTGCAACATGTCACACAACTCTCAATGTTCATGCATAGTTCAAAAAGCACAAGGATGAGTTTACCATGCTCCCCTGGCCACCAAACTCTGAATCCTCAACCAAGAAACCAAGTGTAGCTGGCCATGACACTGGAGTCAGCATTGCTCCAAGTCCTATTGGTACCTTCGAGAACCTCACTGATAGTCTTCCTGTGCATCTTGTAGTGGTCTACTGTATGAAAGGTGATCACATTAAAGTGACTGAACAGTGTAGAAAGTGACATTTACATTAAGAAATAGCCAATTAACCTTGTAGTTTAAGCTGAACTAGCACAGAGAAATCAGAATGTGTTGTAAAATATGTATTGAGACTTTGCAGAATTGCCACAAGCTAAAATCTAGTAAGCCATATCTCCTGAAGGAGGGAGGCATGATGTGCTGCAGTTAATTCACATGGCAAGGCTGATTAAAATTGAAACACCACTAACACTGAAGACAAGAGGCCACAGAAGGAGGTCAGTTCGTGTTACCCAGGTGAAGCTACATCAGGGGCTACCTGCTAATTTGACAAGTACTGTCACTACAGTGTTGAGGCAGTTACCATACGCTACACCCAAGCAGGAACTAGAGGCGTAACAGCATTAACACAGCTGAAACGCAGAGCTACTGTGGTGCATGTGACCTGACTTCTTTAAGCCTGAGCTGTGACGCTGTTGTGATGTACATGATAGTAACAGATGCCTTAGCAAAAGAGGGCTGAGCCAAATCCTTAAAAATACTAATCAATTCTAAACAGAGACACAGCAGTGTTCCTAGCCACCAGCTCTGATGGTGGACCTACAACAGATTACGAGTGTACACAAATCAACAAGTCACCACCTATGAACTCTGTCGTTGCTAGTTGTGGCCCTGGAGTTCATGATGAGTTCAATGCTACCAACTTAGCACACTCCAACCAGCAGGCCTACTTCAGGTGCTGTTAGCCTCCTCCACTGATAGTGTACAGTCAGAGCCCAGGTCCGTGCGCAGCCTCTCAGCCACCAATGCTGTGTGGGCAAGTTCTTCGCAGCCTGCCTCGGCTCGCATGGGCAGACACTGCTGCTATGATCCATCTTACCCATGTTGGATTCACAGTGTGATTCCACACACCTTGGCAAGCCCTGTCCTGCATTGCCAGATTGTCTCTTATCTCCATTGTGAGCTTCTGCCCACTGCTGGAGTCAGGATTCTTACTGAGTCGGTGCCATTATCATTTCACAGGCCATGTGATGCAGGACACACCTCTTTGCCAGCCATATACTAATTATGTCCTGAGAGTAATGTCTTCTTTGATCATCATCATGACTGCTGTAGCTTGTTGAGAAGTAAATGAATGTTTTAACTATGACATTTTCATGACAATACATTGGAAAACTACCAGGCATCCACTTACTGCTCTGCTGCTACCCAGTGCAAAGTGGTGTTCTGCTGGACACCTGATCCCTGCCAGCCCTCTTCCACAACCCACTTTAGAGGCCTGCCATCCCCAGCCTCTCTAATACATGCACATTCAGTGTACCTGTTAGTTGTGTTTTCTGTGGGACTGATGGCATTTTCCTACTATCATGTTGATGAACCAAAGTCTACCATCTGTCAGACCTATTATTGAAGCTATGTGAACAAGTGCTCAGTTTGACGATGCTGAATACTTAAAGGCAGCTGCTAATATTGGCACCTATCTGACAGAAAAATTGTGCAGCTTTTTCTTCAGATTCCACTTAATTTTAGATAACTGCAACATCTACAAAAAGTCTGAGGTTACTGTTATCTGTCAGGTCATTAATAAGATCGTACATTCATTAATAAGATTTGGTTTGGTATACAATCAAATGCTTTCTGGAAGTGAAGAATTACTGCATGTACCTAACTGTGTTGAGCTAGGCTTTGAGGATGTCACACAAGAAAAGGAAGGGTTTGGATTTTCAGTGCTGATGTTCTTAGAATCCATACCGGTTGGGATGGAGGTGGTCTGTGTGTTGTATTTTTTTTATTGTTCTTTTGTCTACAAAAGCAGCTTACACCTAAGACATTGGACAGATCAATTTATATTGTTATGTTGTAACAACAGTCAAATCCAAATCCAGAAGCAAGGTCATTAGTGAAGTACAACACTTAGTACTGTAAGGAAGTTTATTACAGGCACAAACGTACAACCAGAGCACAACTCCTGGAAGGGCCATGCTGCTATTTATACAAAAATAAGAAATTTTGAGAACTTTCCAGAAATGATAACTACTGAATAGCAAATAAATGGTGGTGTTCGGGTTTGAACTGACGAACCACAGCGTGCCAATCAGCACTGCTACCCGCTATGCGATATTGCATGCAGCATAGCTCGCACCATTGCTACCTCTCCTTTCAGAAGTTCTCATTGGGGCCAAGTACAGCATCCTGGATCTAGACCTTGTCAATGGCTCAATGGTCATCTGCATGGCAGATCCTCACATTCGGGTCATGTTGTCACAATCTTTTTCACCTCGATGAGCATTGAAGCGAGTGTACATTGAAACTTTGCGGTCATCGAGTGGGTCTTCAATTTCCTTGAATAAGAAGTCTCCATCATTGATCTGTGCCTCAAGACTGTTTTATGGCTTCATACAAAGGACATGAATGCCATCTCTGCATGTTTGTCTTCACGGTGATGGATCATAATCCACAATTTTCTTTGTAATGTCCTTAAAGCAATGAGGAAGTGCTTCAGTAACTCTTCTGATAGTCCCACTTTCCACACTGATGTAAAAATCTATGAAAAGTCTCCCAGGTTGTAAGTCACTGGCCACTACTTGGCATAATAGCACCAACAGTCCTCCTGGGCACCCAGGGTCCTTATGCAAACCAGCTGTCTTGCTTCTTTGGTCCTGATGAGTTGTTTCACATAATCATCCTGAGTATCATCCAGTTGAAAAGAGAACAGTATATCCATTGTTGTTTTGGTCTCATGACTTGGGAATAGAAAGAATGGTGTGTACCCAATAGTGTCTTGCCTCACTGTGTTGTATACAAATTTCACAATGGACATTATTGTCTCCGAGTCTCTCTGTTTGACAGCACCATACATCAGAAGCATATTTGTCCATATTTTATTAAAGCGTTATGTGTGACCACTCGTCTCTAGGTGGCAAACCATTTTCATCGTGTGTGTGAGATGTCGCAATGTGAAATTACCTCTGATATGTGTCTTAACTGGAAAACTTTTGATAACTAAAAAAATCATCACTCAGGATCCTTTCTGCTTCAAGGAACCTTGCAATTTTCAGAGCTTGGCAGATGACACAGCTTTCGTGACTGTGTAGATTGTGTAATGCATGAGATAATTAGTGCAAGCTAATATCCATCATTTACGAGTTACTGCATAAACTTCTGGAACATCGCCAAGAGTTAAACGCTTCATTTATGTGTAAATACATTTAAGGCCCAAAACTAAATTAATTTATGTAAACCTACATAAGAAACATGGTATTTTTGTATTAATTCCATGTATTGTCTTTAAATCATCTTATGATGTAAAATTGTAACTAATTCTTAAATGTGAGGGAGCATACAGATGTTAAAATTAGCTAAATAATGCATCAGACTCAGTGCAAGCGGCAACAACAATCAAACTTTATGCGATCAGCCATGCCAGAAAGGGGTGCAGCAAAGTCTCTTGAACATTTTTCCATGGAAGAGGCTTCCAGAACAGGAAGAGACTGAGGAAAAATGACAGTAAAGTAGCGACATCTGGCTTGCTCTCTCTCTCTCTCTCTCTCCCCCCCTCCCTCCCCCGAGGCCTGCACTCTATTGATGTCTCCACTCTCATCTATCGCTCACTGTTAATGATCTCCCTCTCAAATGATTTTGTAACAGGCAGTTGACTTGAAAGGTATTTTCAAGGTGTGTAAAGTATTTATCTATATAAAAGTATCTTCAACATATGAATAATTGTTATAGTTTATCAATGTTTCATTTCGACAACATTAACCTTGCCTGCCAACTTTTCAATGTTTCAGCTAGGAGAACTATAAGACTGCCAACATATCGTTTGCTGACCACTGCCGAACATAATTGATGTTCAAATTTGTAGCAGTCACTCGTGCATCCCAGAGATCTATTAAGCCGATCTGTAAAAATAGTTTCCGGGCAGCACTTCTGTGCATTCTCGTCTCGGGTTCAATAATCAGGTTATTTAAGAAGGCCCGGTGCTTGGCCCACAGCTTCCAATTGCCTTGGTGGGGCTGCCACCTTATCGTCCAGGCACTGACGATTTGCCATATGTTCGGCATATGGGCTTGGCATTTCCTTCGCACCCCTATAGATAATTTAACTGCCAGCATTGGTTATGTGGAGGAAATGGAAAGGAAAAGAAAAAGGATGGGCTAGGGATGGGAAAAGGATAGGATACAGGTTTTCAGTAGGTCGTTGTGTGAATCCAGGAAGATTTCTTTCCCATGTTCGGGAAGCCGGATGCTATTATATCTGATAATCCACCAAATTTCACTGGCAAGAGATGGAGAAACTTAAAGGAAAATGGTATCTGCCAGATATTAATAAGTAATTTCTATCCAGAATCAAATACTATGGCAAGGATTTTCTGGGCATTCCATAGGGTCATTTGAACATATATACCAAATAATCAAACCAAATTGGTGGAATTTGTTTCACCATTCGAGCAGGTGGTAAACAGCCTTCCCCACATAATAATGCAACTTACGCCAGGGTCTATTATGTTCAATACTGAAGAGAGGAATGAAGGGATCAATCCTCTGCCAAAATATTCTGATGATGAATTATCCAGAGAGAAACAAATCAGACAAGTGCTTATTTCCATTAATGCTGCTGCACAGACTAGGAAGTGTGCTTATGATAAGAAGCTTGACCACGCGCAATGGTATAAAGTGGGAGATCGTATCCTCCTGAGATCACATCCAAAAATCTTCTTTACTTCTAAGGCAGAACAAGAAGTGGCAAACTTTGTACACCGGCTCATACAAAATTGTACGCATACCTCATGAAGGCAATTATTAGCTTGCCTACCCAGAATCGTGGAAGATCAAAGGCTTATACCATCAAAATGAGCTCAAGAAATATGTAAATGATGAACAGAATTCATATTTATTTATGTAAACAAGGGCATGCAGCATTTTGTATTATTTTCCTTATTATTATTATTATTATTATTATTATTATCATCTATGTTATCTTATGGCTTTTGTATTCATGTATGTTAAGATAGACAGGATATGGACTATATAAGGAACAAACAGAGACTGTAAAATCATGTATAAACAAATTAACCGGATTTGACTCATTAATGAGGAAGCACAGTAGAGCATACAATGTACATACTAGTCTAACGCAGAGATTATTACTACTTTCCGTATTCATTTCCTGTGTTTTGCTGTAAAGTGTTTCTTGTGTTTTCTCTTTGTTTGTATATTTTACATTTATTCCTAGGTTAATAAGTGTCATTCAGACACTGTCACTAATGAATTGAACAAAGACAGCACCTTAAGTGCTTACAGAAAATAAATACAAACTGAAATAGACTGAGAAATGTTGCCAGTAAAGTAAACTGTCAGTAATAATGATGAAGTCCCATACTCCTTGACAGAGCGTAGGGGACGATGCGGGAAAGCCGCACCGCCGTACTAGGCAAGGTCCCAGGGAAGGTGTTGCCATTGCCTTCCTCCGACCATAATGGGGGGTGAATGATGATGATGAAGATGACACAACAACATCCAGTCATCTCGAGGCAGGTGAAAATACCTGACCCCGCCAGGAATTGAACCCAGGACCTCGTACTCGAGAAGCGAGAAGGCATGAATACCGTACATAAATCTGTAAATAATTACGTAAAGATGTATTGCTATATCTATCTTTTATGCAAACAGCTCTATGACTATGCAGTCATGTTGCTGACTCCTATTAATGTTTCATTTTACTGGGATTTAAAGAACCTTTGATTGAGTCATTTGAAGAATGTTTTATTAGGAGATTTCTTATTGACATATTTGCTCCGTGAAGAGCATAATCATATATTTGGCCCCAGAGATGTGCTACAGAACATGCACAGATCTATATAAAAAATAGCTTCAAGTTTTTGAACTCAATGTTAGTAAGCATTTAGTTAACATCTATGCATTTTTGTTTTTACTTACAGTTGTTTATTGTACATATCTATATTCATTTCTCTGTTAACACAATTCATGGAACAGATAACACTGTAACAAAGTAGCATTAAGAGCCTTTTATATGCCTTGCTGTAAGCATAATTTTGTAAGACCATGAGATGAACTGATTATGCTAGGCAAGACACGGGCTTGACGCATACGGTTTTTGAGGAATACTTAATTTTGCAAACACGAATAATGCGTTTAGCTTCACTTTTTTTGGATATCTCTCATTCATTGTTCTCTGCGGCCCTTTCTTTTTTTTTTTTTTTTTTTTTAAAATAGGAATTTCACCTGTACTGGGCAACATGGAACAGTTGTGGCCTCATATATATGTTGATAATGATCTTGCACATATGAGCCATTCAGACTGCTGGGATAAATTCTATAGCAGCACGATATTACTATGCAGGCATGGTTTCAATGTAAACAAATTTAATATGCATATATTTTGTAAATAGTTAGGTATTTTGTATATTGATTTCTGGCATTCTGGTAGCAGGGTCTCACTTGTAAATAAGATGGAAACTTGCAAAAATGAGTGTTTACATGTAATGCAAATAGTGCCACAAAGACAGGTGGACAATAAAGTGCACTATTAAGCAAACATGGGACACTCAAGGGTGTACAAAATGTGGATTTTCAAGTGTTTACGAAACCTATAATCACCTATTAATGACAACACATAAACAGTACAATTACATACGACATGACTCTACAGTGTGACGAATATACTGTGTTAGCAGAGACATTTAATAAATGCCTACTTAAAAACACATATATAACCGCGCTAAATAAATGTAACAGACAGTGTTGAGACATGTTTGTTGTGGTTATTCAAACTGTGAACCATTTTAAAACAGTGTGACAAACTTCAGTTTTGTGAATTGTGAATGCTCTAGTGAAGTAACAGTGACAATTTACATTCATGCTAGAGGGGCACTTACCAAACAACACAACATGTGCTAATCAGAACCTTTTTCCTAGGATGCTGCTGTGTGTACTGATATATAAAAGACTAATTGTGCTGTGCTGTGTTTTAAGTCTTTCATGAACACAAGAAGCATTGCATGAATTGGTACCACATGCATCCACGCAGCAACCCAGCTCGAATCATGTGCACGGTGCATGCCGGCCTTCATTGTCCCACTGGCCAGCAGCAGGGCGCGTGACATGCGGCGCATGATTGAGTAACATCATTCGTAGGAGATGGCATTAGCAGCAACCTGGGCTGCCACTGTTGATCAACGCTCTTCATTTGTCTGCACAATTGACTGAACGCTGAGAGCAATAATCCTCACTGTGCTGCTGCTGTACGTTGAGCCAATACATTCAATCGGCAGACTTAACTAATTAAATGCGCAAAGCAGATTGAATTTTTTGATGAAACGTAGACAAACGCATAACATGAGCACAGTGAAACGTACAGTCTTTGTGTTTTCTGATTTGTAAAAGATCTTTACAGATGAAGTGACATTTATGCAACTTTTATGACTTGTACAATAATTTGTAGAACTTTTAATGAGATGATTGATTAGTTGGACTTGAAAGATAAAAGACAATTTTCACAAGCAAGAACATTAACAAAACTGTAATTAAAAAGTGAAGTTCCTATGTAAAAGCTTGCCTGCTACCAGACTTCCACATTCAATTGAATTCTACTTTTTATTTTCTAACTACATTATAAAACTAAAAAGTGTCCTTCAAGGGTGCAATGAGACATTTCATTTTAAGTGAAAATAAATTTAAGGCCTTAAACTAAAATAATTTATGTAAGCCTACGTAAGAAACGCTGTATTTTAGTATTAATTCTGTGTATTGTCTTTAAATTGTCTTATAATGTAAAATTGTAACTAATTATTAAATGTAGGATAGCATACAGGTGTTAAAATTAGCAGAAGAGAGCAACTGTACTTTTTAATTGTCAAATAACACATCAGATGCAGCACAAGTGGCATCACCAATCAAATTTTGTGAGATCAGTCGCAGCAAAAAGGAGCACAGTAAAGTCCCTAAAACATCATTTGTCCATGCAAGCGGCTTCCAGAACAGG
This sequence comes from Schistocerca cancellata, assembly GCF_023864275.1. Taxonomy (NCBI): domain Eukaryota; kingdom Metazoa; phylum Arthropoda; class Insecta; order Orthoptera; family Acrididae; genus Schistocerca; species Schistocerca cancellata. Next base: position 422,300,263 of record NC_064633.1, read on the forward strand.
AAGAGACTGAGGAAAAGCAACAATAAAGTTCCCTTCAGTTGTCTACTTGTATGTAAACATGAGATATGTCTGGCGCACTCTCTCTCTCTCTCTCTCTCTCTCTCTCTCTCTCTCTCTCCCTCCTGAGGCCCGCTCTCTATTGATGTCTCCACTCTTGTTGATCACTCTCTCTTAATGATCGCTCTCTTGAATGATTTTGTAACTGGCAGTTGTACTTGAAAGATATTTTCACAGAATGGAAAATCCAGAATGGATGCGTGCGACTGCAGTCACAGGCAACTGAAACCACATTGCGGGCAGCAGCACCAGTGCTTGATGGGAGTGGAAACTGGGTAGGAGTAAGGAGGAGGCTGGGGCAGGGAGGGGGAGGCATAAATGGTGGGGGTGGTGGACAGTGAAGTGCTGCAGGTTAGACAGAGGGCAGGAGAGATGGGGGGGGGGGGGGGAGTAGCAGAAAAGGAGAGAAATAAAGAGACTGGGTGTGATGGTGGAATGACAGCTGTGTAGAGCTGGAATGGGAACAGGGATGAGGCTGGATGAGTGAGAACAGTGATTAACGAAGGTTGAGGCCAGTAGGGTTATGGGAACATAGGATGTTTTGCAGGAAAAATTCCCACCTGTGCAATTCAGAAAAGCTGGTGTTGGTGGGAAGGACCCATATGACACAGTCTGTGAAGCAGTCACTGAAATGAAGGATGTCATGTTTGGCAGCATGTTCAGCAACAGGAACTAAGTGGACCACCGTATTGCTGAACACACTGCCATACATGACATCCTTCATTTCAGTAACTGCTTCACAGCCTGTGCCACATGGACCCTTCCCACCAACACCAGCTTTTCTGAATTGTGCAGGTAGGTCCACATGGCACAGGCTGTGAAACAGTTACTGAAATGATATGTCTCCATTACCGTGAGTGGATCGTTATTAAGGTAAAGTTCTGGATCGGATGAACAGTACAACGCCGACAAAAGTGCATAACACACAACTTTGCAGCCGAAAACTGGAAACTGTTGGCTAGAGTCCATGACTGCAGCTTGTGGATGGCTCCCTGTAGGTGCCGCTCAGCAACACCAGTACCGATGGAGTAATGTGAAATGCAGAAGTCTGCATACAGAGAGACAGACGGCCCTGCAGCTGCTGCTAGACCATTAAAGGCCACTAAAATTAGAGATACACTCACCACAGAACCCTGTGGGACACCATTCTCCTGGATATGGGACGAACTATGGGAGGCACCAACTTGGACATGGAAAGTACAAAGCGACACGAAATTTTGGATAAAAATCGGGAGCGGGCCTCGGAGATCCCACTTGTATAATGTGACAAGGATATGATGTCGCCAGATCGTGTAATAGTTTTCGTAAATCAAAAAAGACAGCAACGAGGTGTTGGTGTCTGGAAAAGGCTGTTCGGATAGCAGACCCTGACGGAAGGTGCCCTGACATGGAGCCAGTAGGCCACGTGACTCCAGGACGCAACCCAGCAGCTTACAAAGAGTGTTGGTGAGGCTGATAGCTATCCACATCAAGCGGGTTTTTACCAGGTTTGAGCACTGGAATGATGGTGCTCTCCCACCATTGGGATGGAAAGATGCCATCACACCACATCCGGTTGAAGATGACGAGATGTCATTTGTAGTCATATGAGAGATGTTTAATCATCCGACTGTGGACCTGATCTGGCCCAGGAGCTATGCCGGGGCAATGTGTAAGGGCGCTCAGGAACTCCCAATCTGTAAATGGGGCATTATAGGATTCGGATTCACTGTGGTGTGTAGTGAATGAGAGGACTTTCCTTTCCATTTGCTGTTTGAGGGTGCGAAAGGCTGGGAGGTAGTTCTCTGACACACAGGCTCGAGCATAGTGCTCAGCAATCGTGTTTGCATCGGTAGACAACACGCCATTGAAGTTAATGCCAGGGGCACCTGTTGGGGTCTGGTACCCAAAAAGACGTCTGTTCTTCGTCCAGACTTGGGAAGGTGACGTACGGCATCCAATGGTCGAGATGTATCTCTCCCAACACTCCTGTTTCCGTCTTTTGATAAGCTGGCGCACGCGGGCAGGTGTCCATGGGCCCGACGCAGGGGCAGTGACAGGATGGGGAAGTTGTCCCTACCACTCAGGTCGTCACGTGCTCTCCAGTGGATAGATGGGAGAAGTCCTGGGCTCAAATGGACAAATCAATCGCTGAGTAACTGCCACAAGCTACACTAAAATGTGTGGCGCCCCCACTATTTAAGAGGCAGAGGTCGAACTGAGACATTCAAGTTTTGACATCTCTGCCTCGGCCAGTAAGCACAGTTCCACCCCACAACGGGTTATGGGTGTTAAAATCTCCCAGAAGTAGGAAAGGTTTAGGGAGTTGATCAATCAATGCATGTAATACATTCAGGGGACTGCACAATCTGGAGGAAGATATACATTGCAGACAGTTATTTCCTGCGTCGTCCTTATTCTGACAGCCACAGCTTCAAGAGGGGTTTGAAGTGGCACAGTTGCACTACAGACTGGGTTTAGAACATGAACGCAAACTCCACCTGACACTGGATTATAGTCGCTACGGTTCCTGTAATATCCCTTATAGCTGTGGAGGGCAGTGGTCCGCATTGCCGGGAACCAGGTTTCCTGGAGGGCAATGCAGATATCAGGTGTAAAGCTAACAGTTGCTGTAGCACAGCCAGGCGGTGGAAAAACCGCCGCAATTCACAATTCCACTGGAGGATGACATCGTGAAACTGGGAAGGCATGGAACATTCAATGAGGCAGTTTAAGCATCAGGATCACCTGCTGTCACCGACTTATTGCCTCAGCAGTCTATATCCATTGTGTCTGAGGGTCCAGCGAGATCTAGGTAATCAGCAGACACCAGAATCTCCACCTCATCCCCAGAAGCAGAGCTTGTAGGTAGTGGTGGTGTGGGTGCAAGTTACTTGTTCTTAGGGGTATTCTTTTTTTATTTCTCTTGCAGTTCCTTGGGTTTCTCTGGCTGGGAGGACTTCACTGACTCAGTCTCCCAGGCTGAGGATGAGCATGAAGCCCAACGACCAGTTGCTTTTGGGCTCTTCAGCCACTGGTGGGTGTCATCTTTCCCACTAGCAGAAACCTGGGAAGGGAGAGGAGACGAAGAAGCCTTACGCTTCTCTGGCTCAGAAGTGGGGACTGAAATCCCCGATGGTTGGGGGGGGGGGGGGGTGCTCCTAAATTAGGAAATTAGGTGGTGTGGGATCATCAGGGAGGGAAGTGCCCACCACCATTACGGGGGCAGGTGTAGTCTCCCGGTTCTGAGAGGCAACAGGAATTTGAGGAACTGATGGGGCAACAATTGTTCTCATAGCGGTGGCGTATGAGGGGGTCATAGCCACAGAATGTAGGCACTCAAATTTCCTCTTAAGCCTTAGTGTAGGTCAGTCGGTCCAGGGTCTTGTATTCCATTATTTTCCTCTCCTCCTGTAAAATCCTGCAGTCTGGCGAGGAAGGTGAATGATGCTCTCTGCAGTGATCTCAGATGGGAAGTGGGGCACATGGAGTATTGGGATGCAATGGACATCCACAATCTCGACAGGTGGGGCTGAAAGTACAGCAACTTCCAGAATTTAACGCACCGCATCAGGGGAGGGATATACGGTTCGACGTCACAGCAGTAGACCATCACCTTGACCCTCTCGGGCAATGTGTCACCCTCAAAGGACAAGATGAAAGCACCAGTGGCAACCTGGTCACCCCTCGGACCCCGATGGACGCGCCGGATGAAACCAACACCTCGCCGCTCTAAATTGGCATGCAGCTTGTCGTCAGACTGCAAAACAAGGTCCCTGTGGAATATAATACCCTGGACCATATTTAAGCTCTCACGCGGCATGATGGTAACGGAAACATCCCCCAACTTGCCACATGTGAGTAATGCCCATGACTGGGCAGAGGATGCTGTTTTTATCAAAACTGACCCAGAGCACATTTTGGACAAGCCCTCCACCTCTCCAAATACTCCACAAAAAACTGAGGCTTCTTGGACATGGAAGATACCCCATCAACTCTCGTACATATGAGGGTACTGGGGCGAATAAGCTTCACCGCCATCCTTAGCGTGGCGTTCCTCCCATGGTGTGGCCAGGGAGAGAAAGGGCTTGGGGTCATATTTCTTAGCATTAAAATTAGACTTTGCCCGTTTAGAGTATGCTGGCAGTAGACCACCAGCAAGAGATGGCGTACTACGCTTCATGGCGTGTCATCTGCCCTGATGCCACCTACTCCGACCAGCGGCCTTCCCCATGGGAACCACCCAGCTGCAGCAAAGGCCACCTGGCTGGATGGCCACTGCTGGGAGTCCCAATGCCCCAGGGTGACAGGCATCTACTCCTTGGCTTACGTGGAGAGTTAACGGCATAGGCAACAGCCGAGCGATCCGTGTTGTCAGAGGGCTACAACGAACAGAGTACATGGCAGCTCCACCACAATGGACTGGCTACCGTGCTGGATATGAGGTGCAAAGAAGTCCATGGTCATCATCAGCACAGAAAGTGACACTGCATAGGACATGGTGAAAAACGCACCCAGGAAGGTGTCCCGTCCAAGAGATGGAGAATGGGAGGGACTACAATGCGACGATGAGAAAGTGGGCTAAAGATTTCAATGCACAATGCACCATATAAGGCGACCTTCCCCAATTGGCTAGCTCTTCAGGGAAATTTTGAAAAATGGAGGTTAAACCCTACAGGGGACCATTACATAAAGGTTGAAATGTGTGAGACTCCTTTTCATCGCCTCTTACAACAGGCAGGAATATCTCGGGCCCATTCTAACCTCTGGACCTGCAGGGGGTCCACCGTATACGATGCTTCTGGCAAGTCAATAAATACTCCTGTTTTGTGCATTTCAAGCTCAGTAACAATTAATGCAATCATGAACTGCAGTTATTGTTGACCTTTTATTTCTAGGTCTGTGTTCTTCATTATACAGGATTATGCTTTTATTTACAGCTTTCAAAAGTTTTTCATACATAAATTTCTCTAATATTTTTTGAAATGCAAGAGGAAATTGTGATAGCCTGTAGTTATTTACATTCTCTCTCCCAGCTCCTATGAATTTGCAATACATCTGCTTGAAGTGAACCGTGTGCAAATGGTTCAATTATCTTTAGAGCACTCTTCCTTAAGGTTGTTGGACAGATATCGTCAATGTCTGCAAAGTGTCTTGTCATTTTATTGCTTTTGCTACTATGTCTCGAGTGTGTCAGTGCTGATGTACACTGACCATGATCAGTTCTGGGAAAAATGCTGAAGATTTTGACCCACACCAAAATTACATGAGCAACCTCCTTGGCCAATTACTGGGATGATATAAGTATGACCATATAGTCTCATGTGCCACAACCTGCAGCTTGCTTGCAACCTGTTCAATCAATGGCTGCTGAACCAGCTTTTTTAACATGCTGAATGACATCCTGATGCACATATGGTGAGTGCACAAGACTTAAATCTCAATTATTAACAGATCTCTTTCCTTCAGTGCTTGTTACAAAAAACAGCATCCTTCACAACAGGCGAAATGTGCACATCAACTAAGTTTCACTTTCACTGCAAGACAGCACTCTGAAGTTGTTTTTTTAGGATGATGAGTGTAGTGCCCTGGCCTTCCTTTCCTAGCTATCTTATTTTTAAGCCACAGTTTCAGAGTATTATTTATTTGAAAGCCACATTTGACAGTTTCATTGTTGTTGTATTTGGGGAACGTAAGACATCTGCGCCCCCCCCCCCCCCCCCATAAACCATGGACCTTGCCGTTGGTGGGGAGGCTTGCGTGCCTCAATGATACACATAGCCGTACTGTAGGTGCACCCACAATGGAGGGGTACCTGTTGAGAGGCCAGACAAACGTGTGATTCCTGAAGAGGGGCTGCAGCCTTTTCAGTAGTTGCAGGGACAGCAGTCTGGATGATTGACTGATCTGGCCTTGTAACACTAACCAAAACGGCCTTGCTGTGCTGGTACTGCGAATGGTTCAAAGCAAGGGGAAACTACAGCCGTAATTTTTCCCGAGGGCATGCAGCTTAACTGTATGGTTAAATGATGATGGAGTCCTCTTGGGTAAAATATTCTGGAGGTAAAATAGTCCCACATTCGGATCTCCGGGCGGGGACTACTCAGGATGACGTTCTTATCAGGAGAAAGAAAACTGGCATTCTATGGGTCGGAGTGCGCAATGTCAGATCCATTAATCGGGCACATAGGTTAGAAAATTTAAAAAGGGAAATGGAGAGGTTAAAGTTAGATATAGTGGGAATTAGTGAAGTTCGATGGCAGGAGGAACAAGACTTCTGGTCAGGTGAATACAGGGTTACAAATACAAAATCAAATAGGAGTAATGCAGGAGTAGGTTTAACAATGAATTTAAAAAATAGGAATGCGGGTAAGCCACTATAAACAGCATAGTGAACGCATTATTGTGGCCAAGATACATACGAAACCCACCCCTACCACAGTAGTACAAGTTTATATGCCGACTACCCTCGCAGAGGATGAAGAGATTGATTAAATGTATGACGAGACGAAAGAAATTACTCAGATAGTGAAGGGAGACGAAAATTTAATAGGCATGGGTAACTGGAATTCGATAGTAGGAAAAGGAAGAGAAGGAAACTTAGTAGGTGAATATGGAGTGGGGGTGAGGAATGAAAGAGGAAGCTACCGGGTGGAATTTTGCACTGAGCATAACTTAATCATAGCTAACACTTGGTTCAAGAATTATGAAAGAAGGTTGTATACATGGAAGAAGCCCGGAGATACTGACAGGTTTCAGATAGATTATAGAATGGTCAGAGATTTAGGAACCAGATTTACTAAACCAGAGGTTGTACAGAGTTTCAGGATGAGCATAAGGGAACAATTGACAGGAATGGGGGAAAGAAATACAGTAGAAGAAGAATGGGTAGCTTTGAGAGATGAAATAGTGAAGGCAGCAGAGGATCAAGTAGGTAAAAAGACAAGGGTTAATAGAAATCCTTGGTTAGCAGAAGAGATACTGAATGTAATTAATGAAAGGAGAAAATACAAAAATGCAGTAAATGAAGCAGGCAAAAAGGAATACATACGTCTCAAAAATGAGATTGACAGGAAGTGCAAAATGGCTAAGCAGGCATGGCTAGAAGACAAAGTTAAGGATGTAGAGGTGTATATCACCAGGGGTAAGATAGATACTGCCTACAGGAAAATTAAAGAGACCTTTGGAGAAAAGAGAAGCACTTGCATGAATATCAAGAGCTCAGATGGAAACCCTGTTCTAAGCAAAGAAGGGAAAGCAGAAATGTGGAAGGAATATACAGAGGGCCTACACAAGGGTGATGTACTTGAGGACAATATTATGGAAATGGAAGAGGATGTAGATGAAGATGAAATGGGAGATACGATACTGCATGAAGAGTTTGACAGAACACTGAAAGACCTAAGTCGAAACAAGGCCCCGGGAGTAGACAGCATTCCATTAGAACTACTGATAGCCTTGAGAGAGCCAGGACTGATAAAACTCTATCATCTGGTGAACAAGATGTATGAGACAGGTGAAATGCCCTCAGACTTCAAAAAGAATATAATTTCAATCCCAAAGGAAGCAGGGGGTGACAGATGTGAAAATTACCGAACTATCAGTTTAATAAGTCACGGCTGCAAAATACTAAAGCAAATTCTTTACAGACAAATGGAAAAACTGGTAGAAGCCGACCTTGGGGAAGATCAGTTTGGATTCCATAGAAATGTTGGAACATGTGAGGCAATACTGACCCTACGACTTATCTTAGAAGAAAATTAAGGAAAGGCAAACCTACGTTACTAGGATTTGTAGACTTAGAGAAATGCTTTTGACAATGTTGACTGGAATACTATCTTTCAAATTCTGAAGGTGGCAGGGGTAAAATACAGGGAGCGAAAGGCTATTTACAATTTGTACAGAAACCAGATGGCAGTTATACGAGTCGAGGGGCACAAAAGGGAAGCAGTGGTTGGGAAGGGAGTGAGACAGGGTTATAGCCTCTCCCCGATGTTATTCAATCTGTATATTGAGCAAGCAGTGAAGGAAACAAAAGAAAAATTCCGAGTAGGTATCAAAATCCATGGAGAAGAAATAGAAACTTTGAGGTTCGCCGATGACATTTTAATTCTGTCAGAGACAGAAAAAGGACTTGGAAGAGCAGTTGAATGGAATGGATAGTGTCTTGAAAGGAGGGTATAAGATGAACATTAACAAAAGCAAAACGAGGATAATGGAATGTAGTCGAATTAAGTCGAGTGATGCTGAGGGAATTAGATTAGGAAATGAGACACTTAAAGTAGTAAAGGAGTTTTGCTATTTGGGGAGCAAAATAACTGATGATGGTCGGAGTAGAGAGGATATAAAATGTAGACTGGCAATGGCAAGGAAAGAATTTCTGAAGAAGAGAAATCTGTTAACATCGAGTATAGATTTAAATGTGAGAGAGTCGTTTCTGAAAGTATTTGTATGGAGTGTAGCCATGTATGGAAGTGGAACGTGGACGATAAATAGTTTAGACAAAAAGGAGAATACAAGCTTTCGAAATATGGTGCTACAGAAGAATGCTGAAGGTAAAATGGGTAGATCACATAACTAATGAGGAGGTATTGAATAGAATTGGGGAGAAGAGAAATTTGCGGCACAACTTGACTAGAAGAAGGGATCGCTTGGTAGGCCATATTCTGAGGCATCAAGGGATCACCAATTTAGTATTGGAGGGCAGCGTGGAGGGTAAAAATCAGAGGGAGACAAAGAGATGAATACACTAAACAGATTCAGAAGGATGTAGGTTGCAGTAGGTACTGGGAGATGATGAAGCTTGCACAGGATAGAGTAGCATGAAGAGCTGCAGCAAACCAGTCTCTGGACTGAAGACCACAACAACGACATGACATCTGCACAACAAAACTGCATTTGGACACCTATCATACTGAAGCCAACATACAGTACAATCACCTATTAAACCTACTGAAGGAAATAGAAATATACAGGTTTAAGAGACACCATCCCACTAAAATTCTGAATGAGTAAAACAAATTTACATCAAATGAATGTTTTCTCACTGTCTGGAAGGCTGGTGTAGGTCCTGCATGTCCTGATACTCTGGCTAAACAAATGAACAAAATAAAACTGGGGCACAATATTTAGCAGCTGGCCCCCCATTGACATCTTGTCTCTTTCACTGGTTCTGTAGCCTTTTTCACGTCTGTGTACACTACCTTCAATTAGTTATGTTGCGTGTGCACTGTAAGACCTTGCGAGTCAGCATTTATAATTTTAACAAATATTTTACTGTCAACCCATTTTTATGTTCTAGCTCTTTTAGTTGCATGACTCACCCTATTGTAACTTAGGTGGAATTTTAAACATGCTGTTTCTGGCTTTGCAACATACCACTGTAAATTGTGCTTACGTCAGCAATACCTTGTGGCAAGGCCCCCTAGCTGTTAGATCTGCAGCCAAAAATTTTACTAATGATGGGCATACATTGCAGGCCATGAGTGTCCATCATAGTCTTATCAAGTTTTTGTATTATGTGATGACACCAACTATCATTATAAATTTCATTTGCTTCTTTTTAAAGTTCAAGGACACAGGTACATCATTTGTTAAAAGCTTCAGGCAATGTGAAGAAACATCACTTGATTGATCTATTGTAATGCTCTTTCTCACAAATATGCACTTTTTTTGGTCACTATCTGATGATCAAAATAATCATAACCAGTTACTGAAATGAATAACAAATTTGTGACCAAAAAGACTATTTCACAGTTTAACCAATATAGTATGAAATAAGTTTGACAGTGTGGTCAGCAACATACAATATATGACAGGCACAAGTCCCAATATAGTCAGTGAAAGATAATGGGAAACAACACAGTTTGTACATATTAGAATTTCTCTAAGACAATGGAAAAACTAGAAGTTATTCATACGTATTGCAAAAATAAATGTATTTTGCATCAACTACGCTATGTCTGTAATGAAAAATAGTGTCAACTATAACAGCAAAAATTGTTGAGCACAACAAAGCATGTCCTCAGTATGAGACACTTAACATTCAGGAGTGCATGAATGCTACAATTTCCAAACTGGTACAGCAGGTGCCCTGGCAGCTCAGTTTTACACTGTCTGAATCATCTCTAATGATAAACATGTCTGAGTGGCAAGCATTTTTTCCCCAGCTAAATTCAATTTATGTGTATGCTTCTAACTAAAACTGATAGCTGACCAACTGATTGAAGCAGAGAATGCACAAAGCTGGAAGACCACCACTTGCTTTCAAGACCTGGTTTCTGTGCTACACACAATGCAAACAAAATTTTCCATGCCACACTAGAGGCTATAGATAAAAAAAATTGTCTACAAAATTAAGGAAAATTGGGGTTTAACTATTCATTTGCAAGGTCATCAGACAGAGCCCAATTGATACGAAAAGTACAGGAAAAAAGTCTTATCTTTTTGAAGGAACCAAGTATTTGCCTTATTTGAGCTGAAGAAAACCTAAATAGGGCATTTGAACCCCACTGCCAATGCAATGTTCCAGTGTGTCACCTTGTCCGGTCCCATATAATTAGACCCCAGCAATACAGCCCATCACTCAACCATGTCTTCAATTTTGTCTGAAGATGCCAGCACTGTTTAAGTGTTAATCCGTGAAGAACTCCAGCCCTTACTGGCAGAAACATGGGAAAATATGCAACACTATTTTCTTTAAAACAATGTTAACAAATTTACAATTAGTAACTTGAAGGTGTTGAGAGATGAAAGTCAGCAGGCGTCCCTACATCTGAAAGATGCCTATTCAAATTTCACACTCATTACATAAGAGTGGCACCACTATGAGGATGCAAATCAGATTTGCTTTAAATACACACTGCACCATAACAGTCATAAGCGTAAGTTACCTTTGAGATTGGATGTGGTGAGATTATGTTAGTCAAGAATGCCTTTAGGCTATAAAGACAGCATTATCAATGCCTCACCAAGTTTGTGTAATAGGCCTACAAGAAGCTTGACGTTCCTTCTGTGATAATGCAGAAAGACTTGGCAAGAATGTAGCCACTGTACATGACTGCTGGCAATGGTGGTCACAAGAATGTATGGTTGCAAGAAGACTGGGCTCCGAGCAGCCACATGGAACTGCCGAGAGGCAAGACCATGTTCAGCATATGGCTCTGGCGCACTGCACTGCACCTGCAATCTGTGCCATAGTTGGCACCAGTGACAAACTCTTACAAATGAATTACTTCAAGGACATCACACAGCCAGACACCCAGTACCATGCCTTCCACACTGACCCAAAACCGCCGTCATATGCAGTTTCATTGGTGTCAAGTGAGAACTCGGAGGGCAAGGTGGAGGTCTGTATGTTTCTGATGAAACCTAGTTCTGTCTCAGCACTAGTGAAGGCTGTGTGCTGGTTACTGGCCTGTTAAGTGTCTGCAACCAACCTGTCTGCATGCTAGACAGGACATATAGCTGGAGTTATGGTCTGGGACATGATTTTGTACAACAGCAGGAGCATTCTCATGGTTATCCCACAAACCCCAACTACATGTCAATATGATTCAACCTGTTGTGCTGGCATTCGTGAACAGCACTCTAGGGGGTGTTTTCGAACAGGATAATGCTCTCCCACTGCTGTTGCAAGCCAACATGCTCTACAGTGTTGACATGCTGCATTGGCCTGCTTGATCACCAGATCTGTCTCAAATCTGGCACATAAGGGACATCAGAAAACTCCAGCTTCATCCACAAACTGCATCACCCCCATAACTGATTTTTTTTTCGAATTATGTTCCAATTGTTTTGTTAATGAGAAATATAATGAACATCACACACAGATAAAGACAGCTTTTCAAGCTCAAAATAATGAGTTACAAAATTTTGAAGGTCACCCGTCATAAAACTCCAAGTATACTTGTGCATTGGAGTGATTAATGTAGCCTGAAACTTGGTGTCATTTTTTACTTTCTCTGTAGCTGTGAAGTCTAACAAAGGATTTCATTAAGTTTCCTGTGGACTTAAATCTTGGAAGAGCTGGCTGGAGCACAGAGGATGTATTTCTCATATCACTGGTGAGCACCTGTCACTCAACTGACAAAATAATGTACCTTCAGTCACTAATGAAGTAACATCACATTCTTCTTCATTTTCTGAGCTGCTAAATTCAATGTCAAACACAGGATTATAGTAATCCTTTTTTGAAAGCAATGCCTGAACAACAATATAGGAGATAGTGAAAATTTCTAGGCCTCATATGGTGAAAGATGTTAATAGCTTGCCTATCTTTCGAACAATTTGTTTTAAATGCACAGAGGGCACCACTAAATCAGCAAACAATATTTGTGTTACAAAATATTTGATGGATACGATATAATTTGGATTGTGTTCCATTAATACATAAAATAACTGCATAAAAATTGGAATAATTTCCAAGGTGAAATAAACGAGACCCTGTTTTCAAAGAATGTTTATTAATAAGAGAATATACACTTTAACGGTATGATTTCTGGTATCTTGCACGGGCACCTGGTCCACCGAACTTCTTGGGCTCGCAACGCCTCGGGTCAGCTACCAAGAGAGTTCTGTCATACTGGATCAAAATATCCTTAATCTCTTTCTTTGACGCCTCGTCTACATCTGGAAATTAAATGCCATTTATTAAAATCATAATAAATCCACAAAATAATCATTTAACAATGAACACTAATTTTATACAGAGAACCATTTATATACTTAAAAACTAGAATACAGATTTGTTTTGCCTCTGATGTTTCACTATAATAAGAAATACTGCAGCACTACAAGGACATTATTTTGCAATTCCATGTACATCAGTCTAACTACAGGGCATTTAAAATTAGTTGCATCTTTTGACAGTTCAGTACGGAGCAGGTGGAGGGAAGTGCAGTTGTCAGCGTGCGCTGCACGCATCAGCAGGCAATGATAACGCCAGGCCTACTCAGCGCGTAATCTGTCAGCTGGCTGATCTGCAGTAATTGTCAAACAATTTTAAAGAAACTATTCCGTAATAAACTCAGTCTCACACATCTTAGAGATTCATTCCTGAGCTTCATTTCGTTAATGGTCATAGTTATTGTGATATTTCGGTATTAGCTAAACTACTGCAAGAAATTCTTTAAGTTTGCAGTGCAAAGTAGAAGCCCCTATGAATTTGCATTTGGTGTGACCTACAAGAAGGGTAGTAGAAGTGATCCACAAAACTACCGTCTAATATCCTTGACATTGATTTATTGTAGAATCTTTGAACATATTTTGAGCTCCACATAATGCCCTTCTCAATGTCAACCAGTATTTCGAAAACACCCATCATGTGAAACTCAACTCTTACTTTTCTCCCATGACATACTGAAAGCTTTGGATGAAGGCAACCAGATAGATGCAGTTTTCTTTATTTCCGAAAAGCATTTGACTCAGTACTGCACCTACACTTGCTATCAAAAGTACGATCCTATGGGTTATGAAGTGAACTTTGTTACTAGACTGAACTTTTTGGTAGGTAGGGCCAAACATGTTATCTCAGATGAAGAGTCATCGTCAGATGTAGAGGTAAGTTTGGATGTAACCCAGGACAGTGTGCTGAAACCCTTTCTGTTCATGTTGTATATTAATGATCTTACACATAATAGTAAAATCAAGCTTTTTGCAGATGATTTAGTTATCCATAATGATATATTATCATAAAGAAGCTGCATAAATATATAGCCAAACATTGATAAGATTGCAAGCAGTGCAGAGATTGGCAACAAAAAATGTAAGACTATAAAATCAGTGAGTCACTGTTGGAATTTGTCATCTAATACAAATACTGGAGTGTAACACTTTGTAGGGCTATGAAACTGAATGGTCACATAGGGTCAGTCATGGTTACAGCAGGTGGTACACTTCGGTTTACTGGTAGAATACCGAGGAAGTGCAGAAGAGATTGCATGTGACCAGTTCTAGAATACTCCTCTTGTGTGTGGGGGCCATACAAGTGCCCAACAGCACATACTGAATGTATACAGAGGAGGGCAGCACAAATGGTCACAGGTTTGTTTAATCCATGGGAGAGTGTCACAGAGATAACGAACGAACTCATCTGGAAGGTGCTAAGATAGTTTACATATATCCTGAGAGTCTGTTAAAAGTTCCAAGAACTGGCTTTAAATGATGACCCTAGGAATATAAAACAACCCTCTATGTATCACTAACATATGAATCAGAAGGATAAGATTAGAATAATTACTGTACACGCAGAGGCATTCAAACAATTATTCTTCCCACACTGTACATGTGAATGGGACAGGGAGAAACCCTAATAACTGGCATAATGGAATGTACTCTCTGCTATGCACCTCACGATGGTTTACAGTGTAGACTTAAATGTGCCATAAGAGGCACCCAAAAATAAAGGCACTATGGACCACTGCAAGGAAAATATATAATTCCACACCTGGGACAGATAACTGCTCTGGTAGTGCAGAAGAGAAAATTAGACATCAGATTACAACAGTAATTTAAGTGGTGTTTCCCCATTACTGTAACTGGAACACTGGAATTTAAGAGAAGAGCATGCCATGGACTGATCATCACCTTGTAACACAATATACTAATTATTGTGTCACTGTAGAATAAATTGTCGGTGAAATTTTTAGTTACCAGTACAGTATAGTACAAACACAATGTATTACTTCAGTGAACACTGATTTTTTTTGTGAAATCTATTAGTCAAGATCACACCTAGGAAACTGATAAACTTAACCATTACCTATCATCTTCAGATCAAAGTAAACACAGCAGAGCCTAAGGTAAGAGGGCACTTGTGTGAGAGCCATGAACACAGGGCATGTCCACTTTAAACTCTTACTTATAACAGACAAGCACTGTCATTGTACACTCAAAATGGCAAACAAAATAGCCATGCTGTCTGATGACAGCAAGTCAGTTTCTGTGAGGTGGACATACATAAACTGCGAGCACCTCATAGAAACTTTGACTGTCACTGTCACCAGCCAGCGTGGCCATTGTATTTGTCACTGAGTGCACAATGACAGTGCTTGTTGTACTTACGAATTACTCACTTTAGTTATATGAGCTCGAAGTTGACATTTCCTTGCATCATGAACACCCTATTAACATAATATACTCTTATCTTAGACACTGCTATGTATATTTTAATCTATCAACTTTCCTACAAGTGATATTGGCAAATCAAGATTTTACAAAAATCTTGATTCACAATACATGAAATTCAAAAAGAGAAACTAAGTTTTAGACAATATAGCAAAAGGTTTGCATTTCTACAATCAAGTACCACAAATAACTTCAATATATTAAATTATATAATATACTGAATACTACTTTTCAATTTTTAGAGTTTATATGTACAACTAGCACCTATAAATAAATTTATGCATACAAATTTGATCTGCATTTTGTCACAGTCCATACGTTTTGCCTCTACAGAATGCAACTAGTAGCCACAAACCACATTTGGCAACGTAACCATCTGGTTGTGTCAAACTGTCAATGCTAATTTCTCACAAAAATGAAATTTTTTCCTGGTAGTAAAACTGCATTGTACTTCCTTGTGCAAAGGAATTGTTTAATTTTTTCAGTACACAGGGCAGTGCTTTCCCTTGCAGGCATGTAATCACAAAACAAGAACATACACAAGCATGAACCCACAAAACATGGTTTTTAATAACTCTGTGTGGGACTCTTGATTCTTTGGCATGATTAATTCAACACTTTAAACATACAACAAACAACCTGAACATCATTCATCCTTTCAAAAAGTACCTCACTACTACCAGATCCAGTTTGTACGTGATGTGTCAAATAGCTACAACAGACACCAGATAATGATCTGTTTATACTTCTAGATCTCTGGATGACGATTACAACTGAAGTGAAGACTTTGAAGCTACACAACTGACACTAACTGCCCAGCAACTCACCACTTGCGGACCCCCCCTCCCACCACATCTGAACATTTGATTCCTACTACAGAACTGCTTTTGCCCTTTATTCCCCTTAACTTTGTAGGTATTTCTGTGGCCATAAGCCTAGAATTTCTCAACCTGAATGGTAACACCCCTGTCTCACACACAAAAAGGAAACTCCTTATCTCACATATTGCAAAATTAAAGACAGCATACTTACATTTCTGGTAGTAAGAAACAAGAGCTTTTGAAATGGCTTGACGAATAGCATAAATCTGTGCAACATGGCCACCTCCGTTTACACGAACTCTGATATCAACTCCGGAAAAACGCTCCTGTGACAGTGAAAACAGCAACTTACAAAAAACGGAACTGTTGGAACAATCTCTGTACACTATATTATTGCACGGAATTTACTGAATCAATATAATATTCCACTAGATTAAATCATTTCATTAAACAAGTACTAACAGGTATAAGAGAAAATAACAGGTATTACAATTTGATATCAAATTAAATTTCTGTGTCAATGTAAGTTGCCACCGGCACCAACATCAATACAATTTATGATCTGCAAAAGTTAACTGGAGGGAAGAAAACTTAAGCATACTGCTACAAATGTTACAATAAAAAGAGTTAACAAAATAGTCAGTACTTTCCCTTTAGTATTTTATCTGGTAACTACTACTGACTATAGGAGCAAATGAAAAGGGCCAACCAAAGTTTACAGTAGCACCCATCTGCTTTGACCTGTCATGGGACATCATACAGTATATTTGAAATGGACAATGTTTGTGGAGGGCATGTTAAGGTGCTCTAATATGGGATATTTGTGTTTCCAAATTGTGAGGTGTAAGTGATATTAGTGATTCACTGGACTCAATTACTGCTGTTTGTGAAAATACTGGAAGTGTTTGTGGCTGTTTGTTAGCGAGTTTTTTTCCTTCTTTGTTGCCAGTTATGGGAAAGATTTGTTTATGGGTTTGGAATTATTAGTGTGGTGTGTTGCTTACTGTTGGAGACTTAATTTTGGTTCCTTTGTTAGTTATCGGTATGACAACAAAGTTAACAGAAGATCACAGCATGCCGCAATGAGAGGATATCTTGACCAGAAGTAATTTCCTTCAGTAGTTCAATCCAATTGCCAACTATAATAGTGCCACAGTTGTAGAGAAGGTATATTTTAGACTGGGGACTACAAAGCTTAATTGTGTTCCTTCTTCCTCAAAAATGGTGTCAATGCAATTTTTAACGAATTTTTGGGTTCTGTCAGTTGTAGGTAATTATTCCGACTTGAGATTGGAAGTTAGAGTGGCATTTTACCTAAATCTCTGAGATCAGATTTGCAGTGTCAAGTATGTGAGCAGGTTTTGGTGTTATACCACAGATCAAGTGAAGTGTTTGCCATTGGATTTGCCAAGTGGTGTGTGGTTTTTTTTTTCAATTTTGTTTAAGCTATATAGTTAAGTTGTAAGCATACTGTCATATCACTGGTTTGGTTGCAGAGTATCTTTGCCGGTAGCCACGTCTGCATAGATGAGCATGGGACACTGAACTTTTATCTTGTGTTGAGGGTAGCTTTGCATGTGACAGGCATTGTTAGTGCTGCTCCAAGTGCTATTAAGTAAAGTGATAAAATTTGCAAATGATTCAGAGGAAAGTGCGTCAAGAAGTAACTAAAAAAGGAGCAGTGCAGCCGATAACATATTTGTGTATCCTCTCGTTGCGTGTTGTACCATACAGTATCAATCATCCGCACCGTGTTCTGTCCCTCAGAATGAACTAATGTGAATCAGCAAAAATTAGTTACCATAAAAGAGTGCAAACAAGTGCCAGTGTCTTGTAGCGACCGTGAGAACGTGCTTTCGGTCATCGCGTTCCCGCATCATCGGCAATCAGCCGTGCCGCGACTGTTATGCGCACGCTCGTACAACTGAGAACTGAACTGTAAAATTAACTTTACAAACAATCATTACTTGTGTCAAGGAAGACTGGTACCAAATATCTGTGTACGCGTGATGATTAAGAACTTTAGTTCGATCATTCGGCTTCCGCATCAACAATAATCACCCGTGTCGTGTCGGTTAAGCGTATGCTCATCCAAGTGATATTGTGGACAGATAATCATCAAGATTGTCAATTGGGATAAACATTTATGACTTATGAGTGTAAACAGTGCAACCTGTGAATTCTTATTGTCTCAGAATATAGTTGTTCATACCAGACGTAAGTCAGTGTTGTGTTAACATTGATTGGCTCCCCAAAACCCGCTTGCACATTTCGATAGATAATTTCAGGCAAGCCAGCAGCAGTGTGGGGCAGAACAGTACAACTGCAGCGAAATCATCAGGTACATGGTGTGGACAGGGCACACAGACAAGAAGTGGCAAGAGAAAACAGTTTCAGGATCCCCACCCATTTGTACCCACGGGCGTGTTACAAAGTGAAATTTCTGGTACCAATTTTTGGATCGGTGTGGGGATTCACAGTACCAGGCATAACAATTGAGCAATATAAGTCAAGCAAAATCTCCTATGAACTATCAAACAGTTTTTTTAAGGTTTTTTATTGACAGTTTGTCAAATGCTGAGGATTTTGTTTGCTTGATTTTTGCCTATGTCTTCATTATTAGGATTGTCATATACTTAGTTTGTCTCCACTGAAAATCCACTAATACCATTGTTCTGTTAGTTTCATGTTATTCATGCAATTAACATTTTTCGTATGTTTCTGTATGCATGTGTAATGCACTATGTCATGGTTGCCATATTGTGTAAGTTTGAAATACTTGTGTCCATCTTCATGAAGCGAGAGGTCAGAGCTGGTGGGTGGCACTGGAACCTTTAGTTATCCCTAAGTGTCACCAGATCTTGAAATGATACTGCTTACTAAAAGGAGTCCACACCAGTAGCTCTCTACATCTAACATGGTGTACACATGGACAAGAAAATACTACCATTTCGCTGTTGAAAGTACACTTTTCCCAGGTGAAAATACATTTTCCCCATGTTAACTAAAAAATTCACTTTCCCTCAGACCTGTGAAACTTATCAAACCTTTGACTGGTTTGGTTTTGTACACTGGTGTAAAACTTCCTGGTACTTAAGGAAATGAAACTCCAAAAAGCAATGTGTTTTGTATATGTGTGTGGCAACATTTACAGTGCATATTTAGTACTATGGAAGTGAACTAAGAATTCCACTGAATACAGCATGGTAGTTTCCACATGGCAGCTTCCAAAGCACTGAAATCTGGACTACACTGCACAATACAATTTTGTCAGCCAATCACATTCTGTTGCATGATCTCACCAGCCAAAGACAGCAGGTATTGAGAACATAAGACATGCGATGTAGTCAGCCAATAGCAATATCAGTGTTATGTAGTGTGAACATACAAATAGGAAATGTTAATGATTTAAATTAATTTACATACAGTATAGCTACAAGAGAAGCTAAGCTTTCATGTTTAATATTGATCTTCAAAAAATTATTTTGCTGTTTTTTCCAAGGGTGAGGTTAGGCAGGATCCTACCAGCACAGCTTAAACTGCAGCAGCTGAATATCTCTTAAGCACAATTTTGAATTTCACTGTTGCACGCTGAACATATCGTAGCTTACCTGGCTGAATACATACTTCGACTTTTTTTAAAAAAAGCCAATTACGTGTTACGTTGCTCAAGAACTCACCTCGGACTTATTTTGAAGGATAACTATACTTTTTACCATCGTTACAGCAAAATTAATAATCTGTGAAAGAACTGAACACTGAATCTTGGTCCTTAGCGTGTCACATTTTAAAATATATTGCATAAATGGCTTATTGTCTGGGCCTGAAATTTTTCAAAGTGTCTAGTCCTCAAAGTATTGAGAAATTTGGGATTAATGGAGACTGATACCACCAGCCAGGTCTGACCAATGACATCAACACACTGAAAACTGCTATTATCCAACATGGCTACCAAAGCATCATCAGAACACTCAAAAATACAAATGCCATGCATATCAGACACTGACAAAAACCCAATGAAATTAGAGGGACAACCTTTGGGAAAGGGGTTTTTGCATGGATACAACCTAAAAATTTGATAAGAAAAAAACACCATTCTAGACAAGGTTCTTCAAAAAAAAACAAAACACTGGAATGCCAAAAAATAAAACCTAACAAAACTATACAAAACACACCATAATATTATGGTGTGCCAATCCTCAGTTCAACCTATATAGCTCAAACCTAGGCCATGACAATGATCCTCCACCCCACAACTACAAAAATGGTATACCAATCTCCTATTCATCTATACACCTTGAAGTACACAACACCAATAACCCTGCCCCACAACTACAGCCCAGCGTGAAAGTGCACTTATGGTGTTGGCAGTTTCTGTGTTGCATGCTGCATTTGGTAACTGCCTGTGCATTAAATGATGGGAAGTCAACACAATGAATGATGCATCTGATAGGACAAGATGGCAGAACCTACAAGAAAATAGTTCACGGTAAATGTTGTAAGTGGACCAACGCTTTTTAATTAAATCATGGGACAAGGTAGAGGAATCAATGTTTTAATTGATCATGGTAAAAGATATGTGGATCAATGTCTATTAATAACAGTCACACATTAAATTTATTAATAAACACTGCTCCACCTACCTTCTCCCACAATTTAATTAAAACATTGATCCACCTACTTAGTAGTTACACAGACCTAAGAGAACAGTTTAAATTTTATGACATTCTGTTTTATAAGACAACATTTGCATAATATATTCCATTGTGCCACCACAATTTCACAAACACACACACACACACACACACACACACACACACGAGACAAACACTATCAATACCACACAGTCAAACCGTGAGAGCACACCAATTGATACACTGCACCCTCCACAACAATTCACTTCCACTGCAAAACACCACAGCTCAATGACATTATGACATGGCACACCACACCTCATAGCAGACTGTGGTATCCTACAACAAAGTATATCCAGAAATTCATTTCACATTCTCAAACAACATAATTCATATTTACTATTAAAAACAGTCTTGATCACGATTTATTTAACAAGGTGACAGGTTTCGACCACTACTGTGGTCATCTTCAGACCATTGTGTAGGAACCCCTTTCTGTTGGAGAATTCTCCAACAGAAAGGGGTTCCTACTCAATGGTCTGAAGATGACCACAGTAGTGGTCGAAACCTGTCACCTTGTTAAATAATTCATATTGTATAAAAGGGAATTTATTTTGAAAGTAACTTCTCAAACCACAATTCACAATATTTTCCCATGACCTATTGGAAATATTAAATCATGTCACGCTAATCGAAAGTAGTAGTTGTTACGTAGTATTTCAGTCTTCATCCCAAAGCCTATGGCCCATTTTGCTGTCAACAGACACTTGTGTGCGCACTGCGTTTTGTTGTAAAAGGTGAATTTTCTTTGCAATTAGTTTTATTTTGGTGTTATTCTCTCATTTATGTTTTATTGTGTTATTATTCTGCAGTAGTGGGCTACAGTAAAATTCTTTTTTGGAGTATCAGTTCTTACTGGCCAAAATTACAAAAATTAACTGAATGCCAAAACACTGCAAAATTCCCAGAATACTAATAAATTCCCAGGGTGCATAAACCCTGTACAACATGTCCCTGACGATAGTAAGTAGAAAATTTTACTGTCTTATAGAAGAATATTGGAAATTA
This sequence comes from Schistocerca cancellata, assembly GCF_023864275.1. Taxonomy (NCBI): domain Eukaryota; kingdom Metazoa; phylum Arthropoda; class Insecta; order Orthoptera; family Acrididae; genus Schistocerca; species Schistocerca cancellata. Next base: position 422,321,948 of record NC_064633.1, read on the forward strand.
AATGGGAAAATCTAAAAGAAATATTCTGAATCACAAGGAAAGTGAAACTTTCTACCTTCAAAAACATGCACCCATTGTAAGTGAAGACTCCATTAATTGTGCATCCATTTTCATTTGGTAAAAAGGTGTAACAAATATTAGGACATGCATCATCAATTATTACAGTTTAAATAATGAAACCCCATTTACTATAGAGTTTTGCTATCAAACTCATCTCATTTTTCCAGTACCCTTATATCTTAAATTGTGTGTAGTGTCAACTAGAAAATAGATGGTAAGTTTCCAACTAGCCAGACAGTGGTAATATCTTCAAAAAAATTTTCATATTCATTTGACTTTTTGCTACTTTATAATTATAGTGTGTTCTAAAGGATGAAATTCAACATGGCTCCCCATGCAGTGATCACTTCTGAAGATGGAAATAATTCCAAAATGTGTCATGCATAGGTTGCGATAAATTAATTCGTCACCTGCTATATGCCTTTTTTATGCAACCTTCCCGGTTTAACTACAGAACTCTTACCTTTTATCATTTCTCCTATTTCTCTACTCTCAGGAGTCCCTGCACAAATTAGATCACACATGTAGTCAGCCACTACAAGAATGTCCCCAACACCCCATGCATGCCAAGTGCACTGTATGGATGGGACACTAGCGTCAATCCCAGCTCTGGAATTTGTAAACATTGCCATGGTGCCAGATTGCAACCCTACCACTCAAGGTCACACATGGTGCCATGCTTCCATAGTGGCTGCAACACACTTGCCCCATATTCGTTTAATCATGGATCATGAGTTAACAACTCAACTTGTTTAAAATGTGCAGGTGAAGGTGGTGTTAATTTCAAACCTATATGATATGGCCTCTTCCTCTCACTGAAGGAAGGTAGGCAGCACCACTACATTAAAAAGCCAATCCCAAAAGCTCATATATTACATATGCTTTTTGGGAGGAAAAGGACAACAGCAGGACTAATACTGTTGTCAAAAGTCTGAACAAGTAGCTGTTGCTCTGAAACTGCAATAACTTCTGTGAAGAAAATAACAAGGGAAAGGTGTGCTGGAGATCTACAGGTGCCAACTGCTGCTCTTTCAGCTCCAGGGAAAACCAAAGTGCGTGCTTCTAACTATAACAGAACTGGATAATTTTCAAGAGGACACAATTCAGCAACATACATATGATTATTAAATGTGGGGACAATATCCAACCCAGAAGAAGCTGCTGCTCCAACTCATTTTCAAAGGAAAAATCTATTCCTTCAGCACTGATGAAAAAGATAGACTTCCAATAGGAAGCATTTTCCGAAAGAAGAGTTCTGCTTGAGCTGCAGGACATCATTGCCTGGAAATGCCATTTTCTGAGCAAAGTATTGAAGCGTAAACCCCACAAAATCGTTTGGATGGATGAAACATGAATAAACACTGGTAATTCCAGACAGACTGCATGGACTGATGACACAGCATGACGGACAACTTTAATTGAACATGGCAGTCAGCTTATTCTTTAGCATGCTGGTGAGCTTGTACCGAATGCTTTGTTGGTTTTTACAGAAAAGAAATCTTGAGACAACCACAGGGAAACAGGTGACAAAATTTGTGTAGTTCATTCTTTGCCTTACATGCAGCAGGAGAAGTGGTTGTATAGATTCATTTGACACATGAATGAGAAGGGCAGAACTGCTGGAAACAGTGAAAGAGCACAAATCATGTAATATTTACAACACTGACAAAATTTCCTAGAAGAAACTGTACAGTGTTGCACCCTCCATCACATCACTGCCTTCTTAATGCAATAGAAATCACGGCATTCAGGTGAAATCTTACGTTGTAAACAAAAATAAAAGTTTAATTTGAAATATGTCAAATTTAGTGTATGGGATACTATGACTCCCACAAAATGAAACATGATTGCCAAATATACATGGCACATCTCAGTAGACACATGGCAACAAGGTGTACTGGAAGAAAGGGTGGGTAAGTTAATAAGATAAGGGGATGTAGCAGCAGTAGCAATGGTGAAGATAGTGACAACATACAGATAACACTGACTGTAATTAACTCTTCTCCCTAAAATGCACGTAAGAAATGCATCTACACATTAAGACAATGAAACATCATTGGCTTATCTCAATATATATTTCCAATTATTCTCTTTTTAATTACAGAGTGTGTTTCAATCCCCCAAGGTTATTAGTGTTTTTTGCCACTTCAGTAGTACAGCACTGCAATGGGTCTGAAATTTTCGGGTGTAATATTCACAGATATCTGACCAAAACAGCGTAAGAACAAATAGACATGTAATAATATTGGCAACATAGCCACCTGCCTTCAGCAGCTGAACTGTAGTAACAAAGCCCTATAACAGGAGTCATGAACGATGGCAGTCGATTTTAGACTTGTTTTGTGCTCCTTACATCACAGATACACGGACAGACAATGAGCCGTCAGTAGTGTTCTGAGCACTCTGCTCTGAATGCTGTAGCTAATGCAAGCATTACATATGATTGTATCAAATTGTTTAGTGAATTTATATTTCATTTGTTGCAAATTGTGATTGCTGATTGTGGTAGTAAGCAATATGTTGAGATTCAAATTTTACCGCCACATAATATCATTGGTGTCCACAGATGTCATTAACACAGTTGTCCTAGCAGTGTGTCTTCCTCGTTCAGTGAGCAGTCCTTTTTATGAATAAAGTTGTTCGTTAAACGTGCCGTTGCCGTAATTTTAAGTTCTAATCCTAACACAATAAATTCTGCATAAGCAAGCAAGAGAATTTGCAGGTTGTACACAACTGTTGCATGAAATTGTAAACAATGCCATTCCAATACATGCCTCGACATGCGCACACCGCTATCATTTGTGGATTGTACTATCAGGGTGTATATGACCTGGGACAACCGGGAGAAACCCGGGAATTTCTTAGAAATCCGGGATTTTTTTGTTTTTGTAATTTTGACTTAAGAACCGATACTCTAACAAAGGAGATTGCTGTATTCCGCTATTGCAGCAATAAAACAAGAATGAGAAGAAAAAAATTAAAATAAAACACAAATTGCAAAAGAAATGCACCATATACCACAAAACACTGTGCTCATACAAGTGTCTGTCAACAGCAAAATGTCTCAAAGGCTTTAGGAAGACTATGGAATGCTACATAACAAATTGCCTCCGACGAGCGAGACATCAACTGTTTACATTAGATTCCTTCTAGCAGTTACAAGTGGGCACACATCTTCTCAGGGCACACAAGAAAATGGAATCGACAAAAAATTTTGGCCAGATCACTATACTAGTAAGCGCCAGTCGTACAGTCCCCAGCTAGCAGCTGCTTAAGTTCTATTCTGGAAGTAGAGTGGAAGATATTGTACGAACATGTAACACCTAACCGGAGAATAATCGCGGGATAACTAAATTGGTGATTCCGGGAGGGTTGGTGAAGTTAACTGGCATTTGCCAGTTTAGACAATGGCAGGAATATTTACAGAATTGGTGATAAGATTGTTAGAACGAGGAATGAGATGAAACTGACATCACACAAATTAGGGAAGAATATGATGATTCCAAATTTATATAAAAATACCGTACAACTGCTTTTCGGTCTCATGCTTGAGGATTACAGAAGCGTCCGATTCCACCCGTATGCTTTGACCCATGACATCAATATGGCAGAAATGGCTATTCCAAGCGTCTCCAATATAGCGCTTATGATGTCACTACATACACATGGCAAAAAATATGTAAATACTTATAAGACAATAACATCTCCCTCCAAAAACACAAACTAGCAGGTCAACTGAGAGAAACTGGGTGTCTTAGGGAGTGGACAAGCTAAATATAACAGTAGAAAACACACCACTATCCCAAAACACACAAAATTAACAAAAAATTACAAAGTGTACAGGAATCTGATATCCCTTGACCTATATAGGCCAACCACAATTGTTGATAGGAAAAAACCAGCACCTACAACTACGAAAAACAGAAAAAACCACAACACCTCAAAAATTCAAACATCCCTATGTAAATTAAAACACATTCGACACACCATGAATACACGAAACATTCCAACTCGAGGGGGAAAAAAAAAAAAAAAAAAAAAAAAAAAAAAAAAAAAAAAAAAAAAAAAAAAAAAAAAAAAGAGGGTCAACAACAATTACCACTAAGAAGTAGGTCGGCCAAAACACACACACACACACACACACACACACACACACACACACACACACACAGAGAGAGAGAGAGAGAGAGAGAGAGAGAGAGAGAGAGAGAGAGAGAGAGAGAGAGAGAGAGACGGGGGGGGGGGGGGGGGGGGGGGGGGGGGGAGACAATCAAACAGGAAGACATCTACATACAACAAACTCACAAACTGCGTGTCTTAATGACGACACACACACAACACCCTTGTGTCATGGGTCAAAGCAGACAGGTGGAATCTGATGCTTCTGTTGACCCCATGCTTGAATGAACGCATTGATACTTCACAACTTATATTCTGTCATGTTATAAAAACAACCAATTGTGCCAAACAGTCGTTTATTTGGTGTGTAACAATTCTGCAATGTTGGAAGGCCTATTTTGTTTCATCTTGCAGTGACAAAATAGACGTAATTAGCTCAAGAAATCACACTGTCAGTCATGGGTACTAATTGTATTAACAGCTTTTTCAGTATTAGACAATGTTTTGATTTTCATTTGGCAAAACGCTTGACAAACTGATGACGTAACTGATTCTTTCGCACTAAGAAAAGCACACCATGTAAAGCTGTAGCAAGATTAAAGAGCTGTCATGTCTTTATTGGTTATATGTATCGTATATTTCATTTTATGACAAAATAGCAAGTTATTAGCTAATAGCAATTAAGATAGCAAATTTTACCACTAGCACTTGTTCTCCCGATTACAAATAATCCCATCCGGTATTAATTGTGAGCTTTCTTCTTCTTATTATTTTTTTATTAGGAGGGGCAGGTTGTCAAACTTGCTGACTGGGAGCAGGAGAGGCACCACAGGACATTAATTTCCACTGTCCTGAATATAGTTTGGTGGCATACACATGAGCACTCTCAAGTATGCACTTGAAATGTGCAGGTTTTAGTACACTTCACAAAATTCCGATGCTCTGAGTATCCTCAAATGTCTTGTTTTTATTACAATGTAAGAGTAAAAATTTTACTGACACATTTGTGTGATATACCTTAAAATGTAAAACGTGCAAAGAAGATTAATATTGTATGTGACAGCCTTGCATTCCTTGCAGAGCACTATGATTAAATTTGAACCATTACGTTCTTGTTTGTGTGCTCCCACTATTAAATAATGTTGCTATTGGCTGACTACATCACATGCCTTACACTCTGAATATCAAGTCATCGGCTGGCAAGATTACGACATGAGCTACGATTGGCTTACAGAAGCACATTGCAACCTCGATTTCAATGCTTTGGAAAGTAACATGAGTGTTTGATGGAATTCGAATTTGTACTTTCATAATACAAAAATGTGCAGCGTACTTGATCCTGCAGATCAAAGGTCTTTCCAAAACCTACTTTTCCCTAAATTACATTTTCGAAGTGCCTGGAAACTATGCCCGTGGGTAAGACCAACACCATTCACAGCGTTTTGAGGGAAAATATACTGTTACTTAACATGGAGAAAGTGTGTTTTCACCTGGGAGAAAGTATTTTTTAACTGGGAAATCCAGGAAAAACCTTTGAATTCTTTTTCTTGTCCACATATAAACCCCGACTATCGTACTGGGTTACATCAGGTGCTGATACACTAAATTCACAATACCAGTGAATTTAATAGCCAAAGAAAGTTCTGCTACATAACAGTCCAAACAGTAAATCAGACATTACATACAACTCAATGAATTGAGCACAGTATCATATGGTACAGAAATTTGTTATGGCAATCATACTGAACATCTGTGATCATGTCTTATTTGCTATATACTGATATCACGAAGCAGGACATATGAAATGCAAATATGCCAATTCTATTTCAAGGAATCTGGCATTTCTCCCAACAATTCCGAACATAATTCAATGCTAAACAAGTTTTATCCACAAACAGTAATATATTGGTCATCTGTGCTTTAATTTCCAACTCAAGTTGTATAGCATATGTTGCCTACAATACTTACACAAAATACTGTGTATGCCCGTAACAGTGTTAAGTAAATGAGCTAGAATGAATTAAAATAGCAAGTCAGCATATGGGTTAAAATTTGACCATTGACTTTCATTAAATGAATAGGAAAATTAACTATATGAAGCTCATACAAAGATTTACACGAGCAACACTTGACCAAAACTAATTAATGACTAGTACCTTTCCTAACAGCAGTACTGGTTCCTGAAGTTTATATTGCAGCACACGAGGCTCTACCATCTCCAGTGGCCTGCCATTTACTCTCAAGTTTCCATTTCCTCTTTTACAATATGCAACAGCAGTTGCACTTTTCTGAAAAAGAAAGTCATATGAAATCTTTTGCATTGGCTCAATAGTCATATTTTAGCCTTGTTTCTTAGCCTCAGTAAGAACTGGAAATTCACATACATCATATTCGGGATATATTAACATCACAGGCATATGGATTGGCGATATGCAATTGGAAAAAAAAAGGAGGGCGAAATAGTAGTATGGGGATAACATAATCTAAATCGTTTATTAGGATTGTCATTTAATCACTTATCACAATAGCTTGTGAAGCAAGTGTTAACACCAATAAAAAGTCTACTGCAATATTGAATTTTTACCCACACTAAATACATCTAATCTTCAACCACCAATTGACAAGCTGAAAGAACACAATGTTGTCGATGGAACATTAACGTAACGAAGTTCATTTATCTTATCCACAAGAGTTATGTTACAGAAAAAGTTAAATAGCGCGACAACAATAACACTTTACGAAGACGAGGTAGGTAATAAGCTTGAATGACTAAGTAGTTAGTGATGTGTAACAAATATCACGTCGTCACACTACAATAGGATTACAGTGCGAATCTCATACCTTTCTACCGAACACCTGCACGGAAGGAATCGGCTCCTTTGCTGGCTGCAACATGAAATGTATATCAGTCTTCAGTGAAGCAGTAAAGAATAAGTTTTCATAAATAAAATTATACCTAAACAAACCTTCTGCATTCTGGTGGTTACCGCGTGGTAAGGAAGTGTCTGGTCCAAAGAACACCTACAGTCAAATCAACATTACATTACTGGATTTTGAAACACTAACAGACAAAACTAAGCTTTTCTAAATTCTAAACTCCGACATAATTATTGAAAATAACTCAATCTACAAACCGATTATTCAAGCCAACTTACCTGCAGTCACTCAACTCACAAAATAGAACACCACTTCCTTCCGTCAAACAAAGAACAAAGTTCCAACAGACATCACTAGCTTTCTTCAACCAAAGTACAAACTACAAGCACGAACATTCTTGCCAAAGTCAAACAGACAATGTCGTTCACGCGTGAGCGATACATAAGATCATTTTAACGAGAAAGGCAACAATAAGACATGTTTACCAAAATAATGACGAGCAATCCAAGTAACCTCCTGAGCTACTATTCCGTTTCAGATATTCTACAGTATTCCAATTTTCAAGATACACATAAACCTCGAAAGAGTAGAAGTAGAAGTTTATTGTCTCATAACTACAATTTCAAGCCATCGACTTAAAGTACAGGAGACCCGTCAAAACACAAAAACTGGTTTACAATTTTCCTTATAATACCTATAATATAATATACAGTACGGAATAATTACTTAATTGAGCAATTAATAATTTTTCTTCAAAAGCAACAATCTTTTAAGATCAACAGACCTAAGTACTTGCTCTCTCCTTCTACTGAACAGTAACATTTCTGCACTAGTTTCTTATACAAGGACTTTTTTTTAATTGATTCTAAATTTATGCTGAGTAATTCGCTTCCGTTGACTTTGTTACAAATTTTCATAGCATATAATGTGGAGTTTGGCACAAATTTTTAAACGGTGGGTGTGCAGCATAATATTATTTTGATTTCTCGTGTTGTAAGCATGTTGAAAATGATTTACTACAAATAAATCAGGGTTACTGTGAACAAAGATAATCAGCTCATATCTGTACAGTGAGGGAACACTTAGTATACTTAGAATTCTTGGTAGTGGGAGACATGATTTTCTTCGTCCTACATTGTGCATATTTCTAATGATGGTTTTCTGGAGTTTTAGTGTTCGACACATATGCTTTGAGTTACCCCAAAATATAATTCCATACCTTATTACCGAGTCAAACTAGCTGTGATATACTACTTTCCTTATGCCCATACTGGTAGCATTGTACAGTATTCTCATTCCAAATGCTTGTCTGTTTAATTTATTTTCAAGGCAATGTATATATGATTCCCATGATAGATTTTTATCTAGTTGCATTCCTAGGAATTTCACACACTAGCTTCCTGCAAATCCTGGTTTCTGTGACTGACCTGAATATCATTTACTTTTGCTTGATTTGTTTTACACTGCATTAACTGAGTCTTTTCCATGTTTAATTTTAACCCATTTATATCAAACCAGGTATCTAATTTTTCTAAATTATTTAATACAGTTTGTGGAATTTGATCTGTACTGTTACTTTCAATGATTAAAGACGTGTCACCTGCAAATTAAAGTCAGTGACACTCAGTATTAAGTGGCAGATCATTTATGTAAAACAAAAACAAGATGGGGCCTAAGACAGAACCTTGGGGTACTCCATGTGAAATGGTTTTCTAGTTCGAAGTACAAGTGCCTCTCTCTGATGATATAACCACTCTTTGTCTTTGGTTGGTTAGATAGGATTTAAACAACTCTGATACCGTGCCCATAATTCCATACTTTTCCAGTTTACAGAATAGCAAGGCCTTTGATAGGTGACAAAAAACTCCTGTGGCATGCAGTGAGATATCAGAGACGAGCTAATTTTATGAATGAAATTATTTACAGCAAATATTGTGGTTTTGCCTTTTTGAAATCCATACTGATTTTTTTGAGTATTTTAAATTTTTCTATTAAATTTTGAATTTGTATGGTGACTACCTCCTCAAATATTTCTGACAGTAATGGAACAAGAGAGACTGGACGATAGTTTCCCATATACCCTTTTGTGCCTTTTTTTAATAGTGGCTTAACTACTGCATACTTCAGTGTGTCTGAAAAATAACCTTCTTGAAGGACCTGGTTAACTATTGTAGTTAGTGGCTGGGCAATTATTTTAGAAACTGTTTTTAACACTTTTGTTGGTATCCATCCCCGTCCTGCTGATGTTTTGCTTTTTAGTGACAGTATCACATTTTCTATATCTTTTACAGTAGGTTTGGTAAATGTACTTAAAAATTCACAGTCAAGTTGCTCATTGTTGAAGAAATTTACCTTGTCTGGGAAATCTGCTACGTTGCCATTAGATCTGTTTACATTTATAAAGAATTCAGAAATATGAGCAGGATTTACCATAGTTTATCCTCTATCTTGATTTCAGAAATATCATAGCCTCTACCTGTGGCACCTGTTTCAGCTTTGATCACTGACCATAACGCCTCATTTGCCAGTTCTTTGACTGCCTTTACAATTTTTTAAAAATATTTTTGTAATATTTTACGTAGGTAACCAAATCAGGACTTTTCTTATGTTTTAGTTCCCTATGAAGCCGTCTTTTTCTGGCACTCCAGATTTTTTTTCCTTCAGTTATCCGCTTTACTTTATTACCTACTTTTTATGATTTGCAGTAAGGAGGAAAGTTTCATTAAAAACGTGCATGAATTTTTCCAAGAAAGTAGTAAAATTTTGATAGTATCAAATACTATGATCTATAGCCCAATTCACCTTACGTAATCTATGATAGAACAACTTCATATTTTCTTTGCTGAACTGGCGTTTGGTGTAGAGTTCTTTTGAGCAAGGTTTTATTGTTTTTGGTAGCTCCATAGACAGAGCACAATGATCAGAAAGTCGTAAATCTAAACAAAACTTATTTGCCTCGTTAGAAGTGTAATTGGTTAAAATATTATCTATATATGTGACAGACACTTCATTTACTCGAGTAAAAACAGTGAAATTTGCACCGAAACCCGATATTTGAATCATATCATTGAGTTTAGTGGAGTTATTGGCTTCACTGGCTAGATCTATGTTGAAATCAGCAGTTATTATGACTCTTTTCTTGGTTTCTTTTTGAATTTTTTGCTATAGACACTGGAATTTCGACAAAAAATGTCTCGTTATTTCTGTGCTAGGAATTCTGTACACAGATAAAAATTATAATGTTTTGCGTTAACTATATGCAGCAGCTTTCAAATATACATTCTTCGATAAGGGAATCGAATTCGAGTCTTGCCCTACATGCCTTTTATCTTTCCACAAATATGCACAATCCTCCTAGAGTTAAATTATTTGTTCATTCAAGCATACAATCTTGATATTTGGTATTTCTGACAAAATGATTTGCAAGTTGTGAAGTTTTGTTTCTCTGCCATTTGTGTAGTTTGAACTTAACCCATTTATATTCAAGTGCATTACGAAAGTATTGTTACTTTTTTGAATATTCCTTATGGCATCTGGTTTGAAACGCTGTTTGTGTATTTTCGTTTCAACTTTGTTAGCAATTTTTACACCTACATCTCTGCATACTAGTTTCCCTTAGTAAGTATGATCTTACATATATCACTATACATATTGCTGAATGTTGCCTATCATAGCCTGTTTAGATGCAGTGTGTCTTGTCCTATATATTTATCACTAATTAATTTATTCACATCCACGAAAACTGCACCAAGTCTGTTGCACTGCTCTATGGTGCGATTGTTTATCCTATCTATGTATTTATCATTTTCCTATCTTCTGTGCAGGTTACTAGTAATAATTAACTTTCATGCTGGGTACGCGTTTTTCGCCATCTGGCTTAGATTTCTTGCTTCATTTACCATCTCTTCTTCACTGCTGTTTCGCAGTGAGTTCGTCCCCACATTGATGAATACACCTTTGTAGTTTCATAGCGATGTACCAGCGTGAACGCATTTTGTTTCGTTGTCTACATGTTCTTGAGGCGATTATTTAATTGATGCATACCTATCCCTGGGCGGACATCGATTTTAGTATCTGATACTGCATCATTTTTAATTAGTGAATCACCAATTATTAAGAAGTCATTTCTGGTGCTTTGTTTGTCACGTTCTTGATGCTTCCTTCCTTTGTTTTTGTACCTTACTGCAACCCACTTATATTTCTAGGTTCGACATGTTTTGTATTTCTTTCTACAGGACTTTTGTCATTATCATCACATTTTTTAGTTTGCCTATCACTTTGAAAGATTGAGTCTGATTGGTTTTTTGGCCATTTTCCTTCACTGAGTCACTGTTTCCAGGGTCCATAAAATTATTTCCTTTTAAAAACGAGTTTTATCGAAAAAGCATTCATCACGCAAAAATTAATGAACTTTTGAAAAGAGCATTGCTTGAGAGGTACAAATACCGCTGGAAGAGTGCAGTTTATTTACCAAAAAGACTAATTTCTAATCACCCCCATTCCATAAACTAGCTAGAAAATTTCTCGTTATGTTGCATTAATACTTGTTCCATAGATCATGAATGCGACATTTTGTAATGATGTCGAATGTGTCAGTTTAACACTGGTTTTCATCACATTACAGTTACTAATTCATATCGGAAGATTCATCTATTGAGTAGAAAGAGCTATCATTCAGGAATACTTTTTATTTGTTTTTAAATGTTAGTTGACTATCTGTCAGATTTTCAGCGCTATTTGGCAAATGACCAAAGTCAGATTTAACCTAGAATAGTGAAGATCATCCTTTTTTCTAGTGTTGTAGCTACGCACTTCATTATTATTTGAATTGGGGCAGATTATTAATAACAAATTCACTGTGAATATTCCGAGTTCCTTAAATAAATGTCTGCAAGAATATCTTGGGCGGTCTCCAGCTGTTACTCTGATCACAAGCTTTCCTGCAATGAATACTTTTTTCTTAAAACCGAATTACCCCAAAATCTGATGCCATATGAAAACAGTGAACTAAAATAGGCATAGTAGACTAATTTACTGATACGTTTATTACCAACATATGCAATAACCCCAATAGCATAAGTAGGTGAACCTAACTGTTTCAGTGGAACATCAAGGTGTTTCTTCAATTCTTCCAATTCAATTTCTCATCAATGCACACACTCAGAAATTTTGAATGTTCTGCCTTAGCAACATGCTTCTGTTAAAAGTCTATATTTATCAATGGTGTTACGCCATTTACTGTACAGAATTGTATTTATTGTGTTTTCTAAAAATTCAGTGGAATCTATTTGCAGAAAACGATTTCATAATTTTCTCAAAGACATTACATACAAGATCCTGAGCTATTTCTTGTTTATTGGATTTGACTACTGTACTTCTATCATCAGTAAAGAGAACTAGCTTTGCAACTTCATGAACATAGTGTGGCAAGTCATTAATATATATTACAAACAATATGGGACCCAAAACTAAACCTCATGGCACACCATTCTTCATACCTCCACAGTTAGAGGACTCTGCTGATTTTTGCAGACAAAGTGTACTTTCAGTTTCAACCTTCGTGTTCTTCCAGTTAAATATGAATTAAACCATTTGTGCATTGTCCTACTCGTACCACAATACTTTAGCTTATCCAGAAGAATTTCACGATTAACACAGTCAAAAGCCTTTGAGTAATCACAAAATATCCCAATTGGTGATGTTTGGTCATTAAAAGCATTTAATATTTGATCTGTGAAAGCATACACAGCATTTTCTGTTGAAAAGCTTTTCTGAAAACCGAACTGACATTTTGTTAGTAATTCATTTTTACAAATATGTGAAGCTTCTCTTGAATACATTAGTTTTACAAGAATTTTGTATAAATCTGTCAGAATTGAGATTGGGCAGTAGTTCTTAGCATCAGACCTATCCTCTTTTATATGCAATGGTTTAACAATAGCATATTTCAGTCTCTTTGAAAAAATACCCTGTTTCAATGAGATACACATGGAAAAAGCTTTTAGTACTCTGTTGGAAATGCCATCAGCTTCCATGTGAGCTGTTACTTTTGAGTCAATTTATGATTTTCCTAATTTCAGCCGGAGAGGTGGGTTGAATTTCAGTTTTATCAATTTGCACAGGTATTGCCTCTTCCATATATAACTTTGCATTTTCTAATGAATAGCTGGAGCCCATTTTCTCTACAACACTTAAAAATGATTATTAACATATTTTCTACTTCTGGCTTTTTGTTAACAAGCTTTTAATTAAGTTTGATGGAAATACAATCTTCCTGTGCTTTCAGTTGCCCTGTTTCCCTTTTAACAATATTCCAAATTGCATTAATTTTATTATCAGAAGTGCTAATCTCACATATAATGCACATACTCCTGGAATTTTTAATAACTTTTCTTAATACAGTGCAGTAGTTTTCATAATGTTTGACTGTACCTGGGTCATTACTCCTTCTGGCTAAAAGATACATTTCTCTTTTCTATTTATGAGATATTTTTATCTCTTTAGTAAGCCATGACTTTTTCGATGGTTTCTTACAAGTATGTTTCACTATTTTCTTAGGGAAATTGTTTTTAAATATACTTGCAAAGGTGTCAAGAAGTGGGTTAAATTTTAAATTAGCATCAGGTTCCCTGTACACCTCATCCCAGTATAACTGTTGCAAACTTTCCCTAAAACTTGCAATTGTTAAATCGTTAACTGAAAACACTATATTGGAGGACTGTCTTGCATTATTGTATGGAGCTATTTCATGTACTGTAACTAGTTGTGCATCATGATCAGACAGACCATTGTTAACAGGAAAAGTTTTTATTTGATTAAATTTATCTTGTCCTACAAAAACATTACCTATCAGTGTGCTGGTTTCCTGCACCCCTCAAGTAGGAAAATCGATAACTGACGTCAAATTGAAAAAAAAAAAACATGTAATATTTCATAGTACAGCTTTCTCTCAGACTCTTTAAGAAAATGTACATTGGAATCCCCACAAACAATAATTTGCTTCCCTCTGTCTGACAGAGAGCACAACAATGAATCCAAATTTTTAAAAATAGCTGAACATTTCCCAATGGGGATCTCTACATAGCTACAATTATAAAAGTACCATTATTTAGTTTAAGCTCACACACATATCCTTCTGTATGTATCTATATGTCTTGGGTTCGTATTTGCTCTGCTGCATTAATTTATTTGGGAACATCATAACACTACAGGAAAATTGTAGAAAATCCTTTTCTGTTGCATTTTACCACAACAGTAATGTAAATTACTGAGTGATGCCAGAATAAAAATTTAATGTGCCACTATCAACAAATATTGCAATCCCAACCCTTTATCCCAGCTTTGTGAGTCGAAGAACACGTATAATCTGTCAAGTCATCACTCACACACTCTGGTGAGGTTGTGTTGAATGTAGCTAATTAGTGGTGGACAGAAACGTGCTTTCAAGAGGCAAGACAGGAAGAGATGGCGCAGTGACTATAACATGTTCATCATAAGAATAAACCTGATGTAAACATTGCTCTATGCATTCTTCCACATTTGCTGGAACCTCATTGGATCTCGTTTCACTCGGTCTGGAAACCAAGATGCCTTGATTACAGTGAAGTACCATAACAATCATGCATTTTATTTAGAGCATTATGCACACATCGACGCAGTGATGATAAGAGGCATCACATTTACCAGTGCATTTAATTTTGACTGCACTAGCCACCCAAGTGGTCCAACTAACCTGAAAAGTTGTCGACAGTTGCAGTCAAGACATAAAAACAGATAAGCAGAATAACAATAGACCATCAAATGTTATTTAATTTTTAAACAGATTGAAATAATATATGATAACATTCCGGGAATATGCCTTTTCGATGACCAGACGGAAAAGTTAAAATGCTTTTCGATCTTAGGTAACATAGTATCATAATCAGAAGCAAGAATAGTGAAAATTCCTAATTTAAACGTAGGATAAGTCTTCTGTGTGACCTATGTGTGATGTAAAAGCCTATTGCAGGAATTTCACCATATAGTTAAATATTGAAGCTACTGATCAAAGAAACAGTGAAGTTTAGCATATACCCTTACATATTAGTTAAGATACAGGACATCTGAAAGAATATACAGTCATACATAAATTGGGGTATTGTTCTTAAGTTATTCAGGTGTCATATACAGACATACATAAATTTGGGTATTATATTAAGTTACACTGTACTTACAGAATATGACTAATCAATTGTAGAGGTCACACAGTAAGGTTTAAGCACAAACAAGAGATTCTATGCATTTTCGCTAAGAAATTCATGAATACTGTAAAAAGATTCATCTAAAAGGAACTGCTTCAGATTTTCTTTAAACTTTGGCATGTTTCCAACCAGTTCTTTAATGTACGTTGCGAGGGCACTAAAAATCGTGGTACCACTGTATAAAACCCCCTTCTGGACCATGCTTTTCGTTTTTAGCTCATAATGGATATCCAGTTTCCTTCAGGTGTTATAACTGTGGTATAAGCTATTGATTTTGAATAAGTTGCTATTTTTGAAACAAAGCACATCAAGGAAAAAATATATTGGGCAGGTGTTGTAAGGATTTGTAGAGCTCTAAACAGATACCTGCACGAGTGCCTAGGATGTACTCCACACATAATTCTTATTGCTCGCTTATGTGCATGGAACACTTTTTTTGCTATTGGTTGAGTTCCCCAAAATATTATACCATAGCCCATAAGTTGGTGAAAATAGCCAAAATATGCAGTTTTTATTGTGCTCATTGCGCTAGTGTCCGATATTATTCTTAAGGCAAAGATTGCTGAGCTTAGCCTTTTGCACAGATCTTGAATATGGTGGTGCCACTTCATTTTGCTATCTATATGCAGACCCAAGAATTTGGAGGACTCAACCTTCAAAGTCTCGTGCTCACCCATTTTTAGGTTCATTTCATTAGTAACATTTGTGTTAGAAGAGAAATGAATGTAATTTGTCTTTTTTAGGTTGACTGTAAGGCCATTAGTTTCAAACCAGTTTGCCAAATCTGCAAAAGCTTTATTTGCAGCCTCCTTTGACACATTCCCTGAGAGATTACTAACTGATAAAGTGGTGTTGTCAGCAAACATGAGTATTTTCCCATATTCTGTACATAGTGCTAAGTCATTTATAAATATTAGTAAGAGCCGAGGGCCCAATACTGAGCCTTGAGGTACTCCTGCAGTAATGGAACCCCACTCTGAAGATACGTGGCCACCATGCAGTCCTTTCCCAATTACTTTCTGCTTTCTACCACACAGATAGGATTCAAGCCATGTGCCTATGGTTCCACCCATTTCTAAGGTCTTGGCTTTACTCAAGAGAATATGGTGACTTACTCTGTCAAAAGCTTTTGACAGGTCACAAAATATTCCAGCCATCATCATATTATTATTTATGGCTTCCATAACATTGTCAACAAAGGCATGTATTGCATCCACGGTTGATACCCCTTTCTGAAAGCCAAACTGACTACTGCTGAGGATGTTACATTTACTACGATGCTCAACCATTCTCCTATGCATCAATTTCTCTAGTACCATGGAGAAAACTGAGAGTAATGAAATTGGTCGATAGTTTGTAGCTTCAGTCTTTTCTCCCTTTTTATAAATTGGTCGTATAAGCCCATATTTTAGCCTGTCGGGAAAAACACCTTCTTCCAATGATGTATTACTAATATGGCAGAGGACTGTACTTATTTCTTTACAACAGTATATCAGTAACTTGCTGGAAATGTTGTCCACTCCAGCATCTTACATTTTAAAGACATAATTATATTTTCTAATTCTATCACTGTAGATTTTCGAAGATGCATCTCATCTATTTTGTTAGTTAAGGTGTTATGCAAGTATACTGTAGCTTTCTTTACAGAACCTTGGCATCCCATTTGGTTGGTGACCATTAGGAAATGATTGTTAAAGATATTAGCCACCAATTTGGGAGCATACACCGAAAGGCTCCCAGCTCTTAAGCTAATCACTTCTTTGGCAGATAGGCTTTTCCCCATCTCGCTTTTAACATATTTCCATATGGTTTTCATTTTGTTATTTGATTTGTCAATTTCCTTTTTCCGATACATACTTTTAGATTTCTGGATCACCTGCCTTAATATCTTAGAGTACACTTTATATTGCCCCATCACTGCAGCATTGTTAGACTGCCTGGCTGAGGCATACAATTCTCTTCTTGTTTTACATGAAATTTTGATGCCTTGGGTAATCCATGGCTTAAATGCAGGGTTACATTGATTTTCTCTGACTCTTTTATTTGGAAACACCTTCTCAAACAGATTTGATGTTAAATTAATAAATACATTAAATTTTGTGTTGACATCTGCTAAGTTGAACTCTTAAGAATAGTCAACTAACTGTAGCTTCTGCCTGTATGTCTCCATTGTTTCTTTATGTATTGGTCTCACATTTTTCCAGATAGCTTTTGGTTTTCTGTTAAGATTTAAATGGGGGATTCTCAGAAGTATAGCATCATGGTCTGACAACCATTTAGGACTTGACTGACTGACAAGCTACTGTGCCTACACTTATCAACAAACACATTATCAATTAGAGTACTGGAGTGGTCAGTTACCCTAGTGGGAAATTCAACTACTTGCATTAGATTCTAACAGCTCATTAGTTGCTCCAGCTCCATTCTGTCATAACTTTCATTCAGGATATTTACATTAAAGTCGCCTAGTATTATGACTGAAATGTTTTTTCTGATAACATTGCTTCAATCTGTTTGAGAAAGATTCCAAGATTCCCTGTAGGTGCTCTATAAATTGATAATATGACTACTGATACACTATTTGTTGCCAGTTCTATACCACACACTTCAAACTGCTGCTCAATACAAAATTTGCTTACATCAAGAGTTCTAAATACTACATTATTTCTAACATAAATCACTGTTCCGCCCCTCTCCATATTGGATCTGCAATATTGAGATGTTAAATTGAATCTATCTAAGCACAACATCTGAATACCACAAGTGACATGATGTTCAGTGAAGCATAGTATATCTGGTTGCTTTTCTCTTTCAGTATCGTTTGTTTATTAGTAGCTGGTCTAGTGAATTTTTAAGTCCTCTTAGGCCAATGTTCTGATAGAAAATTATGAGTGGTTTAGTCTTTCTTAAATCTGCACCATTTTCACGACTAGGCTTACTTGGTATCAGGGTACTTTCACTGTGGACAAGTAGGCCTACTGTTGGTTGGAGCTTCGGAACTTCTGCTATATCCTCTTCCTCTGCATTGAAGGATACCAAAAATCCTCCTGGAGCCTGGAAGTTATCTTTCTTCTTGACTGCTTCACCACTTTTATGGTCGCTGCTAAAGATTCCAATGGTTCTGTCTGGCTGGTGTATTGAACACTCTGTATGTTGGTGGCACAGGATACAGTATTTAAGTGAGTTGGCAAATAAGTTGAGAACGAACTGTTTTCGTAAATTAGGGTACTTAGATCGATCTTTTCTGTAATCAGTTCGTTTAATCTTTCACACAAAAATCACTTCCCCTCATGGTTCAAATGAAATCCATGTACAGTATGCATGCATTTATCTTATGTCCCTATATCCAAAATCGAACATTTTTCATATCTGGAACAAAGCAGTTTAATCCTTGCATTTGTTTTTCTGATCTCTTTGTTAACACACGAATGGTATGTTAAATCATGCCGATGTGGAATGGTAGCAACAACAGTATTTTTAGATTTGTTTTGTTCTAGAAACGTGGACAAGCCTCCGACACAGGTCTCAGATTCATTAAACGCCACGTCATTTGCGCCTGCTATATATACAATAAAATCATTGTCCAGCAATATTTTGCTACGATGTTTTTGGTTCTTGCTCCTGACTTCACCACGCTGCTTACTTGGATTTTATTGTTTACACTTTGCAGGGTTTCCGCTAACTTCCTTCCACGGCTGTCAGCGAGCACGAGAATATTGCACTTCGATTTGGATTTCGAAGTGAATTTACAGTTGTCGTCGAGCAGTTTATTGGGCTTGTTCATCTTGTTAACTGTCTTCTTTCCACTTGTCTGGACAGTTTCACTACCTTTAGTTACAGGGCTTCGATTTATGTAGCAATTTTCTTTTGTGCCCTTTTTTGTTTTGGTACTCTCTCGCTGTTTATGGAGTTCATTGTCCTTAGTGTGTTCGACTCTATTAGTCGACAGTACTGTGAGTCTGTTTTTTTCGGCGAACACAATATCATTTACAAAGTTAGATATATGTTTTGCACATCCTTTTACAGTTTTATCGTTAGGAACACGACACACCTTCTGCAGCTCGGTATTTTCATTTCTTAGTTGCGAAATTTCACGTCTTAGGACTTCCACGATTTTTTGTATACTTGAAATGCATTCGTTTAATTTCGCTATTTCACTGTCACACTTCCCACAATTTCTTTTTTTTTTATGGCAAAACTGTAACTTTTTTTCGCTTGATCACCATGAACAACCACACTAGACACCATCTTGCCACATGCTCATCTGTCTTGTTTACAATGACATGGAACAAATAATCATACAAGCGTAGTTACAGGAAGACATTACCTATATTCTAATTTGAGGTTCCTCGTAATTAATTTTTGCTGACACCTTTATTTCTAGGTCTAAGTAAATTTTCTCCTTTTTATTTCTTTCAGTGAGTTAAGAATTTATTTCTCAAAATTTTTACGTGTCCCATAACAACTTGCGAACTAATATTATCATTAACACAATCAAGAGTAATTTCACCACTACATGAGGAAAGGGAAAGCATGGGAATTTCATACACAGTATAGTATTTGTACCATTTTATTTATGTCTCAAAATCTTTTGCTTAATATTTATAGTTTGGAATCAGATAATCGCTGTTGAAATCGAATTTGTATGTGAAACTACCTCTTCAATTATTTTTATAAAACATTGACCTACAGAATTTTCCCTGATGAAGACAACTCAACCTTAACCTATTCATTTATTACCCACAATATACAAACCCAACGCAATCTAACTGCTGTAAATTGACAACATGACTTCCAATAATTAACACAAATAAATGGCCCCAAGTTGCAAGAAATCCTAACAATAATGCAAATCAAAAAATGTGAAATTAAAGAAATACGAAACTACCTCCAACTCTGTCAGTTGCCTAAACTCATTTCAGTCACGAATCCCAAATGCACAATACCCCAAATCCTTTTCATAAATTACTTACCTCACAGAAAATCTTCACAATACGAACTGCAGCAACTACAGGAGGTAGCAACTACAGCCAGCTGAATAAAAAGATTCTAACTACTATAGATCCTAAGTACTAGGAGGCATATGGCTACCAAAACAGAGATTTTGTTGAAGAGCGCACAATGTATTTAGAAAATTTTACCTTATTAATGTGACATCCAGTTCCAAAAATTGTATAGTTGTCAATAATTCCACTGCCCAAGATTATCAACCATACATCCATCATTATACATTTCCTTGCGTATTTTCTGATATACACATCATTTTATCTCACTTTACAATGCGTATCCTACCAACACAGATCCCAGTAAGAATGTCATGTCCTTATGTTTCCTATCCACTCGCTAACTGCCTGTCTGTCCAACCACAGAATCTCTTGCAGAGGGTGCAGAGTGCTGTCAGCAAGATTAACACGGCCTATACCACTGCCAACATACAAACATGATGCTTACATATTCTGTAAACTGATATGTATGTATATTTGTTTTCATTGCATTTGATATTCAGGCTCACTGGTAACTCTCAGTTTGAATATAATGTTTAAGTGTTTCTACAACGCTAGTTTTGTCTTGCCCTTTGTACAACATGAACATAAGTATTAATTTAACCTCAGATGTGGCTTACATAACCATGTACGTATTTCATTGGACACAGTACTCAAAGGGTTATATTATTGCTTAACATGCACACTAAGTTAATGTGAGATTCACTGTATTCATTATTACTCTTCAGCTGGCAGAGCTGTTCAGGTGTTTCAAAGTACTAAATTAAATGTACCTACATATCCTCCTTTCCACAAATCCAGAGCATCCACCTACAATTCAAGTGGGATGTGCTACTTTGCATCTACGAAATTCTTATTACTAAATAGCTTCTGAAATATGTATATAATTATGTATAATGTAGGTCAGTAAGTATGTTCATTCACACATATACACACATAAAATACAATTTGGTACCTTTAATATTTTTGCCTATAACCTTTTTCAGAGTATATGTTTATCAATATTTCTTACTTCCTTACATGCTCTTTGACAGTAATTTGCCTGCTGCACTGTATTTGTGTAAATAGCAGTTATTTGCTGTAATGAACCTCCAATTACCTTCAGACTTGTAGCTACTAGTTATGCAAAGTTTTTTTCATTTTAATCACATGTACCTAATTTCTTTCTTTCTTAATTTTTTTAGTATTCCTTCCCATACCTAAATTAGTTTTTCGTATTCACTTTAATGCAGAGGTAGTTTTCTATAGTATTGTATAAACATCATACCTTAATTGGTTGTGCTTTTATATAAATTGTGTAGTTATTCCTTATTGTATGTAGCAGTAGACAGTGTAACATAAATCACACTTAATTTTAGTGCTGTCGCTATATTCATTAGCCTGTTGCTCTTTGTAGCTTACTTATTAACATTTTTTATTTATTACTTTAGTGTAATGGTAACCATTCTGTAAATAGTTCGTTTCTTCACATAACCATACCTCTTTCCATGTAAATAATTTCTTACACATACAGCTTCTTATGCTGACATACATTTCTTGTCAAATATAGACCTACATCTACATATGGTCGCAAATAAGAAGTTGGTTTTGAAATTTGTCAGATAATGACATGGAAAAATGGACATGTCATTAGATAAAATATTTCATACCAGCAAAATCTGTGTAGAAAATACAAAATGTGCAGTGATAATACTTGTTAAAAATGTTACGGTTAATACACTGGCTAGCGATGTGGGTTATCAACTGCACTCTTTGTTTTTATAACTAGATGTATATGTAACATGGAGAAATTCCTACTGCAGTTGCCCGAATTTCCTGTAATTTGATGTTATGTGTGTGTCAGTGTTCACTTAATGTGGTTTATTCACAGTATTTCCTTTGTGCAGTTGAGTCTTATTTTGTCATTTTCACTATTTATTTATTTATTTAGCGTATGGCTCATAACATCACAGTAAAAATTACAGAAACAACACGATTTTAAAAAAATCACATATGTATAAACAGAGCAATAAATAACAGTTTGTATATAAGGACACCGCCAATTGTAAAGTTACACTCACAGAAGACCAGTCACAAGCAGACGTCCAGCTTAGATAGTAAATAGTCGATTGCCTCTTGGGTCGCCATTAGGAAATCTTGTGGGTCACCCTCGTATGCCCTTAGTGGGCATTCCTGCACGATGTGTTTGACCGTCTGTCTCTCAGCGCCACAGTCGCAAGCGGCCGAAGGAAGTTTACCCCATCTGTGTAAGGAGTCGGCACATCTCCCACAGTTGGTTCTGATGCGATTAAGAGTTGACCAAACTTTGCGAGGGCAATCAAATCCTTTTGGTTTACTAAAGATGCATGGCATACTGTGGCAGTTTACTACTGTTCTGCTCTCCCATTCCTTTTTCCATCGGTCATTTATTTTGAAGTTGGTTTGGTGCAGAGCCTGTGCGGTCTTTAGTGGAGGATGCCTAGACCGGAGTCGGTTTCCTTGGATGTCGTGAGTATCTTCATGGATTTGTAATTGAGGGTTGGTCATGATTTTTTGAAATTCTCTAACCAGAGCGTGTTGACGGCGCAGGTTAGGAGGGGCTATGTTACTGAGAACGGGCAGCCACACTGTAGGAGTTGGCCTGATTGTGCCTGATATAATGCGCATTGTTGCATTAAGTTGGCTATCTACCATGTGTGTGTGTTTGCTGTTGAGCCACACTGGGGCACAGTATTCTGCCACTGGATACACCAAGCCAAGTGCGGATGTTCTTAAGGTAGTTAATGTTTGAATGACGAGTTGTGTCTGTTACATTCAATCATTGTTTGTTAAGCAGCACACTGAAGTGTTGGGTATACAGTCATGCACAAATATGGGCAGACTGCATCAAAAGTGGGAAGAGGAGAGGGGGAAATGTATACCATCCATAACTCAGCCAACACCTTCTCTCACACTGTGCCAAGCCCAGGCTGCCAGACTATATTGTTGTCATTCTTATTCACTATTTCCAGTTTGTATATTGTCATTTCGCTCTGCATAGAATAACAACATTTTCATAATAGACTTCAAAGAATTTTTGAACTTACCTTGAATTTTATGTAGTCTAACATTCATTAGAGATTCTCCAATTTGTTTCAAAAGTGATATGGATATTTTGTATGTAGTTAAGCGAAAAATGTATGTTTTTTCACATCCTAGAAGTGTTTTCAATTTTTGCTATCAGATAACCTCTCCAAATTTCTATATGGGTTATTGTTGTATTTTCCATAAGGCATGTAGGCTCTGAAGTAGTTGATGTGCATAATCTCTTTCGTTTTGAGTTTACATATAACAGAGTGTTGTACATTGGGTATCAGTTGCAAAAGCAGCTGAGGTGCACTGACCTCTTTTGTTTACCGTATAAACTCTTGGATATTTTTATGTGGATATAATCGATATATTTTCCTGTATGTGGGTTGCTCAAGAAATAGAATCCCAGGTGTGGTATTCAGTGTCTAATGTATGGTCTTGTGTACAAAAACTGCCATTATTAAAGCTTTTTGTGTTTGGTTGACAGAGAGTAGTAAGGCAAAGCTGCCACCAGCGCTTTTTGTTAGTGCAGGTTGCCGACATCAGGAGCAGGTATGCAATCAGGCTCAAACCTAATGTTCTCCTTTGATTGACAGGTCATTATCCTATTGTTCTCCTTTGATTGACAGGTCCTTAACCTATTGTTCTGCTGAGAGGATCCTACCTCTTGATTGTCAGGTCCTTAACCAATTGTTCCCCCACCCACTCCCCATCCCCCCACCCCTCAGGAAACCTCCAACCCACCCCGTCCCCATTACAGGTACACTTCCAGGTCTGAGTTATTGGATTAGCCCCTCCCACTCAGTTTGATTGACTACTTAATTAAATTGATCAATTAATTAACCACTCCCTATCTGGTAAACCCCCTCCCCTCCCACCCAACCTCCTGGAAACTGGAGGGAAGAACACTCAGTTGATCAGTCATTTGAAGGGAATTCAATTGCAATGTGTGGAATATTGTTTAAGCAATTTAGACAAGCCCACCCGATTAGCTGTGCAGTCTAATAGTCTGCTTTTTGGACAGGAAGGTGTGCCAGTCCCTGGCATGAATCTGCTCGGCGGATTAGTGTAGAGGTCCGGTCTTTTCCATCTGCCTCAGCGTCCCCTTATTTTGCCTCAGTTATACTATGTCGGCAATTGCTGCGCAAACGCTTCCTCCATGTAGGCATAGTTCATAATTACTCTACCATGCAAACACTGGCGTTACACTTGTCTGGTGTGAGATGTTCCTAAGAGGGTTCACTGGGGGCCGAACTGCACAATAAACCTAGGTTCGGTGTGGGGCGGTGGTGGGGTGGGTGGACATCTGTAGCCTGTTTTGGGGTTGTGTACCACTGCAGGCTATGGTGGGGATGAAGCCTCTCCGTCGTTTCTATGTCCCCAGTTCCATACAACACAACACAATACAATTTAGGCAATGGATAGAATATTGTTTAATTATTTACGGCAGTGTAAGGAACATAGTTCATTTATTTAGTTGCAGAATTTGTTTGGAAATCGATTGCAGTGTATGGAATATTGTTTAAACAATTTACAAAATGTGTGAAACATTTTTCATTTGAACAATTCATGGGATTGTATGAAATATAGTTTATTTATTTATTCAAAGAATTTTTCAGGAAATCGATTCCAACCCACCACACCACCTCATGCCTCCTCTCTCACTCTAGCTGGAAATTGGAGGCTCTGTGATGTAGAGGAAGGATCTCACGAAAGGACATTCAAGGGTATATTGTTTATTTATTAAAAAAATCGGTTTGTGGGGGTCGGATTTCTCTTGCACATCATTCTCAGCTGTCTGGAAAGATGCAGGTTTTGTAAGAAGTAAATAAATCGATCGCCTTTCCTTTTATTCCAGTCACACACGCCTTTCCTTTTATTCCAGTCACATAAGGAATACCGTCATGAAACACACATCAGACGTAATTACACAGTTAAAAATCTTTCGACCGCGAAGCACACACCACCCGCCATCCCCCTACCAGTGGTCTGCACAGAAGGCCACTGCACACGCCTCCAGGAGTCGGGATGCACTGGCGGCCACCACACAGTGACGACGTGCCTGTCAGCTGCCGAACCACGTGCAGTTGTCAGCTCGGGTCCCACAACAAGAGGCGGTCCCAGCACAAAGTGCTGAGTGAATGGAGCATTCTGATTGGGTCTTACTGAATTTACCCACCAAATTACTGATGCTGTTGGTGTGGGAGCACTGTCCGCCTTTTTTTCGGCAGATGAGACTTCAAGCTGCAAAGCTAGTTTGTACAGATCGCCATATTGCACTGACAGTTAAACCTTGCGAAAGTAGTCTGCAGATTTCGAAATACAGAAAAACACTTTCTCAATTATACTGCTTTGCCACTGACGACAGGAGCTTGAATATTTCAGCGTGAAACCGATCTCCAACCCGGCTATATATCACCACATACTGTATCAATGTAGTAAATACGCAATTCGTATCCTACACCAAACAAAATCATCACTTCTGCATCCTGCGTATAACTAGCGACCACCAGACACTAGTGCTTATACTGCATAGACAGATAGGATAAGCACATGGATCATATATAGTCCTCATAGCAGCAAATATTTACCATGAGGTCGGTAGGTCATCAGCCTAAGCCGACAGTCACAAGTCATCTGCCATCGCACACACACTGGCCACACATGCGACCAGAACACCCTCAGTGGTGGACAGAGGTCACTCTCCGAACTGTTGTACAAAGGTTGGGTCAGTTCCCCACAACACAAAGGCGTTACTATTTCTGGCCCCAAACTGCTTGCTTCCTACGCTCATCTCCAGACTCTGGGATTATAAGAACACATGTATTTTCACATGGTTTACTGGAATATCATACCATTTTCGCGAAACCTCTCGACATAAAAAACATAGCAATATCGCTTGCATAGCAGTGTTGCTTGCACAGTATAGCTCTGAAGATATAGACCGGAAAGTATTTCTCTAGAAACTCGAAACTTTAGCGAGGTGGAGCATGCTATAAACTACTGAGTAACTAGAAACTTATCCCATCAACAAAGATATTTACGTGAAAACGCCAAAAAAAAATAGAGGAAGCTGATTCCAAATCACCCCAATAATTTACAAAGTCAGCTGAGGTGCTTCTCTGCTTCTCATGTCAACAGAACCAGTGAAAGTGTCTTCCACTCGTCTTTCACCTGCTAGATGCACACACCACAATCATTGTTCTCTCAACCAAATAAAGATGGGAAACGTGCATAAGCAGTCAACCGGACAATTTACATGGGACGTCCATATTGAAACTTCTCAAATTTCCACGGGCAACACATGCGATCATGAAGACTGTCTAACACCTACTGAATATTAGTTCGCTATTCAGCCGTCTACAGGACGACACGGTTAGGTCAGGTACATTCCTGTACCCCAACAGGGCTTTCCATTCGTTCAGCTCCTGCCGTTAGACGTAAACGTGAATCATCGCCGCCACAGGCCACTGGGGCTGCACACACATTTTATCACTATACTTACAATTAAATATTACGATCGTGGTCTCAATTGGACGACATTCCACAACGAGTGACGTATCGGAAATACCCCCTGCTGATAACAGTAGCTCTGGAAATAGAAATATCTGTATCATTCTTATGACTCGACATACTTTTCCAAGTAAAAAAGAATCTTTCATTCACTTTGCTATAACAGTATTCCACGTCAGATCCATACATTGCTTACAACTGGACACAGTCATTTTCTTTCCATATCTCAGAACACACACACATACTTTTTAAGACTGATACTCAAAGCGAACCTACTATGCACTTCCTACTACTAAGTATAATACTTCGCCAATAATTGATTACTGGCCATACGAATCAATACCGAGCGAAAATCAGCGATGGGTGGACATGTCTCACAAGTTTTTGCTATGAGTAGTACCACTCTGTGAGGCGTAATCGTCTTACAAACCGTCAGATGTTGAAAACACGGTCGCAACAACCATGTTACTATCACAATCGGTCTGGGTTTTACAGGTGCTCACAAGTATCGCTATTGATATCTGTGTTAAAAACTATGTAAGCCTTATAAATCGAGGTATGAAATTACCTCCGAATGAAGTGGTTTCTCGAGACAAATATCGTGACACTCGATATAGACAGTGATCGCCGGCGTGTATATTATCAGACCAACAGTGGGGTTGCACGTCTCCGACCGATTTAAGCTCGTAATAAAATCAGCGAATTTAGGATGTGATTCGGCTAAGGAATGCGGTATGACGCCGGTATTGGCAACTTCCTCAAGCCGCCGCTAGATATTTCTCCAGTATTTGTATAGCATTCTGTCTCAATGCAATGTCAGAGGTTCTGCGATATATCCACTGGGTTATAGGTGGTGATTGATTGGGAAGGATCACAAACAGTAGATGGTGTGCTCACACTTTGTCAGTGTGTGACTAGCAAAACTGACTGTATTTACATTTTCATTTTCATTATCATGGTTAATCTAAAACAATATTGTCCCCAGACCCTGGAAAGTCTGTGCCAGCAGTATATTTCTTAGACTCCTCTAACAACAGAATCCGCCAGCACGATAGTCGAAAATTGAGTGTCGCTAGGAATTAATTACCGAAAACTTCTGCAATAACTCTTTGAGAGCTTCGGGACGGGTTCGTAAGGGCACAATGATTTTGTTTCTGCTCTGTCCTTCGAGAACAAAGTGCACGCTACCTCCTGGCTTCACTGTGAGTAACAATGAACTGCAGCAGCGAGAGAACGAGTTCTCAATAATGTCCCACGCGAGCATCTTGCTTGATTCTTGTTTCACCGCCTCCCTCCTGCTCCACGGGATGGTGTTGATTTGATCAAAATAAGTGTCATGGGGAGCAATATTCATGTGATAAGACGTATCCCTTTCACAGTATCAGGCTTCTTAGAGAAAATATATACCTGCATCGTCAATAAGTGCATAAGGTCATTCTTTTGCTGTACGTCAAGGCATTCAGATTCCTGAGCCTTGGTGCGAATTTTGTTTACATTGAGTAGATCATTTGCGTTGACCGACACAGGTTTTGCTTCAATGTTGGTAAAATGATTGTCTGCCTCCAGCACATTTACATCAACTAATTTGATGGAAAGGTCCTGGCATAATGTGTCCTGACGTTCCTTGGTACGAATTAATTTCAATTTCTTGCCACACGTATTCCTCCGTCTTAGGAACTCCATTGACGTCCAACGAGGTACAGTTAGACCCTTGACCACTAAGAAAATTCTTTTAAAACCAATACGTGCTTCTCTGCTCTTTGTGTGCTTGCCTCAATAGCTCCCGACACAACACAATTCTGTACAAGCAACGTCGGAACCTTAGCTCTTCCCAAAATTCTTTTTCACATACTAGCTGTGGTGCCAATCACTATGGTGACAGGAATACCTCCGTACACCATTCACTATAACTTGCACCTGATCTACCCAAACTTCCCTACATGACGTCGGATCACTACAAAGCTCATCACGGATATCTTGATAATCATTACAACAAAGTGTGTTCCTCGGATTACAGGAATTGTTGCCCCCATTAATTACCGCGGCTACAATCAGGGAGCGCGATAAGACTGCACTTAGTTTGACAAATGTTTTGTTCGTTTGTGGAGGCTACTCATCCATGCACTCCACAATCTGTATTGTCTAATTTCGCGGGATTTGTGATCATCCTGTTGGTGGTCTCTGCTCGAAAATAGGTTGATTCAAGCTGTGACTTCCGTTTGGTGGATTATTCTGTGGACAGTTTTGTCTCCGCTGGTTACCATGGTCCTGCCCTGCAAGTGATCCATTCCTATCATTCTGACAGGGAACCTATTATCCCGGTTTCTATGCTGTAATCTGGCGCCGTTCTGTACCTGCTGATTTCTGCTTACGTTTTGCAGCGCGTCTACCATGGGAGGGGTTGACCGTTGCGAGCTGAGCAGTTCCAGGCATTGTTGTTATGGCTACAGGAATGCACTGTTGGAAAGCCACGGTTTCCGTTCGCGTATCGTCATGGATTAAATCTAACGCGTCGACGACAAACAGAAAACCCTCAATGTTATCTGCTAGCAACATTTCACGCATATCCACCGGTAATGTGCCTTTTAGTATTCCGATCACGTCCTTGGGTACGATGGGATTATCCCAATATCGCGTCTTATTATTGTACCACCCGAAATATTTTCGAAGGTTCCACTGCTTAGGGTGGTATATTTCAGGATTGAAACTTCCCATCGTAGGCGGGCTTGTATGTGCGGTGAACAATTCTTGACCATGAACACTTGCTCGAAATGATCGTATGTAGAACATTGTTCGACAGTTGCTGCGGCCCAGGGGGGGCCCAAATGGCCTGCGCAGATCGGCGAATATTTCGTCGTTCTGCGCATGACGTCAGCATAGGAGCACGTTGTGTCGAGGCGCCAAAAGTGCTGTTTTATCGGTGTTGTTGTTTTGCTTTAGTATGTGGTGTTGTTGCGGTGATTTGTAAAAGTGTTGCGTTAAAATGCCTGGGTGTGCTGCGACAGGGTGTCTGTCGTACAGCCGAAAGACAAAAGGCACGGATATAATTTATCTTTCGTTCCCAAAAGACGTTAAAGTGCAGAAGGCCTGGATTATGAAGTGCCACCGAAAAGATCGCTTCAATGTTGCGACGTCAACTGTTTGTTCATTGCATTTCACATTCGATGATTATCTACGTGACTTGCGAGCAGAACTTCTCAATCTACCGCCGAAGAAAACACTTAAACCAGACGCAGTGCCGAGTGTGAATATACCAGGAAGTGTTCCCAGTGTTAGTGGAAATTCAGGCCCTGATACCACAGTTTCTCCGAATAGGGCAGACAGGTTGCAGGCAAGAAAGACAATGAAAAATGCAATTGATCACCTGGTTAGTGCGTCTCCGAAAAAAAGAAAAATAGACCAGTCAACAGCGACAGATGACTGTGACACTGATAGTAAACAGATCAGCGAACTCTGTAAACGTATAGAAGAATTAGAATACAGGAACCGCAGACTGACAGCTATGTGTGCAAATCTCAGGTGTAGTGAGAAGCGTTTGAAACTCAAAGTGAAAGCTTGTGGTGAGAAAATAAAATATCAACAAAAGTGTCAAAAGAAGCAAGTGCAGGAGAAAGTGACTCAAATATTAGGCAAATTGTTTTCAAAAACACAGATAAACTGCTTATTGAGTGGAAAGAAACGAGCAAAATGGCAAAGGGAAGATACACTCCTGGAAATGGAAAAAAGAACACATTGACACCGGTGTGTCAGACCCACCATACTTGCTCCGGACACTGCGAGAGGGCTGTACAAGCAATGATCACACGCACGGCACAGCGGACACACCAGGAACCGCGGTGTTGGCCGTCGAATGGCGCTAGCTGCGCAGCATTTGTGCACCGCCGCCGTCAGTGTCAGCCAGTTTGCCGTGGCATACGGAGCTCCATCGCAGTCTTTAACACTGGTAGCATGCCGCGACAGCGTGGACGTGAACCGTATGTGCAGTTGACGGACTTTGAGCGAGGGCGTATAGTGGGCATGCGGGAGGCCGGGTGGACGTACCGCCGAATTGCTCAACACGTGGGGCGTGAGGTCTCCACAGTACATCGATGTTGTCGCCAGTGGTCGGCGGAAGGTGCACGTGCCCGTCGACCTGGGACCGGACCGCAGCGACGCACGGATGCACGCCAAGACCGTAGGATCCTACGCAGTGCCGTAGGGGACCGCACCGCCACTTCCCAGCAAATTAGGGACACTGTTGCTCCTGGGGTATCGGCGAGGACCATTCGCAACCGTCTCCATGAAGCTGGGCTACGGTCCCGCACACCGTTAGGCCGTCTTCCGCTCACGCCCCAACATCGTGCAGCCCGCCTCCAGTGGTGTCGCGACAGGCGTGAATGGAGGGACGAATGGAGACGTGTCGTCTTCAGCGATGAGAGTCGCTTCTGCCTTGGTGCCAATGATGGTCGTATGCGTGTTTGGCGCCGTGCAGGTGAGCGCCACAATCAGGACTGCATACGACCGAGGCACACAGGGCCAACGCCCGGCATCATGGTGTGGGGAGCGATCTCCTACACTGGCCGTACACCACTGGTGATCGTCGAGGGGACACTGAATAGTGCACGGTACATCCAAACCGTCATCGAACCCATCGTTCTATCATTCCTAGACCGGCAAGGGAACTTGCTGTTCCAACAGGACAATGCACGTCCGCATGTATCCCGTGCCACCCAACGTGCTCTAGAAGGTGTAAGTCAACTACCCTGGCCAGCAAGATCTCCGGATCTGTCCCCCATTGAGCATGTTTGGGACTGGATGAAGCGTCGTCTCACGCGGTCTGCACGTCCAGCACGAACGCTGGTCCAACTGAGGCGCCAGGTGGAAATGGCATGGCAAGCCGTTACACAGGACTACATCCAGCATCTCTGCGATCGTCTCCATGGGAGAATAGCAGCCTGCATTGCTGCGAAAGGTGGATATACACTGTACTAGTGCCGACATTGTGCATGCTCTGTTGCCTGTGTCTATGTGCCTGTGGTTCTGTCAGTGTGATCATGTGATGTATCTGACCCCAGGAATGTGTCAATAAAGTTTCCCCTTCCTGGGACAATGAATTCACGGTGTTCTTATTTCAATTTCCAGGAGTGTATTTGTAAAGCGGTGTTATTTGTTTTTAAGAAATCAGGTCGGTTTCCCACTTCCAGGGCTGTCAGCACTTAAGAGATGGACGTCACGCTCTTTCAGATGCTTTCCTGGTGTGTTGACAGACGTTTTGCAACTAATGAAAGCCCACTCATCTGTATTGACAAAAACTGAACGTGTGTGTGTTGTATCATTCGACGAAATGAATGTAGACAGCAATATTATTTATGATCCTGTTGAAGATCGTGTTGTAGGGCCACACAGTAACGTTGTTATGGTACGTTGTTTGTTTTCTGGATGGAAGCAACCCATTTACTATGATTTTGACACACAAATAACAGCTGATCGGTTAAACAGTATTATCTGCTCTGTACAAGATGTTGGTTACGATGTTGGTGCGGTAGTGTGCGACTTGGAACAAAAAATCGATCTGTGTGGAAAGATTTTAATGTGACAGAAACAAATTCCTGCTTTTCCAATTCGCAGTATGAAAATAAACGAATCTGAGTGTTTTCAGATGTTCCGCATTTGTTTAAATTAATGAGGAACCACTTTCTGGATGACGGACTAAAGCTTCCAAGTGGGAAAATTGTTAATAAATCTATTGTAGAAAGACTGCTCGCATTAGATAGGAGTGAAATGAAGTTGTGTCCTAAACTGTCACAGCTTCATCTCAGTGTCAAGGGGAGAGAGCGTCAAAGGGTTTATTTGGCAATGCAACTTTTTTCGAGTACCACAGCTAAAGCCATAAAGTACCTAATGCCTGAAGAAGAGGAGGCAGCAAATTTTTTTCATTTAGCAAACGACGCATTTGACATTCTGAATGCTCGGAGATACAATAAGAATGTGTTATCATGTGGTTATGGGATACATAAGGATGTTCAAGAAAGAATACTGAGACAATCGTATACGTGCGCCGAAAAAATGCGCGTAGGCAATGCAAATCACTTGCTCCCATTCCAGAAAGGCATTATGACAACTGTTCGGTCATTATTTGGACTGTTTTCAGGTCTTCAACCACTACAAATAGCAAGATTGAACCAGGATGCACTGGAAAATTTTTTCTCACAGATCAGAGGAATTGGTCATTTCCATTTGAACCCTTCTCCAACAGAAGTAAAATATCGATTACGGCTGTTACTGCTGGGACACAATGCTCATGACATTCCTCTGTCAAGTGACACATCAGTAGAGGCAGATGAGTGTGACGTATTTTTGACGTCACATCTGTTCACAGGAATTTTGCCTGACATGAGCGAAGCACTGCAAATGTTATATGGTGAAAAAGAGCTACGAGATATTAACTTTCCTGTTCAACCTGCACCAGAAAAATCTGCTGTCAAAGAGGGATGTGACTGCTCTGCAGAAGGATTCCGTTACCTGGCTGGCTACATTGCATATCGTGCAAAGAACTGTGACAAGACACTGGGAATACCGTCTACTGATATTTTAAGTCCTCCAACAAATGAAAACTATGGTTGGATTGAATTTCTGTGTCGCGGTGGGCTTACAGTTCCAACAGATGAGTGGCTACATAAGGTGTCTCAGTTTGAACTATTTTTTAATGAATTTAATGGATTGGATAGTATTTCCAAGGAGAAAAATATAGTGAAAACAATATGCACTGCTGTCCAAACTAAATATCCGGAATTTTCGTCACACGTTATAAAACTGTATGTCAGAAGACAACTTTTCATTCGTATGTGGTTCCTCAATACGAAGCATAAAATGCCGAAAGCAGCAGCAGCACAGAAGCGGAAATCAAGACAGTGGCACTCTTCTTCTACTGCAAACATCTAAACAGGTAAATCAACGGTTTTAAATAATTTCCTGAGAACTTATTGGTGTTATAAGTAGCTGCTTGTCCTTAGTAAGAGTCGCTTGCTGCGCTAGCCGCTGCCTCGCTTTGCTCCTACAGTGACGTCACTGCGCCAGCCAATCACAGCCGATTTAGCTTCGGGCCCAACCTCCCTTTTAAATAACCTTGCTGCGGCCCACAGTGCAGATTCGCCTTGCATATAAGCTGCCGCGAATTGTATTTCCTGGCGATCTGCCCACGATGTGCGCAACACTCCTCTAAAACTTAGGAATAAGACTATAAGGTCCAACGACTTGCGGTGATGTCACGTTCTTTTCTCTCGTCCCGCCGAAATATCGTGCAAAACCGGCGGTAGAGATGTCACGCGCGGCGACTCTTGTATCTGCCGTTGCCACCAGCCAGGAAACACGTTTGTTAAAATATTATGTATCTGACCGAGTTATTGCGAAGAAATTCGCCTGACGTTCCCAGTTTGGACAATACTTACGCATCGATGCCTGCGCTGTGGCACGTAATTCCTCCTTCGCTTTCTGCAGTTATTTCCATATTGCTTTCAGAAATCCATTCATCAAAAACTTTATTAAATAATTTTTCACCTTGAGCAGCGAGATTCTGCTGCATCTTGCGATCTTGCTTCCGTTACGCTGCTATGTTGAATTAGACACTTTTGTTTGCCCAGCTGTCCGAGTATCTTACAACTCTTTTACATCTTTAGACAAACTTTTAAATTGATCGAGAACTTCACTGTATGCCTCCTTGAGACTCGTGATCTCGGTTCTGATCTGGGTGAGATTCGCGTTTAATTGACCGTGGTATCAAATCTGTCGCCCATACTTTTAGAAAAGTCTTGAAATTTCGAATCTAATTCAATCCTTTGCTCACTAAAGTCACTCACTTAAGTCTTTTTACATGTTATCTAATTACTCTTGAACATTTCTCATTATGTGATAAAATTTTGAATGCAATTTAATACATACGTTTACTGATATATATTTTTAGCCAAGTCGGCACTTTGTTTTGTAATAGCCTCAGTCAACATATTCGCTAACATCTGGTATGTCACTGAATGACGCAGTCGGTTGCTCAGTTTGAGCAGTAGCTTCACTTATCCAAGTTGCTTGTTCTTTGGTTCAAATAGGTTGGAAACATTTGAGACTCCAGTTTGAGAAGCGGAATCCGTGCGTGCCATCATTGGGTCGCCAGCATTGCCGCCATCGACATGCGTCTGTCTTTTCTGTTTCATCTACGAATATTCGTGTTGGAAAATTTTCTGTATTTCGGCATTTACAATAGAAATGACTTTAAAATTGGCATTAAAAATGGTAATGAAATCGAATACGTAAGCACAAAATAGCGACGTCTTTATAAAGACATTATGTCCAGCTGCAATTATGTTAAACTGCAAAGACAGGACGGATGCCTGAAGAGTAGAACAAAACATTAGAAAAAGAAGTATGCCACCTTGTCGTCGCACACTGCAAAGGCAGACATATATGACAACTTTTGGTAAGAATGAAAACTGACTTTATAACGAAAATTAACACTTATAACTCAAGTGCTTGAAAATATATGCCGAATGTGAGCTATCGAGCAACTGCTTAAAGGCGTCAAACATTTAAAACAGCCTCAGTTCGTTGACGTCCCCTACCTTTCTCACACAACTTCATAATTATGAGAGCTCAGAATTTTAAATACTCGTTTTCCCTTCCCTGCCGGCCAAGCAGCTCCTCATCAGTATTTCGGCTCTCGATATATGGTAGGTGAAACATAGAACACAGTACAGATTAGTGCAATAGAAATTTTGTCTACCCCTACACTGGGCTCCAGAATGACACGTTACTACACTTAAATAGATTCAAAGACTGTAATTTCACGATTTAATATAAATTTAAAAAAGGGTACATGTCACTAGGTGGTTGTATGTTTGTCAGCAATACGTATGGCTCAGCGAGGTAACACAGCCAATGTTTCGTACCAAGTTCGTCGTGAAGCTGAGAACGCAACAGGGAAATTAATCACCATCAAAAACTTTCAAATGTTCGTGGGGCCTCTGTCCGACTGGTGTAGATCTCACAACAACGCCATTGTTAGTAGACGAATGACTGAATCATTATTTGCATAGTTTGTGTGAAAACCCAGCAAGAGACAAATAAAATGACCGATTGAAGCATCTCAGTGACTTATAGCGTAAGAAGTAATTAGAAGTAATGACTGAACAAAAAGTGTTCAGTCATGAACGTCCACTAACAATGTTCCTTCGACACTTCCTTTCCAGCCTCAGTCCTCTGACAACACGTCATCGAAATTAAAAATCATATAAAACTAACAAGGTTTTTGTTAGAAATAAAGGCAGAATAACTTTAACTTCATACTGTATTAAGAAATTGCACTACTGGCCATTAAAATTGCTACACCAAGAAGAAATGCAGATGATAAACGGGTATTCATTGGACAAATATATTATACTAGAACTGACATGTGATTACATTTTCACGCAACTTGGGTGCATAGATCCTGAGAAATCAGTACCCAGAACAACCACCTCTAGCCGTAATCACGGCCATGATACGCCTGGGCATTGAGTGAAACAGAGCTTGGATGGTGTGTACAAGTACAGCTGCCCATGCAGCTTCAACACGAGACCACAGTTCATCAAGAGTAGTGACTGGCGTATTGTGTCGAGCCAGTTGCTCGGCTACCATTGACCAGAAGCTTTCAATTGGTGAAAGATCTGGAGAATGTGCTGGCCAGGGCAGCAGTAGAACATTTTCTGTATCCAGAAAGGCCCGTACAGGACCTGCAACATGCGTTCGTGCATTATCCTGCTGAAATCTAGGGTTTCGCAGGGATCGAATGAAGGGTAGAGCCACGGGTCGTAAAACTTCTGAAATGTAACGTCCACTGTTCAAAGTGCCGTCAGTGGGAGCAAGAAGTGACCGAGACGTGTAACCAATGGCACCCCATACCATCACGCCGGGTGATACGTCTGTATGACGATAACGAATACACGCTTCCAATGTGTATTCACCACGATGTCGCCAAACACGGATGCGACCATCATGATGCTGTAAACAGAACCTAGATTCATCCGAAAAAATGACGTTTTGCCATTCGTGCACCCAGGTTCGCTGTTGAGTACACCATCACAGGAGCTCCTGTCTGTGACGCAGCGTCAAGGGTAACCATGCTGCTGCAAACGTCGTCGAACTGTTCGTGCAGATGGTTGTTGTCTTGCAAACGTCCCCATCTGTTGACTCAGGGATCGAGACTTGGCTGCACGATCCGTTACAGCCATGCAGATAAGATGCCTGTCATCTCGACTGCTAGTGATACGAGGCCGTTGGGATCAAGCACGGCGTTCCGTATTACCCTCCTGAACCCACCGATTTCATATTGTGCTAAAAGTCATTGCATCTCGATCAACGCGAGCAGCAATGTCGCGATACGATAAACCGCAATCGCGATAGGCTACAATCCGACCTTTATGAAAGTCGGAAACGTGATGGTACGCATTTCTCCTCCTTACACGAGGCATCACAACAATGTTTCACCAGGCAACGCCGGTCAACTGCTGTTTGTGTATGAGAAATCTGTTGGAAACTTTCCTCATGTCAGCACGTTGTAGGTGTCGCCACCGGCGCCAGCCTTGTGTGAATGCTCTGAAAAGCTAATCATTTGCATATCACAGCATCTTCTTCCTGTCGGTGAAATTTCGCGTCTGTAGCACGTCATCTTCGTGGTGTAGCAATTTTAATGGCCAGTAGTGTAGTTATAACTTACATAATAAACTTTACAATGAGCACAGAAGAATGGCGTCCATACCATATGAGAGCGAGACAATGGAAGACAAAACTCACAAGAGATAACAAAAAATCCAAACTACAAAAATATCAGACAAACGAAATTAGTCCTGCAATTAGATATAAGGTTTTAGGAGTCGATAGACACACATAAATGTTAAATTTAAAGTAAGAGCACAGGTGCATTGTTTATAGAGTTATTTCACAAAACAGTTGATACATACAAAACAGGACAAAATAAAAAGTAATAATAAAATAATTGGAATATTTGTAAAACGCGCTTCCCAATATGCCCAAATGCTCATTCCATTCAGCTGCAGCAATAAGTAAATCAATCCACACAGACTAAAACCCGATTGAATAATTCGAGGTCTAGCACCCAATCTAAAGTTACAACAAACAGTCCTGCACTTACAGTAAATTCAAACAGTAAAATGCAAAAAAAAAAAAAAAAAAAATAAGTTCAGATGTGTGTGAAATCTTATGGGACTTAACTGCTAGGGTCATCAGTCCCTAAGCTTGCACAGTCCTAAGGACAAACACACACACCCATGCCCGAGGGAGGACTCGAACCTCCGCCGGGACCAGCTGCAGAGCCCATGACTGCAGCGCCTAAGACCGCTCGGCTAATCCCGCACGGCCAGTAAAATGCAACCTTGATAACTTCTACCATTACAGACAAATGGTGTGTACTGTCAACTATCTGGGTGCAACAAGATTTTCCAGTATGACGTTTTAAATCTATTGTTGTAAGAAATTTTACTCCATGGAATTTTAATAATCGCTCCTCTAGGTATTCTTACTTAGTTCTTACTGTTATTATGATTTTGTTAATTTCCCTTGCATCCAAAACAAGTCATACACTTCCATCAAGTTTGGCTACCGCTAGGATGAGGCTGTAATATGCCGAGTGAGATGATTCAAAAACATTCCAGTTAATCACAGATTCAGTCTCCTTTCTTATTAATTCTGTCTTTGTCCAATAAATTGCATACGATGTACAACAGAAAATTTCATAGGGGTATATATCCATATGTTAGACATATCCTTTAATTACTCCTGGTTTTTTTTTCTAAAATATGCAAATATTGTGACAACAATGTTCCTAGTTTTTGTTTTTGTATGGCTGTAAACTACCTATTGCTTCTACATTATTCTGAATAGTGTTTCAACTGTAATTTCCTCTGTGGTCTCTTCATTACATTGCTCGACCATGTAAAAGACTTCTGGATACGTCAGATGGATACTCACGTTATCTGCTACTTGGTTATTCACACAAGTCTTTGTTTTCTTTAAATAAACTCGAATTACATTATTATCTGAGTAAAGATAACATTTGCCATTGCCTAGGTAAATTTTCACTTTATATTGCTTGAAAAAATCGATTCCTAGGAGACATTTAACATTTTTTCTACCACTGGGAATGTACAAGTAATTGTGGTTCCAGTGAAAGTTATCAGAAAATAGGTTTGTAACATGATGCCTTCTGACTTATTTTCTGTAGCTCTTAAAATATGACAATTCTGCACACGTACAGTAGGTATATTTAGTTTCTCTTTTAGTTCACTGAATAAGCTGTACAAACAAAATTCATAGCCACTCCTGTGTTCCCTATCATATGTACATCTATTGTTCCTATTTTGGCATTAGCCATGGCCTGTTCTTCATCGTTTATTCCTTTTATATCATTTGACTTATCTGTACATAGGTCATCTTGAATGTACATTACTTTGTCATAAGAAATAAGTGTTTATCAGCGTCAAGCCCCCACTGCCAATTTAGGTCAGCAGTGTGAGATTTAGGCCCACCAATCGCCATTTAGCACCAGGGGTGCTGCTGCTACCGTCAGTCACTTTTACAATGTTTACAATGTGATCGGTATTTTGCCATGTTCTATTCAGTACGGTACTGGAGGTGGCGTTTCACTGAATTTCGTTTTTGCCACTCCCATAGCCGTCGTTTTAATAATTGTTAATTATGCTTGTGTGTTCATTCACATTCCTATATGCATGTTGTCTGTTATCGACAGAACACATCAATTATTCCATGCATTATGTTATTCCTTGATGGTGAGCCACAGTAACCTGAACTGTAATTTCTATTATTCCTTTCTTGCAAACTGTTACTTTGACGATATTCGGATCCTCCATTACCGTCATATCCCTGCGGTGGTGAAAATAGGATGCCACCTGCATTGCTATTATTGCCATTCTTGTTTTTGTTATTACCATTACCTCAACTATTAAACCCGTCATTTTTCGGTGGACCCAATTGGTTTCTGTTACACTCATTTGAGTCTTGACTACTTTCATAAATCACGTCAGTCGAATCCAGGACCGTGAGAAAGTATTCTAGTTCATAAGTTGGACAGTTACCAGTTTGCACGAATGTTATTCAGCAAATGACTTCAATATTCTCAAAACATCGACATATGATAACAGACTGTTCCAGTGTCTCGTCTTCTTTAAGTATCTTTCGAAAAATGGCGTAATCTGCCTTGTTTTACGTTAAACGGCTGTGGGTCGAAAACTTCCATTTGTAGTCTTTCCTGAATTCCTTGCGACCAGTATTTCTCTACAAAAGCTAGTGCAAATTGTTCATATTGTCGACTATGATCTGCCTCTTCGGCTGGCCACAACAGCACACCAACTTGTATGAAACCAACACTGAACTGAATCTTTTGCATTTCAGACCGGTGCACAGGTAAAACATTTCTAACAACTCTCACAAACACAATGGAGTGCGTTTTCTTGCATTCTTGTGAGAAGACTGGGAACTGTCTATGTTTTGTTAGACCCCCGTCAATTATGGCTGACGATAGGCCAGGCACTATGTCATCAAATTATAACGCTGTCCGACTCCTTTTTGGAGGCAACAGTGCTCCTTATTGGTACACTGACACATACGTTTGATTGTTTACAAACTTTTCTCCTTCGGTTTTGTCATAATCTAACTTTGGCAAAACAATGTTCACATGACTCCTGGCCAGTACCGTTTTACTGTTTTGATAACTGTAGAAGGTGTTTTGCTCAAACTATCTCTTTCACTGATCAGTTTGGAACGAGTCTTACCTTGTATTTCTTTCAGAACACTATCCATTTTAGCGAGAATTTTATATTTTCTTTCCTTTACGATCTCTTCAACCACATCAACATAAGCTCCTTGTTTTCAGATGCACTTTTCAGTCAGGGTATAATCGCTGTCAAATGCGCCAGTCTCAGCTCTCTCATTTAATCTTTTACATCCTCATTCATACCTTCGTACTTAGTTTTCAAAAACGTTTGTCCGAAAGTCAGAAAGCCAATGTCTTGCACGATTTTTTGTACGTCACGCAGTAAATTTTCGCACGCAGACGCCATTTCAGATTCGTGTGTTTGAATTGTTGTTAGCACTTGTGCTAATCTGTCATGTACACTTTAGATGCTATCGTGCACTTTTGCAATTACCTCAACTCGACGTGCACTTTGACTTTGGTATTCACTCATACTAGAAAGTTTTTTGTCTAGATGATTGTACGTATTTATTGAATGCATCTGTCAACTGTGTGTTCAACACAGTACGCAATTTTTCGCAGTCGTTCGAAAGTGTTGTGACATTTTGGTCTAAGGTACTGACTCTTTCTGAACTGCCAAAGCCAGTGGAATCACTGCGATTTTAGTACTCAAGTCTGTACAAAACCCAATATTAATTTGTATTAATTTCTGTAAGTATTGTTCTACAGCTGATGCCTGTGTATGATTATTGTTTAATGTAGCCTGAGTAACGTGTGTCCGTTTCGTTCACTCATTGAGCTCGGAAAATTTTCTATGTCTGTTGCATTGTTTTATCCAATATTTTTTTCAAAAGAGACATTTGCTATTGAGGATTGTGAATTAACGTGACTGACTGTTAGCCATGTGGCATCATGTGGTCTAACATTCTGTCCATTCATCCATCGCTGCTGAATTCAGTTGTATATTGTTTTCGACTGTGACACTGCCATCCAGTTGCAATATCTAATACTTTAGATCCTGATCACTACTGTTAGTATTAATTTTCTCATTGGCACTTGATTCCAGTTTTACTGACAATAAAAGGTACACACTGTAGCTGAATGATTGAAATATAACAGAAACTCAATAGTTGTGGAAAATTTCTCTCATGATATATGTTTGTAACAAGATGGCTTATTATTGTTGCTACTACTTTTA
Organism: Schistocerca cancellata; assembly: GCF_023864275.1. Classification (NCBI taxonomy): domain Eukaryota; kingdom Metazoa; phylum Arthropoda; class Insecta; order Orthoptera; family Acrididae; genus Schistocerca; species Schistocerca cancellata. The sequence goes on from NC_064633.1 coordinate 422,363,738, forward strand.
TGAAAATTGTTTACCCTATTGCACTGAAAAATAAACTCTGCCATAAATATTGCTGCTTGCAAAAGTGTTGTAAGCAGGTTGAGAATCAGGATAGTGTGGTGAAATTGCTTTTGCATTCTATGATCAACAGAATACTCTTGATCTTACATGTCATTGCAATACTTCTGTTCATGTTCTGTAAAGTTCAATTACTTGTATCTGGAGAAAATTTTCTTCAGTTTTCACCATTTTATTCCGTTTTTACTGGTAACATTCTCCTTTTCTCAATGTTACTCATTGTCAAGTATGTGAAACAAAAACAAAATACAATTAGTATTTCAACAATCACTAGGACAATTATGTTCCTTTTTACTTACGACTGAAAAATTGCAGGTTCGAGTCTTATCACAGTCGCCAGTGTATTATTCTGTTTTTACTATTGGCTGTATGAACAATTAGAGTTTTTGAATTAGAAATGCTTAATGTCTTTTAAGTGTGAATTCATAAATGAAAGTGAATGAAATGCTTTTTCAACCAGCTGCTGAAGAGACACCATCAAACATATCTGCCGTAAACTTACTAGAAAGTATAATAGTAAATATTCTTAGTTGTATTTTCTTCTCAGAGGGAAACTTTACCTCTTCTTTCTGCTGCTATAGTTGTCTTGAATACAGCTGCTGTAGAAGTTGATAATTGTTGTCTGTGTCTCCTAATGAAAGAAACTCATATGTCAATGGTGTGAGAAGAACGATTTGTCAGACAAATACACAGGCTCTGTGTTTTACTTGATGTTATTTATATTAACCCAAAATCCAATATTATTAACAAAACTGCTGCAATAGGAGGACCAATAAAATGTGTACGTTCTCTCTTCAACAATACAGACCACAGACTCCTCTATTTCTACCAACTTAAAAACAAAGTAATAATCACACCTCTCTCATCTAGCAGCATCTCTGCTGCAGCGAATTGGTTCTTTTTTCATCTTACATGTACCTCCTTGGAAAATCCAGGAAATGCCATTACAGGTACCATCAAATGATGTGACATGAGGCAATGGCACGACTTGAGACAAAATGAAACACATTTATAATTATATATTTCACTAATATTTACTTTATACAGCCAAATTTTCATTCTTTGATTTGTTTGCACTAAACCTCAACTTTCTTACTGAAATAAATTTATTGTTACAATAATTATGTTGACAGCCTTGTATGGTTTATAAACAGGAAGGAAAACATCGCCTTTAGTGGTAATTCCAGTACTTCCTATATGTTATTGGTTGAAAGATAATTTCCAAGTATTAATACTTGGTGATGTAGACCACTGAGGTTATAAGATAAATATAAAATAATAATAATAAGGCTATTTTACAAATATATAAAACTTGGGTATTATTTATATTGGAAAGAGATTTACTTGGGAAGACTCGAGGTATTTCATGTGTAAAAATAGTCTCAACCCTACTGAAGATTTTTATTTTATTTATTGCAGAAAATGCCATTTTATATGTAAAAGGAACTGACACATGCAAATATACAAGCCACAGCTTGGAAAATTTGGATAACCGCCTTGAAGATATAAAGAAAGCACCAGAGAAATATTCTGCAGACAAGCGTATACTATCTCTTGCAGTTGCTGGTGTATATAACAAGAAAATTGATGGATTAACTTCATTGTCTCCAGTAGAAGAGTCTTTGGTGAAAAATGTGCTAACTATAAGCCTACATGAATCAGTATTTCCACTCATTACCCAAAATATCACAGTTCTAGTGTAATGATATGTTGATATGCAGTGGAATACCGTTACAAGATTCAAGTACAACATGTTCAATAATGACTGATTGTGATGATTGTTGAAATGTAATGGCCACGTGTTGTTCGTGAGAATAGTAGACAACATAGAGCACTTTCATGCACAGGCTTGTTCAGACATTATCAACATTTCTTTTGGTAACTTGGAAGTCCAACTGCAGCACATTAAGCCTGTATCAGTCATCAATTTTGATGGAACAAATTTTTCAGATGATCCAGGCAGAAAACATGTTGTGGTCCAGAGAGGATCCAAGCATCCTGATTTAATTCCCAGCTCTTCAAAAGCCTCTAGCTGCATTTCCATGGCATATGCTAAAACTAGCACACTTCTTCCTCTTTTCGTAATTTAGCGGTATTTTCATCTTTGGTTCAATTTGGTAATATGAGATTGGGGCGGATAGAGCAGAGGACCTTTGAAAAACGCTTTGGTTGAAGAAGTGAGATCCACAATGGGCAGACATAGGTGATAGTATATCATGTCACACGCTGCAGACCATAATAGAAAAGTGCAGAGTGGGGGGATATAAAATTTATTTGCTTGCCAAAGAATTGTATTAATCTTTGTCAGCCTCCCAATGCATTCTACTTTAAACCATTTAAGTGACACCAGCATGCGATTAGGTTCCCAGCAATACTTTCAAGCACTGAAGAATTAGCAGGAGACATAAGGTGAGGTTTTGAGACATGTTGAATCATTCCTATGAATTGCCGTAGGATACTGGGTCAACTTCCTTCTACAGGTGGTAATGACTTCATTGAAGAAAGGAGTTCACTAAAGAAAAACTGGAGGGCAATATGACTGACATTCTGACGAGGCTGTACTATGAGGACAAAGGAGATACGCACTAAAATAAAAGAAAAGAAGAACAGAAACTGTGTCAAATATTGAGCCTAATAAAGTTGAACTGGACCTGAGTAAGGGCAGCGTAGAATCTGATAAAGAATAAAGTCCATCACTGAATTTGATGATGGTAACAACAACAACAACGACGACAACAACTACTACTACTATGATGATGACAACAAATAATCTTGATGATGTTGAACACCACAGCTGACACTAACTTTAATTATTAATGAAAACTACCACAGTTGTATTATTACACATTCATTGAGCTACATCCAGTTTCGTTCTTAGAATATCTTCAGGTTGCATGCAATTAAACAAAACAGAAATCAAGCTGAACCTACAGAATCTTAACGAATAAAATAAGTAAGTAACTTTAACAACAGTCTTATATTAAATCCTCACTGTACTGTGTTTAAGTCATTACAAAAATGTTGTAGAAATCGTATGACATGTTAAAAGCAGAAACAATGATCACAGACTTTCTGCTGACTGCCTGATGTAAGCATTGGGAGCAGTTACAGCATGCTGCATATAGTAAAAGCTAATTCAGTATTGCTATTTTGTCATATCATGTCACATCACGTCATGTCAAAACAGTCCAAAATGCATTTCAAATGGTGGCATTCATACAGGCAATCAATTTACTGCCACATCACATCAAGGTTTCTCAGGAAGAAACTTCTAATGGTTCATCACCTGCTGACATAAGAAGTTAACCTATTTTCGAAGTGCTCAATCATTTTGTACTTTTGTTTCTTCTGATTCAGGACTTTTTAAACTTATTTATTTGTTTAGCATCCTTATATCTCATAATCACAAAATTGTATATGATGTGTCACACATTATCTTACATTTATAATAGGACATGAAAGATTTAACTATGTATGTGGGTTAATAAAATATTGTTATGTACAACGTGAAACCATAAACATGATGAAGGGTATAAGCTGGTTTATTATGAATGGTGATGATTTGGGTATTCCATCACATTATAAAAATTCTTGCTAATTAGCATTTATAAGGTTCTTTTTTGAAAATTTGGAATTTTCATATTATTTTAATTTTCTTTGGTAGTTCACTAAATGGGTAGCCCTAGTCGAAAGAGCACTTGCAAAAGGCGAAGGTCCTGAGGTCGAGTCTCGGTCTGGCATACAGTTTTAATCTATCAAGAAGTTTCATTATGGCGATTACTTTTGAAATGATAAATTACTTTTCCCCTCCTGTCTCGTTTTCATTTGACTGTCCCTTATGTTTAATGTGTACTCTACAACCATTTCTTACCTACAGAATTCTTTTCTGGGAAACAAGTGCACAGAATATCAACGCATTTTTCGGGTCTAGTGCAGCAGGGGATACAACCCGTCGGCTTTGAACAATGACGTCATTCCTTAGTCATAGATCGTAATGTCTTCACTTCGAGGCATAGATAATAGTGATCTCTTGATATTCGGTACATCATTAAACGTGTGATTTAATTAACTTAATTGTTTGTTTTTTATTCGGCCGGTACTTAATATTTTTCGTAATGATATTGAGGTAATGCGGATTGTGTTTTTTGGCTTTTTAAAAAAAAATCTCATGAGATAGAATAAACTGATCCTACTTTATTAAGCAATCAATAAAAAAACTAAACTAAAACATAACAGCTTTTGCGGTTATGTTTCAATTTCGTTTTTTTACTGATTGCTTAATAAAGTAGGATCAGTTTATTCTATCTCGTGAGATTTTTTTTTTTAAAGCCAAAAAACACTTTATCACGTACTGAAGGCAGCTACAACACTACGAAGAATCGCTTCTCGGCTTTTGACAAGATATTGCTTAATAAAGTAGGATCAGTTTATTCTATCTCGTGAGATTTTTTTTAAAAAAGCCAAAAAACACTTATTAGCTACTGAAGGGAGCTACAACACTAAGAAGAATCGCTTCTCGGCTTTTGACAAGATCAATGTTTATCTCTCTCGCATTCCTTTGTTTCTCAACATTCTCCTCAGCTCTTTCATCTTTGTAATACATGCTCTCTGGCGACTTGTGACGTCATTGTTCAAAGCCGACGGGTTGTACCCCTGCTGCACTAGACCCCATTTTTCAAACTACAGAAAAGGTGCCATAAGAATAATAACCAGAAATAGTAGTCGAACTCATTATAAAGATATGTTCAAAACAATGGGGATTTCAACTATACCACATGAGTACTTCCACCAGTCAGTCGCACACATAAAAAATAACACTGAAATTTACTGCATAGACAGCTCTGTCCATGACCATGAAACGATATCTAAACTGAATTTATATTTGCCACGAAAGAATAAACATAAAACTCAAAACATCACATTCTACCAAGCAATAAAAAAACTAACCTCTGTCCGAAAAGGCCTTGGGAGGTTCAATGGTGCCGACCGACAGCCGTGTCATCCACAGCCGAGAGGAACCACTGGGGGCGGATATGGAGAGGTATGTGGTCAGCACACCACTCACCCGGCTGTTGTCGGTCTTCGTGAACGGAGACGATACTTCTCAATCGCGTAGCTTCTCAACTGGACCCACAAGAGCTGAGTGTACCTCACTTGCCAACAGTACTTGGCAGACCTGGATGGTCACCCATTCAAGTGCTAGCCAAGCCCGACAGTGCTTAAATTCGATGATCTGGCGGAAACTGGTGTTACCACTGCGGAAATATCGTTGACAAACAAGGAATAAAACAGTGCAATAAATTGTCCAGGAAGATTAAAGAGACTGCTAAAATAAACTTATTTAACAAAGCAGTTGAAAAATACCTGTTACGTAACACGTTTTATACAGTGAAGGAGTACTTAGATAAAACAGAGTAGAAGTTTGGAAGAAAATCTAATACAAATAAATAACGACGATAAAACAAAACATCTTTTCACATAACACTTTCGTACTATGTTTCTTCTTTCCTTTTTTTCTTTTCTGGAAATATTTACTTCCAAAGTTATGAAATTTATAATTCTAATACCGTATTCTCGTCTTCAGCTCAACATCTCACTCATAGGGGGATGCTGAGAGTTTTTCAGCCTAGCAAATGGAACGTTTTGGTACAAAGAAATGGAAACCAATCTTCGTCGCTTTGGCCTTGATGTCAGTTGTTTAGTGTTACATTATGAAACGATGTGTGTATAGTGTATGTAGCGACTGGAAATGAGAAATGAATGCACTCTATTAAATTTCTTTACGTAACGGTATTGCATACCAGGGAAAAACCGAATCAGTTAGTACTCTTTTAAACAGACTGGATTTGTATTCAGGATGGTAGGCGCTCCAATCTTCATCTGATCATACTCATTTAGATTTTCACGAGTTTCCTTAAATTACTTCAGGAAAATACTGGGATTGTTCCCAATACAGGGTGATTTTTTTTCCACTGTGTACAAACTCTAGAGATTGATCGATGAGAGGATACGGGGAAAAAAGGCCTAATGAACTTATCTCTGGAAATGCATGGTTTCCATGCTAGAGATCATTTATTCAGTCATAGATTGTTAGATTGTGGTCTAATATGCGCTGTACCATGCAGCCACTGTTGCAGTATGTTGAAAATGGTTTCCATGTGCCTCATCGCATGGGTGTACGCGCTATAGCGTGTTCTGTCTCACACGTTCACATCGCCCAGGCTGCATCCGAACAGTGTCAAATGCAGCATGAATACGCTGCTCCAATGTCTCCACATCTGAAATGGGCTCTGCATACACGATAATTCTGAGATGGCCCCGTAACCAGAAATCGCTCTGTTTGAGTTCCGGTGAACGCGCAGGCCATGCAACTGGACCCCCTCATCCAGTCCATCCACCAGGGAAGACATGATTAAGGTGCGTCCGGACATTAACGGCGAAATGGACTGGAGCACCATTATGTAGCAGCCACATAACCCTTCGAATCATCAGTGGCACTTCTTGTAGCAGGGGAGGCAAATTACCCGCAATAAACGTCGATAGTTTCGGCCTGTTACGCGACGTGGGAGGAAGAATTTATTTTAAATGAAACTAACTGACGTAAACAAGCAGAGTATAAAAGAACGTACAAACGAAGCGACAAAAAGAAAAAGTAATAGGAGGTACAGTCTTTTTTTATTAATGTAAACAACTGGAGCCAGACTATATATATCCTATGTCACTGTTTTATGCCATGTAAAATGATTAACCATGCTGTAGAAATACTGCACTTAAATTTTCTTCCAGTCATGTACATAGAATATGTATGCCTCAAAAAATCTGTCTGGTTTACTCAACTTAAAATTACGTAACTATTATGGAAATCTACTAGGCTAAAATCTATTAGTTCAAATGGCTCTGAGCACTATGCGACTTAACTTCTGAGGTCATCAGTCGCCTAGAACTTAGAACTAATTAAACCTAACTAACCTAAGGACATCACACACATCCCTGCCCGAGGCAGGATTCGAACCTGCGACCGTAGCGGTCGCTCGGTTCCAGACTGTAGCGCCTAGAACCGCAAGGCCACTCCGGCCGGCAAAATCTGTTAGTTATCTAAGCAAATGTGCAGTTTGAATAAGGAACTGTAATGTATTTTAATGGAAAACTAAGAAACCAAATATGTGCTTGGACATGCTCCACAGATGTACATCACAAGCTGCTTAATAAATAATAAAAAAATAAAAAGTAAACTTCCGTATTAACTCTAATTTCTCTGATTTTCTGGGCGTACATATTAACAACTGAAGTAGGCATAACCAGCTATAATATGTACTGAGGTTTTGTACTCATGCTTTCGTTAAGAGAACTCTGTACATATCGTATTTGCTACTATATCATAATCGATGTGTAATTTCCTTTTCATTCTGGCTTTAAGACAAAATTATGGAAATAGATCCAGAATATAGCACACATGCGTCTCACCTCCAGTTGAAACTTTAAACTTCGCGAATATTGATCAGTTACGACGATTACTGTCAAAACTGAGAGAGACAAGTTCGAAAAGCTATGTTGTCCATGGTAGCATTGTTTTTCTTCACTGCACCTGCGGAGCGATCCACCTAATTCGAAAAAACGGCAGAGAACATGTAGATCGTATGGTCTTTTTGCAGATAGACTCAAGCTCCTCTGCGATTGATATCGGAACATAACTAAATTATTTACCATTGCATGCTATATGCCAGAGTAAAGGTTTATTGAAACCTTCGAGCAGCTACACATCTGTTCAACACCTCATAAAAACAGAAAGTGGTGGTGCGCTCAGCTGCGAGACCGCTCAGCTGTCGTGACGTCATACGTAGTTGGAGAAACGGCCGTCAGAGGCTGCAGCCGTCGCGCGCGGGAAACTTGGCCGCAGTCCATGCCCGGCCTCCGAGCGGGAGAGTTGTGAGAGTATTCAGTGCAGCAGTCGCGTCATTCGCCGCGAATCCAGCGTCGTCGTCGCCGTCGTCTGTCTGTCCTGGAATCTCGTATGGGAGTAAGGTAGGAGACATGAGAATTATAGTTGTACTGGCTAGGAGATTTTTCTTAGACGGTCTGGTAACTCATTGTTATACATGTAACTCACTATTATACATGCCACTGGATTGCAAAGTACTGTTAACATTTTGCAGGAAGAGACATGGCATGTTAAATTGAACAGTCATCAATTGCAGTTGGCAAGTTCATTATTTATTGCTCTTTGTAATATCCTTCAGATATTATTTGTGTCTACGCGTATCGCCGATACGGGTCGGACAGCGTTCTACACAGAATGTTTTGGTGCACCTGCGCTCGTTTTAAGCCTTGCTGTTGATGGCACAACAAAAGTTGTACGGTGCTTTATGTAGTTTGTACTCGAGTTTTCGTATGGCACGTTTGTTTGTAAACAAGTCACGCCATCGCGCTTCAGGACGTTCACGTATTCGTCGTGCATATCGATGGGCGGGTCGCCAATAGAATACACCATCACAGAAAGCAAAATGATTCTGCATCAAAGAAGTCCATGCGGTGTTCTGAATTGCAGGTACTTTGAATTCTCATAAAGTCAGTATTCAGTCGAAGAAAAGTTTATCTTCCAGTGTTTAACATTGATGATTTAAAGTTATTTTAATTTTTTAGCTGTCACTTTTGAAAAGAGTCACTCTTTAAGCTGCAATATTTTTATCGTAGCCGAGACTCAGTGTCCGTGGAAGAAGTTTTTTTGTATCTGTCACTGTAATTGTAAGACATGGAAACGAAACCGAAGGAAATAGTGATTTCTTATCCTGTTAAAAGTCCGTGAAGACGGCGTATTTGTACGAAAAGACGGCGGGAGAGTTGGTGTTTGCATTAACTAATGGACAGGGAACGTGTTTTTTATTACCAAGCTAAAAGACGCCGTAGTTTAGCGGCAATGCAATGAAAGAGTCTGCAGTTAGTGAGATGTGTGGCAAACCGTCATTGACGGAGTGATAGCTATAAGAACAGCATACACTAATGTTTCTGCTACATAATCTGCTTGTGATATCACTCTATTTTTACGAACGTCTGAAAGGAGTGATGAAAAGTTATCTGATGACTACTAGCCGCCTGTAGGTAATTTTATCTCATTTTTTTGCCTTGGTGGGCAGAAGAACTACTTACAAAGAATTAACCCTCTTCCTTGTCTAGGAAATTGGTGGAGTGACATTCTACAACTTCGCAGCTAGACGAATGATCACAGTATTTGTGTCACCGATACTATGAATACGACTAGCTTGTGTCAATGTGCAGGAACTGTTTTTAATATACAAATAGGATTTTGTTGCTTATTCCACGGTAACCATGACTGACCAGTCATAGAAGTTGAAAACTGTTGTTGTTTGGACGTATAGCTCAGTAGATGTACGCGGTGTGAAGTATGGTCTGTCTGGAACTGAATGTGTGCTTGGTTTGGCACGAGAATGGCACCGAAAGTGTTTCCTTTAAATAATTTCTAAGCAAGACGACAAATTTCTTTTCATTATGATCATCATGAACTTTGTGTACTTTTTTTTCCTTGGAACCACCCACAGTCTATACTTACTGATATATTCAGTCAGCACACCGATGGTGGTTGCAATTTCTCCAAGAAGAAAGTGCTTCTCCCGTTTTTTATTTTTAAATCTTAGAGAAGAGTAGGTTTAAGGTGACAGAATGTTTGATGGGTGGTAAAGCAACACTAGCACATGGTCTGTCAGCAAAAATCTATACTTTTTTTTTCTCTGTAACTTCCTGGGACAGTCATTTCAAAAGTTGGAGGAAGGTAAGGGCATACCACCTCCAAAATAACAATGCTTAGTCAAGCCCATAGCCGGAACTTGTTACTGGATCATCCGGTCCACAGAAGCCTCCCCTTAAGGCCCAACCATAGCCACAGGGATGCTAAAGAGCAAAAATTTATCTTCACAGTGACATCCCTGAGCCCGCAGTGAAGTTGAATTCTCCTTAATATCCGGATTTCGGTGCGCTACACCTATACCAAAGCTACTTCAGTATGTATTGCGGAGGGTACGTAGAGTGCCATTATCATCTTCCCCTCCCCCAACATACAATGATGTTTGGGTAGAACGATTGTTGGTAAACCTACATATGACTCCCTTGTCCTGGTCATTTCGTTGTATATGTGGGGAGGAAGTAATTTACTTGTTTGACTCTGTTTGAAACATACTATATAGGAATTTTGAAAGTAAAATACTCCATGGTGTACAATGTGCAACTGAAATCCTTTCACAGACTTTGAAGGCAGGTTCTTTTTCACAAAAAAGAAAAAGTCTAGTAAATATGTGCTCTAAAATGCATACCATACGAGTTACGAGCACTTCTTCATGTTCGCTACTGTGAAACACGTCGCTTCTACTGACCAAGTCCTCATAGCTATTAAGATATGTATTTTAAAGTCTATGTTTACTGGATGCTTTTTTCCTGTTTTGGACAATACCACCTCATCCCAATATGTGGAAAACAAAGAGCTTGCAGTAAGAGACACTTGCTTCACAGTAACGAATTTACTTTTTTCCTTGTTTTGGTGTAAAAATCCTTTGCTCAAAGTTTGTCAAAGGAAATAGTTACACCCTTTACAATGCCCACCCCCCATCTTCAACTGAGCATGTCTACGAACGACCCTGTGGTCGGGGCATCCGCAGCTCGCGAAGAACATTTTGCAGCAAGAACTCAGCAAGCAGTTGTATTTTAATCTGATTTAATCAAAGCACTACCAGTTTCGTAGCTTTTAGTCACATCATGAGGTTCACATAAATATTGAAACATGGTAAAGAACACGGTGGAAAATATAGAAGGCCCAACTTCATAGTTACAACCATAATGGCCGTAGGCTGGAGTCAAGTTGGGCGGCGGGAAACGTCCAATGCCATGTATCAAGGACGCGCCAGCAAGTCAGCAAAACACACCACCCTACTGAGCCGCAACAACCACAGGACACACTGCAGCACGCACTCGCGCAAAGCCAAAGAGGTTTCGCACAGCGCAGTCGGTGTGGATGTCAAATCGCGTCGCTCTAGGCAACAACGAACAAGTTCCGCGCTGTGTCGGTTCATCAAAGGAGATGGCTCGTGCGTGCGCAACTCGTTTGGGACGGCGCTTCTCGTTTTCCATTGTTATCGACAAGTGCATTGCTTGGCACTGGGTGTTTGCTGTCGCCCAACTATTTATACATTGGCCGTACGGACATTATGGTTTTTATCTATGGAGGTTGGGCCATCTATATTCGCCATGGTGTTTACCATATTTTGATGTTCATATGCACCTGATAATGTGGCCACAATCAATGAAACAGGTAGTGCCTTAATAAAATTGGTTCAAAATACAGCTGTTTGCGGGTTTCTTGTTAAAAAATGGACTTCATGAGAATGAGCAAAACGCTGTCGCTCTTACCTAACGAACCCACCAAGAAACGCCCCATTCGTCTATAGAACTCTTCTTGCCATCCATTAATCCTACCTTTGGATTCTCCCAATGAATCTCAGCCTGCCATTCGCTTTTCCTACAATTACTATGTGGTCATTCCGAACGAATATTTGTAAATATTTTACGGTTCATAACATTTCCAACGATCAATTGCCAATGGTATGATCGAACCGTCACGGACCTTTCCCGTCTATTCATGCGCAATATGTTACGTTTATTTAATATGGGTTACCGTCAGTCACTGCAGCAAGCATCAATCCTCTACAGATCCCCTTGTATGTCGCGCCAATTTTCTGGCGTTGAAACATCCGAGTGTGCAACAGCATCATCCCGAACAGCGTCGTGAGGCTGCCGACGTTATGAACTCCCATCATTTATATACACTATGATAAACATCAGCGGCCCTATGTGCCACTGCTGTGAGTTGAGATTCGTAGGCCTGTCTCGGCAAAAGTGGTTCAAATGGCTCTGAGCACTATGGGACTTAACATCTGAGGTCATCAGTCCCCTAGAACTTAGAACTACTTAAACCTAACTAACCTAAGGACATCACACACATCCATGCCCGAGGCAGGATTCGAACCTGCGACCGTAGCAGTCGCGTGGTTCCGGACTGAAGTACCTAGGCCTGCCTTGAAGTAGCCTATCCGCTTTCAGTCCTCGAACTAGTTTCGGCCTTAATTTCGCAGAGCAGTTTTTAATTCTAAAATGTTAACTGAATGTAAGTTCATTTCAAACATTGTCATTAGCTGCATGCTGATGTTTGAGTACGATACCTGTCTCTCTCTTCCTATCCCATACAAGTCACATACAAAATTTGTAGTAAGTTCCTATGGTACCAAACTGCTGAGGTTATCAGTCCCTGGGCTTACACACTACTTAATCCAACTTACGTTAGGGCCAAAACACACACACACACACACACACACACACACACATATATATATATATATATATGCCCGAAGGAGGACCCGAACCTCCGACAGTCTGAGCCGCGCGAACCGTGACAATGAGCCCTAGACCGCGCGGCAGTCACATTAGTTGTAAACATGTGATTTACCCATACAGCACGTAAAATGCAACATGAGCGCCAGTTGGTGTTGAAATTACTTTGGACCTTAAAAAAAAACTTTTATATTATCTGCGAATTTAAGACCGTGATGATCATGCGAAAATATAGAGAACATAGGGCATGTTACTCTCGTGTTTTCCCCGATTTACTGCTTGGCTGACTGCATTGGATACTTCATGTCTGTGGCTAAGAATGCTGTCCAGTCCTCTGCAACTGCGTGATAGCATAGCTGTTGGCTTTGCGATCAGCAAAGTTACACTAATTTGTTATGTTTGAGCAGTAAAATTGCGCCACTGAATTATATCAGTTATGCAAAGACGATTTTACAACGTAGTTTACAGTAGAATGAATTTTCACTCTGCAGTGGAGTGTGCGCTGGCATAGATGAAAACTGTATGCCGGACCGAGGCTCGAACGCGGACCTCTGCCTTTCGCCGGCAAGTGGTCTACCGACTGATCTACCCGAGCACTACTCACGACCCTTCCTCACAACTTCACTTCCGCCAGTGCCTTGTCTCCTATCTTCCAAACTTCACAGAAGCTCTCCTGCAAAACTTGCAAGGCTAGCACTAATGGAAGAAAGGATATTGCGGAGACATGGCTTAGGCACAGCCTGGGAGATGTTTCAAGGATGAATTTTCGTTCTGCAGCGCGGTGTGCGCTGATATGAAATTTCCTGTCAGATTAAAACTGTGTGCCCGACCGAGACTCGAACTCGAGACCTTTGCCTTTCGCGGGTAAGACTACCAAAGCACGTGCTTGGGTAACTCCGTCGATATAGGACTTGCCCGCGAAAGGCAAAGGTCTCGAGTTCGAGTCTCGGTCCGCCACACAATTTTAATCTGCCAGGAAGTTCAGTAGTTTACTGTCGTTGAACATTTCAGATAAGTTACCCATTATTGGAAGACGCCTTGGTGTTTTCATTTAGCATCCAACTATTGCCACGAAGAAGAGTATGAATGGCTATTCCACTAATGTTAAATTTGCCAATTTCTTGGCCAATTTTCCCAAGAACTATTTCTTGCAACTTAATGAAATTTTCGCAGCTTACTTATACGAGCTTCGTGTGGTTACTACTCTAGTTTGATTGAAGTATACATTCTGGGAGTTAGTGTAGAGTTTTTTCTGTTGCGTTTTCTTATCACATTTTTCCTTAAACTTGTATGTATTTTACTGGAAGTACACAAGGAATCTATATCGTTCTAGAGGTGTATCTTAAATGAATTATAAATTAGATAAAAAAATCAAGTCTACCGTCTATAATTCCTGAGAAAACTGGTAATTTGTCTAGCTTCTTTCTCAGGAGTTGCAATTACAAATTAATTGAAATTAAAACTCACATTTTAATGGAAACAATACCTTAAACACAGCAGCACAGTAGTCTTCATCTTCTACATACCCGAATGCATCCTAGTCCTCCTCTCCAGAAATCTTGCCTTCATGGACAATTTTTGGGTCTGTAGCGCAGCCTTGTCAACTCATTCCTTGTCCGATTTCCTCCAGTATAGTCCTGTATTCCAACTAATCATCACCCTCAGCTCCTCCAAGACTTTGTCTACCAGTATAACCATCAGTAAATGTGATAGCAGCGTGATACATAACAAGTTTCACTGTACTGGACCCCGCAAATATATATTGAGTACTCTTGTCCACACTACACACCGACATTGTATTTTAGCTGTTAGACAGCTCTTCCGTAGATCTGGATTTGCCACATCTCTATAAACTAGCTTTATAGCCAACGTAACAGCCTCAGGTAAACAGTTCTTATTGGTAAACTTACCTAAAGTTCCAACTGATTCAGATTTTTCATTTTTACTTCACTCCTTTAAAAGAGGTTGTGGATCGGGTTGTCACATGTTCATATATTATGAAAACAAGTTTTTCACGCGGCCTTTTTCATACAGTCTAGGTTATTTTTGTTGCTTCTTAAGGCTTCACGATAGTATTCTGATAGCTGATTGTTGCTATTGCGTAGCAGACAACTCCTAATTGTCTTGCCATCAGAAAGTAGTGCCTTCAGCAGCTCCTGCTTCGCCCTTTCTACCAGGAGTATTGCATGCACAGCGTAAAAAAAGGATCACATCTATTATGCCAGTACTACCAATTAATGCAGCAAGGTTTCCACTAGAACTTACGATTCTTCAGATATAAGTTTTTAAATGACCAACAATTTATGAACTCCTGAAAGTGTTCTATGTAACTAAATTAAATATAGTTCCAGTCAGTCGAATTGAATAAACCTTACACTAAATTAGTCAGCAAATTCCAAATAATGTTTCTGCATTAAAAATTTTTGAACAAAAATGCCCATTTATACCCCCCTTCGTATTCCTATTGAAAATTTAACTTTTCTTCGTTTCCAGGATGACTAAATTTATCGTAATAGGTACCATCCACCATGCACTTTCTAAAGGTTTGTCGAGTTCTACATATTGTGCGGATTTAGAAGTGCCACTTCATCCTTTTGCTACTAAACAAACAACACGTCGTTTCCGTTGTTGACATTGCTACATTAAGCTGGCAGTACTGACATCGGTTCCATGTAACTGCACCTTGCTGGTTAGAGCTTCCTACATCCCCTTCCTGCCGCATCCCCATGGAGATTGCAGTTACGCGGCTATTGCGAGCGTTGCATACTTTTGTTGCCTGACCTGTTACGGGTGCGTGGCAATACCCACCCCACTCTTGCCCTTTCTTCCGTGCTCAGACCTCCAAGCCACAAGCGATGACTTTGCACGACATTATAAGCGAAACGTGTTCCTTGTGGTTGTCCACGAAGGGACGTGCACACCGCTTCAGGCACAATGTTGTTGCGGTTGCACCGAGAAAACGCAAAGGACAACGTCGGTACTTTGACACTACCCATTAGAGCAGTTACTGAGCTACGCAAGCGCAACTAGGACGGCCTTCCGAAAGCCGTCAGCGCTTTCACCAAAGTCCATTTATTCCAGCAAGCCGTTTACATCGCCTGTTAGTATCATACTAGAAATGAACGATAAAAAAAGAAGACATGGAACAAAATTGGTACGGTCCTCTGGCAGTGCAGTAGTTCTCATACATGGTCCAGTTACATTAATGTGATCACCGCCTGCGTTCGACGTCAACGTGCAATAAACACTCACAGACGGCAGGTGGCAGCACTAGCAGTGAAGGGTATACGAGGTGCGACAATAAAGTAATGAGACTGATTTTCTTTGCAAGATGTGGCAACCCTGCAGGCTTGCATAGGCACAATATCTTTGACTTTGGTCCATAAGCTGCTTCTAGTCCAAGAGGCACATCGATGCAACCGCTCAGGAGTTGTGCTGTAGTTAGTTGACATGTGTTTGTGTCTCTCATCACGGAAATGGGACTGCATAATATTGCGCAACAGTGTGCCATTTCTTTTTGCGGTAAATTGGATGAAAACGCGACAACTTACGGTAAGTTTCAGAAGGCTTTTAGAGAGGAGGTTATGTCAAGAGCTCAAGTTTTTCGTTGGCATAAAATGTTTAGTGAAGGGAGAACCAATGTTGAAGTCAAAAGTGAAATGCATGCTTGAGTGCTTCTTGATTCCAAGGGAATTGTTCATCAAGAGTGGGTGGCTCCTGAACAAACAGTTAACCAACATTACTACAAAGAAATTTTAGAAAGACTTTGTAAAAGAGTTCTTCGTGTCTATGCCAACATTGCTGATAATTGGATTCTGCATCACGATAATGCGCCATCCCATACTGCTGTCAGTACAGCAATTTTAAACCTCAAAACAAATTTCAGTACTACCACAGCCACCTTATTCACCAGTTATGGCTCCGTGCCACTTTTTTCTATTTCCAAGAGTCAAAACGGCGGTCAAGGGACACGATTTTCAAACAACACAATATGTCCAAAAAGCTGTGACAAGGGTGTTGGAGGATATTACAGAAGATGACTTCCGGAAATGTTATCATCAATGGCAGAAGCGCCGGAGAAAGTGTGTGCAATCAGAAGGGAACTACTTTGAAGGAGACAACACTACACTTGACTAAAACGGTAAGCAACATTTTTTCACGTCAGTTTCATTACTTTGTTGCGCACCTCGTATAAAACGTGTTGGGGGTATGTGGCAACCAGTTCAGTCGTCGTCATCGTCGTAATGCGGAAACAGAGTGATTTATCCGTCGGACCAAGTGTGCAAGCATTTCCGAAACGGTTAAGTTTGTAATCTGTTAGCTTGCTGTCGTGGTTAAAGTATACCGTGCGTGTCAAACTGGCGCTAACCAAAACCGGCGCAGAGATAACAGTGATTCACCACGGGTCGTAGATGACAGGGCTAACGACAGCTGCGGAGATGTGTATGGCGAATATACGAGCAACTGTTCAGCAACTGACCGCCCAGATGGACCAAGGGGCTACCAGTAGTATTTCCTCAGCGAACGTTTATTCTTACGGGCGTCCGCTGCAAGCGCCTGGTTCGTGCACCCATGCTATCTGGTATTCATCGGCGACGAAGGCTGGATTTTACATGCCAATACCGCAACTGGACGTCTACAGAGAGGCGACAGATGGCCTTTTCAGCACAAGGGACGGCGAAAACCTGGGACACAGCGTGTATCGAAAACCGATTCACACGGACCGATACCTGCACAAACTGTCAAACCAACCACCCGAGCCAGAAAAGAGGCATGATTAGTACGCTCGTTACGAGAGCAGGACGAATACGTGAGCCGCAACACCTCAAACGAGAAATGCAACACCTGAAAACTGTCCTGAGGAGCAATGGGTACTCCACAAATTATATTAGAAGTGTAACAGAGCCAAACACTAGGCGAAGTAAGGAACCAGAAAAAGAAATTTCGGGTACGGCCTTTCTGCCATACATTCCCAGAGTGACGGACAGAATCGGCCGTATATTGCGCAAACATGGCGTAAAGACGATTTTCAAACCGACAAGGAAGATCAAAGAGTGTCTTAGATCGGCGAAGGAGAAAAAGAGACCCACTTGCAATGTCGGGAATATACCGCATACCATGCACATGCGGAAAAGTTTATGTCGGAATGACTGGACGATCCATTAACACCAGGATCAAAGAGCATAAGCGACATTGCAGGTTGGGGCAGGTGGAGAAATCGGCCGTGGCAGAGCACGCACTGAATGAGACCGACCACGTAATAAAATTCGCCGACACGGAAGTTCTGGCTGTAGAGAACCACTATCACACGCGCTTGTTCAGAGAAGCTGTAGAAGTACAAAAACACGCTAACAGTTTGAACAAGAAAGAGGAAAGCCTTAAGGTAAACGGATCCTGGCTTCCCGTACTGCAGCGAACGACCGTCGCGGGTAGCAAGAGGAGAACCGCACAGGAAATGACCGCGGAGAAGCCCTCGGACGTTGGCGCGCCAGGTACATATAGTCTGCGCCCGCGAGCTCGGCTCCAGTTCACCACCGGCAATGGAGGGTGAAGCTTTGACAATGCCAGCCACTCCTGCTGGCGAAACGTCAGAAAAATCATTAGATGAACGTCGGCCGAAGAACCCGAGTCAGAAGCCAATAGGCAGTTTGTCAATAGCCGTAAAGCTGCTTCGCAACACAGAACAAACAAATTTCACAATTGTTGCTAAATCTGAGCCACAGATGGCAAGAGTCTTCAATACATTCTCTTTTGAAGCTGGGATAATTATATTTACAAAAATATTCGTGCGTTAGGAAGTCGAGACAAGTATAAGAATGGGTGGATCATTAGACTCCATAAAAAAAATTTTAAGCGTCAAGGTGTGTGCCAATGTTAACAACAATAGAAATATGTGCCTATCAGGCATGAAATAATTGTTTATATTCTCTTGCTTTCAGCGGAGAAAACTGCAAAAATACACGTATTCGATAGCATTTCTTCGTGAATAAGTTGTAGCTTTTGTCATTGAATCAGTGTGATTCAGTTGTTTTTACATGTGTTTCACGATAATTCATGGCTCTTGGTTATTTACTAACACATGGACGCAAAAATTTAACAACTGTTTCTATAATTAAGTGGAAAATATCTGAAAATAAACGACGTGTTTTCTCACCGCTTGGAGCGCTAATGTCGCTCCAGCTGTCTAACGGTAACAATTTTCGCACCAGATAGTGTCGTAACTGTTTGTATTGGACAGTGACTACAACCTTTCCACGCGATTGGTGCGTAAGGCGGCTACTACTGCCTCGTAGATGTGTTGGGTACAGGAGTAAGCTGCTGCTTCGCGATGCAAACATTTCGGCGAACAGCTTGGTCGCTACAGCTCGCGTCAGGCCCGATTGCTCATTACTTCCGGTTGACCGGTCCGACGCGCGGCGTTTCCCGTTCGGCATGAATCACCTGACGACGCGACGTATCACCGCCGCCAGTTCCGCTGCACTAGGCCTCCTCGCCTAATAGCTCTGACCTCGTAATAGTTTGCGCTCTCCCTCCTCACAACGGGACAAGGCGTAAGACGAAAAATATCTCCTCCGAAAGAGGACGACAAGACAGACTGCCCAGATGCTGTACTTTATTGTAAGATAGATTAGTACTTGTTCCATTGATCATGAATACGACACTTCGTAATGATGTGGAACGTGTCAGGTAAGTAAAAGGTGTCTATACAAGATATTACATTACACAAAATATTACATGACACTTAATTTTTTTTGTAGGGGTTGTGGAAATTACCCACTTACTACATCCAAAAGTTCATCTAATGAGTAGGAGTTGCCATTAAGAAATTCTCTTAATTTTGTTTTAAATGCTATATGGCTATCTGTCAGACTATTGATGCTATTAGGTAAGTGACCAAAGACTTTTGTGGCAGCACAATTTACCCCTTCTGAGCCAAAGTTAGATTTAACCTTGATTAGTGAAGATCATCCTTTCTCCTAGTGTTGTAGCCATGTACACTGCTATTACTTTTGAATTCGTTCGAATTTTTAATAACAGATTTCATAAGTGAGTATATATAGTGAGGCTACAGTGAAGATGTCTAGCTCTTTAAGTAAGTGTCTGCAGGATGATCTTGGATGAGCTCCTGCAATTATTCTGATTACACGCTTTTGTGCAATGGACACTCTTTTACTCAATGATGTGTTACCCCAGAATATGATGCCATACGAAAGAAGAGAATGAAAATAGGCGTGGTAAGCTAATTTACTGAGATGTATATCGCCAAAATTTGCAATGACCCTAATAGCATAAGTTGCTGAACTCCAACGTTTCAGCAGATCCTCAGTGTGTTATTTCCAGTTCAACCCCTCATCAATGCATACACATAGAAATTTTGAATATTCTTCCTTAGCTACAGATTTTTGATCGAAGTCTATATTTATTAAAGGTGTCATTCCATTTTCTGTGTGGAACTATATATACTGTATATATATTCATATCAGCGCACACTCCGCTGCAGAGTGAAAATCTCATTCTGGAAACATCCCCCAGGCTGTGGCTAAGCCATGTCTCCGCAGTATCCTTTCTTTCAGGAGTGCTAGTTCTGCAAGGTTCGCAGGAGAGCTTCTGTAAAGTTTGGAAGGTAGACGAGATACTGGCAGAAGTAAAGCTGTGAGACGTGCTTCGGTAGCTCAGATGGTAGAGCACTTGCCCGCGAAAGGCAAAGGTCCCGAGTTCGAGTCTCGGTCGGGCACACAGTTTTAATCTGCCAGGAAGTTGTATATACTGTGTTTAGTCAAAGTTTAATGAGAGCCCATTTCCAGAGAACCACTCAATGATTTTCTGAAAAACATCGTTTACAATTTCACCAGTTAATTCTTGTCTGTTGGGTGTAATAGCTATACTTGTATCATCGGCAAAAAGTACCAGCTTTGCATCCTTGTGAATATAGTATGACAAGTCATTGATGTATATTAAGAACAGCAGACCCAAGATTTTCCTACAGTTCTCCCCAGGTACCGCGGACGGAAATGGCACGTATTGTGTGTGACGAAGTGTGGAGTCGCTGAAGATAAAGCAATCTAGCTGCTTGAAATTGTAATAGGTGGGGACCAGGACGGCCTGTACACTGTTGTTGCTTACCGGGAAGGGGCCAGACTGTTTCTGATATACATCGTTATTGTTGTCGGTGAGTTTGATAGAGGAGCATGTACCGTTATACTTCAGTAAACACTTTTCTGATTTGTTATTCTTGTGTCCTCATAAGCAGAGTAACACTTATTATCAATGTTTAAGCAATGTCTTTTAGCTACAAATGTAGTTTCTCGTTTTTTCTTTGGGTTTGATAGTTTCATCTGTGGACCACAATTGCCGACGTGGCGTCCTTGGTACCCAAGGTAATTATTTCCATATACCAAGTATAATACTATGGTTCGCCGGCCGCGGTGGCCGTGCGGTTTTGGCGCTGCAGTCCGGAACCGTGGGACTGCTACGGTCGCAGGTTCGAATCCTGCCTCGGGCATGGGTGTGTGTGATGTTCTTAGGTTAGTTAGGTTTAAGTAGTTCTAAGTTCTAGGGGACTGATGACCTCAGATGTTGAGTCCCCTTAGTGCTCAGAGCCATTTGCACCATACTATGGCTCACACTGATTTCTTGGCCATTTTACGACAACTTGCTGGAAAGTAATGCCTCCGAATTTTTTATGCGTGAACTCACAAAGCTAACGTTGTTAACATTCTACATCTTTATTCTTCATGTCTACATGTTTATTTTTCAAGATGGTTACCCTGGCGACAAAAGACATTTCTCCATGCGAGAGACCATTCTGTTGATATCGTCACTGAGAATGTTTGACTTTGTTGACGGAGTCTCAACCTGACCTCTGCTTGCAGCACTGCTTCGTCAAAGCGAACACCTCGAGGGGGTTCCTTAAGTTTTTGAAACAGATGGAAATCGGATGGGGCCAAGCCGGGACCATACGGAGGGCGAACGATGACCAACTTAGAACTACTTAAACTTAACTAACCCAAGGACATCACACACATACATGCCGAGGCAGGATTCGTACCTGCGACCGTAGCAGCAGCGCGGTTCCGGTTTGAAGCGCCTAGAACGGCTCGGCCACAACGGCCGGCAAAGCGTGATATTCTTTTGTGCCATATGGACACGAGAGAAACCTTAGTGTAGACACAAAGGAACTTTGGCTTGCCCCCCTCGAACTTAAGGAGCCTAAACATGTCATAATATGGCAGTTATAAACGTAGATTCCGGAGATATCTCAGCGAAACAATGCAGCCTCTATTTGAAGTGTACAAACTAGTAATGAGCACACTTTCCAAACGACACACTGAAATAACGTAAAGCGATTGATGACAACGCAACTTTGACAGATATACATACATGCATGCATAATTGCTATTACATTCGAACACTTGAGTTTATAAAGTGAAGATTCTGTGTCCTGTGATGCACTTCGGCACTTCTTCACTGCTACTACAAAGTTTCTGCGGTTAAGCAGCCAGTGACGACATAGGATGAATCATCGCTATAACGTAATGACCGAGGGGAACACAGATTATGCATTGCCCTGGAAATTTCCACAGTTGCGAGGAGTGTATTCCCATTAGGGATATATCGATTCCTGCAAAGCCCTCGATAGTAACTACTTTACCGAGTTTATTTCAGCTGCTTCAGTTGCGACGTGTTCATTTATATCTTTCAGCGACTCACGATCGACTCACAATTTGCAAGTATTCCTTTCGGAAATATAGTTGTACTGGGCCAGTAATCTTTTATCTTTTATTTATCAGAAAGTTGCTTTCCATTCAGAAGCACTTGGATAAATGTTTTGATTTATTTTTTACTACGAGAAATTTATCCACAATAATCATCTGTTATCTGCTGTTCTCGGTTGTGTTTCTCAACCTGTGTTTTCTAGTTACGTGGTGTCAGTTTTTGATTTCCTTGCTGCAAGGACTAATTGTCTGAGTAAGGTGCGTATTTGAGCTTCAAAGCAAATGGCGCCTGAACGTGGAACTGTAATGTACCGAAATAGACTGCATTGTAAATTTACCATCAGCAATGAAGTGCAGCTTAACGAAGAGAAACTTGTTTGTAGAATGCTCACGTGTCGGCTCGGGTCACTTCATGAGTGCTCCTCAATATTTTGGGAAACAGACTTGTTGCCATCATGCAGCTGGTCTGTTCTTCTTGTGGCCGTTAACTGCCCCATCACTCCGATCCTGCCGCCACCCGCGCAGCCACCGCTATGGGTGATGCAGATGGCGGGTATGATGATCGTCGGCTGAGAACTCTGGTCTCCAGTCTTTGAGCTATCGCTGTCGGGTGCGGACCTCACTGTACGGAAACGCTTTTTCTTAGCTTAGTGTAGGCTTCCAAGCCTCTTCTATATTTGTTAGTTAGATCGTCTTGGACCCTAATTTCAATGGCCTCTTTAATAAAGCAATCCCAGAAGAATGAAGACCGTCTAAGTAGCCTGCTTTTGTTATTTTCTATAGTATGTCCAGTTTTCACGGTTCAGTATCTCAATCGATCAAGAAGGCTTCCGTCTGTTTGAGTGTACAAAACCCATTTTCTCAGGAATGCGCAGTGTCAACTTGGAATTTGTCACATAGTGAGATCTGAGGCCCCGTGGCTTGCATCTTGTCTGTAGGCAATACCTCAAATGCGGGAATCGATCTCGACGATTTTCGTTTTATCGACACTGATATTGGCAAGATACCGGTCCCGGCGATCAAGACTTTCGAGACTTTCAATTTCAAGTTTGAAGTCGGATAACAAATGACAAAATATGTTCCGGCGTAACACCAAACGTCGGCCTGGGACGTAACCGCAGAGAAGGCTGAGAGACGACTGCTATATACATAATTACTTGTATGGAATCCTCAATGCCCAAGTCCTATTTGCGTCTGGCCAGTTTCTGTACTTTGGTCGGCCTCGGCTAATTTAGTGGTGCGGCGTAATTCAATGTGGCGCCTAACTTAACGGTAGCTACCTTCTACCTTGCGTACCGTTGACCCCAGCATATGCTTTGCCGATTGGCAGGGACCTGGGAGACCCCTGATTCGCCAAGGCCTTGATCATACTTCATTGAACCTAGTAGTGTCAGGGACCAAGGTGTGGGCAAAATTTATATTTAACACTGTGTCGCTCCACATTCCTTCTGACTTGTCTGGAGGTATTGCCTACAGACAAGATGCAAGCTAGTCGATTTGTGCTCCTTCTTTTGTTCTTGCTGTTGTCTTGTTCGATATTTGAAAGTTTGCAGTAGTTATTGAGGGGGATAGTAAAACTTCTAGTTTTCAGTAGAACCATCGAATTTGTTAATAGTAAAATAGTGTTTCACAATTTCAAAACGGCTTCTTGAACGTTAATGCGCCACTTCCTTCGGTTGGATGTGACTGGAAGAGCGGGTGCCTCAACGATGTTCCTTCACTTTCACAAATGACTGTCTGTGCCAAGACTTGTCCGTTTGACCGATGCGAAACGCATCGCTAATGCCACTCGTACAGAAAGTGTGCCCTGACTGACAAGATATTCCCTATCCATCGTGTGACCAGATTTTACCTTTTTTACTGTGGATTTGCCAAAAAAATCGAAAAAAGCATTTGCCTTAAGCGATTTATGGAAACCACGGGAAATCTTCATCGGCGTGGCAGGATGCGAATTCGAAGCCCCGCCCATTCGAATGTGAGTCCACCGCCACACCACTGTTCCACCCTCCTCGTTCGGGGAAAAATAAAAAAAAATCGTTAATGATCGAACCCGTTGTCTAGAAACGTCAATGATAGACCAGCCATGCGTCCTTCTATAGTCATTAAAAGCAGAAGCAGGGTTTACGGCTGCCACCTTTGGCAAGTCAAAAGCCGGGACACTTAAAAAGAAGGTGCAGTTCTTAGTAACATTCGTCAGTTGTTATCCTTACACCAAAGCTGAACTACAAATCCCATGCTTGAAACTTAAAATATGTAAAACAGTTTACCTTATACATCGGTGGAAATCAAGGGCGCTGAAACGTACAGATGTTTCGAATGTAATATGCGCAGTGACTAAAATACTTTTACTAAAGGTCACGAACGGTTTCACGTCAATTTAAGATGCATCATCAGGTGATCTGTACAAAAATTAGTATAAAAAATGTAGAAAAAATTCTTAATAATAGTCGGAAGAATAAAGAGATACTCAAAATAATATCACATTGCAATACTTTAAGAGCACTCACAGAGATTCTTTTTAATTGCCCACTCTCAATATTTTTATAACTGGGACTCAGTCTGTTCTGTACTGTTCCACACTTTTTAGTAGTTTAGCACATGTTCAGCCGCTCCCCGCCTCACCCTTAGCCTTCTTTCGCGACGGTTTTGCTTCCGTCGCCTCTGACGACGACGACACCTGTGAACATCTTCCGCATTACAGAGCGGCCAGTACTGCCTTGCCAGCGGTTGCTCAGTCATCTTCCTGCTCCCGCCTTATCTTAGGTAAGGTTCTTCTCGTTAAATGGGTTCACACATTGAAACTGTCAAGGGGCAGTACTATTCTACGGATTTGTTTTGTCTTCTCGGTTTTAATCCAGGTTTTTCCTCTATGTTCTGTTGTTCCCTTCATTTTAACTATGGACTACCGCTTTTACCTCGCTAAGTGTCTATAAATTTACTTGAATGATGGGAAGTGGCTCTAAGGCAATTACCTTTCAGCTATGACTTGCAAAAAAAAAAAAAAACCACCTCTTTGAATACTCTTCACGAACTGCTGTATAATACTGTTTTTCAGTATCTCTTCATTCTTCAGTCAATTGTTAAGAATTCTTTGTAAAAAAGAAAAAAATGTTATTAATTTTTGTTCAGATCCCTTTAGGATGCGTCTTCAACTGAAGCGAAGCCGGTCGTGACTTTTAATAAAGTATTTTACATCCAGTGCGGATCATTTCATTCAAAATGTGGAAATTTGGCTGTGGTTGCCCGCAGTTTAAATTAACGTGCACTTATAGACGTACTTGTTGGTTGATGTAATGGTCCCAATACCACTATATATTTTTTTTTAAAGTAACCTTTGCCATCCCTTCATTACCACCTTTACGTAACCAACACACACCATCCGAATAGGCGTCTGCAGCTCGTGGTCTAGTGGTTAGCGTTGCTGCCTCTGGATCACGAGGTCCCAGGTTAGATTCCCGGCCGGGTTGGAGATTTTCTCTGCCCGGGGTCTGAGTGTTTGTGTTGTCCTCATCATTTCATCATTATTATTTGTGACAGCGGTTAGATTGGACTGTATACAAAAATTGGGCTGTGTAAAAATTGGGACTTTGTATGGGCACTGATGACCCCGCAGTTGAGCGCTCCACAAACCAATCATCATCATCCGAACAGGCCTTGAAGGCCGAACGGTACCGCTCGGCCGCCGTGTCATCCACAGCCCTTAGGCGTCACCTATGCGGATAAGGAGGGGCATGTAATCAGCACACCGCTCTCCCGGTCGTTGTCAGTTTTCGTGACCAATGCCTCTACTTCTCAGTCAAGTGGCTCCTCTATTGGCCTCACAAGGGCTGAGTGCACCCCACTTGCCAACAGCAACCGGGAGACCGGACAGTGACCCATCGAAGTTCAGAAGTTAATCTACTTTGAACTGTTTATCGTCTAACCACTAATTAGGAAATTAGCTCGCTATTTTCACTTTTTTCTTTCGTTTTCATTCTTACTGTCATAATTGTCGTCACTGTGCTCACTGTCACTGTTAATTGCACTTCCACTTAATCTACTGAAAATGTTAAATGTGCATCAGACTTCGGGAAACCCGAAAATCAATGTAATATTAGTAACTTCTTGCTCTTTCTGAACAGTAAAAGTACGAAACATTTAAATATTCCTTCATTCTCTCAGTCCATAAATGGAGGCGGTGAAATAATCGACTTTCAAATCCATTCTTTTGTTGCTCCCGTCGCTAATGACCTCTTTGTCGGCGGAACGTTAAACCCAAATCTTCCTTCCTTCTTTTTGTTGGTCTCTCGTGAATCTTACACTTAAGAATATGAAAATTAAAAGTTACGCAGCTTGATATAAAAAAGTGAAACTGTAAAAATAAACCAGAAAAGTAGGGACTTCAGGGTGTTCCGTAATCCTCGTGCACAAAACGGGACAGCTATAGAAAAGTAGGGACGATCCCTGCAAAATCTGGACGAGTGGCGTTATGACCGGACGAAACTACAATCGTCCGGCCAAAACTCTCCGTTCTTTGATTGCTCGGGGAGATGGCTCGTCTGAACTACAACAGATGAAGTATTAGTCATTTTATTGCATGAATTATAAAAAGTTTTTCTTAATTTGATTCAATCCTTTGCCACAGGGGTGCTTGATAATATACAACTGTCACTGACTACTGAAGTATCACTTGATGCACAAATTAATAAACTGTTCTCTTGAAGCGTAGTGTTCAACATTTACAAAGTACATTTTCGTCTGAGACTTCAATAACTGTTCAATTCTACCTAATGATGTTGACTGCTTCATCCGAGGTCACGAACTGGGGGAGAGCGCTTGTTTTCCTTTGTTGTGTTGTGGTCTTCAGTCCTGAGACTGGTTTGATGCAGCTCTCCATGCTACTCTATCCTGTGCAAGCTTCTTCATCTCCCAGTACCTACTGCAACCTACATCCTTCTGAATCTGCTTAGTGTATTCATCTCTTGGTCGCCCTCTACGAGTTTTACCCTCCACACTGCCCTCCAATACTAAATTGGTGATCCCTTGATGCCTCAATACGTGTACTACCAACCGATCCCTTCTTCTAGTCAAGTTGTGCCACAAACTTCTCTTCTCCCCAATCCTATTCAATACTTCATTAGTTATGTGATCTACCCATCTAATCTTCAGCATTCTTCTGTAGCACCACATTTCAAAAGCTTCTATTCTCTTCTTGTCCAAACTATTTATCGTCCATGTTTCACTTCCATACATGGCTACACTCCATACAAATACTTTCAGAAATGACTTCTTGACACTTAAATCTATACTCGATGTTAACAAATTTCTCTTCTTCAGAAACGCTTTCCTGGCCATTGCCAGTCTACATTTTATATCCTCTCTACTTCCGACCATCATCAGTTAGTTTGCTCCCCAAATAGCAAAATTCATTTACTACTTTAAGTGTCTCATTTCCTAATCTAATTCCTTCAGCATCACCAGACTTAATTCGACTACATTCCATTATCCTCGTTTTGCTTTTGTTGATGTTCATCTTATTCCCTCCTTTCAAGACACTGTTCATTCCATTCAACTGCTCTTTCAAGTTCTTTGCTGTCTCTAACAGAATTACAATGTCATCGGCGAACCTCAAAGTTTTTATTTCTTCTCCATGGATTTTAATACCTACCCCGAATTTTTCTTTTGTTTCCTTCTCTGCTTGCTCAATATACAGATTGAATAACATCGGGGAGAGGCTACAACCCTGTCTCACTCCTTTCCCCACCACTACTTCCCTTTCATGCCCCTCGTCTCTTATAACTGCCATCTGGTTTCTGTACAAATTGTAAATAGCCTTTCGCTCCCTGTATTTTACCCCCGCCACCTTCAGAATTTGAAAGAGCGTATTCCAGTCAACATTGCCAAAAGCTTTCTCCAAGTCTACAAATGCTAGAAACTTAGGTTTGCCTTTTCTTAATCTATCTTCTAAGATGAGTCGTAGGGTCAGTATTGCCTCACGTGTTCCAACATTTCTACGGAATCCAAGCTGATCTTCCCCGAGGTCGGCTTCTACTAGTTTTTCCATTCGTCTGTAAAGAATCCGGGTTAGTATTTTGCAGCCCTGACTTATTAAACTGATAGTTCGGTAATTTTCACATTTGTCAACACCTGCTTTCTTTGGGATTGGAATTATCATATTCTTCTTGAAGTCTGAGGATATTTCGCCTGTTTCATACATCTTGTTCACCAGATGGTAGAGTTTCGTCAGGACTGGCTCTCCCAAGGCTGCCAGTAGTTCTAATGGAATGTTGTCTACTCCTGGGGCCTTGTTTCGACTCAGGTCTTTCAGTGCTCTGTCAAACTCTTCACGCAGTATTATATCTCCCATTTCATCTTCATATACATCCTCTTCCATTTCCATAATATGGGCCTGAAGTACATCGCCCTTGTATAGACCCTCTATATACTCCTTCCACCTTTCCGCGTTCCCTTCTTTGCTTAGAACAGGGTTTCCATCTGAGCTCTTGATATTCATACAAGTGGCTCTCTTTTCTCCAAAGGTCTCTTTAATTTTCCTGTAGGCTGTATCTATCTTACCTCTAGTGAGATAAGCCTCTACATCCTTACATTTGTCCTCGAGCCATGTCTGCTGAGCCATTTTGCGCTTCCTGTCGATCACATTTTTGAGACGTTTGTATTCCTTTTTGCCTGCTTCATTTACAGCATTTTTATATTTTCTCCTTTCATCAATTAAATTCAGTATTTCTTCTGTCACCGAAGGATTTCTACTAGCCCTCGTCTTTTTACCTACTTGATCCTCTGCTGCCTTCACTACTTCATCCCTCAAAGCTACCCATTCTTCTTCTACTGCATTTCTTTCCACCATTCCTGTCAATTGTTCCCTTATGCTCTCCCTGAAACTCTGTACAACCTCTGGTTTAGTCAGTTTATCCAGGTCCTATCTCCTTAAATTCCCACCTTTTTGCAGGTTCTTCAATTTTTATCTACAGGTCATAACCAATAGATTGTGGCCAGAATCCACATCTGCCCCTGGAAATGTCTTACAATTTAAAACGTGGTTCCTAAATCTGTCTTACCATTATATAATCTATCTGAAACCTGTCAGTATCTCCAGGCTTCTTCCA
Organism: Schistocerca cancellata; assembly: GCF_023864275.1. NCBI lineage: Eukaryota > Metazoa > Arthropoda > Insecta > Orthoptera > Acrididae > Schistocerca > Schistocerca cancellata. The sequence continues at coordinate 422,393,004 of NC_064633.1, forward strand.
TGTATACAACCTTCTTTCATGATTCTTGAACCAAGTGTTAGCTATGATTAAGTTATGCTCTGTGCAAAATTCTACCAGGCAGCTTCCTCTTTCATTTCTTACCCCCAATCCATATTCACATTGTTATTTTAAAACCTTGTACAAAAGGGAGGCCGGGAACGGCCTGTCTACGCCGCTCTTCGGGCACAGAAAACCAGAGACCAGAGAACAGATAACATGTAGACAGACATACAGAAAATATGAATATGTAAAAATAGGTGACACACACATTGATAATAACGAAGACGTTCGAACTAAAGACACTGAATTGCATAAGCAAGTGCAACCGTACACGAAGGCACAATGAGTACACTGTCGAACAGTGGAGGACGCTGAAGAGACACAATTGCCCTGGAGCGGAGAAACACTGCAGAGAAAACATTGACGATGATCTTCGACGCTTTGCACACACTATTGCACGAAAAAATGGGGGGTGTGGCTGCCACAGGGAATAGGGGAGGGTAGGAGGGAGGTGGAGAGGACGCCAGTGTTAGATAAGAAGTGAGGCGGAGGGGAGAGGGTAGGGTTGGGTGTGGAAGCCTGGGGAGGGGGGAGGGAGGAGGAGGGGGAAAGGAAATTAGGAGGGAGAGAAGGGAAAGACGGAACCCTGGAGGAAAAATTCATGAGGAGGAAGAGGAGGATCAAATCTGGAAGGAGGGGTAGATGGAGGGGACGACGACATCATCCGAAAGGGGGAGTTGACGGAATCCACCTTGTGCAAGGGTATGGAGGGTGGTAAGATGGAGAGCGGGTGGGATGCAGGAGTACGGGTGAGACAAGCGGGTGGGGGGGGGGGTCAGGTTTACGGGAGGTGTCAAGAATCCGTATCCGTTCGAGGAGGAGGAGGTGGTTTGGGAAAGGAATTAAGTCGTAGAGGAGCCGCGTGGGGGATGGGAGGTGGATGCGATAGGCGCTCGTTCTAGGATTTGAAGGGACTTGTAGTAGGTAGGAGGAGCGGAGACCCAGGCGGGATGGGCATAATAGAGGATGGGCGGATGAGGGATTTAGGGAGAGCGCTTCCATGCTCGGCTCTATATTGACCTCTGTGAGGGCATGGCTCCTTCAGCTTCTCCCATTCGTCGTCGCTAATGTCTGTAATATCGACGTGTGTTGCCGACACTGATGTGGCACCGAGACCTCTGGACGGGGACCACAGTTTGCAATGTAGCTGGGATACATTTTGCGATTACCCTGAGTGTCCAGGTTCTCGTGAAAATGTGTAAGGCAAGGTTGTTGCCTAGTGTCATTATACAGTATATTGGACGTCTATTCTAAGGTCGTTATTAGCTGCGGGGCGCTAGTGACACCATTCGTGACGTCAAGGGTATCGGCGCTAGCTGTCAGAGGTTTCGGTGCGTTGTATGTTACGGGCAATGGCCGAAGTCTATTAGCCGACGGCAATCAGCGGCGCCACTGATCCACTGCCTGCCGGGCCCAACAGCTACGTCCATTTGGAGTGACTGGGCATTGCGGTTTATGTAGCCCATTAGCCGTGGGCAAGTAGTGGCACCACTTCTCACCCGATGTACCTGCGCGCTTGACTCGAGCACGTGCTGTCAGCCCCACAAGTCCTTCAGTAACATGTTCCTACAGTACAGTGAACATAGTGTGTGTTGCATTGCGTTACAGCATTGATATTTATGGAATATTCCTTCGGTTCTCGTAGGAACAGAGACTTACTAAAAACTTGAATACTCAGCAGTAATGCTCCACAATAATATTTAACAGTTCGTTAGGAACTGGCTTTCCATTTCTTAGGCCATCGTCAGGTAACTTAATACTAAACAGATAGTCCACACAGCTTCAGCGAGAATTCGTAGCTGTTCATAGATTGTTGTACAAAGATATGTGACATTTTATGAGTATATCGATGCGCCAAATATGTTATAAAAGTTAGTAATGGTACAGGCTGCAACGTCATTTGGACAAACTGGTGAATAGCTTTTTACACTAGGAGTACTGTTGTCCACCTTCTGTTCAACAGTAAAGGTAAGATTACACCTTTAGACCAGAGTGGAATTTATAGATTTTCCTGCAATCTGTGCGGCAAATTATATGTTGGTCAATAAGGTAGGGCTTTAACTATTAGACTCACAGCATGAAAGGAGCTGGAAATGAAAAACAAAGATTCCACCTACGTTGAACATGCTCTGAATGAATGTCGTTCAAATGATATGAAATGTTGTTATCACCATAGACGAACTACAGACAGGAAACTGACATTACTCGAAATTCTAGCCATTAATAAATACCACTCAAAGAATCGTGACCTGATCCTTAATGACCACAGTTCCATTACTCACCCTTACTAAAGAAGCAGCAGCGAGTTATTTCTCTCACCATTAGATCGTAAGCTTGTTATAAATGTTCCACACCCACATTTCATAGACTTCCTTCTTTCCTGTTCCTTTTTTCGGGCTGTTCATCAGTCAGCGATTTGTCCATGTGACCTGGTCTGTGCCATTACTCACTTGAACTATACATTTGCCTTATACATTCATATGGAAATGAAAATGAATTCCCATGCTTCTTGACAGAGCGTAGGGGAACATGCGGGATACATGCACCGCCGTACTAGGCAAGGTCCTAATGGTGGTGGCTTGCCGTTGCCTTCCTCCAACCGTAATGGGGATGAATGATGATGATGATGAAGATACAGCAACACCCAGTCATGTCGGGGCAGGTGAAAAATCCCTAACCCTGCCTGGAATCGAACCCGGGACCCCGTGCTCGGCATTTTATGGTTGCGTTTCGTATTGATATAGTCATTAAACGTCGCATATCTTCGTACAACAATCTTCCTACAGCTATGAATTCTCGCTGAAGTTCTGTGGACTGGCTGTTAAGTATTAAGTTATCTCATGATGGCCAAAGAAACCGAAAGCCGGTTCATAACGAACTATTAAATAAATATTACTGTGGAACATAAATACTGTGTATTTAAGTTTTTATAAAAGCATTATTAGTTTTTAATAATTGAATAAATTTGGAAATACCGAATAAGGTAGATCGAGAAGTGACGGAAATGAATAAACTGTTCGAAAGTAGAATAAATACTTAATTTCTGAGACTGAGAGGAAACTTGAGATCTAGCATGCTTCGACAAAAGCATAATCTGACAAAATGGCGAAACTGAGCTGTTGCTAGAATTTCAGAATTCGAGGAGAAACACGTAAGCGAGAAGAAACACGTAAGCGAGAAGAAACACGTAAGCGAGAAGAATATTTTAGCTGAGTTTTATACTAATTTCGGTACCTCAGTTTAGAAATAGCTGCCACGAGCAGAAAACCACTTTCTCAGTTCTGTGTCGATTATAGTTATATCGCCTTTTATGTAGCCAAGAAACTGGTATAACGAAAATTTCGACATTTGAAGATACCTGAAAAATTTACTGTCATCCACTCTTAGATCGTCAAACACCGGTCGTTGGAGGGAATTCTCGAAGCCCTCATATTGGACCTGTAGCAATGAAATTTTGTGTAAGTCATGTTCAATGCGTTTTCTGTCAGCGTACGTAGGATAAGTGAAACATATTAAGTTCCAACAAAATGGTGACGTGTTGAAATAAATGTCATTTTATTCGCCCACAAAATCGAGACAAAATAATACTCTGAAAATAGATTTTTGAAGATAGCGCAAAACGGCTACGTACGCTGATAGAGAATTCGATTTAGAATGCCGTCATCAAATTCCGTCCAAAATCGTATGTGCCGTTCTCAACACGTTTCCCGCCAATTTTCTAAAATACAGTTTCGAGGGAAACACGTTTAAAGTTTTGGATTACATGTTTTGTAGTTAAGTTAAACACACCTCTAGCCAGCGATCCCTGGACCTTACAGCACTTCTCCCAGGTGCAAAAGGAGTCCCTCTTCCATCTTCTTCGTGGCCATGGTGGTCCTGCGGGCACCTTTCGTCATCCGCTGCTCTGCTGACTCGAATCGCTTGTCGTCCGCTTTTGTGCAGAAGTTGTAACGGGCTGGTCCGATCTCAAGTTCGAGCACGTTCATAATTTCCATAATGCCTAGTATGCAGTCGTTGTAATTACATGCTGCCACACTGGCCGCGATGACGACTATTTTTTCCCGCTGTGAATGGTTTTCGGAAACACTTTCCTACAAATCGCCTTGTAACCCGATAACTGAGTTTCTGGGAACTTGGGATGAACACTACAATAAAGTAGACATCCCAGAGAACATTATAAGCCAACATTTTAAAAAAATCCATTTTTTAAATTTTCAAAGAGGACTGCCCCTTTAACGCACAACTGGTTGGTGGTCGATTCGGTGGAGGGGACCAAACAGCGAGATCATCAATCCCATCGGATTAGGGAAGGAAGTCGGCCGTGCCCTTTCAATGGAACCATCCTGGCATTTGCCGAACCGATTTAGGGAAATCACAGAAAACATAAATCACGATGGTCGGACGCGGGTTTGAACCGTCGTCCTCCCGAATGCGAGTCCAAGTGTGCTAACCACTGCGCCACCATGCTCGGCGCACAACTGTGATTTGTGTGCTAATCGCTATCTAACGCGCTCAAAACAATCAGATGTTTCCCGAAAAACTGCTGCAGCTTCGGCTTCAACCAAACGGAGAACCAGCTCTTTAGGAGTCCGTCGATGTCTCGCACACCAAACGCTCGAACTTCTTCCACAAAAAGAAATCCATAGAATGTCAGCGACATCTGCAAAACAGTATTCATCACACGACAGCTTGAGCGCCGTCTATAAACATCACTAGCGTCAAAACCTTCAAGGTCCCCTCTAAATACTCTAAAATTTTGTATGTCTAGTTTTTTTGCATCCTGCGTACCGAAGGGAATGAAACAGAGGTGGGCGGGAAATGTAGCGAGGCATAGCTGGATCTTTGCTGAATTCCAAGTGGTAATCAAAAATCGGGACGACGACATGTTGGGAGATGGGTTTATCATACTAACAAATATATCTACATCTACGTGATTAATCTGCTATTCACAATAAAGTGCCTGGCAGAGAGTTCAATGAACCACCTTTAAGCTGTCTCTCTACCGTTCCACTCTCGAACGGCACGCGGGAAAAACGAACACTTAAATTTTTCTGTGCGAGCCTTGATTTCTCTTATTTTATCGTGATGATCATTTCTCCCTATGTAGGTGGGTGCGAACAGAATGTTTTCGCAATCGGAGGAGAAAACTTGTGACTGAAATTTCATGAGAAGATCTCGTCGCAACGAAAAACGCGTTTGTTTTAATGATTGCCACTCCAATTCACTTATCATGTCTGTTACACAATCTCCCCTATTTCACAATAATACAAAACGAGCTGCCCTTCTTTGTACTTTTCCGATGTCATCCGTCAGTCCCACCTGATGCGGATCCCACACCGCAGAGCAATACTCCAGAACAGGGCGGACAAGCGTATTGTAAGCAGTCTCTTTGGTAGACCTGTTGCACCTTCTAAGTGTTCTGCCAATGAATCGCAGTCTTTGGTTTGCTCTACACACATTATCTATGTGATCGTTCCAATTTAGGTTATTTGTAATTGTAATCCCTAAGTATTTAGTTGAATTTACAGCCCTCAGATTTGTGTGACTTATCGCGTAACAGAAATTTAGCTGATGTCTTTTAGTACTCATGTGAATAACTTCACACTTTTCTTCATTCAGGGTCAATTGCCACTTTTCGCAACATACAGATATCTTATCTAAATCATTTTGCAAGTCGTTTTGATCATCTGATGACTTTACAGGACGGTAAATGACAGCATCATCTGCAAACAATCATCTAAGACGGCTACTCAGATTGTCTCCTACGTCGTTAATATAGATCAGGAACAATAGAGGGTCTATAACACTTCCTTGGGGAACGCCGGATATTAGTTCTATTTGACTCGATGACTTTCCGTCTATTACTGTCTATCTATATAGAACCAATATGGGTGCGTACCGCTAAAGATCGTATTAGTAGAGGAGGCATTTGTTTAGCAGTGGATATTACTAGGCTGACGAGATTGTCGACTTATTATTATTATTATTATTATTATTATTATTATTATAGTATTGAAGTTCTCGGGCTAGTAGAAGTGACGAGAGTAGCACCCGGAGTTCAGTGTAAAACCAGTCTAAAGATTGCTCAAAAACAATCATGGTCGCGTCTTTTTTTTTTAATTTAGCCTGATAGAACAAAGGCAAAGAGACTATAGAGCAGAACGTATAGGACACTCTTTCTAATGGGTCGTTCTTAGCAAGGACAGTGGATGCACATTTAAACGGAAAATCAGCTGTCACGCTAGACTGCTGACGTCGAAGGTCTCATCAAGAGATTCAGCTGCGCGTCCGCAGTCGCCGTAGCATAAAAGAGTGTCTAAAGGTTTAAGGCGGCAGCGGCAGCAGCGCGGATGGGCGCCCAAGCTGTCAGTGAGACTGCCGACTTGGGGACGCGATTGGCGACGTCTTCTGGATTCTTTGGCACGGCCGCTCGTCGTGACGCACCCGTCCAGCTGTTTAAGGATACGCTAGACTCCGCCTGGAGATCAGAGTACAGATGCATACCGAAACTTAACTGTCTACGGTATCCTTAAAGGTTATCGTCAAGAACGTCTCACTTCCAACCAGTTCTGTGCCAAGACTGCAGGGCATTTGGTCACGATAGATAGATACAGATTTTCGACGAGAATCAGTTGCTCTTAACCGACTATGCTAATTATTTGCAGTTGTAATTCTTTGGGGTTTTTCGGTGTTCAGCCTTCTGGTACGAAGTACACAGTTATTAGAATGAGATTTTCACTCTGCAGCGGAGTGTGCGCTGATATGAAACTTCCTGGCAGATTAAAACTGTGTGCCGGACCGAGACTCGAACTCGGGACCTTTGTCTCCGCAATATCCTTCCTTTCAGGAGTGCTAGTTCTGCAAGGTTCGCAGGAGAGCTTCTGTAAAGTTTGGAAGGTAGGAGACGAGATACTGGCAGAAGTAAAGCTGTGGGACCGGGCGTGAGTCGTGCTTCGGTAGCTCAGATGGTAGAGCACTTGCCCGCGAAAGGCAAAGGTCCCGAGTTCGAGTCTCGGTCGGGCACACAGTTTTAATCTGCCAGGAAGTTTTACACAGTTACTCTCTAAATCGTAGCTGTGCGCTTGTGTTCTTCTGTGTTCGTCATCCATTTCCGCCGACATAAGCTGAGGGAAGTACGAATTGTTTTATTTGTATTAATTTAGTGATTTATTTATTCTGGCAAAACAAGGGCTATTTGCCCTGATATTCTACACACAGCGTGGGAAGAAACAACACGCTATAAGGTCAAATCAGGTAGGGAACGTTGAATGGATCAAAATTTTCCAAATGACCGTAGATAGAAAATGCGCCTTTGGGGAGTCATGTCCACAAAACAACAGCCAATCAGCAACGGATGCCTGGAAGTCTGTACGGTGAGCGAATGTGTTTGGTTGTGTCTAGCAGTGTGTTATCACAACACGTCAGGAATTTTTGAGAAGATATGCCATTCATTTCTTCGACAGTGTCAACTCTGCAGCGATGTTGCAACCAGGAACTTCGAGGATTTACTGTAAAACATTGTGATTCGAGATGAAGCGTTTCAATTTCAGTTTTCTTTTTCAACATTGTCGTAGTTCGCACTCACAGATCTACTGTACTTGTGAGAGCACAAGTTCATTCTTCTTCTCTGTACATTATCAAAAGTCAAAACACGTGTCTTTTAGACTTCATTACTAATAATATTCCACCTTACAGCACCACATATGGCCTGTCATACTGTACTTTTTTCTGCAGTATACCTTACTATCTGAACGAATAAACTGCAGTGAGGTACTATATATTCTCATATCTCTAGACATCGAAGGGGAAAGCTGGTAGTCGTCCTGCATGTGATGATAGTATTTATGCTCAGTTTAGCTACTCGTCCAAAGATACACCTTAGTTCTTCATCGTTATCTGACACGGTATTGGGATACTGTCGAAAGTTGTCTCCCATATTACGGTAATGCAAAATATGAGCAACCCCTAACAATTCTCATAGCTGAAGTAGAAACCTCATCTGCATGATTACTATCCATCCCACACACGTAGCGTTGCGTTATCCGGGGTCTAGTCCACTAGTCCAGAAGCTGCAAGAATGTGCCACAAATCGGCGTTAGTCTCGCTAGTTGGTATTTACGCAGAGCTGGTTCAGGATCAGAATCGATCCGTGCACAATAGAGCACTGTGCCAGAAAGTTCCAAAAAGCTACGCGCGAAAATGAGATTTTTCAGGGGTCATACCTTGGGTTCCACTGAGCATGCAAATGAGTGAAGAGTTTAGGATAGCCCTATGCCTAGCGGTCATTTGTAAACCTATCGGAAGAACGGTCGTACTGTAGCTATCCTACACTACCTGGTCAAAACATAAACATCACATATTTCCTCCAGCCCAAGCAGATTGAGCAAACTGGTTGGTTCTTTTCCATTAGGTGTTGTCTAGGATCGGCCTTAGAAGAGAAGTCTTATAAAACACGATTTGTTCGTGATTTCTGGATACGGTGAGTACCAATTGTGGGGTGGCCACTTATATCCTTTCTATTCATGGCATATCGTCGAAATTTTTACCAAATGTTCTCAAGATGATGATGTTGAGGAACCCTATAGAAACATTTTTCGATATCATTATCTTTCACCGAGACTCAGAGGTTCAAAGTCACCGTACTTAGGCACGTAAAATATGAACGCAATATCCGGTCAAATGCGTCTGTATAGTTTTCACAGACTTAGTGAACACATTTTAAGGGTTCTGGAGTCATCGCAAGTGTTCTGAGGTCACCAACTATGTTTTTAGTCGCGATTTTTTCACCAATAAAACTTTGTCATGCGCTTTCTCTGTGTAATGGGAACTTCACGCCTATACAGGCTCTCTTGACCCGGAAATTATCTGTTGGTTCAACCTGTCGGCGTGAGCGCCGTATAAAAAATTATTTTTATCATACGAAATTCTTTGTAATTGTAAATCAAACACCGCACTTTTTTTTTTTTATACTGCTGGTGTAGCCTAAGAATGTTGTGCATTTTTGTGTAAAGTAGCGTCAAGTGATCTTTCAGTAGATGGGAGACGATTTGTTTTAATTTTTACTGTGTGTACTTATTTGTTTATGTGTGTAAAAGTATGTAAATGTGTCGAAGTATATAAATATAGTGTCAAAAGTTTACTGATCTACAGAATTCGTTTTATGCAAGCAGTACACCTTTCTGTAACGGGGAAAAGAAGGGAACCAGCTGAAAAATACTCCTGTCGGAGCATAAAAAAGGCGAATATGCTTCTCTTTAAAAGGCTCTTACAGAAAATGGGGAACCAGCTCCCTCAGTCCTCATTCCACCATCTTTCTTGCCAAAAAGTTTAGCGTGGAAACATATTCGCGCTTTTTTCTGCTGGCAGAGAGATAGTGACAGAGTAAGAGAGAGGTGACAGTGACGGTGGGGACACACACACACACACACACACACACAGAGAGAGAGAGAGAGAGAGAGAGAGAGAGAGAGAGAGAGAGAGAGAGAGAGAGAGAAGGCAATAGCAGTGGGGACCAGAGACTTGAGATAGTGGTGGTCAGTGAGAGACAGTGGCTGCAGTGGGGAAAGAAGTGGATGGAGAAAGAAACGGATGGAGGGAGATAGAAGCAGTGGGAGCGAAAGAGAGAAGATACAGTGGATATGAAAAAGAGATGCGTGTAGACCCTTCACATGCTTGGGGTTTCTGGACCTGCCCCCCTCCCCTCCCCAGAATATGTTCGCATGCAAAAATTTTTTATGTCGAAGGCGGAATGAGGACTATCTGAGTCTTTTAAAGAGGAAAATATTCGCCTTTTTTGTGCTCCGACAAGAGCATTTTTCAGCCAGGCGCCAGTTGCCACAGTCAACTGCAAATTAGGTCAGCGGCCAGTAATGTGACAAGTGATTAGTTTTCATTGTTTGCCTTGTTTCTCTCCGTTGCACGAGTGTCCTAAACTAGATGTGAAAGTACGCAGAAACATTAGATTGTTACTACCCTGCTAAGCAAACCCAATATTGCACGCTAGCGGGTAGCGTGTGAACGTATCCGGAACGGAAACGCCCACCTATTGCTGCCGCAGTCGTATTGTGTGCGCAGACATCGCCCCCTTCCGTGATTGAGGTACAGTTTCGAGAGAAAACCAAAAACGAAAACTGAGCACAGTGATTAGAAGTTCGGAAGAAGCGGCACTCTGGGGGAATGAAAAATTATTGAAAAATCGGAAACACATCAGAAGCACTTATTTACTTGGTCCATAGGAGGCCCAAGTCGAATAAAGAAAACAATAATAAATCAATAGCGTAATATTTTTGTCTGTGTTGATGGCACAGTGTGGTCATCATCGTCGTCTCGCTACTGCACGGGATGGCTCACGGCTTTACGGGAGCATGAACAATGTGATACCCATCTCTTTTATACACTGCGGCCTTCGGCGTCGCCGAACTGAAGCGCAAAACACTCCTTTTTTGTGCGAACTGAATGTGTTTCGCGCTGCTCAGAATGGATGTATCAGCATCTGCAAGCGGTGCAGCGATTTCTCGACTGAATTTTTGTCCGGTTAGGAACGGAGTTGATTTATGACTCTTGCAGAAAGGCGAACAAAAACTCCGCCCGAAGCTGCAGTTGTTAATGAGGTAATCGTGATCCCCCCCAATAGCGAGCTGTTGTCAGCAAAAACATTTCCATTACTTAATGAGCAACTAAATTATATTTGAAAGTGTAACTATCGTGCTCATTACGGTCTTTGTTGCGTCTTCGTGTTGTCTACGTGTAGCGACTGGAAGAATCTGTATTTCATACATTGTAATCTGTACCGTGAATCAGCATCTTTCTTTCGTGGTCACTCAGGGTGAAAAAGCACACAAACTAAGAATGTAGTGGCAGTGTAAAATACATCATTGAGACATTTTATCTCACACTTGAGCTTGCAGTACTTTTTGTCTGCAATTTTCAGTACAAAGCCGCTTCCTTCGCAAAGAAGTGAATCATATACGGATACAGAACGCTGCAGCCAGTAGACTCATTTTTACGTCTGTCGTGTCAAACGCGTTCGTTCTATTATAATGTATCATACTGACTAGCGATACTATGGAATAGATCTTGGTACCGATTTTTCTTAAAACAAGTGTTGGGAACGCGAATTTAATATGATTTGACGTAAAACTTTCAACCACAGTGGCGTAAACTTTGTTTGGGCTGCGACGTCACTTTTTTCTGTCACAGCTCTCTTAAATTTCAGCAGGGGAATTTTGGTAGAGCATCAACAAAATAACGCTCCGTTGTGCTTTATTTTCAAATCAGATGGGATAGGTTTAATTACTTCAGTACACGATAGATAGTGTAGTACCTGACAACAAAATTGAACAATGCTTGTATAAAGTGTTTGCGGACAGCTTTCCAGGACAAATTAGAGAATAAAAAAAACTGTGGTTTCTACGACTGCCTGCGTCGTTTCTGCCATAGAATATCGTCGAAGGATCCAGTTGTCATTCTTGTTGCCGCGACAAGAACACCAAATATATTTTACAGTTGGAGAAGCGTGTACTGTTACGGAGTAAAGTCAAGCACCGACACGCCAGCCGGTAACGAAAGAGAAGAGATGGCTGTGAGAAGACGCCGGCCGACCCCTCTCCAAGACGACCGCCCGATTGGTCGCGGCCCAGTTGAATAGCAGCTTCAAGATTAGCGAGTTCCATAGCAGTATCAACACTAGTCGTTTCGCTTGTACTGTCTAAGTAGCACAGACGTGTGATTGTTTATACTGAAGACGACTGCTTATTATGTATGTCGCTCTTTGCTTGCGACACTTCTGTGTAACTGTCTCTCTTCATTTTGTAATAAAACTCATTAATACGATTTGCTTGAATATTGTCTAGCGAACCGAGTACGCATTCAACTGAGTACGCATTCCTAGACACCCCCTATTTGACGACGAGCATGGAGACAGACAGACATAATATACAGATGTATATCGCTTGGGGCTGTCCACAAAGTTACATTTCACCTATTATTCTTGTCTCTCAATATTTTCTTCTGTAGATGGAGGAAAATGTCTCACTGGCAAAGAATACTATTTCCCTTACAAAAACCCTAGTGAACGTCTCACATTGAAGCTTCCGTTTTAATCGAGGATGTTTCGTTGCTGTAACCATGGAAAGGTGTTGAAGGAGGATCTCCCGCCAGATGTTTCTGTCCGTGAGGAGGAAGGGGAGGAGGAGTGGTGTAACTCGTGTCCCCCCTTCTCATATGTCCAACACTGCTACACAATCCACCTTACGTTGCGTGGTAGAGGGTACTTTCTTTACCACTGCAACTCCCCACCCCCATTTCCTGTTAGAGTCGAGCAGTTGATATGGTCTGCAGGGAGAACGATCGTTAGCAAGCCACCATTTAAGTTCGGCTCTAATTTAACCTTGTGGTCTTTTCGGTAGGTATGCGAAGGATGGTCCGCAGCTGGTGGTCTTGGGGTCGCGTTCTCGCTTCCCGCGCACGGGGTCCCGGGTTAGATTCCCGGCGGGGTCAGGGATTTTCCCTGTCTCGAGATGACTGGGTGTTGTTGTGTCGTCTTCTTCATCATCATCATCATCATCATCATTCATCCCCATTACGGTCGGAGGAAGTCAAAGGCAAATCACCTCCACTAGGAGCTTTGCCTAGTTGGCGGTGCGGCTCTCCCGCATCGTCCCCCTACGCTCCTCGGATCATCATGCGAAGGATGGATATATAAACTGATTCGTCTATGAACGTACTCTCTCGGAATTTTAACAGTAAACCACACCTCGGTGCATAACGCCTCTGTTGTAAAGTATGCCACTGGAGTTGGATGAGCCTTTTCGTGACTAAACGAACCTATGCGGAAACATTCTGCTCTTCTTGATATCTTCTCTATTTCCTCTGTCAGTTCTATCTGGTAAGGATCCCAGACCGACAGCAATACTCAAGTACCGGGCGAACAAGGGTTTTGTGTGATACCTGCTTCGCAGATGGTCTACGCTATCTCAACATTCTTCCAATGTCAACATCTATTTGTACTTACACACTCCGCAAGATTGCAGTCAACTGCAAATTCCTGTTCTCTAATGTTACTCAACTGTGTTTCGTCAAAAGAACGTCTTTCTTGCAGAGATTCCCATTTGATTTCATGAAGCTTATCCAGAACACTCGCGTTTTGGTTGTACCTACTGGTAAAAAATCTAGTAGGACACTTCTGAACTGCTTCGATGTCTTCGATCGCAGTCTAGCATCTGCCTTTCCTACGATAAGTTTTATTTTATCATCCTACTTTTCATCGCACTATACACATACTTTCAAGTATTGAATGGATGTGGCATTTTCCAGTGGATGGAAATTGAGAAATCATACAATAACGGATCTTTTTGCCTATTTGTGCGCGATAGATTCATTACACTGTCCCTGAACCTGTGTTGCTCGCCCTGCATTTCGCTACCTTTTTCTAACCTTGCAACTTCTCTGTGTACGATAATACCATTCGCAGATATCCTCATGGACTTTCGGCGTTATTCACTACGCTATTATGATATATTCTGAAAAACTTGTAAGGATGTCTTAGAAAGAAGAAATCGATACGTTGCGCCGTTCCCGAGTTAATTAGCACTCACGTTAACCAATCATGCCGTTGCGCGCGCAAATTCAAGCGACCCACCATAGAAAACATGCTCTTCGTTTGGTTTCCTAAAATCTAACAAGAGAGCGATACAAATATTGGACATTGGATGGTTGTAAGGATCAAACAAGAGCCAAAGGCTGAGCAGTCCCGTGTGCTATCATCTACGCTGAAACAACTAGTGATACTGTGATAGTAATTGTATCTGGCGGGCCGTTTGAATTTGCGCGCACTCTGGCCTCATTAGCTATCTTCAGTGCTAATTGACTCGGGAACAGCGCAACTATCGAATTTTTTTCTTAATGTGTATTTCTCAGAGCAACCTACCCTCCAACACTCTAACAAGCTTTTCGGACTGTTTCTTGGCGCTCGTATGTATTCCAGGGCCTAAGTCTTGACGTGATGGGGGAGGGGGGGGGGGGGTCGTAATCAATGATCCAGACGACCAATGCGGGACAGTCTACTTCCAATAGCTGGTCTTTTGGTAAGAGGTGAGAGGGAGTATGGTTGGAAGAGACTTAACCTCACAGAAGACACCATACAGGACAGGGAAAATTTCAAGCTACTAAACATTACTGCAGTGTTCTTGTAACTTCTCCTTTGGGAGTATATGCCCAAAGCTCGTTTTACGTCTGAGGATTTCTCTGATACTAACATATCTCCTAGTATATCATTGTGACATCCTTCTACTGTTTTTCTGGGCGTTGAGAGCTAATAAGTTCGTCATTAAGTACCAAAATGCTACAGTCATTCTTCATTCACTAGCGGGATTCGCAGAGCCCCGTCCCCGTACCCTGACAATGTGTCGCCCAACAGTGGTGAGATGCAGAGTTCATTTTGAGATAACCTGTTCTCGGCTGCGGCCGCAGTACACTATCGCCAAGCTCGCAAGCGGCGTTCGCCGTGCTGATTGTGCGAGCATTTTGCGGCTGACGCCTGGGCTCGTGTAGCGGGCCAGGCGCGGCTGCCGGCGCCGTCCGCGCGTTGCTTGCCGATGAGCTGACAGCGTCGTCACGCGGGTTGCCTGCACCTCTGGCGCTCCGTGTCCTCGCCTGCAAGCGCCAGCCTATGTCGGTAGCCGGCAACAGTTTCACTCAAAAACGTACGTACCGGTCGCGTTCTTGCACATCGAAGCAGATAGCATCCACGTGCACGAGTGAATCACATCGTTAGCAAGTCTCTATGCGAGCTCCTTCCGAGCAAGTACTTACACAAGACGGTAATGTCATTTACATCTACTATGGACTACGTTATGAGGATATAATTATATAATACATAATTTTGCGCAAATCGTGAAGTTTGATTACATCTATTACTCGCGTCGATGGTCATCAGGTGCAAGACGTCTTTTACGTGGTTATTATTAATGGAAAGCATTGGTGATTTAGTGCAGCTTCACGTGACGCGCCCAAGAGGTTAGGTTGTGACTTGTACTGTTAACAGTTAAATATATTAGCCACAAAACTTATAGATGTGACATAGCAGTTGGTCTAAAGACATTAAAGGTCTTTATATTACAAGAAGTGCAGTGTGTGTGCTGCATTCTTCCTCTTAAATTTGCACGTGTTCTCAGTGTACAGCAGTTACAAAACCGTCGTTTTATGTAGCAAAGAAGATACATAAGGTTTAAAACCAAAAGAGTTTATCCAGGGTGGTCAGAAATTGTCTAAAAACTTGTAAGGGTGTTGTGTTGGTTGTGCTGAGAAATAATTGTTTAGAAAAAAATTCGGTACGCTGCGCTGTTTCCGAATTAATTAGCATTGAAGTTAGCCAATGGCCTGCCATTGCGTACGCAATTTCAAAGGCCCGCCATATACAATTAATGCCAGGTCTTCTCACAGCGTAGGCACGACACTACTCATCCTGTGGCTCGGGTTCACTCCTTTCCACCGTCCTATGTCCCATTTTTGTATCGCTCTCTTGTTCGGTTTGAGGAAACCAAACGAAGAACCTATTTGGCGACACCGTCTCTGGCAGGCCGCTTGAATTCGAGCGCGCGACGGCCTAATTGGCTATCTTCATTGCTAATTAATTCGGAAACGGCTCAACTTACCGAATTTTTACTTCACAATTATTTTCCTGCACAACTTACCCTGCAATACTTACAAACTTTTCAGACTGTTTCTGACCATCTTGTATAACAAAGTCAAGGAAAACATTATATACATTTCTTGTGTTATTGTGGCACAGTGAGAAGGAGAATATTTTATGTGTATTTAACAACAGCAGTAACTGATTAGACTACTTCTACTGTTAAAAATGTCTGTTAATGCAATGAAATGAAATATGTAGTCCATAAAGCCATGTTTCATCTCAATACAATTTCTAACAGTGCCGTTGTATTATGCTCATAAGTAGTTTAGTTTAATCAATTCCTACTGTTATTAAATTTATATAAAACCCCACCTTTTAACTGTGCTTTAACTATACAACACTTGTACATGCATGTCTTAATGAAGTACAAGGGGTGTTGTTCCGCCTGTCCGGAAGTTCTTTCGATTTTACTTCACTTTGGCGACTTGTGGGCCGTTAACTCACTCCAGCAATCCTGCCGCGGAAAGGGGACCTATAGCTTAAAGTGGCAACCAAACCACTTGTCGTTCCTGACATATGTTCACATCACTGAGAGGTGAAGGCTAGCGTAAAGGCAGACTGAAGAATCCCCGTTTCTGATCGGAGACTACCAAATCCGACAAGTTTGCTATGATTCTGTTATGTAAACTCTTTGGTTTTAGACTACAGAGAGAGAGAGAGAGAGAGAGAGAGAGAGAGAGAGAGAGAGAGAGAGAGAGAAAGGAACTTCTTTGCTACATAACAACATTTGGAGACTGATGTATTATGAGTTTGGGCGCATTTCAGCGGCAGAATGTAGCACACTTACTGCACTTCTTAATAACTCTAGACCATCTTTTATGTCACATCAATAAATTTTTTACTAATGCACTTTATTATTAACAATTCAAGTTACAACCGAACCTCTTGGTTACCTCATATGTTGCTGCATGAATTCTCCAAGGCTTACCCAATAGACACGGGATCCCAGGTAGATGCCGTGTTTCTTGACTTCCGCAAGGCGTTCGATACAGTTCCCCACAGTCGTTTAATGAACAAAGTAAGAGCATATGGACTATCAGATCAATTGTGTGATTGGACTGAAGAGTTCCTAAATAACAGAACGCAGCATGTCATTCTCAATCAATGGAGAGAAGTCTTCCGAAGAGTGATTTCAGGTGTGCCGCAGGGGAGTGTCGTAGGACCATTGCTGTTCACAATATACGTAAATGACCTTTTGGATAACATCGGAAGTTCACTGAGGCTTTTTGCGGATGATACTGTGGTATATCGAGAGGTTGTAACAATGGAAAATTGTACTGAAATGCAGGAGGATCTGCAACGAATTGACGCATGGTGCAGGTAATGGCAATTGAATCTCAATGTAGACAATGTAATGTGCTGCGAATACATAGAAAGAAAGATCCCTTATCATTTAGCTACATTATAGCAGGTCGGCAACTGGAAGCAGTTAATTCCATAAATTATCTGGGAGTAGGCATTAGGAGTGATTTAAAATGGAATGATCATATAAAGTTGATCGTCGTTAAAGCAGACGCCAGACAGATTCATTGGAAGAATCCTAAGGAAATGCAATCCGAAAACAAAGGAAGTAGGTTACAGTACACTCGTTCGCCCCCTGGTTGAATACTGCTCACCGGTGTGGAATCCTTACCGGATAGGGTAGATAGAAGAGATAGAGAAGATCCAACTGAGAGCAGCGCGCTTCGTTACAGGATCATTTAGTAATCGCGAAAGCGTTACGGAGATGATAGATAAACTCCAGTGGAAGACTCTGCAGGAGAGACGCTCAGTAGCTCGGTACGGGATTTTGTTGAAGTTTCGAGAACATACCTTAACCGAGGAGTCAAGCAGTATATTGATCCCTCCTACGTATATCTCGCGAAGAGACCATGAGGATAAAATCAGAGAGATTAGAGCCCACACAGAGGCATACCGACAATCCTTCTTTCCACGAACAATACGAGACTGGAAGAGAAGGGAGAACCGATAGAGGTTCTCAAGGTACCCTCCACCACACACCGTCAGGTGGCTTGCGGAGTATAGATGTAGATAACGACCATGTAAAAGAAATCTTCCATTTGGTACTGGTAATTAGCGATCGAAACGTGCTGTGAATGGAATAAAACTTCATGACTAACGGAGAATTGTGTTTTTTTCAGAACAGCAGCATGTACCCGCGGGATGTGGTTAGAGTGGTGTAGCATCTACCACGCGGACTTGTACGATGTACGACTGCGCCCTCCATTCACAAGCGGAATCTGGGCAGATTACGGCCGTCCTCATACTGAATCGTTCTTATCGTCTCTGGTGCTTGAAGGGCGAATGAAAAAGTGAGAAGGAACACTACTCAACACTTCGGCAGCAGCATGCATACTGTATTGACCTAGCCTATACCGGACCGCTAGACGTCAGGATGGGTGGTAGAGATGGTGAGGGAGAGAGCAGACTTACGCCAGGAAGTACAGTGAGGCAGTGGTAGTATTTGGCAAATCCCGCAGCCGCTACCCAACAGTTAAGCGCGTCTCGCCGGAGTTCAATGAGTCAGTCAGCAGGCAAGTAGTCAGCCGTCATTCACCATCAACGGTAAGTCGTGGTTTCTCTGGAACTCCGCGTCATTCTCTGGTTCAAGATGCAGACAGAATAGGGGCACTAATGAATGCCTTCGAGCTCCTGAGCTCGATTATTTATACTCTTATAGCTGCGCTTCTGACGTAGTAGTAGTGGATATCTACGAGTAAATTTGCTTCGTATTACCAGTCCTGTCAGCTTTTCCTAGCTTTCTTTGCCCCGAGTACGTGATGCTAGGCCTGGTTAAATTTGCAACGTGTGAGTTTCTCGGTAGCAAGCAATTGCCCGAGTTAAAATATTACTTCCCTCTTGGTCATACCGTATTAGCTGCACCATGCGCTCGACCGTTGACCGCTATCGCAAACTGCCGTCTGCCCGGCGTCTTTTGTCGCAAGGTTCAAGATCCAGTGGCGTAACTGACTAGAACATCGGCCAGACTGACGTCTACCGTCTCGCTGCGGTAGGAAAAAACTTAAAAAATTCGCATTCGTGCGCCGAACTTTCCCGGGGCGCTGCAATACTCCATAAGGCGCTGTGCAATGATTGACGAAGGGTATTTCTAACCAATACTGTCGACATTGTCCCTGCCCATTCGCATATAGAATGGGCTGAAATGTCTATATGACTGTGCAGAACAGTTGCAATGTTTTCCTTGAGTATCAGTTTTTTTTTATAGTTAGGCAAGAGGATTTCGATGGAACAATGTCACATTTCTTCCAGAGGTTCTCATTTACGTCAGTCTGTGGGCTTCACCGACGTATTACGACCCAGAAGTTAATCAGTCCGAGCGAGGTGGCGCAGTGGCTAGCACACTGGACTCGCATTCGGGAGAACGACGGTTCAATCCCGCGTCCGGCCATCCTGAGTTAGGTTTTCCGTGGTTTACCTAAATCGCTCCAGGCAAATGCCGGGATGGTTCTTTTGTAAGGGCACGGCCGATTTCCTTCGCCTTCCTTCCCTAATCCGATGAGACGGATGACCTCGCTTTCTGGTCTCCTCCTCCAAAACAACCCAACCCAGAAGTTAACCACTAATGTTATAATCAGATACTGTCTATTTTTTCTGTTAATTATGTGCATTATGCTGCGTTTATCCACATCCAGAACTGCAGTTCATTACATGAAATGGAAATTCCGTCAAATTATTTGTGCATTTCCTTAAGATCGCTGACGCTAGCGTCATTGCACTCGCGGTTGGGAAGAAGGCGGTTGGAATCCTTCTCCGGTCATCGATAACTGTTTTCCGCGGTTGAGACGGAATTCCTTTCGATCCTTCCACTGTGCGATAACGTGTTCTTTATGATCGCGTTGTCTACGGGACATTAACCGCCAATCTGCCGTCCTTCCAGGATTGCGAGTACCCGCCCACAATACTTACCTGCAGTCTACACCTGTGAACAATGTGAGAGTGCCAATGCCCGTATTTGATAAATTGTTTGTGTGTGTTTAGAATATAAATGCTGCTCCTATGCTTCCTTGGCCCTCATCAGATGTTAATTTCGTTTCTGTTTTACGTACTCCATCCAGTATAACATACTGCAGTCGATGAGACTGTCTGAATCTTGTAGGGATGTATGAAACCAACTGCAGTTGACATCCTACCAGATAGTTAGAATAGTCCCCCCCCCCCTCCCCATTAGAAGGGCCGTTGCTGACGATGCGGAGAGGGTGAAGCAGATCAGTGCTCCCCGTCAACCCCCATATTATTATCAATCTGCAGCAGATTGAAATCGAAAAGTAGCTTCATCGTTTTCACGTCAACCAGTGGAGAGAGCACCGGGGTTTAACCACATCACCAGATGGAAGAGTAAGCGGCCGCCAGATATCCCTGCAAAGGAAACGATATGCCCTTCCCTGTCCGCTCAATCGTCTTAGGCTGGGCGTCATCTCGTTTGCAAGAGCAACACGCAAAAATGGTGCAACCTTCCAGCTGATGGAGACATGTCCTGCGACTGCGGAACAACTCAAGATCCGGGCCACTTGCTCGTGTGGCGTCTTCTGGAACAACCTTGAACAACACAGAACTAAATCGAGGCACATAACAAAGCCACTGGAGTTGCGGCGTCCTGGAAATGCTGACCAACACGGAAATAAAATGAATGACATACTGAGTCCTGCTTGCGAGAGGTAGTCATAAAGTTTAAACTATCACGTCGCAAAAAATAAAGTTTGGTGTTTTTTTCCAGCTACATGTCTATAGCCGTGGAACATGTTGAAGACCCTGCACCATAGTACCGTAGCACGCCTCTAGTAGAAGAGTTAAATAAAATGGCGCAACCCATCTCCATTCTATCAATGGGCTGTGAAAATTGGTTTTGACTTGTCTGTCGCGGGTATTTCATTGTGTACCAGGACTGCAGACGTGTACGTGCAAAAAAAGAAAATTATTTTTTGTATCCCGCCTGGAAGGCGACGCGTGGGTCTGCTCCTGAAAACTGAAGAGTAGGCCGAATGTAGAAAACTAGGAGTAGCAGGTGAGGTAGAACTCTCGGTAGTGCAGTGTGAATTTAAAGTCACCTTTACTTTAGCAAGAAGATGAATACATAACTTTGCACTGAGGAGCACGTAGGTGCGAAGCCGGATGTCTCAAGCTCACAGAAATAAACAAGTAAAATCTGTAGTGGCTCGCCCACTATGCAATAGAAACAATGTTGCTTGGTAGTCTACTCGGAAGGAAGTGGGCTGAATCTGGCGCGGCACTCGTAGAACTTCACAGGACCGGCTAGAGGGCGCTGTCGTCGGTGTCGTAGTGCCAACCTACGAACTTGCACCTACGCCGTGGCATCGTAGCTATCGATACCACATTATTAGCTGAGTAACTTTTATTTTTCGACTTCGTAAACCCGAGTGTTGTCTGGTATGTACGAGGGGCGTTCAGTAAGTAATGAAACTACTTTTTCCCTGAAAGTAGGTTGGTTTTATTCAGGATTCCAGTACAACGTATTACTGCCTACTCTTTTGTCTACAAAACCCTGTTTTTTAACACAATCTCCGTTCAATGCGATGGCCTTACACACCATTACTCGGACGGCCTGTATGCGCGCATGGAACCACTCTGCAGATCGTCATTGGTGCCAACGTCTTGT
This sequence comes from Schistocerca cancellata, assembly GCF_023864275.1. Lineage (NCBI taxonomy): Eukaryota > Metazoa > Arthropoda > Insecta > Orthoptera > Acrididae > Schistocerca > Schistocerca cancellata. Next base: position 422,414,393 of record NC_064633.1, read on the forward strand.
TGTATCAGTAACCTGCCCATCATCCATGTACTGCTTACCGCAGAGTGCATCCTTCACTGAGCCAAACACATGGAAGTCGGAAGGTGCGAGATCCGGGTTGTATGTAGGGTGGATGACGAAGAAACATCCAACGAAGTTTTGCGAACTCCCCTTAGGTGCATAGACTTGAGTGAGTGACGTCTTGCGTTGTCATGGAGAAGGAGAAGTTTTTTTCTCTTTTTGTGGCAACGAACACGCTGAAGTCGTTTTCTCAATTTTCTGACGGAAGCAACATACACTTCACAGTTGACCGAGAGGGAGAACATCAAACAGTATAACCGCTTAAGGTACGAAAATCCCGTCGCCATGACTTTACCGACTGAAGGTGCAGCTTTGAGCTTTTTCTTCGGAGGAAAGTTCGTGTGGCGCCACTCCATGGATTGCCGTTTTGTTTCCATCTCGAAGTGATGAACCCAAGTTTCATCGCCTGTGACGATATTCGAGAAAAAATTGTCATGATCAGTCTCGTAACGCGCAAACGATTCCGCACAGGTGGTCCTTCGTTGTTCTTTATGGTCTACCGTTAGGCGCCGAGGCACCCAGCAGGTACACACCTCTGACTAACCCCAACTGGTGGACGAATGTGTCAACACTACCAACAGAGACGTCCAGTTTAGTAGCGAGATGTTTGATTGTGATCCGTCGATCACCTCGAATGAGTGTGTCCGGTCGTTCCAACATCGTAAGAATGAGAGGTGAGTGCGGCCGGCCGGCCAGTACGCGGAACATTGGAATGGTTTGCGCGACTCTTGTTGCGTCGATGAAAGTTGCCTCGCCCAACGACTCATCGTGTTTTTGCTCACTGCCAGGTCTCCGTAGACGTTATACAAGCGCCTATGAATATCTGCGATGCTCTTGTTTTCCGCCAAAAATTTTAGTGACAGATCTCTAGGTGGAACGCACCTAGTTTACAGACACCATTCTGAAGAGTACGTATAGCACCGTCTCTTATCGTAACTTCATGAAACTATAGGGGCAATATTTCACAACGTCCTCTAACAAATTCTGATTTTTTTCAACCGAAATTGGTCGGGAAAAAATGTGTTGCATTACGTATTGAACACCCCTCGTATATATAGCTGCAGAATGTCAGTACGAGAGTGTTGCAATAATACCGAAAATCTGTACATTGAGTTGACATATTACATACATATATTACTATCTTTCGCGTAAAATAACAAGTGTTCTCGAACAAGATTTCAAAACACGTTGGGCAGACGTCTCCACCTTCCCCCTCCTCTTCCCAAATCTTCAATATCTCGGGAATAGGAGAACTCTGATTATCCCTCCAATGTAGAGTTCTTTGCACTCGGGCATTCAGCGGCTGAAGCAATGTGGGACGAGTAACAGACAACCAGTGCGCGGGAAAGTTTTAAGAGCTGCTGAGCAACACCAAACTCCAGGGATACGCTCGTCATACTTGATCCTTTCTCTAGTTTCCAGATGACTCTTCACACACACACACACACACACACACACACACACACACACACACACACACACACACACACACACACTCCCGCGCGCGCCTTTTGCCGTTCCGTCAACTGCTTCGTGCTGCAGGGCCAGCCCCTTTTGGCGCTATAATCGCCCTGACCTCATGCAATGTAATGTCCAACTTTTTGCGCATGTCTGGGAGACCTCTGCTCCCGCACTTTTTCACTTCCATCGAGTAGTTGATGTTAGAAGGTGCAACAGGTCTACCAAAGAGACTGCTTACACTACGCTTGTCCGCCCTATTCTGGAGTACTGCTGTGCGGTGTGGGATCCGCATCAGGTGGGACTGACGGACGACATCGAAAAAGTACAAAGAAGTGCAGCTCGTTTTGTATTATCGCGAAATAGGGGAGATAGTGTCACAGACATGATACGTGAATTGGAGTGGCAATCATTAAAACAAAGGCGTTTTTCGTTGCAACGGGATCTTCTCATGAAATTTCAATCACCAGTTTTCTCCTCCGATTACGAAAACCTTCTGTTGGCACCCACCTACACAGGGAGAAATGATCGTCACGATAAAATAAGAGAAGTCAGGGCTCGCACGTAAAAATTTAAGTGCTCGTTTTTCCCGCGTGCCGTTCGAGAGTGGAACGGTAGAGAGACAGCATGAAGGTGGTTCATTGAATCCTCTGCCAGGCACTTTATTGTGAATAGCAGAGTAATCACGTAGATGTAGATGTTATCTTACTTCATCTATCCCGTCCTCAAGTTTCACAGAGCAGTGTACATTGGTTTCTCTAACTACTTGTCTGTGGTTTGTGGCTTTCTGCCTGTCCCTTTCTAATATCATTTATCATGGCAACTGCAATAATTGTAGTACGAAATGTCTGCACGGTCAGCGGGCAGAAATTGCAACACTCAGGAAAGCTGACACATCTACATCTAACCACATTTACTTCTAAACTCTGAAAACCACTGTGAAGAGCAGGACAGAGGGTACTTCTTATTCCACCAGTTACTAGGGCTTCTTCCAGTTCATTCATGTACGGAGGGTCGGAAGAACTACTGCTTAAATGTGTCTGTGTGGCTGTAACGTGATCCGTGCAGGAGCAATATGTAGCGACGTAGAGGGTTATATATTTTCAGACTCCTCACTCGAAGCTGGTTCTCCTAGCTTTGTAAGTAGGCTTCCACAGAATAACTTGCATCTACTGTCAGGTGTCTGCCAACTCAGCTTTTCCAATACCATCACACACACTCTCACGGGTCAAGCGAACCAGTGACCATATTACCCTTCTCTAAGTACTATGTTCCCCTTGCTAGTCCTCTTTAGAAGGTCTTTCGTCATCGGGTGAAGGGGATACAGTGATCTGTATTATTTGTAATTTTTTTTGCTTAATAAACATCTCTTCAAAATAACAGCACTACGATGTGATTATTAATATTTACCACCATCCCTCTGACTTTCGGCCAGAGAGGCTATGACATAGGCAGACCTCAGCATTGGTATGTGTTTACTTTTGATCTTTATCACTGTTCCGATACCTCAACTTCTTGTTTTTTATATACAAGTTTCCCCTAAATCAGACCTGTAAACGGCGCCCTTGTAGCACAGGGCGAGGCCGCGACTGCCGCCGGACGCTGCGGCTCCTCAGGAATGCCCTTCGCCGGAAGTCTGCCGCGTGTCCCTAGACGTCTGCCGCAGCCCCTCCCCCTGGTCTTCCATCACCCTGCGCACCGGCCGCGCTCTTGAATTATGCATCGCAAATAGGCGCCAGGGCCGCCGCCCCCACGTCCAGTGGCTTAAGCTATGTATGCAGGTCCCACTACAAATTGTGTGATTATGTTGGCAATATACGGCGCTGCCACTGCAAGGATTAGGTACTCATGCAGTGGTTGTTATTTGAATAATAAACTCTGAAGTGTTAGCGACGAATGTCAATGTTCGTATTTGGACATGGTTCGTGTTTACCACAGCACTGTTTTGGTCGGCGCTATCATAGCACAGTACGTTAAAGTGTCTGCCGTCTGTAATGTTACTGTAATTTCTGTTTTTAATCCGGACTCAGAGCTTAAGATGAGACGACTGGTATATATTGCACAATACTGGCCATTAAAATTGCTACACCAAGAAGAAATGTAGACAAACGGGTATTTATTGGACAGATACATTATACTAGAACGAACATGTAATTATATTTTCACACAATTTGGGTGCATAGATCCTGAGAAATCACTACCCAGAACAACCACCTCCGGCCGTAATAACGGCCTTGATACGACTGGGCATTGAGTCACACAGAGCTTGGATGGCGTGTACAGGTACAGCTTCAACACGATACCACAGTTAATCAAGAGTAGTGACTGGCGTATTGTGACGAGCCAGTTCCTCGGCCACCATTCACCAGACGTTTTCAGTTGGTGAGAGATCTGGAGAATTTGCTGGCCAGGGCAGTAGTCGAACATTTTCTGTATCCAGAAAGGCCCGTACAGGACCTGCAACATGCGTTCGTGCATTATCCTGCTGAAATGTAGCTTTTCGCAGGGATCGAATGAAAGAGCCACGGGTCGTAACACATCTGAAATGTAACGTCCACTGTTCAAAGTGCCATCAATGCGAACAAGAGGTGACCGAGACATGTAACCAATGGCACCCCATACCATCACGCCGGGTGATACGCCAGTATGTCGATGACGAATACACGCTTCCAATGTGCGTTCGCTGCGATGTCGCCAAACACGGATGCGACCATCATGATGCTGTAAACAGAACCTGGGTTCATCCGAAAAAATGACGTTTTGCCATTCGTGCACCCAGGTTCGTCGTTTACTACACCATCGCAGGCGCTCTGTCTGTGATGGAGCTTCAAGGGTAACCGCAGCCATGGTCTCCGAGCTGAAAGCCCATGCTGCTGCAAACGCCGTCGAACTGTTCGTGCAGATGGTTGTTGTCTTGCAAACGTCCCCATCTGTTGACTCAGGGATCGAGACGTGGCTGCACGATCTGTTACAGCCATGCTGATACGATGCCTGTCATTTCGACTGCTAGTGATACGAGGCCGTTGGGATCCAGCACGGTGTTCTGTATTACCCTCCTGAACCCACCGATTCCATATTCTGCCAACAGTCATTGGATCTCGTCCAACGCTAGCAGCAGTGTCGCCATACGATAAACCGCAATCGTGATAGGTTACAATCCGACCGTTATCAAAGTCGGAAACGTGATGGTACGCATTTCTCCTCCTTACACGAGGCATCACAACAACGGTTCACCAGGCAACGCCACTTAACTGCTGTTTGTGCATGAGAAATCGGTTGGAAACTTTCCTCATGTCAACATGTTGTAGGTGTCGCCACCGACGCCAACCTTGTGTGAATGCTCTGAAAAGCTAATCATTTGCATATCACAGCATCATCTTCCTGTCGGTTAAATTTCGCGTCTGTAGCATGTCATCTTCGTGGTGTAGCAATTTTAATGGCCAGTAGTGTATGTTTTCCAACATTCTTACCGACTTTGTAAGTAATTACGTTTATCAAATGAAATCTCGTTATGCCTTGCACTTTGTTATCGATACGTTATTGGTTTGTTTTCACCTTGTGATCTCTATAGTAAAAATCAATAAATAACAATAACTTCCAAGAAGTTACGACAGGGGAGCCCAGTATACATTACATCTGATCAAAAGTATCCGGACACCTATTAATGGAAACTAATATGGTGTGAGTCCATCCTTCGCCTTTATGATGGCTTGAACTCTGCTGAGGTGTCTGAATGTCTATGGAGGAATGACGGTCCATTCTTCCTCAAGAGCCGAAGCCAGAAGAGGTATTTATGTTGGACACTGGGTTCTGGAGTTAAGCGAGGTTCTAAGTCGTCTCAAAGGTTTTCCATTGGCTTAAAGTTCAGGACTCGGAGAAGCCAGCCCATTTCAGGAATGTCGCTGTCTTCTAACCACTGCCTCGCCGTTACTGCTTTATGACAAGGGCATTGTCATGATGATACAATCATCGTCTCCGATCTTCTCCTCTACTGTACGCCGTACACTGTGCTGTAAAATACTTTCATATATTTCCGGATTTTACGTTTTCGTAAGTGCATTCAGAGGATCACGGTGTAACCACAAAACCGCCCCCATATCGTAAAGTAACAACACTTGTTCGTACTTCACTGTTGGTAATACATATGACGACAGGTAATGTTCTCAGGCATTTGCCAAACCCAAACCCTTCCATCGGATTGTGACCGAGCGAGGTGGCGCAGTGGTTAGCACACTGGAGTCGGATTCGGGAGGGCGACGATTGTGTGATTTCCCTAAATCACTTCAGGCAGATGTGAGGAATCCGTCTCTAATGACTTCGTAGTCGATCGGATGTTAAACTCTAATATATATATATAAATTGTCACAGGGTACAGCGTGTTTCATCACTCCAAATTTCTGGATTCCAGTCAGCCACTGTCCAGTGGTGACGCTCTCTGCACTTAGCAGTGACTACAGAAACGTATGGCTTTTGAGGAGCTGCTCGTCCACCTTACCACACGACTCTTTTTAACTCCTTACTCACAGCCATTGTGATGACTGGCCAGCTGGTGGAACTTTGGAACTTACACTGATTCCTTTCATTGATATGATTTTTTTACAAGCACCATCTGTAATGCTCGGCCGTCCCTGTCCATCAGTACACAAGGTCTGCCTGTCCTTGGTATACTGTGGTTCTTTCGCGTTTCCTCTTCACAGTCAGATCACCAACAGTCGACTTGGGCAGCTTTACAACGCTTGAAATATCCTTGATGGATATGTTACTCGGGTGACATCCAATGACTAAGCTACATTCAAAGTCGCCGAAATCCTCTGACTGATACATTCTCATTCTACTGTTTTGTTTCTCTACTGACAATATCTGCCTCCCCCCCCCCCCCTCCTTTTTTATATTGGTAGGATCGCCACTCGTGTCAAGTAACGGCCAATTCCATGTTACATAGTCCGAATATTTTATATCAGATAGTATATTTCTTCTCGTCCGTATCGTTTATAGCCCCTGGTTGACCTCCATCTAAAGCTACATCGTATTCAGCGAATAAAAGTATTGTATTCAGGCAGGCTTGTAACTACTGAACTACGAGAAACGTTCAATAGTTATGCAACACACTTTTTACGGCCAATTTCGGTTTAAAAAAATGGGAAATTTGTTGTGGGACATCGTGGAATACTCCCGCTTCAGCTCCTATAGTTTCATGAAGTTCGGACAGGTGGTTGCGCTATACGTAGCCCTCAAAATGGCGTCTGTAACCGAGGTGCGTTCCAAGCAGAGCTGTCACTGAGTGTCTTTTGGCGGAAGACCAGAGCATCGCAGATATTTATACACGCTTGGAGAATGTATACGGAGACCTGGCAGTGAGCAAAAGCACGGTGAGCCGTTGGACGAGGCGTCTTTCATCATCACAAGGCAGCGCAAACCTGTCCGATGTCCCGCGTGCCGGCCGGGCGCACTCACAATCCTGTAATGTTGGAACGTGCGGACAGTCTCATTAGCAGTGATCGACGGATCACAATCAAATATCTCGCAACTCAATTGGACGTCTCTGTTGGTAATGCTGACACACTCATCCACCAATACTCAAAGGTGTGTGCCCGCTGGATTCCTCGCCGCCTGGCAGACCACCATAAAGAGCAACGAATATTATGATTGGCTTTTGGGGCGCTCAATTGCGTGGTCATCAGCACCAGTACATAGTCCCAATTTTTGCGCATTCCAATTTTTTCACACTCCAGTCTAGTCACTGTCACGAAATCATGATGATGATGATGATGATGACAACACAAACCCCCAGTCCCCCGGCAGAGAAAAAGAGCAACGAAGGACCACCTGTGCGGAATTGCTTGCGCGTCACAAGACTGATCGTGACAATTCTTTGTCGAACATCGTCACAAGCGATGAAACATGGTTTCATCACTTCGAACTGAAAATAAAACATGGAGTGGCGCCACACCACCTTTCCCCCGAAGAAAAAGCTCAAAGCCGCACCGTCATCCCGTAAAGCCATGGCGGCCGCCTTCTGGGGCTCAGAAGCGGTTATTCTGTTTGATATGCTCGCTTTCATGGTGCACCTATGGTATCTGAAGTGTATTTTGCAGCCCTTAGGAAACCGAAGACAAGACCAGAGCATGTTCGTCACCACAAAAATGTAAACGAACTTCTCTTTTCGGGAGCAGCTCACAAAACTTCATTGGACTGTTCTCTCTCATCCAACTTCCAACTCGGGTTTCGAACCTTTCGATGCAGCCGTTTGGCCCTATGAAGGATGCACTCCACGGACAGCAACACATGGAAAATAGTGAGGTTACTGACGCAGCATGGCGTTGGTTTCGATGTCGACCAGAAGAGTGGTTCCACGCGGGCTTAAAAGTCGTCACATTAAACTGATATTATGTTGAAAAATAGGATTTTACAGCCATAATAGTGGGGAATAATGAGGTGCATTGTAATCCTGAATAAATCAATCTGCTTTCAGTGAAAGAAATGATTTTCATTACTCATTGAACGCCCCTGTATAACGTAATTGACGTGATCCTCGTTATCTAAAATGCTGCGCTCAAGTTAGCAGTATTAGGACATTGCCATCTTGCGGCTATTCGCAGTAATAACAGTTCTAGCAGGAGCAGCGAAAAGAGGGGAGAGTGGACCGCGAGCAGAGCAAGACGGCGGGAGCGCCGGTTCTCGGCACCGCATGCGGCCAATGTCCGCCAGGGGGCGCGCGCGCGCCGCAGTTCTGCTGGCAGGGCACGCTGCGGCCGCGACCGCTGACCCAGCCCCCTGGAGGCCGCGATTCCGGGAAAACACGAGCAGAGCTAACCGCTGCTTTGAACGAGATGACCACAAGGCGCCTGCGGCCTTTTTACAAGACCATCCAGAAATACTCAGTCAAAAAATGTTCTCTCTTCATTAAGCAATATTGCCAGCTCTAGCTTGCAACTGCGCCACAAAGATACTGTCACGGTCGCCAAATCTTCTGTTCTCCACAGATTTAAATTTAATAAAAGCAACTGTCATATTACGCTAGTTCTTTGATGCAGGGGTGGACAAAAATATGGAAAAACCACAAACGCAACAAATTACCATGCCTAACACAGTGTAGGAAACCTTTGGCATTCAAATAGGCTTCCAGTCGTTTCGGAAATGATAAATACAAGGGCATATTTTACCGTTCTTCCTGCAAAAGAGTGGCAAGTTCAGGCAACGATGATGAAGGGGGTGGCGATCACGCACTCTTTGTCTCCAAAGTAGATCACAAAGGCTCAATAATTGTGATATATGATTTGTGGTGGCGAGGGGAGATGTGAAAATCCATCCTCGTGCTCACAAAACCAGTCTTGCACGACGTGAGCTGTGCGAACACTGCCCCTGTCTTCTTGAAATACAGCATCACCATTGGGGAACAGACGGGGATGGACTCGGTCAGCCAAAATGGCCATATAATCCTTCGGAGCAATTTACCTTGCAGAATAACCTTGGCACCCATGGAATACCACGATATTGCTATCCACTTTATCACCTAACCCCCGCCATGCTCCACTCTTGGCACGTAAACTCGGCCAGAAGTTGAAAGCAGTGTGAAACAAGACTCATCCGACCAGACGACAGTCTTCTATTTTCCAACAGTCCAGGTTTTATGACTTCGGCACCACGTCTTTTGCGGGCGAATGCTCTATCGACAGTGCTGTCCAAGTCCGCAGCTCGTGGTCTTGCGGTAGCGTTCTCGCTTCCCACGCACGGGGTCGCGGGTTCGATTCCCGGCGGGGTCAGGGATTTTCTCTGCCTCGTGATGACTGGGTGTTGTGTGTCTTTCATCATCATTGACTTGCAAGTCGCCGAAGTGGCGTCAGCTAGAAAGGACTTGGAATTTCGGCGGCCGAACACCCCGCATGGGGTCTTCCGGCCAACAACGCCGTACGATAATTTCATGTCAGTGCTGTCCAAGCAAGACTCACGACCCGCCCTCACAGTTCTTCACGATCCGCCCTCACAGTTCTACATGCACCAGTATCTCATCTCCTACCTTCCACATTTCACACTTCACCTGCATACCTTGCGGGAATAGCACTCCTGAAAGAGAAAGGATATTGTGGAGAGATGGCTTAGCCACAGCCCGCAGGAAGATAATTTATTCTGGAAGCAGTCCCCCCAGGCTGTAGCTAAAAAGGAGGCCACACAGCAGCCGGATTTTTGTAATTTCATATATTTGTAGTACGTGAAGTTCTTATCTTAAAAATCAATATCCCAAAGCAGTTCGACGCAACTCTCAAAAATTCTCGAGCAAATCGACTTTGAAGTTTCCTGGGCGTCTTTATTTCACTCAAATTAGCACAATATTTTGATTGGCTGGATTGCTCTGTAGTAGAATGCTTCCCTCTTAAATGAGTGTTCCTGGTTAGATTCCTTGCTGACACAAATTTTTAAACAAAGGTGCATGTTCTGCGAACATTTCCGTGAAGCGTAACATACAGATGAAAAAAAAGGGTAGCGAACCGTGCCAAGGCGCCTTAAACCACGCGGCTGGACCATCGTGCAACTCTCCTATACGGTAGTGCATTCTACCCACAGGCTTCATGTAATGCTCGATAACGTTCTGATGCGTTTTTGCCTCGGACAACCTCGATATTAATCCACGAACGTTGATCACCTTTTAAAAGCATGCTTTAGAGCAGTGAAATTGCCACTCTTCACTTCATCACAACAGAGCCGCAACATTGTCAACTGGATGCCACTCAAATGTACGCTACAGTGCCACTTGACCGCTGCGAATGTCTGAACTTTGTTGTCACCACTTTTACAGCCCTCTTACAGCAGGAAGCTGGGATAACGTGAGGCTATTCTTCCAATTTCAGACTTCCAATCCCTTTGCAAACGCGATTGATAGTATTAAAGCATTTAACTCGCATGTGTTGCTGAGCGATCAGCGTGCTGTTTTGCTGTAAGCAGGATCTGGGTTCGAGTCCTGACATTTGTGTTACGGGTCTGTATCAGTGTGCACTTGCCCTCGTAACGACCACCTTCACCAACTGGGATATACTTCAGCTAATTTAATGTACGTGAGTCCTCTTCTTTGTCATACGGGATGATTTTACGAGATGACTCGGTTCAAGCAGAAAACATAATTTCCGACAGTGAGTACACCTTTTGGACGCTAAGGGGAAGGACTAGAAATCTTTGCTCGGAAGACATTTACGCTCCACTGCAGAAAAGGGATAACATTTTGTTTAAAGAACCCACCCTGCCAATTGCTTGACGGTTTTTAGAAAAACCTATACTAGGCTTAGTTTTTGTGTAAGTGGACCTAGTAGGCTGATGCAGTGTGTCTAAGGCAAGCTATTGAGACCCACTTTGTCGGTCGCCGTGAATCATCTTGCTGGAATGCGCGGACGTGCAACTATTCCTCGTAGGCTCTGACACATGCTTACAGATGTTCCTGGACAAACAGCTACGCCTTTAATGTTCCATTGTGGACGAGAACATAGCACATTATAGTACGGCGCCTCTTCCCCCCCCCCCACACACAGACACTAAGGTGATACATTATTCACATTATGAGAGTATACCTTCCAAGAACAATCAGGCAAAATATTAGTTCGTTCTACATACAGCGATGGGCAAATCAGAGGGCACCGACAATCGTTTTCTCAAAGCACCACCTACATCTACACCTATTCTCCGCAAGCCACCTCATTGTATATGGTGGAGGGTACTTTGTGTAACATTGTCATTTCCCACCACTACCAACAACACCACCCTCCCAAGCCGCACCTTCCCCCTTTTCCTGTTAAAGGTGCGAATGATACCCAGGAAGAACAAGTAATAGTAAGTTTCAGCATGAGCTCATTCTCTCTAATTTTACCTTCATGTTCTTTTCGTAAGTTATACGCAGGTGGAGTCAATACATTGTCCAACCACATTAATGTGAACACCTCTCAAAAGTCTGAATAACCACCTTTCGCTGCGCGGGCCGCTTTGAGACGTGCAGGAAGAGTGTCATTGAGTTTCTAGAAGTTACCGACAGGCATGTCCAGCATAGCCGACTCCAGTGTTGTGGCCAGCTGCGCTAGGTTTCCCGGTTCAGGATTCATGGGCGAATAGCCCCATAGAGATGCTCCCACAGATCCTCGACTGGGCTTAATTCCGGGGAGTTTGGTGTCCAGGGTAGTTTGTGAATTCATCTGGGTGCTCTTCGAACCACGCACGTACAACGCGAGCTGTGTGACACGTTGGGCCGGCCGCTGTGGACGAGCGGTTCTAGGCGCTTCAGTCCGGAGCCGCGCTGCTGCTGCGGTTGCAGGTTCGAATCCTGCCTTGGGTATGGATGTGTGTGATGTCCTTAGGTTAGTTAGGTTTAAGTCTGTCTGAGTCTAAATCTAAGTCTAGGGGACTGATGATCTCAGGTGTTAAGTCCCATAGTGCTTAGAGTCATTCGAACCATATGTGTGATACGTTGCATTGTCCTGCTGGTAGATGCCATAGCGCCGAGCAGAAACGAACTGCATTTAAGGGACCCCACGGCTAAATGCATATTTGTGTTGATCCATCGTGGCTTCCAGAATGACAGATCACCCAGGGAATGCCACAAAAACATTCGCCAGACCATAACGCTCCTACCTCCTGTCTGAACCCTCCCGACGATTGTTGCAGGCTGTCGGCCGTCTGTCCGGTGGAGCATGAAACGTGATGAATCTCAGAAGGCCAGCTATCGCCACTCAATCGACGTCCAGTCGCGGTACTGCTGCGCAAATTCCAGCCTTTGTCGCTGCTGTTGTCAGCATGGGTGGATGAACCAGGAGCCTGCTGCGGAGACCCATTTGCAGCAACATTCGCTGAACGGTCGCTGAGGAGACACTGTTGGTAGGCTCTTGGTTCATCTGGGCGGTCAGTTGCTCAACAGTTGCGTGTCTGTTTGCCCGTACACGTCTCCGCAGCCTTCGTTCACTCCTGTTATCTATGGGCCGTGGTGCACCACAGCTGCCTCTTTGCCGGTTTTGGACAGCGCCATTTTGCCTTGCACAGTATAGTTTAACCACGGCAGCACGCGAATAATTTACAAACTTAACCGTTTCAGAAGTGCTTCCACAACCTCCTCCCGACATCTCGGCGAGAGGAGGTCATTTTGGCCAGGTTGCGGATTGGGTATTGGCGGTTTAGCCACCGCTACCTGCTATCCGGTGACCCCGCCCCGCAGTGCCCTTGTGGTCATGCATTGACAGTGCGCCATGTTTTATTGTCGAGTCCCCGTTTTAATCAATCTCGTGTTGTCTTGTCTCTGCCATCTACCTTACAGGAAATTTTAGCTGATGACGCTCGTGTTCTTCGTTTTATTACTTTGACGGACTTGTCCAAAGACATCTAACTCTTTTAATTATTTTATCTGCGTCTTTGTAAGAACTTTCTGGTGTCTCCCCCCCCCCCCCCCCCCGCCCCCTTGAGTTTTACCAGATTATATGTGCACTTACGTTTGTGACTGGGCGCTAATGACCTTAATAGTTGAGCACCCTGAAACCCCACAAAAACAAAACAAAAAAAAGAAGTGCTTCCGCCTTTGGCCTGAAAGCCGATGATCATGGACGTCAGACAATCGCTTTACGACAACGATTGCACTGTTTTCCGCGTCTTCCTAACACTTTACATGTTGTCCACTGGTAGTTTTGCCACCTGCCACCTACCACCTGCCATCTGAGAGTGGTTATTGCACGTTGACGTCATAGGCGGCGGTCACAATAGTGTGACTGGACCGTGTATACTGGTTTATTTCCTAGGAAGGTGCGCTCCCTGAATTTCAACAGTAAACAACTCCATGATGTACACCACCTGTATTGTAGGGTGTGCCACTGGCGTTGAGCAATCTCCCCGTGGATCTCAGTCTGTTGTCTGCCTTTTCTACGATGTGTTTTATGTTGCCGTTCCACTTTAATCCTTCCCGCATGCACATCCCCACATATTTAATTGACGAGACCGTTTCCAGTGTTGGAAAATCGTGGAATCATACAGTAACGGATCTGTCCATCTACTTATACACCATCTACATCTACATGGTTACTCTGCAATTCACACTTAAGTGCCTGACAGAGGGTTCATCGAACCATTCCTGCTTCTCTACCATTCCTCTCTCGAATGGCGCGTGGGGAAAAGGAACACCTAAATCTTTCCGTTCCAGCTCTGATTTCTCTTATTTTATTGTGATGATCATTTCTCCCTACGTAGGTGGGTGTCAACAAAATATTTACGCAATCAGAAGAGAAAGTTGGTGATTAATATTTCGTAAATAGATCTCGCCGCAAAGAAAACCGCCTTTGTTTCAGTGACTGCCACCCCAACTCGCGTATCATATGAGTGACACTCTCACCCCTATTGTGCGGTAACACAAAACGATCTGCCCTTCTTTGCACATTTTGTATGTCCTCCGTCAATCCTACCTGGTAAGGATCCCATACCGCGCAGCACTATTCCAGTAGAGGACGGACAAATGTAATGTAGGCTGCCTCTTTAGTAGGTTTGTCGCATCTTCTAAGTGTCTGCCAACAAAGAGCCGTCTTTGTTTCGCCTTCCCCACAATATTATCTATGTAGTCTTTCCAATTTAAGTTGCTCGTGATTGTAATTCCTAGGAATTTAGTTCAATTGACAGCCCTTAGATTTGTGCGATTTATCGTATACCCAAAATTTATAGGATTTCTTTTAGTACCCATGTGGATGACCTCGCACTTTTCTTTGTTTAGTGCTAATTACCACTTTTCGCACCATACAGAAATTCTCTCTAGATCATTTTGTAATTGGAAATGATCGTCTGATGATTTTACTAGACGGTAAAATACAGCGTCATCTGCAAACAATCTAAGGGGCTGTTCAGATTATCACCTAGATCATTTATATAAATCAGGAACAGCAGAGGGCCTATGACACTACCTTGCATTTGTTTGTGCTGAGAGTCAAATGCAGGTCACTGCAACAAACGTGGACCCTCTACACTTATTCCCGCAGTTGGATATTGCTGTCTAGCGTTGCCATTTCTCTGCGTGTAAGAATAGCCGCGAAAGCAGCCGAAAAAATGAGTAAATTGTAATGGTACAGGAAGTACCCTACGCCTCACATCTTAAGACAGCTTGCTGAATGTAGAAGTGTAAGTGTACCAAAACGTAAACCCATCAGGTGCTCAGACTGTGATGAATATTATGTTCCACAGGGGACAAAGAACTATAAAAAGGCAGACTTCGTGTATATCTCGTTCCGGAATGCGTGCAGTGCGTTTGTTATTGTGACTCACGGTGCCAGGTCGCCAGACTGACGATAGCGCGAGGCAGTAAAGCAGCAAGCAGCTCCCGGAATGCAGGTGTGTAAATCTCCGTCCGGAGTCTGCGGCGCGCTCCATGAGTCAAGCCGCACCGTCAAAGAACGGTCGCTGCTCCCAGGCCCTTAGCCGCTGTCGATGCCGTCGGCTCAGCCCCGCACTCCAACGTCTCTTCTACACGATGATTTACGGCGGACTCTTGCGGAAAGACGTATTTCGTTATCACATCTACTGAGGTGAGAAGTTACAGCATGAGGGGAAAGAAAGCAATGCGACGATACGATATCAGTGATCTCACTCCACTTAGCACCCGAACGCTTTATGTTTCTTGCGAAATGACCTTCCTGTCCCTCTCCAGCGCACCAGTACACACACACACACACACACACACACACACACACACACACACACACACAAGATTCAACCGATGTCACAAGTCTACTGGGTGACACAAACCTCAAACCTTTTGGATCAAATTGAAACAGGTGATAGTGAGTCCACAGCAGATTGTAAAGGCTGTTTCACAATTTTTTACACACTTCTAGAGTTTATAGAGGGGACTTAGTATATCAATTTCCACATATAAACCCATGTCGGGAAACGCCATTCAACGATTTCAAAGTTATAGGCGCCGGCGCCTGGCAATGTAGATACGGATAAATGTATCAATACGAAGAAAGGGTCTCTCGTCCGAAACGAACAGTCGAAAGTTATAAGCGAAAATAATTCTAATACCTCTGACAGTGGAATACATATACCGGTACTGTTGTTGCTAAGAATGTAGGGTATGCAACTTCCAGAGCTGGTAGTATGGACCAAGACAAGAAAAAATATCTAGTAAACCTGGGCTCTCAAATTCATACCTAAGGAGCTATGAGCGCTTGTTCATCTACATCTACACTCCGCAAGCCACCTGAAGGTGTGTGGCGGAGGGTACCTTGAGTACCTCTATCGGTTCTCCCTTCTATCCAGTCTCGTACTGTTTGTGGAAAAAAAGGTTGTCGGTATGCCTCTGTGTGGACTCTAATCTCTCTGATTTTATCCTCATGGTCTCTTCGCGAGATATACGTAGGAGGGAGCAATATACTGCTTGACTCCTCGGTGAAGGTATGTTATCGAAACTTCAACAAAAGCCCGTACCGAGTTATTGAGCATCTCTCCTGCAAAGTCTTCCACTGGAGTTTATCTATCACCTCCGTAACGCTTTCGCGATTACTAAATTATCCTGTAACGAAGCGCGCTGCTCTCCGTTGGAGCTTCTCTATCTCTTCTATCAACCCTATCTGGTATGGATCCCATACTGGTGAGCAGTATTCCATCAGTGGGCGAACAAGCGTACTGTAACCTACTTCCTTTATTTTCGGATTGCATTTCCGTAGGATTCTTCCAATGAATCTGTCTGGCATCTGCTTTACCTACGATCAACTTTATATGATCATTCCATTTTAAATCGGTCCTAATGCGTACTCCCAGATAATTTATGGAATTAACAGCTTCCAGTTGCTGACCTGTTATTGTGTAGCTAAATGATAAGGGATCTTTCTTTCTATGTATTCGCAGCGTATTACACTTGTCTACATTGACATTCAATTGCCATTCCCTGCACCATGCGTCAATTCGCTGCAGATCCTCCTGCATTCCAGTACAATTTTCCATTGTTACAACCTCTCGATATACCACAGCATCATCCGCAAAAAGCCTCAGTGAACTTCCGATGTCATCCACAAGGTAGTTTATGTACAGGGTGTTTCAAAAATGACCGGTATATTTGAAACGGCAATAAAAACTAAACGAGCAGCGATAGAAATACACCGTTTGTTGCAATATGCTTGGGACAACAGTACATTTTCAGGCAGACAAACTTTCGAAATTACAGTAGTTACAATTTTCAACAACAGATGGCGCTGCGGTCTGGGAAACTCTATAGTACGATATTTTCCACATATCCACCATGCGTAGCAGTAATATGGCGTAGTCTCTGAATGAAATTACCCGAAACCTTTGACAACGTGTCTGGCGGAATGGCTTCACATGCCGATGAGATGTACTGCTTCAGCTGTTCAATTGTTTCTGGATTCTGGCGGTACACCTGGTCTTTCAACTGTCCCCACAGAAAGAAGGCACAGGGGTTCATGTCTGGCGAATAGGGAGGCCAATCCACGCCGCCTCCTGTATGTTTCGGATAGCCCAAAGCAATCACACGATCATCGAAATATTCATTCAGGAAATTAAAGACGTCGGCCGTGCGATGTGGCCGGGCACCATCTTGCATAAACCACGAGGTGTTCGCAGTGTCGTCTAAGGCAGTTTGTACCGCCACAAATTCACGAAGAATGTCTAGATAGCGTGATGCAATAATCGTTTCGGATCTGAAAAATGGGCCAATGATTCCTTTGGAAGAAATGGCGGCCCAGACCAGTACTTTTTGAAGATGCAGGGACGATGGGACTGCAACATGGGGCTTTTCGGTTCCCCATATGCGCCAGTTCTGTTTATTGGCGAAGCCGTCCAGGTAAAAATAAGCTTCGTCAGTAAACCAAATGCTGCCCACATGCATATCGCCGTCATCAATCCTGTGCACTATATCGTTAGCGAATGTCTCTCGTGCAGCAATGGTAGCGGCGCTGAGGGGTTGCCGCGTTTGAATTTTGTATGGATAGAGGTGTAAACTCTGGCGCATGAGACGATACGTGGACGTTGGCGTCATTTGGACCGCAGCTGCAACACGGCGAACGGAAACCCGAGGCCGCTGTTGGATCACCTACTGCACTAGCTGCGCGTTGCCCTCTGTGGTTGCCGTACGCGGTCGCCCTACCTTTCCAGCACGTTCATCCGTCACGTTCCCAGTCCGTTGAAATTTTTCAAACAGATCCTTTATTGTATCGCTTTTCGGTCCTTTGGTTACATTAAACCTCCGTTGAAAACTTCGTCTTGTTGCAACAACACTGTGTTCTAGGCGGTGGAACTCCAACACCAGAAAAATCCTCTGTTCTAAGGAATAAACCATGTTGTCTACAGCACACTTGCACGTTGTGAACAGCACACGCTTACAGCAGAAAGACGACGTACAGAATGGCGCACCCACAGACTGCGTTGTCTTCTATATCGTTCACATCACTTGCAGCGCCATCTGTTGTTGAAAATTGTAACTACTGTAATTTCGAAAGTTTGTCCGCCTGAAAATGTACTGTTGTCCTAAGCATATTGCAACAAACGGTGTATTTCTATCGCTGCTCGTTTAGTTTTTATTGCCGTTTCAAATATACCGGTCATTTTTGAAACACCCTGTATATTGTGAATAGCAACGCTCCTACAACACTCCTCTGCGGCACACCTGAAATCACTCTCACTTCGGAAGACTTTTTTGTATTGAGAGTGACATGGTGCGTTCTGGTATCTCGGAACTCTTCAATCCAATCACACAATTGGTCTGATAGTCCATATCCTCTTACTTTGTTCATTAAATGACTGTGGGGAACTGTATCAAACGCCTTGCGGAAGTTAAGAAACACGGCATCTACATGGGAACCCGTATCTATGGCCCTCTGAGTCTCGTGGACGAATAGCGCGAGCTGGGTTTCACACGATCGTCTTTTTCGAAACCCATGCTGATTCCTACTGAGTATATTTCTAGTCTCCAGAAAAGCCATTATACTCGAACATAATATGTGTTCCAAAATTCTACAACTGATCGACGTTAGAGATATAGGTCTATAGTTCTGCACATCTGTTCGACGTCCCTTCTTGAAAACGGGGACGACCTCTGCCATTTTCCAATCCCTTGGAACGCTACGCTCTTCTAGAGACCTACGGTACACCGCTGCAAGAAGGGGGGCAAGTTCCTTCGCGTACTCTGTGTAAAATCGAAGTGGTATCCCATCAGGTCCAGCGGCTTTTCCTCTTTTGAGCGATTTTAATTGTTTCTCTATCCCTCTGTCGTCTGTTTCGTTATCTACCATTTTGTCATCTGTGCGACAATCTAGAGAAGGAATTACAGTGCAGTCTCCCTCTGTGAAACAGCTTTGGAAAAAGACATTTAGTATTTCGGCCTTTAGTCTGTCATCCTCTGTTTCAGTGCCGTTTCGGTCACACAGTGTCTGGACATTTTGTTTTGATCCACCTACCGCTTTGACATAAGACCAAAATTTCTTAGGATTTTCTGCCAAGTCAGTACATAGAACTTTACTTTCGAATTCATTGAACGCCTCTCGCATAGTCCTCCTCACACTACATTTCGCTTCGCGTAATTTTTGTTTGTCTGCAAGGCTTTGGCTATGTTTATGTTTGCTGTGAAGTTCCCTTTGCTTCCGCAGCAGTTTTCTAACTCGGTTGTTGTACCACGGTGGTCCTTTTCCATCTCTTACGATCTTGCTTGGCACATACACATCTAACGCATATTGTACGATGTTTTTGAACTTTGTCCACTGATCCTCAACGCTATCTGTACTTGAGACAAAACTTTTGTTTTGAGCTGTCAGGTACTCTGAAATCTGCTTTTTGTCACTTTTGCTAAACTGAAAAACTTTCTACCTTTTTTAACCTTGGCTAATATGAAACACATCTCCGTTGAACAAGTTATCATAGCTCTTAAGGTGTGTTTTAGAACACATGTTTACTGGACTTTTTTCTTGTTTTGGTCCATACTACCACATGTGAAAGTTGCCTGCCCAACATTCTTAGGAATAACAGTACCGGTACATGTATTCCACTGTCAAAAGGTATCAGAATGGTTTTCACTTATAGCTTTTGATTCGTTCGTTTCCAGTACATGGACTCTTATCTTAAATTGATACATGTATCCTTCTCCATCATCGCGCTGTCTCCGTCAGTCGAATCAACAAACCTGGTTGATTTTTCATAAACTTGTATTTTGTTCTGTGGGCTACGATGCAGGACTGTTGAAAGCCTTCCGGAAGACGAACACGGCATCAACCTGGTCCGATATCTACTGCCTTCTGGGACTCGCGGAAGAACAGAGCGGGGTCAGCAGCTCGTGGTCGTGCGGTAGCGTTCTCGCCTACGCCCGGGTTCCCGCGTTCGATTCCCGGCGGGGTCAGGGATTTTCTCTGCCTTGTGATGACTGGGTGTTGTGTGATGTCCTTAGGTTAGTTAGGTTTAAGTAGTTCTAAGTTCTAGGGCACTGATGACCATAGCTGTTAAGTCCCATAGTGCTCAGAGCCAAGAACAGAGCGGGATATCACAGGATCGTCACTAGTGGAATCTACGTTGATTCCGACAGAGCAGATTTTTGGCCTCCAGCACAAAAACTGTGACATCGCAGAATCACCCTGTATGTACATTAATTTACAGGCGCCGGCGCCTATAACTTTGTCGCTTTGTAGCGTCGTCGGATGACGTTTCTGGACATAGATTCCTGTGACAAAGTTGATCTATTAAGTCCCTTCCACAACACCTAGAAGCTTGTATAATGATTTGTGAAACACCCTGTATACTAAGACAGGGAACCAATGATCGGAGACATACCCAGAGAACACCGCGTAACAGCAACGCAGCTCATAGGAATTGTCCAAAGCGTCAACTGCCAGGCCAGACATGTAGTACACAACTTAGTATGTGTGTCACGTGGCGGCCGCGTGCATTGTATCGCCACATTAACCTGTGCCGCACGCACACCACTATCCTTGGTGTCAGTTATCCATTGCATCGGACATCTTGTGATGTGCCCATGGTGAGATGTGTTATTGTGTACAGTGGATGACACGTAGCCAAAGATGGAACGAGAGTTGGCAGACATGCTTTTAATTTACGGTGCGGCAGGACGTTAGTGCCCGTGAAGCAGCACGAATCTACAAATCGTTCAAATGGCTCTGAGCGCTATGGGACTTAACATTTGAGGTCATCAGTCCCCTAGAACTTAGAACTACTTAAACCCAACTAACCTAAGGATATCACACACATCTATGCCCGAGGCAGGATTCGAACCTGCGTCCGTAGCGGTTGCACGGTTCCAGACTGTAACGCGTACAACCGCTCGGCCACCCCGACCGGCACGAATCTACAGAGAACGCTTTCCCAACAGGCATCATCCTGATTGGAAGAAGTTTGTCTTTGTGGATACCAACTTGATAGAAACGGGATCGTTCACGCCACAGGGCGCCGGCCAAGGTTCCCGCCAAAGGCATCTCCGAACACAGTTTTTAGGAGATACTGTTGGAGCTAGTGATCAACCATCCAGCAATGAGTACCCGTCAACTTACCCACGAAATGCGCACTTTGAAGGATACAGTGGGGAGAGTACTGGTGAAATAAGTATTGCACCCCTTTCACAAAGAACATGCGAAAGCACGTATTTTGAACCCCGCATTTAGTTTGAGTGGATTATTCACTACAGTACTGTAGTGTCGAACTTCGTAGAGTTTGTATTGTTCACGGATGAGGCCTCCTCCTTCGTGATGGTGTTTTCAAAGCCGCAACAGCCATGTTTGCAGTAAGGACTATCCCCACGCGACCCACCAGCAATGATTCTCTGTCAACGCAAGGCCGGGCATTGTTCAACATCACCTAATAAGACCTTATTTGCTGTCTTCCCGTTTGACTTGTCCACATTACCTGGTGTTACTGCGAGGTGTACTGCCACAGTTCATGGAGACTGTACCCTTTTTTGTCCGCGACAGTGCACCAGTCCGCTTCGATGTTAATGTCCGCGAGCCCCTGGACGACAGGTACCCTCAGTGTTGGGTTGGAAGGGGAGGTCCTGCCCCGTGGCCAGCGCGGAAACAGGTTCTCTCACCAGTGGATCTTTTCCTCTGGGGTTACGTCAAGACGTTGGTCTACGACACCGCCGTAGGAACGGAAGACGACGTGCTTGCTGGGGTCCAAGCTGACTGTCTCCTGGTACAACAGACGCCAGTTACCTTTAAGAGAGTGCGCCAGAACTTCATGCGCCGTTGCGTATGCATGCATTGAGACTCGCGATCGTCACTTAAAAACAATTACTATGAGCTACATTGCAGTTATGCTGTACACGCTGTATATGTCCATAACAATAAATATGAATTTCCGACTATTGGTTCCCTATCTCAATATAATCTGTTGTGTACCCACTATCACCTATTTCAATTTGACCCAAAAAACACCATGTAGATCTTCTACATGAATGAATATAGAAACTTGCATGAAATTTTAACTTAAGCATAGACGTGCAGTATTTATTTTCAAACGAATGCTCCAATTTTACTATGTTATATCTCTTACATGCATGAACACATTACCTTAGAGTATTGTCTACAATTACTTGTAGATTCGAAGTTTTCACGACAAACACTCAGACGGTAGTCAGACTAGTCCCATACTTTTGTGAGTTTGGATTTTTTGCATTCAGTGCTATCATATGCGACGCCGCATATCCCAGCAGAGTTGCTGGAATGGAGGACACACTGACAGAGTCTTTCACAAAGCCTCTCCCTCCTCTCGGAAAAAAGTCGCATACTTGAACCAGGCGACCTTGTGAAGGCCAATGGCAATTGCGGAAAAACCCAGATGTGCAACGTATCCAGGAAACTATACATGTATCCGAGCGAGCTCTTGAATCAGCAGTTTACAAGTGCAGCCAAGGTGAGCTTTTAGTTTGCACAAGTAAGTTAAAATTCATGCCAAGCTTCATCTCCAGTCATCTTGGAGAAAATACCGTCTTGTGAAATTGGATTAATCTCTTTGGGATACTGTGTATCTTGTGAAAAGGTAATGTGCTATAGCACTGCCTTGCGGTACGCCTGAAGATTTATCCCCAGATGCGCTGTCGTCAGTCGAATCAACAAACCTGGTTGATTTTTCGTAAGCTTGTATTTTATTCTGTGGGCTACGATGCGGGACTGTTGAAAGGCTTCCGGAAGACGAACACGGCATCAACCTGGTCGGATATCAACTGCCGTCTGGGACTCGCGGAAGAACAGAGCGGGATATCACACTCGTCACTAGCGGAATCTACGTTGATTTCGACTGAGGGCATTTTTGGCCTCCAGCTCAAAAACTGTTCCGAAATGATCAAATGGCTCTGAGCACTATGAGACTTAACTTCTGAGGTCGTCAGTCCCCTAGATTTAGAACTACTTAAACCTAACTGACCTAAGGACATCACACACATCCATGCCTGAGGCAGGATTCGAACCTGCGACCGTAGCGGTCGCGCGGTTCCAGACTGTAGCGCCTAGAACAGCTCGGCCACTCCGGCCGGCTCCGATGTTGCAACAGATTGACGTCAGATAGTATACACTGATGAGTCAAAACATTATGACCACCTGCTTAGTAGCCTGTTTATCCGTCTTTGGAACTAAATACGTCACTGATTCTGCGTATCAGAGATCAGATAGTTTGTTGGTAGGTTTTTGGAGTTATGTGGTATCTGCTTTCTACGTACAGGTTATGTAATTCGCGCTAATAACGAGCCACCGATTTTCGTATGCGATGACGGGATCCAGATAGGTTCCGTAGGATTTGCATCAGACGAATTTGCTCGCCGAGGTATCAACATGAGTTCCCTATAATGCTCGTCAGACCAATGTAGCGCGGTTTTGACTCCGAGAAACGGACAATTATATTGCTGAAAGATGACATCGCCGTCGCAGAAGACATCAATCATGAACGGATGCAGGTGGTCCTCAGCTGTCACCGTGTCTTCGATTACTTCCACAGGTCCCATGCAAGCGCAGAGGAATGTCTCCCATAGCGTAATACTGCTCCCACCCGTCTGCGTCCGTGTCGCGCTGCACGTTTCGAGCCGCCGTTCACGACGATGATGGCGTTGGTGGAAACGACCATCGACCCAGACTAGCAAAAATGTGATTCACACAAAGAGCCGACTCGTTTCCATGATCGACGGTCGAATCCCGATGGTCCCGTGCTCGTCCGCAGCTCGTGGTCTCGCGGTTGCGTTCTCGCTTCCCGAGCACGGTGTCCCGGGTTCGATGCTCGGCGGGGTCAGGGATTTTCACGTGCCTCGAGATGACTGGGTGTTTGTGTTGTCCTCATCATTTCATCATCATCCAGGAAAGTGGCAAAATTGGGCTGAGCAAAGGTTGCGAAATTGTACGGGCGCTGATCACCGCGCAGTTGAGCGCCCCACTAACCAAACATCATCATCGGTCCCGTGCCCAATGAAATAATAACTGACGATGTCGTTGGGACAACATGTGAACACGTAGTGGTAGTCAGCCGTGGAGCAATACACGACGAACGGTGTGGTCCGAAACCCTTGTGCGTGCACCAACATTGTTCTCTTTCGGTAGAGAGGCCACATATCACCATCTACCCTACTTTAGAGAGCAGACAAGCCTCTGAATCCCTTGTTCTGTGAAGAGTCGTGAACGTCCAACCATTTAGAGCCTAGTGATAGTTAACTCTCCTTCTACCTTTTTCCATACAAGCTCACGAAAGTAGCACGTGTACATTCGACCAGCTTCGCCATTCTCGTGATACTTGTCCACAGGCTTTGCATAATAATAATTCACCCCTTGTCAAAGTCTCTAATCTCAACAGACTTACCCATTTGCAGCCCATATCTTCAATAGGGTGATCCCCCACTCGTGTCTGCTCCGCATAAATACTTTTGTTACCGCTTCCCGTGTCCGCAACGCTACCAGATGGCATCCAAGGTCGCGGTGGGCAGTGGTCATAATGTTTTGAATTATCAGTGTATAAATACTGTCTCATAAAAGATATCGGACATCCCTATATAATGCGGAATTGACCATTAGATGTCACGAAATATGAACCCGACTGTGCAAAAGTAGACAGGGTGGAGGGGGAGGATTATTGTGGTGTTAGCAGAAAAGCGGTAACAGCAGAATGGGGACGGTCAGTGTTGCTTGGTGGCTTCGAATGTGGACTGGTCACTGAAATGTCAGCTGAGTAACTAATCCATGCGGGACATTTCAAGCCTTCTAAAGGAAGCTGTCCAAGTCGACCATTGGTGGTGTGATTGTGAAATGGAAACGTGAAGGAACAACCACAGTTAAGCCAAGACCTCCTGTACTGATCGACAAGGACCGTCGATCAAGGTGCTTGAAAAAAATCACCTGAAATCAGTGAAAGGAATCACTCGTGAGTTCCAAACCGTTACTAGCGGTCAAGCTAACATGATGACTTAGCAAAACGGGGTACAGTGGTTGAGCAGGTCCTCATAAGCCACACATTTCTATAGTCAATTATAACTAAGGCGGCGTAAACATCGGCGACAATGGATAGTGGATGTCAGGAAACGAGTGGAATAACGCTGTACCCTGCGGCAATCCGATGGTTGGTTTTGGGTTCGGCGAATGTGCTTAACAAAACCTAAATACGGAAGGATATGAATACATTTTACAGCATTGTGTTCTGCGTACTGTAGAGCTAACAATGGTTTGTGGACAATGACATTCCTGAAACGGAATGGATTCCCCGAGCCCCAACCATGAACCGAACACCTTTGGGACGAATTAGAATGTTGACTTCGCTCCAAACCCCAGAGTGCAGCATCACTACTTTCTGTGGTTTCGGCTCTTGTGGAAGAATGGGTTGCCATTCGTCCAGAGATATTCAGATACCGCTTTGAAAGTGTCCCCAGCGTAGTTCAAGCAGTCACAGAGGCGAAGGATGGACACCCCTCATATTAATGTCCACTAATGGCTGTTCGGCACTCCTAGTCAAACTGTGGTTTCGAACATTTTCCCGACGAACTTTTTTGTAAACGGGAATGACCTGCGCATTTTTCCTACCATCTGGAACGTTTTGTTCCTCCAGCGGCATATATCGCCTGGTCAGAGCTACGAGCTTTTACGATCCCGTCGACGATGAGATCGTCAAGGGCTGTGAAGCGACTTTGGCTGCAGCTTCCGAAGCTTGTATCAGCAGGCATACAAAAGGAGACCGGAAGGACGTGCCTGTGTTGTGGCGTGATCTGGTATGGCGAGAGGGCGATGGGTCAGGGCGGAAAGACAGCTGTGTCGCTTCCTGCAGGGCAGGGCCACGCGACAGCTGCGCTGGTGTAGTCCTAGCCAGGTGTGCAGGCACGAGCCGACACGTGCGAGAGGCGCAGGGGCTGTGCGGCTGGGAATAGCAGCCCCCCACGTCCAGGTGCGCCGTTCCGGCTGCTACTGCCGGATTCTGAGGCCAGACGTCAGGTCCGCACTGCTCTGCAACGGAAGGAACCGCCGAGACAGCTGGAGCGGAACAAACAACAGCAGCGGCAGCGGTGTAGGCACTACTGTTTGAATCCTCATTCTGGGGGAAATGTTTAACGTATTGTAGCTCCGGAGATTCTGTGTCACTGGTGGGAGGATAAAGATACAATTGCTAATAGGCTGCAGCGGCGACAACGAACTTTCATTCTATGATGAAATTTGATTATTGTAAGCACACAGTATGATGAAATGTGGTAGACTATTGGAAGCATACGGGACAAAAAAGCAGCCAGAATACCGCGTAACCCGCTCCAGCCTTGATAACGACTTCATGAGTTCGGAGAGGAAGTGAGTCGACAAGTTTCCTCTGGTATTCAGTATCCACCGGAAGCCAGATTACGGTTATGTTGATTGCTAAGTTTCGCCCGCTCCTCCGGATAGTTCCAGACATTTCCTGTAGGACCAAGGTCGGATGATTCAGAGGGCCAGGAGGTAAGACAGGATGCCTGATTGGTTCGTAAAACCAGAAACGTATGCGTGCAGCTCAGCGAACACAGCTGTTGTCATCTTGGAAGACCAGTGCGTTCGCAGCATACGTATCTTCAGTATGTACACTGATGAGCCAAACCGCTATAACCACGTACTTAAAAGCGTGTTGGTCCACTTCTGGAACGCAATTCAGCCGTGATTCTGCGTGCCATGGATTAGACAGGTTTTCAGAGGTTTGTGCCACCTGATGCCTAAGTACAGCTTACACACTTCAGGTAATTTACGGGCGGCTTTATTGTGGGCGCGGAGCTGGTACCCGACAGCGTCCCCGCTGGGTTTCATCGGATTCAGAGAAGCAGAATTTGATGGCAAAGACATCAACGTGATTTCACTATCAGGCTCCTCAGCCCATTGCAGCACGATTCTGGTCTTGTGACACGGACAGTTATCCTGCTGGAAGATGCCATCGCTGTTGACGAAGACATCAGTCACAATTGGTTACAGGTGGTCCCTGATAATATTCACGTAGTCCATAGCTGTCATGGCGCCTTTCGATTACTACCGCAGGTCCCATGGAAGCCCAGGTGAATGCACCCCTTAACAGAATAGTGCACGCACCGGCCCTCGTCCGTGGCGCGCTACATGTTTCGAGGAGCCGTTCGCTCGGTTGGTTGGTTTTGGGGAAGGGGACCAAACAGCGAGGTCATAGGTCCCATCGGTTAAGGGAATGATGGAGAAGGAAGTCGGCCGTGCCCTTACAAAGGAACCATCCCGGCATTTGCTTGAAGCGTTTTAGGGAAATCACGGAAAACCTAAATCAGGATGGCCGGACGCGGGATTGAACTGTCGTCCTCCCGAATGCGAGTACAGTGTGCTAACCACTGTGCCACCTCGCTCGGGTGTTCGCCTAGATGACGGTGTGTCTGGACACGGACTTCGACCTGGTATAACAATAAACTGGATTCATCAGACCAGGCGACACGATTCGAATGATTTACGGTCCAATCTCGATGATCATGTGCCCACTGTACTCATAATTGACGATGTTGTTGGGTCCTCTGCTGTGGAACACCATGTTCAACACTGTGCACTGTACAGTGTGCTCCAAAACACTCGTGCCTGCGCCAACACTGTACACTCCTCTGTGATGAGGTATGGACGTCCAACGTCTTGTTGTCTACTTGTGGTTTCAGCATTCTTCAACCACTGTCCACATATGCTCACGACAGTAGCACGCCAACAGCCGACCAGCTTCGCCGTTTCTGAATTGCTGCCCCCCCCCCCCCCCCCCTCCACAGGCACTGAGCCACAATATTCTGGCTTTTGTCAAAGTCGCTTAAGTCGGCGGATTTCCGCATTTGCGCTCACGTATCGTCGCTATAATGATGCCCTATTGGTCCATAATCCGCGTAACGTGTCCTCAGCGCCACCAGGCAGCATACAACCTCGTGGTGCGCAGTAGTCATAATGTTCTGGCTCATCGTCTGTACTTCGCAAGTCACTTTACAGTGTATGGTGGAGGGTACTTTGTGTACCACTGTCACTTCCTCTTTTTCCAGTTGCAGTTTTGAATTGTTTGCGGGAAGAATGATTGCTGGTAAACCTCCGTGTGGGCTCCAAGCTCTCACGTTTTACGTGCTTGCTCGTTTCGCAAGATATACTTACGCCGACGAAATAAGCTAGGCTCGCTGCACAGGAGCGATAACAACCGCGCGTTTTCGCAGCGAGATCGCGGTGTCAAAAATTGTTTGAATGCAAACACGGCGAAATCGCAGCGAACTAGTTTGTTCGCGTCGGTAGCTGCGCAGTCAGCGCGATTCCAGGCCGGGTCGGAGAATTTTTCCTCTCGAGGACTGGGTGTCGTGTTGTCCTTACTTCCGTATCGTCTCATAAATGACACTCCGCTGTTGAGATGGGCTCGTCCCGGAAGAAGAAAAAGGAAAAAAAAACCGGTGAAATAGACTGCAGCAAACCATTATGACGTAGACAGAAGAAAGCAGGCAGTGTTTGCTTATTTCCGTATTGGATGTATTAAAAAACGCAACAGGTTTTGGACTCACTCAACGGTTAGTTCACGTCTGCCGAAAGGAGCGTTCGTGACACTACACATAGATTTAAAAGAAGATGAAAGTAAGTTCTTCATTTTCGAATGAATTTACAGTCGTATGGTGAATTAAAAATGGAACAGCAGCTGTAGCGTTAACTGTTCATATTTTCCAGATATCTGGGTAGTGGCTACACTCTGATTTGCAGTGTCAGTATAGAATCGGTCACACAACACTGTGTAAAATAGTAAGGATATTTTGTGAGGCTGTGTGGGAAGTCTTGCACAAAGAGTGCGTACCCAAATTCACACACAAGACGCCTGAAAAGTGCCAGGGGATTCGAAAAGCGTTTTATGTGACCTTGAGAATGAAATACTGTTAACCTGAGAAGGAAGTTATCTTAGTAACACAACAAATGTTTTCATGATTACTTTATAGACTGGCAAAGTAGCATGGCTAGACGAGTGTATCTGAATCTGGCCATTATCAATCGCACTGAACACTGAATCAATTATTTCCGAACTTGAAAGGCTGTTCAGTTTATATCACAGCTGAAATGTGTGTAGTTACGTATTTTGTGGCTGCAATACAATAAAGCACTGATTACCTTTCCTAATGCCAAACTGATCGTCATCTAACACACGCTCAATTTTCTTTTCCATTCTTGTGTACATTATTCTTGTGAGCAACTTGGATGCATAAGGTGTTAAGCTGATTGTACGATAATTCTCGCACTTGTCAGCTCTTGCAGTCTTCGGAATTGTGTGGATGATTTTTTCTCGAAAGTCAGATGGTATGTCGCCAGACTTACACATTCTGCATACCAACGTGAATAGTCCTTTTGTTCCCACTTACCCCAGTGACTTTAGGAATTCCGATGGAATGTTATCTATCCCGTCTGCCTCATTTGATCTCAAGTCCTCCAAAGATCTCTTAAATTCTGATTGTAATACCGGATCCCAGATCTCTTCTAAATCGACTCCTGTTACTTCTATTACATTAGACAAATCCTCGTCCTCATAGAGGCCGTAAGTGTACTCTTTCCTCCTATCCGCTCTCTTCGCTGCATTTAACAGTGGAATTCCCATTGCACTCTTAATGTTACAATCCTTGCTTTTAATTTCACCGAAGATTGTTTTGATTCTCTTATATGCTAACTCATTCCTCCCGACAATCATTTCTTTTTCTATTTCTTCACATTTTTCATGCGGCCGTTTCGTCTTAGCTTCCCTGCACTTCCTATTTATTTCATTCCTCAGTGACTTGTATTTCTGTATTCCAGAATTTCCCTGAATTTTTTTTTTTTTTTACTTCCTTCTTTCACCGATCAACTGAAGTATTTCTTCTGTTACCCATGGTCTCTTCGCAGTTACCTTCTTTGTACCTATCATTTTCTTTCCAACTTCTGTGATTGCTCTTTTTAGAGATGTCCATTTCTCTTCAACTGTACTGCCTACTGGCCTATTCTATATTGCTGTATCTACAGCCTTAGATAACTTTAAGCGTATCTGGCCATTCCTTGGTACTTAAGTATACCACTTCGTTGTTTAGGAACGTACGCTTTCGAAATTTTAACAGTAAAGTGCACCGTGAAGCACGTGCGTCTCTTGCGGCTTCCGCCGCTGGAGTTGGCTGAACATCTAAAAAAGGCGCGTAGACACTAGGCCAACGAACGACGGAGACTGGATTCGGCAGAACGTTGGTCGGCAATGCGTTGGCGATCGGTTTCTTGTGCACACCAAAGGAAGAGTTTGGGGCCAAGGGATTCGGCGATGTGGAATCGCACTTGGCTCTGATAATTTGCCATCGTCGTTTTGCTATTGTTATAAAGTACCATTTTAATTATAGTTTCACCGGCCGATATTATGAGGAGAGAAAAGGATTTAGCAATCGTCGCATGTGCAGCAATTATTTTACTGCAAAGAGCTGATCTGAAGAAGAAGAAGAAGAAACGACGTTGTTGTACGACCTCTATTTTTCAAAGAAATAGGAAGCAGTGCGATGTGCGATGGGACGACGTCTACCTTAAAGCTGAACTGGAATACGAATTAGTTCATAATTTTTTCCTAATGAAGGCTGTAAGTAGGCTGTTTATGTTTTCTTTATGTAAGTAGGCTGTTTATGTTTTCTTATTGGCACTGTTACGTAGCGCTCTATATGAAAATCACTGGCTGTGCTGTGTGCAGTCTGTGGCTAGTTTGCATTGTTGTCTGCCATTGTAGTGTTGGGCAGCGGTAGCTGGATGTGAACAGCGTGGTGGATGTGGGGAGAGAGATGGCGGAGTTTTGAAATTTGTCATGAACTGCTATCTATATTATGACTATTAAGGTAAATACATTGTTTGTTCTCTATTAATATCTTTCATTTGCTAACTATCCCTATCAGTAGTTAGTGCCTTCCGTAGTTTGAATCTTTTATTTAGCTGGCAGTAGTGGCGCTCGCTGTATTGCAGTAGTTCGAGTAACGAAGATTTTTGTGAGGTAAGTGATTTCTGAAAGGTATAGTTAAATGTTACTCAGGGCCATTCTTTTTTGCAGGGATTTTTGAAAGTCAGATTGCGTTGCGCTAAAAATATTGTGTCAGTTTAAGCACAGTCTTGTATAATTGTTCAAAGGGGACGTTTCAAGGCTACAGGTTTCGAATTTTTATTGAATTGTGTAGGCCCTAAAATTTCTAAAGGCAGCACTTCTTGTAGGAGAGCTGTACGCGCAGCAGAAGCTTAATTGTCACACCCAGATTTGTTTGTTTCCCTTTGTCGTCTAGGTGAAAAAAGTCAATAAAGACATCATTTTCCTCTTCACATCGTACGTATCACTCTTTTAACACCTGAGCTGTCTCCGTCCAAGCGTCTAGACTCTTCAGTTTGTTTTTATAATCGCAGGAGCCCGTAAACATTCCCGTTCACGATAAAACTTGTCAGCTTTAATGCGCTCTCCACATTCCACTCCATACTCCAATATTTTTAAACACAGTAAATACACACCCTTAGCGAGAGCTGATATTGCTTGCAGGGGAAACAGCGACTGTTGAAATTAACTGTGTTCGCTCTTTAATTCAACAGATAACTACTGTACCTCAGACTATAAGTGCCAGACTTTCTGACGATGCTCTTGTGTTACATTAAGGAGCAAAACCGTCAGTAAAACATACCAAGTGCGAAACAGAGTGAAAATCTCATTCTGTATACCAAGTGCGACTTGTGGCTTTCCTGAAATAGAAGAATACGCGCCTGTTGTAGAGACCCAACAAATCGTTGCTGAACAAGTGAACATTCGACCCGGTGTCCACACCAGGAGAGGGGTCCCAACGCCAACCACCAACGCTTTGATGTTACCGCCAGCAGATCGAACCGACTCAGGGCCAACCGCGTCGTTGGCTCCGATTTGCCGCCCGTGCACACTTGTCAATTCTCTGCCAACGAAGCGGTTGGCTGACGTTCATTGGCCTTGTGTGTCCGTGCCTTTAAATGAACCTCCAACCAAACGCACTGTTCTTCTACGGGTCTTCTCTGTTTCCTCTTACAATCCTAACTCGTACGAATACCAGACTGACGAGAAACATTCAAGTATTGGCCGAACAACGGTTTTGTAAGGTACCTCCTTTGCAGTTGAAATACACTTCCTGAGGTTTCTTCCGAGGAATGTCTGGCACCTGCCTTACCTGCAATTTCTTATATATGATCGTTCAAACTTAAATCGCCCCGTAAGCAATTCCTAGATATTTAACGGATGTGAGTGCTGTCGGCATTGTTCTGCAATCGTTCAACCTTAGAATAATAGATCTTTCTGCCTATTTATGTTAAGAGTCAACTGCCAAGCCCTGCACCAAGGTTGACCCCCTGTAGGTCTTTCTACAGTTCAATGCAATTTTCTAGCGGAGAAGCGGAAAAGAGAAGGCAAAACGTCGTCACCAAGAATATTGAAATAAACATCGGAGAGAGGGGGGGGGGGGGGGGCATGTTCACGGTAATCTGAATGAGTGGATCCAAGTCATGATAGGTAAAACACCCCGAAATATCACCCGCTGCTGTTGTCTTTCGAAAAGGGAATGACTACGTCTCTTTCAAATATCACCTCAGTAACTCTCATATTGATGAGAGGGTCCCTGAGGCAGGGGTCCTCCGTATTGTCACAGAGGCGGTTGAATGTTTTGGACAGGTGTGAATTGTTCCGCGAAGGAGGAAGGACGTGCCTGCCGAACGCTTCAGCCATTGCTTATGCAGCGCGCGGTGTCTGGCGGCTGCTAGCAGTCTGCAATCAGCTCGGCCACGGTGACCTCCGCGCTGTGGTCGGACGCAGGCTGTTGTGTGCTGACGACGTCGGGTTTTGCGGGCGTCACGCCACGGGCTCCCATTGTAGCGTCGAATTAAGTGCCTCGATCGTGGGACTCCTTTTTGTTGCGAAACTCGTTTTATTACTTCGCTGGTCGGACACTTAAGTAGCCGCCGGAATAGGCTATCACAAGTCAGGCTATGGGCGCCTTTAAAGCCAATGCAAACAGCTGAGTCAGGCCCGAGGAGCCGATTTGTGGGACCTGAGGATTCCCCCTGCTGCAGTCATTGACCCATAGCTTCATCATCAGGGTATATAAAAAGAGCTTCGTCTCCTTATAAAAGTGTGTGTGTGTGTGTGTGTGTGTGTGTGTGTGTGTGTGTGTGTGTGTGTGTGTGTGTGTCTGTGTGTGTGTGTGTGTGTGTACTAAACCATTGGATCTATTTCAAAACTTGATGTACATTTATCTTACTGTCAAGCGCCAGTCACTGTGGAAGTAAGAACTACCTGCCTATCAAACAGGTGGGGGTGAAAAAGAAGCGTAGTACGCGACCCGGGAATTCCCAGACTTCATTCACACAGTATTTGAGAAGGAGAAAGCTTAGTGACTTACAAAAAGAAACTCCACACATAGTTTCTACGTTAATTTCATGTAATCACTCTCCATCCAATCCAGATAACTATAGCTGTAGTAACCGCGTAATTATCAGTGTAAGATCGAAAGAAATGCCTACCACAGTTGAGACGTTTTGGTAGGGAGATGTTATCTTGGATGGAGAGTCATCGTCATATGTAGAAGGAACTTCGGGTGTACTGCAGGGAAGTGTGTTGTATATTGTATGTATATTGTTTATGTTGTATATTAACAACCTGGCAGACAATATTAACAGGTGCTTCAGACATTTTGCAGATGATGCAGTTGTCTGTAATGAAGTACTATCTGAAAGAAAGTGCATAAAACTTAAGTCAGATATTGATAAGACTTCGAAGTGGTGCAAAGATTAGCAACTTGCTTTAAACGTTCAGAAATGTAAAATTGTGCACTTAATCACTGAGTCACTGTTGGGATCGACCAACTATAGAAACACCTGGGTGTAACACTGTCCAGTGGTATGAAATGAAATGATCACATACGCACAGTTGTGGGTAAAGCAGGTGTTAGACTTCGGTTTGTTGATAGAATAATGTGAAAGTGCAATCAGTCTACATGGGAGATTGCTTACAAAACACTAGTGCGACCATTTCCAGAATATGCTCTAGTGTGTTGGACTAACGGGGGATATTGAACGTTTACAGAGAAGGGCAGCACGAATGGTCACGGGTTCATTTGATATGTGGCAGAGTATCACAGAGAAACTGAAGGAACTAAACTGGAAGGCTCCTGAAGATAGATGTAAACTACCCTGAGAAAGTCTGTTAACAAAGTTTTAGGAGTTGGCTTCAGATGATAATTCTAGGAATATACTACAGTCCCCTACGCATCGCTCACATAGGGATCGTGAGGATAAGAATAATTACTGCACGCACAGAGGCATTCAAATAATCATTCTTCCCCCGCCCCATACCAGAATGCAGCGGAAAGAAACCCTAATATGGTACATTGACAAGTACCCTCTGCCATGCACCTCACGGTGGTTTGCAGAGTGTAGGTGTAGTTATAGATGACTATGGAGATTTGCTCCTCAGTTTGGTTCTTGAGAACTAGAGGTGTAAAACAAAGTAAAATAAAAAGACACCAAAAAAAGCAGTCCTAAACATCCTCCGAAATTGTTTCGGTAGAGTTCTTGTTCACCCTTTTATACCCTTGTTCCGTTGATACTATAACCGTTGATAGCTTCTTAAAGCATGAACCTTCCTGACAGATTACCACAAGTGTCAAACAGGGGGTGGACCAGGTTCTTTATCAGTCGTGGCCAATACTGTTAGTTTACGAGCTATCCACGCACACCGCGCGGTTTGATTCATAGCTTCAGTCTGCGTGTATTGTATATCTCTTACTCTCCATTGTAACGAAACCTCTCCTACACGGCAAAGATCCAGAAAGTTCCACAACAGCGACCACCCCGCTCCGATGATGATGATGATGATGATGATGATGATGATTGGTTTGTGGGGCGCTAAACTGCGCGGTCATAAGTGCCCGTAGGAAGTCTCAGTTTTTACGTAGTCCACAATCCAAACTGGTCACTGTCACAGATGATGATGATGATGATGATGATGATGATGATGAAATGACGAGGACAGCACAAACGCCCAGTCCCCTGGCAAAGAAAATCCCCAACTAGGCCGGGAATCTAACCCGGTACCCCGTGATCCAGAGGCAGCAGCGCTAGCCACTAAACCGCTTCAAAGAGGAAAGATTCGTAGAAAATTACTATTTGCACTCTTTGCGAACTACATGCCGAGAAGAATACTGGAATGCTTCCTACACGGATGCCAGTGCCATATCGTCCCCTACGAGGCCTCACTGGCTAACGTCGCCACTGCAGTGGGACGGGAGAAAAGATACGCAGAATAGAAATCTTCCGAAGGTCGTTGTGTTGGTAGCGGTACGTGAACTTCAAGACAGCTTATTAGGTTCAAATGGCTCTGAGCACTATGGGACTTAACATCTGAGGTCATCAGTCCCCTAGAACTTAGAACTACTTAAACCTAACTAACCTAAGGACATAACACAAGTCCATGGCCGAAGCAGGATTCGAACCTGCGACCGTAGCGGTCGCGCGGTTCCAGACTGAAGCGCCTATAACCGCTAGTCCACTGCGGCCGGCCAGCTTATTAGGCCTCTGGGTGAAATCACAGTTACCACGCCGTGAGAAGCCG
This sequence comes from Schistocerca cancellata, assembly GCF_023864275.1. Classification (NCBI taxonomy): domain Eukaryota; kingdom Metazoa; phylum Arthropoda; class Insecta; order Orthoptera; family Acrididae; genus Schistocerca; species Schistocerca cancellata. The sequence continues at coordinate 422,449,943 of NC_064633.1, forward strand.
ATTCGTTAGGCCCAAGCTGTTTACTACTGAAAACACTGCAAGCGAAAGAACCACGAAAAAAAAAGAAAGAAAAAAAAAACTGTTGCCCCTTCGTCGTATTCTGACTTGAAGTGCTGTATAGAGAAAGAGTAAAGCAAAATAATTAAATTCAGAGCAACGCAAAGCATATTCCTCAGAAATCTATAGAAACTTGTGAGATTTATTATAGTAGTAAAACTGCTATTGTCGGAGTTTCAACGACACTTTGTTTACAATATTCTTCACTTCACCTATGTTTACATCGAAACTTCGCAAGCCATCTGACGGCGTGTGGCGGATATACTTCTGGTGTCAATAACTGATCCCCCCTTCCGTGTTCCACTCGCGGGTAGACGTTGGAGGAATCATTTTTGGTAAACCTATATATTAGCTTCAATTTCTCGAATTTTCTCGTTGTGGTTATTTCGCGAGACATATGTGGGAGGAAGTAATATGTAGTCCGACTCTTCCCAGAGGGTACTCTAAATGGCTCTGAGCACCATGGGACTCAACTGCTGTGGTTATAAGTCCCCCAGAACTTAGAACTACTTAAACCTAACTAACCTAAGGACATCACACACATCCATGCCCGAGGCAGGATTCGAACCTGCGACCGTAGCGGTCGTGCGGTTCCAGACTGTAGCGCCTTTAACCGCTCGGCCACTCCGGCCGGCGAGAGTACACTCTCGTAATTTCTGTAGTTAACCGCTGCGTGATGCACAAGTCCTCTCTTGTATCATCTGCCACTGGAGTTTTTTGAGCGCCTCTGTAACGCTTTCGACCAGACTAAAAACGTCTCATGACGAAACGCGCCGCTCTTCATTGACTTCTCTCTCTCTCTCTCTCTCTCTCTCTCTCTCTCTCTCTCCCCTCTCTCTCTCTCTCTCCCCTCTCTCTCTCTCTCCCCTCTCTCCCTCTCTCTCTCTCTCCCTCCCTCCCTCTGCCTCCCATCTGTCCTACATGGGAAGCGTCCCAGATTAATGAACAATATTCAAGAACCGGTCGATAAGTGCCTTGTAACCCATTTCTTTAGTGGATGAATGACATTTCCATAAGATTCTTCCTACAAATCTGTGTGGCATATGATTTGTCTACTGCTTGCTTTATGTGGTCATTCCACTTAAGGTCGCTCCTGATAGACGCCCTTCGATATTTTACGGTGGTTACCGTTTCCAGTAGTTTGTCACCAATAGTGTGGTTGTAGCGTAGTGGATTTCTTCTCCTATGTACGCGCAAAATGTTACATTAACTTACATTCATAGTGAACTGCCAGTCTGTGTACCATTCATCAGTCCTCTGTAGGTAAAATTTCGAGGGGAAGACAGACGCCAGTCGCAATCGGGCATCGAAAAAAAATCAGTCATGAAAGTTGAAAATTTTTTGTGCCGGACCGGGACTCGAACCCGTACCTCCCGCTTAACGCGAGCGGTTACCTTAACCACGTCGGACATCCAAACACGTTTCCCGTCCGAACCACGAGTTACTCACGTGTAGCGCACACTGCCCAATGACCTACTTTTACTCTCTGCGAGTCCTGTGTTCCCGAAAGAGGCACGGACCTTGTTGTGCATTCGCACTGAAGTTATCGAGGCTGTCTCGCATACAGATATACTATATAGCACGTCTGTTTGGTCCTTCTGCATGTCGTTATTGTCTTCTAGCGTCTCTACCTTCATATAGGCAACCACGTCGTTTGCGAGCAACCTTAAAGAGCTTCTGACGCAGTCTACTAGATCATTTATATTTCGTTATTAACAGTAAAAAACGGTCCTGTCACACTTCCGTGCGGTATCCCCGAAATTACCTTTACATCTATCGATTTTGTTCCGTTAAAAGCGACATGTTGAGTTCTGTCTGCAAGAAACTCTTGAATCAACCTGCGAATCTGGTCAGACACTCGGTAAGCTCGCTTTTTTTTTTTTTTTTTTTTTTTTTTTTTTTTTTTTTTTTTTTTTTTGCTAAGTCCATGTCGTTGCTTCGTTCCCGCCAGTAGATATCACGAGGCGAGCTGTGCGTTGTTCATAACAGACCTCAGTGGGTCTCCGTAAACAGGATCTGATGATAGTAGCAGGCGAAACGGCGTAATAAATAAAGAACTACATTAGCGATCGAGACGGTTTTATTCAAAAAATATTCACTATGGTTGCGGAGTGACGCGGAAAATTTATATGCTTTATTAACGTCATTTAGAGGAAACTACATTTTAGCTGTGAGGCATCTGTCTACAGCGCGTGCGAAAACCGAGGTGGCAGCGGCACTGGATGGCTCGCGACCTTCCTCAGGCCGGGAGGCCAAGGATGGGAACGGAGGCATTCCTGGCCGCCGCCACACGGCGGGTAACAACAGGTGCGGCGAACGCACGCAGGCTGGCGAAAGGCCTAACGCGGGGCTCAGGTGGCGTGAATTCCGTATCAGCGCTAGAGGCGGCGGCGCACTGAAATAAACTGCCCAGTTTTGAACTATTTGAAATCGATTATACAAGAGGAAAGCACACAAGTTTTACGAGATTAAACGTTCAGAATGTTTGCAGTACAGAAAATCTATGATTAGGAAAGTAATCTGTGTGATTTACCAAAAAAATCCTCCTCTTCATAATATTTCAACCAAAGAAGCATATTACCGCAGGCAGCTACAATTTCATTCATTGATTTACTTTCATCCGGGAAAAATTAGTTTTATACCTATGACGAAACACTTCCTAACAAAGACCTTCGACTACAATCACGAGTGGTAAACCCTTTAACGACGTAAGCTGCCACTTTTCATCAAAGAGCTTTCAAGACTCGAAATAATAAAAAAAATACCTGAAGGTAATGTTTTGGGGGTAACGAAGACGGCGGAGGTGTGCTTCAAGTGTTTGACGTCGTGACAGTTCTCATTTTTACCATTGTTTACAAATTATTAGTCTCATAGTTATTAGCTGTTCAAATCTGACGGTATTTTGCTACACAAGAAATTTCGACCGACGAGCAAATACTCCTTTTCCACGTCAAAAAGAGAAACTAAGCAAGTCATGAAGGTGGTGCAAAACTGGGCAGTTTATGAGTTAAGTTCTTCTGGTAAATATAACCGTTTGCTATCCTGAGTGACAAATGTGATTTTGCGCGTCTCAATGACTACATATGTTGACGCACTTTAAAAACAGTTTCTCCGTTAAGTGTGTTTGGTCTAGTGTATGTTTTTCTTTGGTCTCCACATTTTTCCCCCTGTAGTAGCCAATGATTTTTTAAGATAAATCGGTTCTGCTCCTTCGACATTTCAAGAATATTTCAGTTTGTTGACATCCACAAGTCACGCTAGGCATGCCTGCCTTACTTCTTTCCGCATTGCACACATTTATGAGCTAACGAAAAAAACGTAAGGAAGTTTTTTTCTTGTTCATCCCAGCCCCAAGGGTTAGTAGGGCTTTCTTATTCCTACAATATTTTGTATATAAATAATGCGTCGTGTATATACCAAATTCGGTTGATATTGCTCCAGACCCAGGCGTTCCTGAATTGTACATTTATGTAACCCTTTTTCACCTCCACCCTCAACCATAGAGGTCTTAATGTCACAGTAATTTTTTCCATATAGCAAGTAATACGTGTGCGAAAGTCCGTAGAAATTGCTTCAGACGTTACAGAGAGATGCTAACATGTCACCGTCCAAGCACCGAACCCCCTCACCACCACTGGGCGTAAAACGTCAGCTGGAATGTCTCCGATGACCCTAGCGACGCTGGAAAGATTGGATTCTATACTAATACCGGTCGTTATCAATATTTTTATACACTACATCTCTCTCTCTCTCTCTCTCTCTCTCTCTCTCTCTCTCTCCCTCCCTCCCCACTCAAACCACACCGCTAGGGGTGTACGGTTACATTAACCTGACAGTATATTTTTTACAAATAGTGAGTCATGTGTATACTGCAATTTGCATGAAAATGCTGTGAGGCGACGCGGCCATTTGGATGCACTTTTAAGAACTTGTTTTGACCATTCTTTTATTTTTCAACAACCTTTGAAACTGACGGAGAGTCGAAACGCTAAGTTTGTTGAAAAATAAATGTGTGGGCAAGATAAGTAAAGTTATTAAAAGGGCATCAGATGTCTACAATATTTGTTTCAGTTTCCTTCAGACGTTCCTGAGTTGTGGTTCTATATCATCCGCTTTTCACCCCCACCCCTATAGGAAGTAAGTGTATCTTACTCCCAATTTTTTTTTTCCAGATAGTAAGTGATATGTTTACCAAGTTTGGCTGAAACAGACCCAGTGGTTTACGAGATGTGCAGCGTACATTTATACATACAATTGTTTTTGTAAATACGAAATATATAGACGTACGGCAGCAGAAATAATAACCACTGTGCTGCTTATTAAGAAACTCTGAAATATGCGCTAGTAAAAGTTTGTTTTCAGAAGGCAGCTGCCAGTTGAGGTGTGTCAACTCGTCGCGCCGCTGGAATGCTGACTTAATTCGTAAGGCATGAGTCATGTCTCGGCAGAGCGCTGGTTTTATCTTCTTAGGAGGCTGTGCCAACTACTTCAGATTCAGCAGGTCCCGCCGGTACGTCGGCTGTAGCGCCACTTAGATATGGATGAGACGGCGCAAAAGTGGCGTCACCTCTGCTCGTCGCCGGACTACCAGGAGAGGAGAGGGCACTACATACCCGGCCGGCCTTCCGGATTCTCGCTGCCGGCCACCTGCTGCGACGCACGCCGACCCTGGACAGGCTGTTGCGTACGGCTTCTCGTGGGAAGCCTCTCAAATTACGCAGCCGCTCTTAGGACCGTCATATACTGTGCACCAGGGCGACGTTCCGCTTCCGTTTCAGCTAACGGACTTTATATAAATTCGTAAGCTACATACGACCTTGCCATCGCCGCCTCAAATACGCGATTCGAAAGGGGTAAAATTCATGTGACTGGCTGAAATGTAAGCCATCACCTTACCTTGCAACCAGACTTAATTAACAAGGATGTTGCTGCCTCAGTCATTTAAGGATTCTCGCAGTGATTTATTGGCAGTGGATGTTGTTGAAATCTGTACCTGCCTACATGCAATTATAAGCTTTATATCAAATGTGTAACATTAAAAAAAAAAGCACTAAACAATTATTTTCCGTGTAAATGTGTCAAGCGGTAGTGAAGTGGGGTGAGGGGAGGGAGAGGAGCCTGGCTTTTACTGCGGATACAGTACAAAGAGCCATTTTCAAGTGCACGCTTTGCAATTGATAGTTTTCAGTCGTGGAAAATTCAGAATCGAAAACAGGAATCAAAGAAATTTCATACCACCAGAGACATTCCCAGCAACTCTAGAGGAAATTTCATTCCACAAAGAAAGGAGCGTATATCTTTTCGCTAATTACAATGTACTATTTGCCCCTAATGCAGATAAACTTCAGCTTCTAATGGAAGAGCAAATTTAAAAATAATCCTAAATATAAATTACGCGCAGTAAGTATTTTATACTCAGCACGTCGACAAGAAAATAGTACAAATGAACGGTGAAGGTGTAGAATTTGTTGATGAGTTTTTGTATTTATGGCAGTGGAAGACGACTGAATTGACTCAAATAGAAATAATAAAAATAGTGCGGAATACTGTCGCTAATCTAGACAGGAATTATCTTGAGGTTGAAGCTCTTCCGTCTTTGTTCGCTTGCAAACGGATTTGTTTCTGGTGAGGATCCGCCTTGAGCAAAACATAATTTTTATTTCCCAGACATGTTTGACTGAAGTTTCAGCATCATCAGTGGAATTTTTATTACATTTCTGTAAAACAGGAAAAATGCTTTTTACTACTTGTACTAATAAAAATTTGACTTTTTAAGACAGTATTTACATATCTTAAAAACCCAGTTTTGTACGTATATCTTGTTACCACATTCTGTGGATTTCCTGGATTTTTGTGTTATTTAATGCAGTTGCTTTGCTTCACAATTTTTCATCTGCAAACATACGGAACTATAGAACAATTATGTGCAGAAACTTCAGCGAAACATGCCTGGGAAATAAAAGTAGAAATTGTGTTTTGCTGAAGGTGGTCCCTCTCCAACAACAAATAAATCTAAACAGTATTTTGAAAAATTTACGTAGAGTTTAAACTGCAAAATTTTCAACTACCGTGTATTTTATGTACGGCAGTAAAACTTCGAATAATAATTCAAAACAGATGGTTGATCAGCAGGCTTGTTGGACTTACAGGAGGAGGCAGCAAAGTAAAAATTAAATCAGGGCACAGATTGCAGTGGAAGTTGTAATTCCGCGTGCAATGAATATGAAATGGAGACATACAGGACTCGTAGCAAGGAGAATGATAGTAGATGTAGGTCTTGGAAATTCTTCTCTGGATACGAAGAGATAAGAAAATACCGAGACGATGACCTAATGAAAGGTGAATAGGTGATATTGTAAACACGTAGGAGAAACAGGGATGTATATGTGTGGCGACCACTGTGCATGGTAAAAGTCGGAAGTTTTTATCCAATGATGGATGTCATGTAGATGTTGCTGCTTGTGGTGGTGGTGGTGGTGGTGGTGGTGGTGGTGGTGGTGATGATGATGATGATGATGATGATGATGATGAAGATAATACAGATACATTTGCCAGGTCGTCCCTGTATAAGTTTGATGAGTCCATGTTTGTACGGATCTAATGTAGGGGTATCACACTAATATCAGTTGCATACAAAATTGTATCCCAGTGTCTTCTCGATAGAGCACAGAAACGCCTTGTACTAAAAATAGGAAATCATCGTGCAGGATTCACACCAGGCCGCTCGTGTCCAGAGAAAATCTTGAACCTAAAGCTAATTCTAAGACATGCGAAAATTAGTAGCAGAAAATTTATTCTGCACTTTGTTAATTTCAAAAAATCTTATGACTCAGTTGACTGCGAATCTCACTTCTGAATATTAAAACCAACAAGTTCTAGAACAGAAAACACGAGCAGTGATAAAACACTGACAGATACAAAGTTCAGGGTTAAATTGAAGGGGAACTCCCAGATCCGATCGAAATCGAAACGGGAGTAACACAAGGAAATGGGCTGTCCCCATTACTTTTCAACTGTATCCCTGAGAATGTGATAAAAAAAAGCGCGTACAGAATTCAGCCCACAGTTGATCAACCAATCACGTTAGGTAGAGTCAACTTACCCTTTTCGTGTCAGTTCCGAGTGATGGTTTGTCAGACATGTCTCTAGGCGTCTCGGTTCTGGCCTCCATCGCAGGCACTTCAAGAGAAGGGGTGTAACGTGGTAAGAGGGGGTGTGACAACTTTCCCATCGTGACATTTGGTGCCAATGTGACATCGTTAACCCAACCTTTAAACTTTTCCGCATTTGTCGACACCTTGCTATTAGAAGTTACGCAAAGCCAGAGTGTGAAGCAGCAAGGCCGCACGCTTTTGCACTATTAGAGGAAGGTTTTACGCACCTATGAGCGCCATATTTCTAAGTTCTGCGTCGCAGTGGGAGAGAATTAGGAGGTTCCGAAAAAGTAACCCTTTCCAGAATGAGATTTTCACTCTGCATCGGAGTGTGCGCTGGTATGAAACTTCCTGGCAGATTAAAACTGTGTGCCGGACCGAGACTCGAACTCGGGACCTTTGCCTTTCGCGGGCAAGTGCTCTACCAACTGAGCTACCCAAGCACGACTCACGCCCCGTCCTCACAGCTTTACTTCTGCCAGTACCTCGTCTCCTACCTTCCAAACTTTACAGAAGCTCTCATTCTGGAACATCCCCCAGGCTGTGGCTAAGCCATGTCTCCGCAATTTCCTTTCTTTCAGGAGTGCTAGTTCTGCAAGGTTCGCAGGAGAGCTTCTGTAAAGTTTGGAAGGTAGGAGCCGAGGTACTGGTAGAAGTAAAGCTGTGAGGACGGGGCGTGAGTCCTGCTTGGGTAGCTCAGTTGGTAGAGCACTTGCCCGCGAAAGGCAAAGGTCCCGAGTTCGAGTCTCGGTCCGGCACAGTTGTAATCTGCCAGGAAGTTTCAAAGTAACCCTTTATTTGTGATGCACAGTGTAGTGGTGGTGTGGAATGGTACGGTTGGGACGCGGCGAGCGCAGCGCTCAGGTGTTGATGGCACAGTGGCAGGCGTGCGTTGTTTGCCGGCATTGTGGGTGAAGGGCGCGTCCCGCCCGCTGACTCACTGCCGCAGGAAGCTCCGCGCTGTCCCACGGGCGGGCGCGTTATCTCGCGCAGCTCCGGTTATGCAACGCGCGCATTCTCCTCGTCGCTCCCGTTACGTCCCACAGTCTTCCCTGCCTTATCTGAGTGACGCCTCGCGTCAGGACCACGCGGGAAGCAATGCGAGCCGCCCACACAGGCGACACGACTCTCGCCTCACCACAAGTCAAGCAACATGCTCTACAAATCACTGTGCCCTTAAGGACTCGTAAGAAGTATAGATTCTTCTTCGTATCGAGTACTTCTTTCTTTTCAACCTCGGAAAAAAATGAGTGTCGCAAGTACTAACTCAGCAAGCAGAAAACTCTAAAACAACCTGCGGCGAAATTAGAAGCAGTGGCCGTGACATTACGAGTGCAGTGGAAATTCCAGTGTTAAATGCAGAGGAGAGAGCGGATAGGTGGAAATAGTACACTGAAGGCCTCTAACAAAGGAACCTCCCCATCGCACCCCCCTCAGATTTAGTTATAAGTTGGCACAGTGGATAGGCCTTGAAAAACTGAACACACATCAATCAAGAAAGCAGGAAGAGGTTGTGTGGAACTATAAAAAAAAAGCAAAATATACAAACTGAGTAGTCTATGTGCAAGATAGGCAACACAAGGACAGTGTGATATCAGGAGCGCCGAGGTCCCGTGGTTAGCGTGAGCAGTTTTGGAACGAGAGGTCCTAGGTTCAAGTCTTCCCTCGAGTGAAAAGTTTAATTTATTTATTTTCGTAGTTATGATCTGTCCGTTCGTTCATTGACGTCTCTGTTCATTGTAAATAAGTTTAGTGTCTGTGTTTTGCGACCGCACCACAAAACCGTGCGATTAGTAGACGAAAGAACGTCCCTCTCCAACGAGAACCGAAAACATTTGATCGCAAGGTCATAGGTCAACCGATTCCTCCACAGGAAAACACGTATGATATATTCTATACGACACTGGTGAGGGCATGTGCGCCACATGACAGGAATATGTTGTCTACCCACCTAACTTGTACACTTGGCGAATGGGTAAAAAGATTCTTCTACCTTGCCCGATTTAAGTTTTCTTGTGGATGTGATAATCACTCCCAAAAAAGTGATGAATACCTAAGAGTTTGTCACATAAACTGCAACAAATGAATGCAACAGTTTCACAGTCGCACAGTTTTCCCTGTGCTCTGTCAAAACATATGTTTTTAACGTTTTCAAATTTTTCCGTGTGTAGACCGTCAAATCCTGCATATGTCCAAGCAAATCTGAACATGTCCTGGAATTATGGAGAGCGAAGTTGATTATGTGTGAGTGCCTGAACTTTGATAATTGTCTGAAAATAAAAAATTTAACTTTTCACTCGAGGGAAGACTTTAACCAAGGACCTCCCGTTCCGCAGCTGCTCACGCTGACCACGGGACCACGGCGCTCCTGAGCTCACACTATCCTTGTTGTTGCCTATCTTGCGCATGGACTACTCAGTTTGTATATTTTGCTTATTTTTTTTCATAGTTGCACAACAACTTCTTCCTGTTTTCTCGACTGATCTGTGTTCAGTTTTTTAAGGCCTATCCACTGTGCCAACTTATAACTAAATCTGAGGGGGGGGGGGGGGGTGCGAAAGGGAGGTTCCCTTGTAAGAGGACGACGATTTGTCTGATGACGTGATGGAATAAGAAACAGGAGTCGACAGGGAAGAGATAAGGGATCCGGCATTACAATCAGAATTTTAAAGAGCTTTGAACGAATTAAGATCAAATAAGGCAGAAAGGATGGATAACAATCTATCGCAATTTCTTAACTCTTTAGGGGAAAGTGGCAACAAAACGACTATACATATTGGTGTGCAGAATATATGAGACTGCTATACGAGGTGCATTCAAGTTCTAAGGCCTCCGATTTTTTTTTTTTTTTCTAATTAACTACTCACCCGAAATCGATGAAACTGGCGTTACTTCTCGACGTAATCGCCCTGCAGACGTACACATTTTTCACAACGCTGACGTCATGATTCCATGGCAGCGGCGAAGGCTTCTTTAGGAGTCTGTTTTGACCACTGGAAAATCGCTGAGGCAATACCAGCACATCTGGTGAATGTGCGGCCACGGAGAGTGTCTTTGATTGTTGCAAAAAGCCAAAAGTCACTAGAAGCCAGGTGAGGTGAGTAGGGAGCATGAGGAATCACTTCAAAGTTATCACGAAGAAACTGTTGCGTAACGTTAGCTCGATGTGCGGGTGCGTTGCCTTGGTGAAACAGCACACGCGCAGCCCTTCCCGGACGTTTTTGTTGCAGTGCAGGAAGGAATTTGTTCTTCAAAACATTTTCGTAGGATGCACTTGTTACAGTAGGGCCCTTTGGAACGCAATGGGTAAGGATTACGCCCTCGCTGTCCCAGAACATGGACACCATCATTTTTTCAGCACTGGCGGTTACACGAAATTTTTTTGGTGGCGGTGAATCTGTGTGCTTCCATTGAGCTGACTGGCGCTTTGTTTCTGGATTGAAAAATGGCATCCACGTCTCATCCATTGTCACAACCGACGAAAAGAAAGTCCCATTCATGCTGTCGTTGCAGGTCAACATTGCTTGGCAGCATGCCACATGGGCAGCCATGTGGTCGTCCGTCAGCATTCGTGGCACCCACCTGGATGACACTTTTCGCTTTTGCAGGTCGTCATGCAGGATTGTGTGCACAGAACCCACAGAAATGTCAACTCTGGAGGCGATCTGTTCAACGGTCATTCGGCGATCCCCCAAAACAATTCTCTCCACTTTCTCGATCATGTCGTCAGACCGGCTTGTGCAAGCCCGAGGTTGTTTCGGTTTGTTGTCACACAATGTTCTGCCTTCATTAAACTGTCGCACCCACGAACGCACTTTCGACACATCCGTAACTCCATCATCACATGTCTCCTTCAACTGTCGATGAATTTCAATTGGTTTCACACCACGCAAATACAGAAAACGAATGATTGCACGCTGTTCAACTAAGGAAAACGTCGCCATCTTAAGTATTTAAAACAGTTCTCATTCTCGCCTCTGGCGGTAAAATTCCATCTGCCGTACGGTGCTGCCATCTCTGGGACGTATTGACAATGAACGCAGCCTCATTTTAAAACAATGCGCATGTTTCTATCTCTTTCCAGTCCGGAGAAAAAAAAATCGGAGGCCTTAGAACTTGAATGCACCTCGTATACCGTCAGACTACGTCCACACAATTTCGAAGATGGCAAGAGCCGACAAATGCGAGAATTATTGCACAATGAGCCTAACAACTCAAGCATACAAGTTGCTGACAAGTGATATATACAGAAGAATGGAAAAGAAAATTGAGAATCTGACCAGCCGCTGTGGCCGGGCGGTTCTAGGTGCTTCAGTCCGGAATCACGCTGCTGCTACGGTCGCAGGTTCGAATCCTGCCTCGGGCGTGGATGTGCGTGATATCCTTAGGTTAGTTAGGTTTAAGTAGTTGTAAGTCTAGGGGACTGATGACCTCAGATGGTAAGTCCCATAGTGCTTAGAGCCATTTGAACTTATTCTCTTTTTTTTATATGACGATGTGTTTGGCTTTAGGGAAGACAAAGACACCAAAGAGACAGATCTGACGTCGCGATTGTTAGCGCAAGCGAGACTGAGGAAAAATTACGACACGTTCATAGTATTTGTCGGCCTGAAAAAGCGTTTCACAATTTCAAATGGTGGAAGATTTTTCGAAATTCTGAGAAAAATATGGGTAAGCTATATGGAAAGACGTATAATATATAATATGTGCAAGAACCAAGAGGAATACTAAGACTGGAAGACCGAGTACGGAGGGTTCGAATTAAAAAGAACGTAAGACAGGATGTAGTCCTTCACCCCTACTGATCAGTCTATACGTCGAAGAAGTAATGACGGATATAAAAGCAAGGTTCAACAGTGAAATTAAAATTGAAAATGAAAGGATATCAGTGATCAGATTCACTGATGACATTGCAATCCTGAATGAAAGTGAAGAAGGATTACATGATGTGCTGAATGGAATGAACAGTCTAATAAATACAGGAGATGGATTCAGAGTAAATCGAAGAAAGACGAAAGTAATGAGAAGTAGCAGAAATGAGAACAGCAAGATACGTAACATCAAAATTGGGGAGGATCACGATATAGACAAAGTTAAGTAGTTCTGCTACCTAGGCAGCAAAATAACCCGTGACGGACGGAGCAAGGACGACATAAAAAGCAGACTAGCACTGGCAAAAAGGTCATTCCAGGCCAAGTGAAGTCTACTGGTCTCAAACGTAGACCTTAATTAGAGGAAGAAATTTTTGAGAATGTACGTTTGGAACACAGTATTGTATCTGAACAAGAGAGAACCGAAACATTTGAGATGTGATGCTACAGAAGGATGTTGAAAATTTGATGGAATGATAAGGTTAGGAATGTGGAGGTTCTCCGCAGAATTGGCGAGGAAACGAATATGTGGAAAACAGCGACAAAAAGGAGGTACAGGATGATGGGACATCTGTTGAGACATCAGGGAATAACTTCCATGGTACAAGAGGGAGGTGTAGTGATCAAAAAGTGTAGAAGGAGGCCGGAATTGGAACACATCCAGCAAATAATTGAGGACGTAGGTTGCAACGGCTACTATAAGATGAAAAGGTTGGCACAGGAAAGAGTCGTGGCGGGCCGCATCAAACCAGTCAGAAGACTGATGACGCGGAAAAAAAGAAGAATCGAGACCTTCATCTCAATGTTTCAGGTGATATTTTCACTCACGTCGATACTATCGTATCGAATGATACAGACAATGATTTATTGCATTTTTTACTGTTGCATTCAGTCTGAAGACTGGTTTGATGCATCTCACCGGGCTACTCTATCCTGTGCAAGCCTCTTCATCTCCGAATAACTACTGCTCTCTACATCCATTTGAACGTTCTTACACTTCGCTCCAGTACTATATTGATGACCCATTGATTTCTCAGAATGTGTTCTACCCAATCCGATTCAGTACCTCATCATTTGTTACAGCTAAACTTCTGCATTCTTCTGTAGCACCACATTTCAAAAACTTCTATCCTCGTTTTATCTGAATTATAAGGGATAGTCAAATGAAAACAGAGTACCCTCTACATCGGGATCATGGAATGGTTCCGTTCAAAAGCAATCACCACGCGCGTTAAGACATTTATCCCACTGGGAGATGAAACGAGCCGATACGATCAGTTCCTGCTCGTAGAATGTTGTCGGCTGCTGACAGATCCACAGTCGCACCCACTCTTACACTTCTTCGTCCGACTGTGACCGAAGTCCACGCATGTCTATCTTCGGGTCGCCAAAGATATGGAAAACCATACGGTGAAAGATCCGAACAGTGTTTCACAACCAATTCGCTGAAGCGTGGCCTTCGTCTAATTGGTAGTGTGGGGGTGGGAGTTATCGTGCAACAGAATGATTCCGACAGCCCACGGGCAAATTGCAAATCCAGCAGTGGAAACATCCTACATCTTCCCCGGCAGATAAATCCAAAGCTGTTCACACAATTTCTGGGAAGGGCATGATGGCCGCCTCCTTCTAACGTAGGGGCCCCACTGTTCGTCGACGTTTTCGAGCGTGTGTCAAGCCATAATCACTGCGCAGCACTATGAAGACAATTTGCAGAAACTTAAACACTTCATCCTGAGGCACTATAAGGCCCGCCTCCACACTGCCTGTCGGAAGAAGGCTACGCTCCAGCGATTTGACTGGGAAACACAACAACATACTACGTGCACCCCAGCTCTTTCTCAGTGATTTTTTCAAATCTTTGGCGACCTAAGGAAAGACATGTGTGGACGAGGAAGTGCAAGAGTTGCAGCGTTCTACAGCAATTGATCCTCTCGTTTCCCAGTGGGATAAATGTCTTAATGGACGTGGTAATGACCATTGAATGGAACCATTCCACGGTCCCATTGTGACGGATATTCGGTTTTCATTTGACTGCCTCTTATACTTCCGTCCACGTTTCACTTCTATTCAAGGACTCGAGACAGGTATCTTCAGAAAAGACTTCCTACAACTTTTTAAAAAAATTCAGTTTATTATCCTTCGGTTCGAACCCTTTCAGTAATCTCAGTAATGGAAAGACGATAAGACAGTGTATTTGAGACGATGTTCTTGTCAGCTACGGCGATACGAATGTAAGGACAACACAACATCTAGTCCCCGAGCGGAGAAAATCTCCGACTCGACCAAAAACCGAACCAGGGTCCCTTCGGGTATCTGCCTCTCTGACCCCGCACGGCTACCGAAAGCCGACGTTTTTTCTAACACTTGAATTTATATTCCATGTTAACAAGTTTCTCTTCTTTAGGAACACTTTTACTGTCGAGCCAGTGTACATCTGAAATCGTATCTGCTTCGCCGTTGTTAGCTATTTTATTTCCTAAATAGTAAACCTTCTCAACTACTTTTAATGTCTTAATTCCTTATCTAACTATCCTCGCATCGTTGTTGAATTCGGTTACATTCCATTTCCCTTATTTTGCTTTTGTTGGTGTCCATCTTATAGCCTCCTTTCTAGACGCTGTTCATTACATTCATCTAATCTTCTACATCTAAGTGATTACTCTGCTATTTACAAGTGCCTGGCAGAGGGTTCAATGAACCAAAGTCCTTTGCTGTCTCTGACAGAAATGCAATGACATCAGCAAACCTTTGACATTTACAGTTTTGTGAAGGTTAGATGGAAAAATCAGATAATTAATGACGAGGAACTGAAACGAATCAACCAAAAACACTTGCACTTGTTAGGTCCGCGTGACTAACGGAAGGTAAGGCAACTGAAGTTACCAGCTTTCAAACAGTGTTATGGTCTCCCCCCACCCCCTCCCCTCTGCCTCTTTCCAGGCCTTCATAATCCAATGTTGCACATGTATCCTCAGGTCAGTGTCTGAAACCAGCCTTTTTTTCTGTTTGTTATATCTCTCAATTTGCAGCACATTCCATTTTCAGTTCTCATTGTGCTACTTTCTTCAATAGCCACATGTCTGCCAGTCTGTCAAATCCCAGAGAGAGAGAAAGAGAGAGAGAGAGAGAGAGAGAGAGAGAGAGAGAGAGAGAGAGAGAGAGAGAGGGGGGGGGGGTGAATGGAACATTGTTTTTAATTTTTTCTGATATAGACAGATATAACTTTAGTATGTAAGATTTTGTGTCATCCCGATTAGAAGCAATATAGCCGTCGCAGAATATTACGAAGCAGATTAAAAGGTCGTTAATTTTACATAGTTAAGAGTGACGATGTCTATGTGATTTACTTTGCATTACGTAAGGGTTTGGGTAGTAAACAGTCTCTCAGATCGCTGCACTTTCTGAAATTTTTAAACAGAAACAGCCCAAAGCCACAGAAAGAAAATGAGAAATGCTGTCAATTTCTGACACGTACTAAAATCAACGTGTGGGTCAGATAAGCTGCAGATTAAAGTGAATTAGCTACGCTGGCAGATTTAGGAAATTCGATAGTTAAGTAAATTTTTTTTTTGAATCCATATTGTGCTACTTCAAGTACATTTGTCGTGAAAATAACGACGTAAATGATCAAGCGCTGAAAATGGGTATGCTTCTTCTTGAATAGCCAATTTATTAGCGGCATCCCGCAACCGAAGAGCCAAGTCGATGGTAAGTTCTACTTAGAAAGCATTTCTTCTCCACATCGACTGATGAAAACAGTTGAAGCAGTCGTTAGAGAAACCCAATTTTCCATCATTAACTAGCATCACCTCTCGACGAATTCTTTTGTAGATCGATATTATTTTTTTTTTACATAATATAAAAAACTTACGGGCTCAAGCATACGCATACGTTAAGTGTGCAGAAATGATAAGTTATATCACAAAACTAAATAATCTACTTGAATCAGGTGCGATATTCAGCAACTGCATCCTTGTTTCGGTAATATTTTGCGATTTTATTTCACCACAAGATTTTTAGTCAATCCAAGCGTATTCACCCTCTTAACATCTCCTTACTGCCCGTTAGACATTTTTTGTGGAATGTCACTCAGATACTGAACGTCTTCCATTTAATGTTCTCATTGTAATTACAAACTCCTATAATATTTGATAATCCTCTGAGCTGAAGCTGATTTCTGTTATCTGTTAACATTCGCTAAAGAAATATCCTTCCTCCCTCCACCCCCTGACGTATATTAGGTCATGTGATAAGCGCGCATTGATACACTCAATAATATGGAGAATTTTGATGCTGGAACCTACGAGAATAGGCTTCACGAAGATGCTCTATTAGAAAAATCCGGAAAGTTTCCGACTTTTCAGCACTTACTCGTAAACAGCAAGCATATGCCACATCGTTTCCCACACAGAATAATCATTGTCTTGGACTGAAGTAATCAAATATATCGATAACAAATGAGCGTCTGTTTAAAGGGTGAGTACGGGATTAAAGCAGAATCGGTTATTGCGCCATCGATGTGTGTTCGCTGCACAGCTGCTTGCATCATGGGTTGCTGTTGGCAATGGATAAGATTCCAATCAACTTCGCTTTGGTGCGTTCACAGGTAACGTTCATGATATTTTGCACAATTTGAATCGTTAACTAGCATTTAAGATTTCCATTTCGTTTACTTTCTTCCGTCCGCAACATATTTTGTAAAAGTAAAAAATAAAGCCGTCGTTTGTTAAATAGTTCCCGATTTTGCACACTGTATATTTGTTTCTAGGTTTGTATCAATTTTTACATTGCATCGTACCAGTCTGTTGTCATATGCAAGTCGAAAACGCTTTAGGTCCTTCAAGTCGTGCACATCGTTTTGTTTACTGAGATGTAGTTCATTTAGTTTTTAGCTCTATTTGGTCCTTGAACAGTCTAATTGCTAGTAGTGGGTCAAGGGGATTTATGATACTATACGTCAACTTCGAACAGTGTTGTAACGTTTGTTTTGAAGTTACCTCTTAATGGGTATTCGAACTACATTTCTCTATAGCGTTGTCCCGTTTTATATTTTCTCTGGTTTTGAAACTCGTTTTTTATCTCCGCTGTACATTAGAAAAGGAATATTACGTTTTCTGGTTTCCGTGGTAATTATAAAATTTCATAGAATTTTCAGTTTCGTAAAAAAAAACACCAATTTAAAGGCAAAAAAAGCAAAGACAGCTAAAGTTTTTGGGGCTCGCCGTTGCAAGAAGTACAGTAATACAGATGCGAGAAATACAGTTGCTTAATTGTTGGAAAGCGAAGTGAAGGATTTTATTTGTTCAACACTTCTAAGGGTCAATTGTGTAGCCGTCACTGAGTGAACGTCAATTTTGACGGTAGTTAAGAAATTGAATTTTTTAGGACTTTTCCCAACCTAAAAAATTTGTTGCTTGAAATGTTGTTGGGCAATATAAAGACACAATAGAGTGCAAAAAAATTTGATTAAGTTTCTACGGCCAACAAGGAAAAGGCGTAACTCTTTTTTTATAAATACACTGTTAATAATTCCATACTCTTTGCACTGACTCGTGTTAACTTCCTTTTCTGCTGTTTTGGAATTGATTTGTAGACAATTTTTCATCACGAAGTTCCGTTGGATGCTTTGTATACATTTTAATACTCTCTGATTAAGATTAGCGTCTGAGATTGGTTGTTATGCTTAACGAAAACCACCAGTGACGATTCCAAAATGTATCTGCACTTTTGCCACCAGTAGACACGGCGGAGATATGGTCACAGTTCACAGCGCATAGAACATCAGCAGAACGTGATATTTGATAATAACCACACTGGGTTTTCATCATATCATTTTTCTTAATTGGGTATTTTGATCAGTCCTTTCTTCAGATAGATAATGTAGGGCGATACCTTGTGGACAGCTCTGCAAGCTGTTGCTCCATCTTGTTTTAAACAAAGCGCTACCATCATCTGAAAGCATTTAATCTTAATGTTAAAAATATCTTGCACGTTGGAGTCAGCGGCTAGTTTCTTTTGGTGGTTTCAGCTAACACGTAAGTACTCCCTCAACCTTTGGTCTAACTACTGCTGCAGTATTTTTGTCCAAGCTAAATTTCGCCTTATATGATTTATAGTTTAATGTCGAGAGTGAGTTCGCCGTTTGCCGTCATCGTAAACACATCGGAATACTCAGATATCTATAAAGTAAACGAAGGAATATTCACATCGCGTATGTTTCTTGCTCACAGAATGCTGCCCACCACAGTGGCCCAGAACGCTTGGAAAAATAATTATTTTTATTGCCATTACAGTGGAGAACGTAGTATCAAATAGAAAAAGATCTGAGCAACATACGTGACTGTTCACAGAAAATATTTCGAATTTTCCTTTCTTACTCTGCTTCTGAGTGTCCATAAAACGGCTCTAAATTAATCAGGTAAATTATAAAAGGTCACCAAGAACTGTCTGGAAATCAGTTATTATCTGCTCTCTGCTTATTGCTGAAAAGTCCTTTAACCTCTCCTGGCAGATCGAAGAAAATATTTCGATCTTCAATAGTGCGGAGTGGCGTTATTTACGTGTTAGTAACTTCTGTATTATTTCAGTTTGTAGTTGTACACTAGAAAAGCGTTGTTTTGTAAACTGATGATTACATGTGAACCTGTCTTTGCTCCACGAATTTTCCTCTGTCAGAGTTAATCTTACTTCACGACGATAGGTTACCAGACGTTGTGTGTTCCTTTGGTTCCAAAACTCTCATGTGCCAGAACTTTATGTGTAAGAATAATTTCTCGGCTCGTTAAGAGACGTAATTAATGCTTAAGTCTGAATAGTGATTCTGTAGAAAAGTAATACAGAGTTGTAGTTTTAAGTTTTTTCTAATGTTTACTGTCTAATGTCCGTTTTACATGAGCGACTTTCTGGTCAAAATCGATTACTCGAAGTGTCTGCGTGTAAATCAGCAACCAGCCACATCGCGAGTGTGTCTATGACGTCACTGACTTTAGCTTGTGCCGAGTTTGCAGTTGTGAATTTCAGAGTATGGTTTTTCTACACTGCGCATGCGCAGAGACAAGGGTCTATGGCGGCGTCTGCTAACCTCGGAAGTTATAACCTATTCTGGTCGAGCTCAATCCTATTTCATAAATGGTTTTAGTGCTTTCGTGTCTTCTTAATCTTTATCATGTCGTTTGTTTTGTTTTCATGGCAAATTGAAAAGTTACACAATTTCCTATTTTTTTTTTTTCTACTAGTGTTCTTCTGGTCTTCAAGAGCGACGAAATATTCGAAAGCAAAAGTATTTACATTTTGCAGGGAAAAAACTAGACTGTACATAAATAAGATCATAAGCAGATAAATGTGTTTAATGAAAATTATTGGACGAGATAAATAATTTCCGTCGTTATTTTCACTTAGCAAGAAAACAAGATTCGAAGGATAAAGCAAAAAGGCACTGTTTACTGCGTCCTACGCATTGTCTGATGTGTTTGCAAGTACATATTTCCTAGAGCGATAAATGTATATGTTCTGATATGTTTGGATTATACTTTTCCTATCTTTCAGTGATCAAGAGTGTGAAAAATTCATCAGATGTCATTTGCCAAGAACCTTCACTATAAATTCTGCTTCTGTCATTAATAAACTCTATTGCCATTGCTTGTTACTACATTTCGATTTTTTCGTAAAAAGGATAGCCCCCCATAACCTCGCTTTCAGCATTCAGATGCCAAACTGCGCACCGGCAATTTTGGCGCTGACGTGTAAATGAAAATGACCACTCAAAATCGAGAAGACTCGGTACGGCAATAAAACGCCATGGGCGCTGCAGTAGACGCACTTGTCTAGAGTATTCAATTGAAACAAGGGGCTTGACGGAGGGTACTTTCCGGATAGCCCACGTGTGAAGATATGTAGCCGTTCGACAAAAGTGATACTGGTTACGATGGTTCTTTTAGGACGCCAAACAGTCTCGTACTTTGAGAGCAATTGTAGTTAAAATAGCGTCGCAAATGCACGTTGTTGACTTAAAACATAGTGTGAGATTTAACACCAGTTTCTCGACGACTTCTGTAGCGGACACGAAATATCTGTCTGCTGTCGGAGAGGCTTCCTGGAATTTTCGTGAGCCGTCTGCGAACGGCGGGAAATCGGTTCGGCGGAAACGTGCCGCTTGCGGGTCGGCCTTGTGCTTTGATGAATCGGAAGCCGCGCCGCTGCACTCGTCCCTGAGCAACCTTTACTCAGCAGCTGAGGCGTGAGTCAGTCACAAGCAGAGCTGTCCGCCTTCCTGGTAAGCTGCTGACTGCTGCAGATGCCGAACCCCCTCCGCTCCCGCGCCAATGCGCACGTGTGTCTCCGCTTGCTCACGCACTGCGCTCTACGATTGTATGTGTGCGCCCGCGCACGCAGAGCGTCTCCGCCGTGCGTTAAAGTCTTATACAGTAGCGTAACCCTAATAGCTGTGACGCGCTGGTGCGCTAGTAGAACAGTGGTTTTGTTATGATGAAATAAGCTGGTAATTTATCAATATCTGGGTATGTAGTGGTGTAGATGTGTGTGTTAATGTATATAGTGTACATAACGAATCTGTTTCTATTGTTTTGCTGTATACCGAATTTTGGTTAAAATATTAAAACAGCTAAAAAATTCTTTCCAATTAATTATTTACTGTATGATCTTAACACAGTTCTATAAACAACGTTCCTGATGTTGCATTCTTTGGCGAGAATATAAGGATTTAATGGAGTGGATGCACCTGAACACACTACGTAGCAATTGTCCACATTGTACACATAGCATGAGCTCTATTGGTGCTCAATGGTGGAAATTGCGCCCTTTTAAAATGAAAAGACAGATCCGTCGGTTATAATTGGGACTCATGTAAACAAAATATTTTCCCTGTTGATGTGCCTCTGACCGCTACGGTCGCAGGTTCGAATCATGCCTCGGGCATGGATGTGTGTGATGTCCTTAGGTTAGTTAGGTTTAAGTAGTTCTAAGTTCTAGGGGACTGATGACCTCAGATGTTGAGTCCCAGAGTGCTCAGAGCCATTTGAACCATTTGATGTGCCTCTAGTTACATAAGAGGTGGCCAAAAAGTTGTCGTTCTAAGGCCGTATAGTCCAGAATCGATACACCAATGAGGCAAAATCGTTGTGAGCACTGAGGCAATGAACCCATCGACGCACCAGGCTGAAAAGATGTTTGGTAAAACACAGAGCCCTGCTGCGTGAAGAAGTATGTAACTGTCTGCTGCACATCCTCGTCCAACAGGAATCGTCGACCTTTCGAGGCCTCTTTTAAGAGATTGAAGATGTCATAATCGCATAAGGAGAGATCAGGATTATAGGTGGGTTTGATGGGGGGGGAGGGGGGGGGGATGCTCGAGTGTCTCCCACTGGAGTTGACGTAACTTTGCTATATGGGGATGTGCGTTACCTTGAAGCAAAAGCACTCCCTTGGGGTAGTTTTCGACAGACAGCCCCATACGCGTTCTTAATTCTCCGGTGAATGTGGACCGGTGTTTGTCTTCGGCAGCCAAGAAAAGAATAACAGCACGGTCGTCCTGTTTGGACGCATTTGATGATAACGTCGCCATAGTTCACGTTTCCGCATTTAGCGCACGCACTTAGGAAAGACACGAATGCCACACTAATCCCTTGTCTACACGTCGGTGCTTATATACCCGCACCGGTGTCGCGGTACTTTGTATATACACTGCAGCAATGCCCTCAGACGGAAGCGCTTTGATCGCTCATTGCCCCGCCCCCCCTCCATAATAGCCGTACAATATTTCGGCCGAGATATGGAATTTGTAAGTGTGTACTGTTACACAATCTGGTCGCATCAATATTTCATAACAACAGGGCCGGAACACAACCTTTAACTTCAGTTTATGTGAAGGCACTCTATGTGAAGGCACTCTTGACAGTTACAGAGTGTCAAGAAATTCAATAGCGTATGTGAAGACTTGCTCAGTATCCACAATAATATCGACAGATAATCAACAACGGTCAGGAGCCGGCATCACTGCATCTTGTTACTGATGTAGCTGTACATTATATAACACATTTAATCATTTTTTAAACATGGTTTATGTTCACTATGTAAAGAGTTTCATTCCCTGCTTTTCCCGAGTTAAAACGTTTTTAAGTGTATTGAAGCTACCTCTACAACAAATTTCATCGAAATAGCTTCAGTGCTTTAGTCGTGAAAACGTAACACACACATAATTTCGCGGTTATATTATTTCATGCTAAAGCTCTGTTCAGAGTTGTGACGTCGCTTGTTCCTCGCAACTTTTTACCAGTTTACATCAGGTTCCACTAAATAGAATCCCGGAAATAGATATGTCATGTTATCAAAAAGCTCCCGAAATTAGAATTCTGCGCGTAAATGATGACGAGTAAACTGAAATACCGCTAGGTGTCTCTCCTAACATCCTTCTTGTAGAGAGCCTATATAAACAGAGTAGTATATAGGCTCTCTTCCTTGTTGGATCCGTGTGGTAAGCGGCTGCGAACTGAATGGTTTGGTTCGTTGACATCGTGTTTCTGCGAGTACGCGGCTTTGCGATGGCTAATCTAAAACTTGGAAAAACCGCTGCAGAAACGTATCAAATGCTGAAACAAGCTGCAGGAGACAAGCTTACGACTATATAAAAGCATTTCGAAAACGTGCGTACATGGCTAAAGATAACGACCGTTCAGCTCGGCTATCGACACCGGAAAATGCTCAGAAAGGGAGAGATCCGATTTTGCGATGTCGTAGACATACCATCCAAGACGTCTGCAACATCTCAGGAGTTATTCATGGTACATGTTAACGTTTTCTGTCGGAAGATTTGAACATGAGAAGGCTTGCACCGAAGTTTGTTTCGCGTCTGCTTCGAGGCGATTAGGAGCAACATCACCTATAAGTCGGTAGGGAACTGAAACAGCTGCTTCAAGACGATCCAGACTTCCTTTCTAAGGGTATCACTGGTGACGAAAGTTGTGTTTATGGCTATAACCTTGCAACGAAGCAGCAGTCATCGCAGTGGAAGAGTCTTTCTTCACCTCGACCAGAAGAACCTAGAGACGTCAAGAGTAAAGTCCTTATATGTATGTCTAAAAAGAGTTTGTCCCTCCTGGTCAGATGACAGGTGGTCAATACAGATTTATACCGGGCTTTTATGAAAAACAGGGCATTGGGAGGAAACGTCCACAGAACAACGACTGGGTAATCCATGCATACGGACATAATTTATCACCGAAAACGATGGGTTATAAGAAACGAGACTGGAAGGGGCGGATGGGTCAGTGTGAGTAATGCACTGAATTTGAGAAACATGATTTTTAGACACGCGTTCCTTCCTGCGCCTGTTTTTTCCGCATCATACTGGCGAGGGAGGAAGAAAGTGCACTATGTCGATTTCCGTCGAGTGAACAATCATAAATAAGAAACGTTCACAGAAAGCTTGGATGGACAAACCATAGTGTTATTAACTATTCAGTACTCGTGTAGTTAGCAGCCACATACCTGGGTTTTGCTCGTATCGATTGTAAGAAACTGTTTTTACATGTACAGAACAAGTGAGGTACACAGAAATTCTGAGCTTATTTTTATTCAAATAAGACCTAATGCCTCGGCTACCGCTTATAGTATAATAACTACAGAAGAAAGGGCGACGTGACGCAGGATTGATCGGAGTCTGGAAAGGAAACGAGTTAGAAAATCTGCGTCCAGCTAAAATAACTGTTACATGGTCACAAAACGGTCATTCCTTATTAATTATGAACTCTATCCAATTATGCGGCCCAGGCTGGTTAGATGAGGCTGTAACTTCTCGAAAACGCTTATCTGTGACTACTGATGATGCTAAGCAGCGCACTTTAGACGACGAGATAAAACAGGTCCCTTCTGGCTACCGGTCCCGCCGTCTTAAGAGGGAAGTAACTTTATTTTGCCTCTCGAGCCTCTGTAGGAGAGCCGTAGGGAAGATAAGCTTGCTAGCAGCAGGCGTAACTTCCAACACCCACAGAACTGTTGGTGGTGGGGGGACGGAGGATGGGGGTGGAACAAGTGGGGGAGTGTCACTGGGTCTCTTACGAAGAACATGGTGACCCGCAGTCGACTGTTGAAACACGTGAAAGAATGCGAAGGTTTTTCTAAATAGTTGCGAATCGTGTCGCTGAAGCGGGAATTCATTTAGTGGGGATGTGCGAAACCAGCTTACCACCACATCCAGGCTGGCCGCCACACTGACCCTCGTAGTTCATCCGCCGAGAGGATTCGATTACGAGCCGACACACCTGCCCTCACCGGAAGCGTCCCTGTATCACGCACGGCTACTTGGGCGGGTAATAAAATTAATCACATGACATGTGTAAGTTTCAATTTTTCGATCGAATGCTTTTCGACCTATGCATTTCTCTGAAATCTACAAGGAGTAAAACTTTGTTTCCGCCGTTTTTTCCCCAACATTTGAAGCTTCAATGAAAAAATTGGTCACACATGTATCATTCAGAGTATTTTCCATCGCTGGCCACTACTTTCTCCCATCCTTCGGGCAGTGTACGAATCCTGCGTCGAAAAAATTGTTCATCTATTGAAGCGATCCACGAATCGGTCCAATTTGTGACTTCCTTATGAGATCGGAAGTGTTGGTCAACCAGGCCATGCGCCATTGATCTAAACAGGTGATAGAGGGAGCAATGTCCGGAGAATACGGCGGGTGGGGTAGGACTTCCCATTTTAACGTTTCCAAGTACGTTTTGACCTCTCTTGTAACGTGGGGTCGAGCGTTGTCGTGCTGCAAAATCACTTTATCGTGCCTCTCGCTGTATTGCGGCCGTTTGTCTTTTAATGCTCTGCTCAAACGCATTAATTGCGTTCGATAACGAGCACCAGTGATCGTTTCACTTGGTTTTAACACCTCATAGTACACGACGCCGAGCTGGTCCCGCCAAATGCAGAACATGATCTTGTAGCCGTGAATATTCGGTTTGGCCGTCGACGTGGAAGCTTAGCCGGCATATCCCCATGATTTTTTTCGTATAGGGTTGTCGTAATGAACCCATTTTTCGTCCCCGGTCACAATGCGATGCAGAAATCCCTTCCGTTTTTGCCTCTGAAGCAACTGTTCACAAACGCCGTTCAACGTCTCTTGGTTTCAGCTCACACGGGACCCAAGTTCCTTCTTTCTGAATCATGCCCATAGCCTTGAGACGTTTTGAAATGCCTTTCTGTGTCACTCCCTAATCATGCCAATTCTTCTAGAGCTTGACGCGAGTCTTCACTCAGCAATGTCTTCAATTCTGCATCTTCGAAAACATTCTCTCTTCCACCACTCTGCCGGTCTAAGACGTTAAAATCACCGTTCTTGAAGCGCTGAAACCACTCACGACACGTTCTTTCACTAATGGCGTCCTTAGCATACGTACTTGAGAGCATTCTATGAGACTCAGCCGCTGTTTTCTTCATATTGGAACAAAACAGTAACACCTCCCGCAAATGACGAGAATTAGGTTCGTAAACTGACATTTTCAATCAAGAACAACTTTATGATGCAGACCCAAATCGACTAATGTTTGAATGAGGTTACGTTGACCGAGGTGCAATATAACTGCCTGAAGTGTGCGATCTGTTTCTTTCGACCGCTACTTACCGTTGTCGCCACCTATCGGCAAAAGGCGGTAGCAAATTTGTGCACCTTGTAGTTTCTTAGAAGTTATTTTAAAGCATTGTACTAACAACTAATCTGAACAAATTATAAGCGAGGGTTAAAGCAAGCTATAACTGGAGAAGGGGGAAGAACCCTGTAATAAACTCTAATCCCCCACCCAGGTTCGAATGCTTGATCCCCACATTTATAGATGCACGTCGCTACGGGTTTACTCTTCCAGTGAATTGCTATGGCGTACGCCTTTCCAATATCTAGACTCGATGTGGTCAGTGCACCTTAAATCCTCTGGATGAATCCCTCTAGATATTTGAGAGTTAAGATTCATGCCAGTGACACAACGACAATTGAATGATATAACGATATTTGATGTCTTCGGCATTTTACGGATTTGCGTGTGTTCACGGTCCGCTGCATTATTCTCTTTGGCCGCCTCTCCGCATTTCACGACAGTTCTCCTACGTGAACCGTACCACGACTGACGACGTTTTTACTATTGTTTTTAACAGACGCAAAGATGCCAAATGGATGGTGTAGAGACTTGCATTTTCCTCGGGTACCTAAATGCCGTAATTTGTAGTTAGGGATCATCAACTTCGAGCTAGATCTTTAATGTTTTCTCTCTCACGATTAGGGTTGGCAGACCCAAAAATAGAAATTCCGGATTCAGCGTTATATTTAACCGGACATTTTCCCCTAAAAACCAGACTATCTACTTTAAAGAGAAATAGTCAGTTGAGGATTTTCAGTTATTAATAATTGTCAGTTTCTTGCGAGATCACTCTTAAACGTGCTTGATCTAAAAAACAGTCAGTAAGCAGTCTTATAATTTGGCGGCTATGATAGCAACTGAGTGCTCAGTCTTCTGAATTGCTCACTCTTGTTCGTAAGATAACCGTATGTCGTAATAAACTAAAAGTTCTTCGTAAAAAAAAAATGCTTATTCCTCTGGGACGAAAAATGAAAAGATGTTCAGTAATATTTTGGTTACTTCATTTACACTTATAAAGAAATAACGCAGACTTAACACTCGTTCGGCCGGCCGGAGTGGCCGTGCGGTTCTAGGCGCTACATTCTGGAGCCGGGTGACCGCTACGGTCGCAGGTTCGAATCCTGCCTCGGGCATGGATGTGTGTGATGTCTTTAGGTTAGTTAGGTTTAATTAGTTCTAAGTTCTAGGCGACTGATGACCTCAGAAGTTAAGTCCCACAGTGCTCAGAGCCATTTGAACCATTTGAACTTAACACTCGTTCGCACAAACGTATTGGGGCATGACAGGTTGGCATCGGCTGATCGACACATCTACTTTTTCCTCCCTCGCTCGCCCTCCGCGTTGCGTAGTTGTGACATTGTGTGTTAGGCTCTTTCGGCCTACGAATAAGAATGTGGGACAGAGGTATGAGAACAGCATTGGTTTTTATATGTATAACTGTATCCTTTTCGTATATTTCCTTATTCCTCGCGTTTACGCCATTAGCTTGGAACGCGCCTTAGTTGTGTTTTCTCTACGTCATCGCTTAAAAGCCTGACACGAGCTGGACTTGGGTGGTTTTGAGGCGGACACGACAGTATAGTATTTGAATGTTCGAATGATGTCGCTATAAGCCTGAAATGACCTTTTGAGATATGTTGACAAATAGCTGTGTACACAAGCCGTATTGTAAGCAGTTTAGATTAGGTTAAGTAACGTTTTTTCAAGACACAAATGTGAGTATCTCGGAGAGAGAAGTTGACTAGTGTGTTGTTGCATTCATTTCTAACCCAACTCCACCCTCTTGTAACCCTCGTCGAAATCTCCTCCACCCTGGGAACCTCACCCCAGTGAGACCTGACGCATCCGCACTTCGCAGTCCTTGCGAGACAGCGTGAGTCATGTGCCACATGTTGCGGTCTCGCGTTCCATCGAGGGGACGCGTCTGTCCCGGTTGCCACCGCCACGTCACGGTATTAATCATCAGCTGAGTGTGCGCGCTCGTACTCAAGTGCAATCACTCCTGCGGCTCCGGATGTCCTTGAGGTACGGGCACAGTGATTCGGCAACTCGTAATGTGACGTAACGGCCCACGGCGGCCGCCAAAGCCACGAATTTCATGATGTGGTCTGCGTAGCTCTCTTCATTCCTGCGATGGACTGTGGCATCTGTATTGGCGTCATAAAACTCGACAGTCTCATTACTGCTGTTAGTATGGTGCTACTTTTTTTTAATGCGGTTGAACCCAAATTGCACCGTCACAATTTGCTCCTTTTACTCCCGGTGCTCGTTGTCGTACGTCCGCATCTCGGTAGCTGCACTGTCAGCGCGGCCAGCACGGCAGATTGCCAACCGTAGGGGCCCGCCGTCGATTCCCGACCTGGTCGGAGATCTCCGCTCGGGGACAGGATGTTATATTATTCTATCAACGTAACTGACAAGAAAATTGTCTCCAGTACACTATCGCATCCTCTTTCCGGTACTGAGATGACTCAATGGGCACGACGCGAAAGGCAATAAATTGAAATTAAAAAAAAAGTTGTTGAAAATAGTTGTGCCCCCTTTGTTCTTAACTTCATTCAATAATGATTCGTTCTGCCTCTTATTTGTTACGGCAGTATTAGTTGTTTGTTAACGTGATACTCAGCAGAATGATAGGCTTGTTTACAAACGAAGAGTTGTCCGAAGTGCACCTCGTACATACGTTCACTGAATGCAAAGAAAAAAATGAATAAACGTTACTACAACATCGCTATGCTGAGCTGTTTCCACAGCGATGGCAGTCGCCTTACAATGTACACATTTCGTCTTACTGCAGGAGCGGATCCTGTTTTCAGTTCTAGGATGGCGGTTTACAGATTATTGCTGTCTCTCTCCCCTCCGCCCCACCCCCGCCCCATCTCCTCTACACACCGCAATATTAAGGAACATACTACTTGGCGCTACCACCAAAGCAGTACCACGGCGATTGACTGCTGCTGCATCGTTACATTATACGTCATTGGATGTTAAAACGTTGGAGCATTGTATGGTCACAACACAGATCTTCTAGATACATATGCGAAACAAGGACACCGATCGATAATCCATTTCAGTCCACTGCTGGAAAATGCCAGTTTTGGAGTTGTGTCATAAGTCTGGCAATCTTTAAACGCTCCAAGTATTTTCTGCCATCATTGAACTCTTCAGTATTCGACCTATATAAAAATATATACAGACTTACTGTAAGCTCATCGGACAAAAATTAATCGCCCGTAGAGAAATCAGTACAAGCATTATTCAGTACCTTGTAAATCCGCCTCTGGACTTGATAACAACCTGGATTCGTTTACGAAGTGAGCCCACAGGTTTGTGTAGGTACGTCGCATCCAAATTAAGCGACTCGCTGAGGATTTGATCGCATAATTCCACCAAATTGCGCAGATAGTGATGTTGGCGTTTTACCGGCTATTCCACCTTGTCCCACAGATTTTTTGAGAGATTCAAATCAGTGCAGGCTAGCCGAGATAATAGGGTGGGGGAGTGTTCAGAAAACCAGTCACATATTCTTCCAGACCGATGAACTTTTCTGTGTCTGTGTGGGCAATAGTCTCTTGCGAGGTGATCGAGCCCAAGCGTTAATTGCACGCAGCTCCCGTCGCAGTGTTCTGTCCATAACAGGGTGGGATGGTCTTCCATTCACTGCCTGCATCAATTCCTCTCTGGTTTGGAAGCAATTTTGATTCACAAGCCGTGAAACGCGCCTCTGCTCTCTCTCTCTCGGTCAGGATCTTTTCCGACCATCATTCTGACGTCGTATTTCGTGGTCACGTGTGTTACACCACTGCTTGTACTTGCGTTGAACAGTCTGCCGCGAAACACCAACAAATCCATCAACTTCACACACCGTATGCCCACGTCCTTACTTTTACCGGGCTTTATTCACAATGCCCTTAGGTTAGTTAGGTTTAAGTAGCTCTAAGTTCTAGGAGACCGATGACCTCAATTGTTAAGTCCAATAGTGCTCAGAGCCATTTCTGCTCTGATTTTAGTAAGTGGATAAACGTGCACGTCTGTTTTGTAAGCCCTGGAAACACGAAGCACTTGCAGAGCAGGCTAGAATATCGATTATGCGTCGCATATAGGGAAACCTTGCAGTGTCGTTCCGTCTGCAGTCGGATTGGGGGGGGGGGGGGGAGGAAAGAGGGCTTCAAGCGGAAGTAGTTGGGGGCGTATGGGGGACTGCAGACAACGATGAGTCACACTTGGAAACCGCATATAGCACAGGGAACACGACAGCCGGTGTTTAAAAATACGTTACAGAGTTGACAGAAGTACAATAGAGCCCCCGTAATTCGACCTAATTGGGACTAAAGCTACCTCGAATTACAAAAAGTCGGATAATACGCAAATATCAATATATGAATGGGTAAATCGTGAATAAATGTTTGATGAGTACAATAGTGATTAAAAAAATGAATAAAAACCAATTAGAACATACCTATGTTCTATGTATATATACGGGCACACATTTCCAAGTTGCAAAAAAATAAGTTACATTTCAAAGAAATTATCCATAGTCGTTTTTTAAATAGAACCTCGTTTTTTAGCAGCATTGTCGATCCATCTTCTAAGACGCACGGTGTCAGTTGGAGTAGCTTCCTGTTGCTGCTTGCCACATGTAGCGCAGCCAAACCGTCGGTGTGAGCGATCACTGGTACAACTTCTTCAGGCAATTCCTCGTTGTCAGTCTTCAGCGGGTTTACTAACCATTGTAACAATCGCAAGATCGGTCACTTCAAACTGTACATCCATTCTGAAATATCACTCGCATTCACATTTTCACAGCCAGCAAGCGTTTTCATCAGTTCTTCCAACGGTAGGTTATCATCGTCTGTACTGTAGGTATCCTTTTCATTCTGTAAAATCTGGTTCCAAGACTTTTTTAGTGTCTCCGCCTTAATTTCAGACAGTGAATCGGCTGTCCAGTGAACTACGTCTTTTGTCGTAGTTTTTTTAGAAATTATTGTTAAAAATTATATTCACCATCTGTTGCTCGTGGAAGTGTCTGAAAAACGACGACGATACTTTTTTATTAAGCATTGTAAAACGCCTTGGTCCATAGACTGCACTAAACTTGTAAAGTTGGGGATAACAAGTGCGCAAATACCGTCACATTGTAAATCTTCCTCATCAGGGTGTGAACCAGCATTGAGATTGCTTTGGAAGGCAAGCACCCTTTCTTTAGATACCTTTTGGTCTATGAAAGAAAATCTTCGAAAAACCACTTCTTAAAAATATTTTTGCTCATCCAAGCAGATTTTTGCTTGATATACAGTATGTAACAGTAAGTGCAGAAGCAGTGATATTTTTTAAAGCTCTATGCTTAGCGGACTTCTCTATTACCAGCAGCTTCAGTTCATGTCTCCACTTGCATTCAGTGCAGCAAGAACTCTACCTTTATTGTTGCCCAGGGCTGCCTTTTCTTCTTTTGAAGCCAGGGTTTTAGATGTAAGCACTTTATAATTTAGCCCTGTCTCACCACAGTTATACAGTTGATAAGGAGTAAGATTTTAATCTTGTACTATAATTTTTCTTAATTTCTCACAAAACTGTGTAACGGCTTAAGAGCCCATAGAAAGCTTTTCACTGGAAATTTAAAGCCGCCTTACGCTATATCGATTCTTCCACCTATACAACCATCCCGAACTCGCAGTAAAATCATCCTTACCTTTCTTTGACTCATTTGTAAAAAACTCAGCTTCTTCTTCCAGAATAGGCCATAAAATTGGATTTCCTTGTTGTCTTTGTTGAGGAAACCAAACGTACAAAGCTACATTCGGTTTTTTTTTCAGATTTGTTCATTGACTTCCAGTTCAGATGACGAAATAGAACACCTGTTTTTGCCTATGTTTCTACGCCAGTCTCCAACAGTCACGACACCGATTCCATAATCAGCAGCAAGTTGTTTTTTTATGTTTCTCCATTGTATATAGCCTTTCCAAAGCCTCCAGTTGCACATTCAACACCAGAAATTTTCACTTACTTCTAGTACTCATTCTAATGTACAAGGTGTACAACTTTGCTACCGCCGTTTGCCGATAGGTGGCGACAACGGTAAGTAGCGGTCGAAAGAAACAGATCGCAGACGTCAGGCAGTTAGCTTGGACGTCGGTCAACATAATCTCATCCAAACATTAGTCGATTTGGGTCTGCACCATAAAGTTGTTCTTAATTGAAAATGTCACTTTACGAGCCTAAATCTCGTCATTTGCGGGAGGTGTTACTGTTTTGTTTCAATATGAAGAAAACAGCGGCTGAGTCTCATCGAATGCTCTCAGATACGTATGGTAAGGTCGCTATTAGTGAAACAACGTGTCGTGAGTGGTTTCAGCGCTTCAAGAACGGTGATTTTAACGTCGGAGACCGGCAGAGTGGTGGAAGAGAGAATGTTTTCGAAGATGCAGAAATGGAGAAATTGCTGAGTCAAGACTCGCCTCAAACTCAAGAAGAATTGGCACGATTAGTGGGAGTGACACAGAAAGCCATTTCAAAACGTCTCAAGGCTATGGCCATGATTCAGAAAGAAGGAACTTGGGTCCCGTGTGAGCTGAAACCAAGAGACGTTGAACGGCGTTTGTGTGTTTGTGAACAACTGCTTCAGAGGCAAAAACGGAAGGGATTTCTGCATCGCATTGTGACCGGGGACAAAAAATTGGTTCATTACGATAACCTTAAACGCAAAAAATCATGGGGATATCCCGGCCATGCTTCCACGTCGACGGCCAAACCGAATACTCACGGCTCCAAGATCATGCTCTGCATTTGGTGGGACCAACTGGGCATCGTGTACTATGAGGTGTTAAAACCAAGTGAAACAATGACATGTGCTCGTTATCGAACGCAATTAATGCGTCTGAGCAGAGCATTAAAAGACGAACGGCCGCAATACAGCGAGAGGCACGATAAAGTGATTTTGCAGCACGACAACGCTCGACCCCACGTTGCAAATGAGGTCAGAACGTGCCGTCAGTGTTCCATCAGTCACTATCAGTCGTGTTCTAGAGCCATACCAGATAATTGGGCAAGGAGTAACAACAATACTGTGCCTATTGAAAACTTGGAAGAGGTGGACCTCTCTCCAGGTGGCCGCCATACCCGCTGACGCAGTGCAGAGCACGATTCCCGCTTATCACAGTAGGGAGACACTCAACAGTCCAACCCGTTCACGGCATCACTACAAACGCAGCCGTCTGTGTTGTGTTAACGGCATGGGAAACTAATTCCCTAGTGCGGCTGCTGTTATACTCCGACGAATGTTGGGGGATGACCTAGAACGTTATGAATAGTTTTTGGATGGCAAACACGGATGTGGAGGGGTTATCGATGTATTTTCTGTACAGTACGGCGATACCCCCTTGGGGTCGTCAGAAATGATCGGCGGGGGTTTTGACGACGCATATTCCTGCCCTCACATTTCCAAACAGTTCAACATCGTGTCACTGTCTCCTTCGAATGCCCCACAAATCTGAAAATTGCAAGATTCGCCATCCGGCGACTCAAAATAAAATACCTTTGAAACTGACAGGTACTGATAACACGAACAGCACTAATGCTCTCTGGTAGCCGTTTTACGTTTACTGCAAACTGGAACTCTTAACCATTTACATATTCGCCTATGGTGTGTACATATACGAATTTACATTAACTTTCGACAATTTCTTGTGGACGCTTCACTTTTTTTGACTGGTAGCTTAGTTCTTTTCGAGTAAACACACAAATTATAATTATTTTCACAAAAATATTGAGCATTTATTGGAAAAAAAACCGTGAGTTTTTCGCACTGAAATAATCAATAAATTCGTACGTCGTTTATGTGCAGCACGATCACGCAGGCTTTTCACCAGCTTTACTTCGGCTGAAGTTGTTTCTGGCTGACGTTCCAAATAAACCATTATTTTATCCAGCTGCCTTTGTTACCTTTGCAATTACCACAGTCTCTTCAAATTGATCGCAAACTTCGTCAGCTACTGCATCACTATCGTCATTCTTTGCAAACGAACAAAAAGTGATAATTACGTCATAAATCACACCGTAGCCAGTGTCATTGTCATGCAGCTAGATATTTACGTTTTAACGCCGATTTATGATCATCCTGGAATGTTTGCAAATGCTTCGACGAATTCTGACGTACCAACATTGTCATCAGTTGCTGTGTTCAGTGTCTGAGCTGCCTTTAAAGGGCTTACAAAAGGCCGGCCACATCGTTCCAATTTGAAACCTTTGAAGCTTCAACAGTAAATTCAGCAGCCGTATTTTTCAACAGTTCTTTGTCCTTTTTATAGAGGCCATCCAACTTTTTATTTTGGACATTGCCAACTTCTTTCTCTTTGACATATCTCGCAACAAGCAGAGGCAGTACAACTCAATGATATACTGTTAAATTACAAAAAAAATGTTCAAATGTGTGTGAAATCTTATGGGACGTAACTGCTAAGGTCATCAGTCCCTAAGCTTACACACTACTTAATCTAAATTATCCTAAGGGCGCGCGCGCACGCACGCGCACACACAAGCGCGCGCACACACGCGCACACACACACACGCGCGCACGCACACACACACACGAGGGAGGACTCGAACCTCCGCCGGGACCAGCACAGTCCATGACTGCAGCGCCCCAGACCGCTCTGCTAATCCCGCGCGGCTGTTAAATTACATCCTAAGGCGGGTCCACACCGAGCGCGCCACGCCGCGCCGTGCTGCTGCACCCCCGCACAGCTGTAAGGCTAGGCGCAAATTAGACTTGGCTACTGTTTCTATGTTTCGATACAGTGTATCGATACGTGGAACTGTTTCAGTGTTTCGGAACGGCTGTGGTTCACTGTTTCGAAACAGTGGTGTTTCATTCCGTCCCTGCCTCGGATAACCGGACCAGATTCGATCTCGAGCCAGCCACAGAAACTGTATCGTTGTTTCAAAATAAGGCTGTTTCAGTCCACCTGTGCTTGGAACGGACTAATTGTATCGAAACAGTGATGTTTCACTCCGCTCTGTGTCGGACGAGATTCGGGCTCGGCACAGGTACTGAAACACAACATACCACTTCATGAAACACTTTCAAGAGTGTCGAAATCTTTTTGACAAGCAATAGCATGAAGCTTAAGATATCCGAAAATAAAGCTTCGTTTCTAGCTGACTATCCTATTTCGAAATGGCTTAACATCGGCTTTATAAACACTAACCAAACAATAAAACAACGCATACTATTCACATTCAAAATAATAAATATGTGAATACCATTCAGTTAAATTACACTTTTTTTATAACATACGCTTCTCTGTTCATGTACAGTAATCATATTAAGAAACGCAAGTAAGCCTACAACATTTTGTATAAAAAAAAGTCGTAGAGTAACAGTTATTAGACACATACATAAATTTGATGTAGGTATAATTGCGAGCAATCTGTTTGACATATCACTGATAGTGTAATGGTGAACGGGAAGGGCTGGGAAGCATGGTGAATTTATAGCAACGGTTCGAAACACCATGAAAGACAAAAGTTTTTCTGTTATATTTTGCTATTTATTCGAATTATTTGGCGTTATTTGTGAGTCTATAGTCACTGTGCCTATTATCCACAATGATTCTCTTTGTGTGCATAGAAATTAGCAGGATAGGTATATTACCCATACTAACGGAATGTGGGAATCCCAGTAGCATATCCGTTGTTTCTGCAGTTTGCTCCCACCTCCAGTTCCGTTCGTGGTGGTTCTTCTGTCTTCAGCTATGGCTGTCCTCAGTCAATTGAAAAGTATGAAAGTCACACGACACGAAAGCAGAGCATTTGCTGCAGGAAATACGAAACTGCCAAGACGCCTAGGTGATAGTTTCACACTTTCTGCCATATGATTATCGCTCTCGCACCTCATTTTTGTTTATATGGACTAGTTATACAGTAGACATTCAAGATGATAAAATGCGTAGGTTTATTAGATTACAAAACACAAACTGTTTCATGTTTCGAAACAGTGTATCGAAACATTACATTGTACCGTTTCATTTGTTTCGAAACTGTTACGTGTTTCAGTTTGCCCATCTCTAGCGCAAATTGAGACGCGTATAGCGCGTCGCAGCGCAGCGCAAATTTTTGTAACTTGTTCAAATGGGACCGCGCAAATTGCGACGCGACTCGCCTGGGACGCGACACGTGCCTGCGCCAGGTACAGAGGAGTGCGCCGTCCGCGCCGCTCCGAGGCGCGCACTGTGTTCCAGTTGGAGCGCGCGCGTGGTCTGAAGATGGAGCGAGCCGTAGACCCCCGTCTAAACTGAGCGCGCGCAAACGCGCCACTTCCTCTGACGTACCGAAAACAGCCGGAAAACTGCGCGGTGCGGCGCAGTAAGATTCGCCGTCCACACTGAGCGCGCAGAGCCGCCA
This sequence comes from Schistocerca cancellata, assembly GCF_023864275.1. Taxonomy (NCBI): domain Eukaryota; kingdom Metazoa; phylum Arthropoda; class Insecta; order Orthoptera; family Acrididae; genus Schistocerca; species Schistocerca cancellata. The sequence goes on from NC_064633.1 coordinate 422,486,060, forward strand.
TAACCGTGTTCTGCGCAGCGCGGCGCAGCACGGCGCGCTCAGTGTGGACCCGCCTCTACAGTGTGTAAACTTCTAGATGGCAGACCTCTCCCTAGTCCTGAATCGATAGAAGTCGGTAAACGTCGGGAGGCTTCGGTAGGCACGCAGTTTAGACTACTGCCAACATTACGCAGCTGACTGTGTTGTACAAGGTAGCCATTGTCGTCTGCTTCGTTATTGTTTTGCGCTGTATTGTTCTGCGTGTTTTTATTGTGCAGTTCTGCTAAACATTATCAAAATGAGTGAAAAGGCAGTTGCTGGCCCATCTCGGGAGTCGCCAACAACCCCTACCGGTAGGCCTACGGTTAGAAGAAGCCTTTCGTCTGCTTTCGTGTAAGCATGACGCGCAAATCATAGTGCCAGCACTGCAACTGGTAGGAGTGCCTTGTCCCCCCCCCCCCCCTAAAGGGTCCACTCCCCTCCCCCCGCCAGCCAATGCTTGCTTCCTCTCTCCCCGCACAACTCTGCCGTCTTACAGTTAACACACTGTACATTGATACGCGTATGGCGGTTAGCTGAATTTAGTTATTGTTGTCGATTAGTCCTGTTATTACTTCTCGGATGTAAAATTCTGCTTATTTATTTATTTATCCAACGGTCACCTGTAGAACGTAGATGTAGTAAATGCGTTGCGCTACAATCAGCCTCCATTGCATTCTGTCTGTTGCTGATTCGCTGTACTGGCCCTATGGAGAACAGCTGTAGACAATGCGTTGTGTCACCAGTCAATCTCCATCCGTTCTGTCTGTTGCCGATTCCTCCCAGTTGATTACATTCATAGCTACCGCATATTCTTTACGTCGTCGTTTTTTATCCTGCCCAGGGGTCTTTTTTTTGTAACGTGGTCAATGAAAACTTGGTTAAGAAGTAGAGTCTCTGGCATACAGATTACATGACCTGCCCATTGGAGTCGTCTGCTTTCTTAATACGATCTCACCACTTCAATTATTCTTCCTTGCTCTCAAAGTACTTCCATCTTCCACTGGCCCCAGATTCTGCGTCGCCTCCCTTTCAAATGTTAGAAGCTTTTGTGTCCCTCGTTTAGTTAGTATCCAGCTTTCAGAGCCGTAGAGGAGAATGAGGCTTATAACGGCATTTTAGATCCTTATTTTCACAGCGTGTGATACGGCTTTAGACTTGAACGTTTCTCTGGAGCCAGTGGAAATTCTTTCATTTACATGTATAGGTATTTGAGTGTAAGAATCGTACCAACTTTTCAGGTACTTGAACTGATCAACAGACTTGAACTTGTCTCCGTCAACAGTGAAGTGCTCTAATCAGTTCAGTGAGTTTGGGATTCAAAACTTAACTGTACGTAAAATACTCCGGATGAATCGGAGATTCGTATTAATGAGGGCCGGATAAAAGGGCATATTGCAAAACAGTTTAAATGAAGATAATAGCAGAGGAATATTTTATCTGGCGTTCATGTACGCTACGTGCCAGCAAGGAGGAGGATTTAGAAAGTGGGAAGCGACTAAAAGCTTGATAATAATAGCACAGTTAACGTGCGTGCCCGTTCCAGATGTGAGGGAGACCGCGATTGTTTGTATACAGATAGCGAGCAGGAGATTACGACTGACTAGACTGTGTGCCGAGTCCAGCAGGCTTGAAGACGCGGGGACAACTCTTCGGAGATGGTGCGTAGCCGCTTGATGTGTTGCCCTTGCTGCAGAGTGCTGCCGATTTTGACTTATGTCGAAAGGTAAACCACTGTTTTGTGTGTGTGTGTGTGTGTGTGTGTGTGTGTGTGTAAAACCCCACTCTCCCCTCCTTCTACCCCATCCCCTCTTTCAACAGTTCCACCCTCATCCACTGCTCTACGCTACTGCGTTCTCCATTGTTTCCTCCGTTCTTTTCCCACGGTAGCAAGGCTCGGAAGGAGAAATACTTAAATGAACAAAGCGCTCTTTCTTATTGCGCGTTCTTTCAGAAACAAGCGCAGTGAACAACTCCAACCTCGCGGAAGCTGGGAACGGTATTCGAACATTTTAAAACGTGACTTTTCGTAAACAACTAATATTGGGTTTTGATGTTTGTGCTACGAAGTCACGTAAGTTTCCAACACGTCTGCTCATAAGAGATGAACGAATCTAAACGCTACGCATGGCCTTAGACGTAAAAATAGTTGTACTGGGAAGTTTCAAATGTGGCCGGTAGGTTTCATTAAACTTTCCTAAGGTTCTGTCGCCATGTCCGTCCACACATCACACGGCAGCCGCGGGTGTCATCTTCAGGTCATCAGACGGACTACAGAAATGATGAATCCATCACAATCCTACATTCATCCGTTGAGGGATATTTTTTTGTTTTGTAAATAGTAACTTTATGAGTTGGCTGTTAACCAATATCAACCCCTTGGACATTTTTCACTTGCATCACAGTAAAAAATTGTAATCATATAGCAGCGTAGATTCCAATCGTCTGTATGGAGGAAGCATCTGATGACGTCCTTAATAACAGTTTGTTGTGACCGTGGTAGTTACGGACACAACTGCCTCAGACTACTGTTAACTCATGCATCCGCACTGACTACAGCCTATGAGTTGGGAAAATGTCTCAGGCGAAGGATCACCTATTTATATCATATGGTTTCGTTGCTTCCACCTTGACCTATTAGTGACGGAAGTTGTGATCGATGTGAACTCGACGACACAGGGATCACTGAGGCGAGATTGTGTTGTCTTGTGGATTGGGCCTGTTCAAACTGTGAGGTCGTTATCAGTCGCATTTGGCATATTTCGTTCTACATTTCATACTTCCTTGGTTATAAGGAATACTTTCCATTGGCAGTTCTCAGCACTTGGCAAAGAACACTCGTAAACGCTACTTTACCGCATGGCGATAGTGTTTGTTGACATTAAGGTTGCAACACCGCGGAGAAAGGGAGCGGGAAGATGGGAATACAAAGATATTCCGTTTTAAAACACTAGTAAGACGCGTGAAATGTTAAAGCCTGGCAAGCTTGTAAGACGCTGGAACAAACGTGTTATTTACAAAAATTGGTCCTTTGAATCCTATACACTGTATTAATATCTATACTAATTTCGTCTTTTTAAATTGCTGTATCATGAACTGCTATCAGTAGATTTTGTTGCTCTATCGGTAGAACTTCCTTCCTATCAGCTGGATGCGACAGCGTCAGTGTCCTGATCACACATGACTACTTTCAAGTCTAATCTGTACTGAAACTTGCCGGCCGCGGTGGTCTAGCGGTTCTGGCGCTGCAGTCCGGAACCGCGGGACTGCTACGGTCGCAGGTTCGAATCCTGCCTCGGGCATGGGTGTGTGTGATGTCCTTAGGTTAGTTAGGTTTAAGTAGTTCTAAGTTCTATGGGACTTATGACCTAAGATGTTGAGTCCCATAGTGCTCAGAGCCATTTGAACCATTTTTTTGTACTGAAACTTACAAGTTGGTGCTGCACTGGAACATCGCTCCCTTTGAAATATTTGAAGGTGTTTACGTGCTTTCGGCCAGTTATCTACTGTTAATACTTTCACGTTGCTTTTTCTGCCCCTTCAAAATTTTCAACAAAACCTATAGATAACGAGTACAGGGTGCAAACGATAATTGTTTACAAGGTAAAAAAATGGCTCTGAGGACTATGGGACTCAACATCTTAGGTCATAAGTCCCCTAGAACTTAGACCTACGTAAACCTAACTAACCTAAGGACACCACACACACCCATGCCCGAGGCAGGATTCGAACCTGCGACCGCAGCAGTCCCGCGGTTCCGGACTGCAGCGCCAGAACCGCTAGACCACCGCGGCCGGCATTTACAAGGTACCTCAGTGGTGTAGGTGAAGTCGGGACTCCTTGTTCTTGTACTAATAAAATTTAGAAGTGACTTTATCGCCAGGGTATTGAAAGAAAAGACTTCTGTAAACGTTATGGAAAAACTATAATTACGTTTACAATCCGATGTAACCGTAACTCTTACAAGCACAGTGGTTTCATTGTTAGAAGATCAGACAAACAAAACGATTTAATTGTTAATTTTATGCTGTAAAAAATCACAGTATTTTGAGGTAAGATTTACTAAAACGTGATTTTATATTTTGTAAGTGCAAGAACGTGAGGTATTTAATATTCAAGGACGATTTTAGCCAAAATCTCGCGAGGTACACGTGCGTTGTAGCATGGGTGGCTTTTGCAGGCCAGTATGCTTCCTGGTTTTATGGACTACAAGTGTCTTGCATCAGTTTACGCGTTTCGAATTCACCAGCACCTCTCTGGTACGCTGTAAACAATCATCGTTTACACCCTGATAATTTAATTACGTTCCGAAACAGTTCTTTTGGGTTCAGATCGCAGTTTCAGTGAAACAATCACAGCACAGAAAAGTTGTTTTTCTTTTATCATTAGACCAGAGTAACGCTCGGTTTTTGGTACCGATATTCATGATTTTTTTCAATAAAATAGCAAACAAATTACAAAACTGCCTTTAGACCGTTATTGCTGCACACCATTAAGATTATATTTTGCATCTTTTTTTTAAGTGAAAAATGTACAGTACACGACATCGACAGAAGACCTTCGCGCAGTACCGGCCACAATTTTGAATCTAGAACAAAATTTCAAAAAATTACATTGAAACTGATGATATTGTCTAACGTATTATATAGGATATTAAAAAAAAGTGGTTCTTAACAAAATGGCGGCAGTTTGAAATAGGAAATTTTTTCGACAAAACTCGTTGCAAAAACTTGCACCAAAAATCGAAATTAAAGTATATCTCAAAAACCCTAGGTACTACAATAGAAAAAACTTAAAAATCACAAAAAGTATAATGTAATTGCAAGTATATTACATCAATTATACAAGCCACCAACTTGAAACATGTTTATTCAAAATAAAGTTTTAACACGCCTTTTTTAATATTTTAATGAAACAAACCTTTGATCAGCGGTGCCAACACCGTACAATTTTCCTTCATTTTTGCACGATTGGAATTACTTTTCGAACCTTTTCGATTAGTGTAAATATATTTGTTATTTTCAAGCACTCCCGTTTTACTTGGTATTAAAAGGAAGTGCACGCAAGACAAGCACGTTCTTTCAGACTGTTTACCATAAACGAATCATGTTACATAGAGAAAACTTGTTTAGAAAAGTATGTTAGTTGATACTAATGCGCTCTGTAGTACTATCTGAAACTAACAGGATCCCTATTTCGTCGGTAACTACTATAGTATTATATCGTTTCCATTCGAGCGCTCGGGTATGCCAACCCCCCCCCCCCCCCCCCCAATGCAGTAAATTGCGATTTTAACGTATTTTAACCTTTATGACACACTTTATATGAGTGAATCTAAAATAGACACCTTAAGGAATAATTTAAACAGATAAAAAATCAGGCAAAAAAGTTCTACCCTAGTCTGTCACCCTTAAATAATTATTTTAAAAAATCTCTTTATTTGGTAAGTAACAATTCATAAGAATCATTATGAAATCTCAGGTTTTTGTATTTATCTGCCGTAAAAACCCTTAACGGTGACACTGATCTGTACATTTCGATCGATCTTGTTTTGAGCTCATATTAGTAGAGTAACGCAAGACCAAAAGCAAACAAACAAGTTTCAATCAATGATCTCTATATATTTTCGATGTCGAACTCCAGCTTTCAATCAATGATCTCTATATATTTTCGATGTCGAACTGCAGCTGTCTGAACGTGCCGGCCAAAGATAATCGTAATTTGTTTCTTGCCAGATTACGACATAGCTGGCACGAAATTTCACGAGAACACATTATGAAAATACTTTGGATTCTGCTCTTACATAAACCTATTACGTCGCACATTGATATAAGATCAAAGACAGAAATAAGTAAAGAATTCTTTATAACGTACAGACCGATGGATTTTTTCGTAACTGAACCATGGCGGACTATGCAGAGGGCAAGAATATGCTGGGGCACGTCAAAAAGTTCCATGCTCTGAGAGATCTACATCCCAGGCAGTACGGAGCTCACTGGTTTTAGTTATTGAAAGCCCACATGAGAACACGTCAGGCGAATCTCCACATTGTAGACAGTAGTGAGCTAGAGCACCATCAGGTAGTAACAAAGTTACCCTTGGTATCACCAAAGGCTAGGCTTGCCATATTTTTGTGGGTCCTACCCAGGGCATATATTTGAAATTATTTAAAAACCTTTTATTTTTCAGTTGTATTTTTCACTGTACAAGTCCGTTTTACAGAAATGGTTTGTATACAAAGTGTGATGAACAACCAATTCCTAAAATAGGTCTTTCTGAGCACATTTTCGTTACCCTTTCTCTTCGCATCACAAAAATTACTTTTGGTGTTATCAGCAGAACATCAAACCAACCTTTCGTCAACTTTTTACTTTTTCTTACTATACGGAAGATACCGAGTCAAAATTTTAGCTGTTACATCTCTCGTTTCATCGAAATTTAAAAAGTTTCACTTGGACAAGATTACTTCACTTCTGTTCGATACTGGTATGTAATCAACGTTTTGCAAAGACCGTAACACACGGTCAAGTATAAATGGCGAAATAACGCTAACAATAATTGCCTCGAATTTGTTTATAGTAGATGAAACTTTTGGGCCATATAACGTTTTAACCAGTGCAGATGTGTAGTCTGATGTTTTGAAACTGAGCTCTTGTGAAGCCATGAAAATTTGTGGCGGAACCGATAGCCACGCCTCCCCAACGTTAGTGCTTGCTTAAAGATCGACTGAGAGAATGTTTAAAAACGCCATGTCGAATGTACAGGGCTGAAATTTAAGAAAGTCCTCGGCAGTTGTAATAATCTCAAACCTCGGACATATTTGCAACCCCCAGAGAGCATTAAAAAAAAACTAGGACTGTCTGTACTAATCCTGAACATATGGTAAGCCTACCAAAGACACGCCTTCCAACAGGGGAGGCAGGGTCACCCTTCAGGAAGTGCGTATATACCTTACCTGTAAGGCATTTAGGGAGAATGAGTGATCCCACGAGACGGTCAACGGTAATACCATCCCGCACGTTGTGTTGATGGTTCGCTGCCACCATGGGGACTCTTCACAGCCCACAGGTGGGTGGGCGTTGTGAAGGTTGATAATACCGCCCCTCTTAAAAATAGCCTCGTCTTTGAATGGCATGGATGACAAAAAGTGATACAGATAGTGACAGTTATTGTGGAGAATGATACACATGTTGGCGAGCCACCTGCCTGGTGTTGATATTGGGGTATCTGTCAAAGATCTTTTATCTCCACCTTAAAGTGTGTGTACCACCACTGGAACGCATTTCTGGTCATATGCCCACATGACCTTATTTGCCCCTACTCAGGGATCTTTTTCTGCAGCCCACACACGTTTAATATTATTGTACAATATTGCCCGTCTACAGGACGCTCTATTGCCAACCCTGGGAGGTCCAACAGTCCAGGCAATGAGCGTCCAGCGCTCAAGTCGCGCCGAGGGGCAAGGAAGGTAGGATGCGTGCTCCCGCAGATGGCACGCAAGCACGCACGAACTCCTCGACATGGCCGCCGACAGCGGACAATGGGCAGCGCAGCTGTGCTATTCACGGCAGGATTGTGTGCAGTCTCGCAGGACCAGCCGCCGGTGAAACGACGAGCGACCTTGTGGCCGGCAAATGAACCGAAGAGGACGGATACTGCCTGCACGCAGGCGACCTCCGCCAGACAACTCAAATGTTCCATTGCCGAAAAATACATCCCAATTATTTTCACTACTGATCTACCACACTGCTTTACTATCAGCGGTAGCAGTCTTGCCTATATGACTTTATCACTGCGGACAAAAACCAAAAGAAGTCATTCTACACTTGGTTATTGCCTCAATTAGGCGAGGAATGGAGTCCACGCGTTTCTTTAGGGGTGCTGTTTCCAGCTGAAGCTACAGACTAACAATTAGAGCTACCAAATTGCGGGGATGTTGACTACTACGTCACCTCCTTCATAAATAGTTCCAGACATTTCTACTGGACTAAGATTGGATGGAGGCCTGAGAGTTTCTCAAACGGGGAACGTATGAGTGCAGCCCTGCAAACAATGATGATGATGATGATGTCATCGTGTATGATGCTAGTATGGATGAAAGTCTTGTCTCCGAGAATGAGGAAATCAACAACCCAGTTCGCGTTCACTACAAGCTGAATATGCTGTCAGAGCTCCTATTCAAAGCACTGGGTGTGAGATTTTGGTGTGTTGCAGATTGCCATGGTCACCCATCATTTTTACGTAGTCTGCCAGCCACAGTAATCTGGCGCCATTTCAGTGTATTTGTACTGGTATTTTACAGTTGATTTTTATCTACAGTTATTTTATCTACATTTTTGGTTACGCTTGGCGCGTAGGCACTAAGCGACTCACCTGGTGCCTCACCTTGTTAAGCAAACAGCTGTTGAACTTACGAGAAAGGTCGCACTGGGCGCTAGGTGACCAAGCCAGTCGATCTGGCGTATCGCTAGACGAACGACCGTGTTCGTTCTTCCGCGCGTGTCGCCTAGTAGCTTCGAAGATTATACTACCTGATAAACACTGCTGATCACGTAATTTTGTTAGTTTCTTATCTAATATCGGCAGTTTTCAGAAGGGGAAAATCTTCAATTTCTTGGAAATGTAAATTAAGTTTTAGAAAGTTTATTTTTACTTATTAATTCCGTAGCACGCATTCGTCCTGTAGAACTCCTTTTAAAAAATAAGACCAATTTGTGTTTAATCACGTTAATGTTACCACTAGATGTACTAGTATTTGGTTTTTGTAGTTTTTCTATAATAGACGTGAGAAGGATGTCGAACGATTTTAAAGTCATTCGCAAATAACCGAAAAACCAGTATTGAACGTCCCCAACGTTGTTTGTACAACATATACACTGGGTTTACATGGGGCTCCCAAAACAGGATTTTCTAAAGCGAATTCCCAATACCGCTTCTGGGACGTCATGTAAATACTTCTAAATCGATTCTGCAAATCCGCTTCTAGTTGCCAGTTTTCCAACTCCGCAATCGATTTGCGCTCCCATATAAACGCAACTGGTTTTGAAACGTGCTTGGGTTGTCAAGTTACGTCTTTCAGAATTCTCGCTTAAAATGGACTTATTGTGTAGTGAAGAAGAAGCAAAAATATTAGACGGAGCATGAAGGAGTCTACTTGCAGTAATCAAGTGAAGAGAAATAACTGTATTGGCAGAACCAGAAACTGGATCAGCTGTTTTCCGGACGGCATATTTAACTGTGACAGCAAATCTACTTCAGACATTAACATGTAAACACAACAGCGAAAAACGGTTTCCGAAATTCGGTTTTCGTCTCTCGAAAGATGTGTCGCATGTAAAAATTAATATTATGTACCCAGTGTGATGACAGTTTTCGTAACAGTTTATATTTCAAATACGACTCAGCATTGGGAGAGACATTTAAACAGTGTGAGTGAGTAACACGTCTATGGCGAGTGACATCGATGCTCCGCTGTGGCCACCAAGCCCTCCAAGCGCTTGGCACCCAGCGAGGCACGAGGTAAGCCTACCTACACTTTGAGGAACCTGGTACTTTGATGGAACCCCTTGCTTATTTTGAAGGATAATAAAAGTTTTAAAAATGAGGAAAAATACCTTTATTCAGTGATTACTTCAATTTGAAATTGTAACTAATGAATCAGAAATCATAATGAAATATAGAACATAGTATCGTCACACTCTCGGAAAAAAACCAGTCATGTTATTAGTAGTGTCTCGCGGACCACTTACTCACTTAAGAGTACCCCGGAACACAGTTTGGGAGCCGGCCGCGGTGGCCGTGCGGTTCTGGCGCTGCAGTCCGGAACCGCGGGACTACTACGGTCGCAGGTTCGAATCCTGCCTCGGGCATGGGTGTGTGTGATTCCTCAGGTTAGTTAGGTTTAAGTAGTTCTAAGTTCTAGGGGACTTATGACCTAAGATGTTGAGTCCCATAGTGCTCAGAGCCATTTGAACCATTTGAACAGTTTGGGAAACTGTTGTCTAATGAGTCTACTATGGTCTTTAGCGCGGCTGTTATTCCTGTACACTGCAGAACATCTACAATAATTTTTCGTTGGATAATTAGAAAGGAGATATTTCAAAAGAAATTCCCACGTATGATGTAAGAGCAGAGCATAAAGGCAGTGTTCAGAATAACAGAAAGCCCTTACCGTTTCGTTACTGAACAAAAAAAAAAAAAAAAAAAAAATGAGACGAACAACACAAACTATGGAGAGCGGTTGTAGAAACTGCATACCTCATAAATTCCGTAGAGATTTATTGTTGCATTTGACTGTGCTCCATACCACACACTTAAAGACAATGAAGTTACGAACCAAGATTCCAGAAGAAGAAAATGCTCTTTCGTGTTTGCAAAAAACAATCTCTCACTGTCGGAAGAAATGACCAAGCAAGAACAGTTGGAAATTAAGAACAGGCTTCAGGAATAAAGTTCAACGTTTAATGGGCTAATGCTCTGAGGGAATTTTGCCTTTACACGCAAAGCATCGTTATTTGAAAACCAAAGATAGTAACCAATGTAGCGTATTGACCATACTTTCTATCTTCATGAAGAAGTGCAGGGTGTTAGTAAATGGCGTTTTCCAAGCTTGCAGTTTTGTAGAGACTGACATAGTGCGCCAGTTCCGGCCAGAAAGTCACAACCGGAAATGACAAGTAGCAACCTCAGCTTTAGATGCTCGACGTTATCTACTCCTCTCATTTAACATCATGTGAATTGGAGGATTTGTAAATAACACAAGTAACCTAAATGCCTATTTATTACGCTTCTGCTAATTTGTGCGTTCAGACCGCTAGCCTAAAGACCTGTTTATTACGCTTCTGCTAAGCTCCGAGTACCCAGACCGCCTTTAGTTGATATGCAAACAATGGTAACTTCCGGACGCGGAATCACACATCGCAAAAGAATATGCTGGTATTTGTTGTAAATTTCCGATTTGTGGCGGGTGGTTGTTAGTCGGGTTAGTATTATGATGCCTCCTCTCTCTCTCTCTCTCTCTCTCTCTCTCTCTCTCTTTTTTTTCTCCGAAGCTACTAGCGAATTGTGCACTGGAACATAGAACCATATGTGGGACAAGTAATATGTTGCCTAACTCGTTCTGGGTCTTATGGCTCATGAATTTTATGGCACAACATGACTAAAAGGAGGGCTCGGTTGGCGCGACACGTACAGGGGCATCAAGACAGAGAGACAAGAGCCAGAACACAGTAAGCAGGTCCAAATGGATGTAGGTTGCAATATTTACGCAGAGATGAGTATTGAACAGAATTAGGGTTGCCAGGTGTCCGGCTTGAGCCAGATGTCAGCAGGCTCTTTTACGGTCGTATCCGAGCAAACACGTATTTACAAGTCTGAACAGACCGGCTGTTGTTTAGCTTTTTAGCGATGGGCAAACGCACAACTAACGCCCGTTCCAAGCTAAGCGCGAGGAACAGGTATTTAAGGAGGAATAATGAAATACACCATAACGATATACAAATATACCAACAATTGCTATTTTTTAAAAAAATCTATATTCTTTGTTCACTGGCGAAATTTCACGAAAATCGTGGAACATATAAAGACGACTGTGCCATTAACCTTTTCGGTCATGGCGTCCGCATATAACGACATACTAAATAAATGCATAGTATATTAAAATTCGTTAAATTTTACCATTTGTAATTGTTGTCCTTATATCGTCACAAGCAGAGTGTTTATTTGATAAGTGTCGACACCTCCTGTCTCTCTGTGGTACCACAAAACAAAACTGAATGTACACAGATGGTCGCTTCTCAGTAATCTTTGTACCTCCCATCGGCCGGTTAATATCTTCTGAGTCTAGGCAAAATATATAATTTGCGTAGAATGGTGCGATCTTGAATATAAAAACTAAAGGTGTCTTTCAGAACGAAAGGTGACATATTTATAATTTTATACATGTCTCCAAATGAGGACATTGTGATTGAAAGGTTGTAACAGCATAGAAATTTAGGACATTATTTCGCTGTCTTTTTAGTCATCTTACGGTGATTTCACAATGCCCCGTGTCCAAGACAGACGAAGGCCACTTACAAGAGAAGTTATAGAGCTCCTTAATTAATCTGAAATTGACAATCGATCCGATGACCCTGGCGATAATTTTGAACAGGAGGAATATTTTATACATCTGAAAAATCATAGTTAAAGTCGAAGAACTAGATAGCAAAGCTATGATTTTTTTTTCAGGAAAAAATAATTCGTGACTGAAAGGGTTAAAAAGCTCTTTGTTCATAAAAGAGTGGACACTTTATTTCAAAACACGTCATAATAAAATTTTATTCGGAATTAGTGAAATTGGAAGAATATTACTTTGCAATTTTAGGCCTTAATGCCAACGTCGAAAGTGTGTTCCGTTTCATAACCGCAGAGTCGATAAAGGGGTGTAATAAACTGCAAACCGACACAGTCACAAATATGTTTTTGTTGTTATTGTGTAATTTAAAATTGTGCAGTCAACGTGACAGAGTCGGGAGTTTCACGAAATGGTTTCCAAAATAACATTTTTGATAAAGAGGGTTCAAATCAGAAATATTAATACTTAGCTACAGATTATTGTTATTGCTTTATAAATCAAATTTAAATGGCCAAAGTTAATTGAAATTCTTTTCGTTTTCCGTGCCATAAAAACAGAGGATTGTTTCTCGTGGAATAAAAACCGCAGACAGCTGTATGTAAGCTTCTTTATTTGGAACCAGAACCGTTCCTTACAGCCACATCTTTCGTGGGCGTATACTGTAAATTACGTCGTATGAGACCCAATGTGAGGATGGATAGAACAACAGACATTCACTGTCCAAATAATAGTAATGCGCCAAGTGAGCGCGTACTGTTAAATAGTAAATAAGCGAATTAAGCCATCGTCATCACCCGGAAATAGAGCCGAAACCAAAATTCAATAATATGAATTGCACCGTATGAACTCCAGCAACAACATGTTAGTACTCGTATGACGTAATTTATACAACCTCCTCAAGATATGGCTCTAACTTGTGAAGTCGGTTATGGTTCGAAATAAAGAATCTTACGTACAGCTGTCTACGGTTTTCATTCCACAAGATATACATTCATAGCTGGGGCTACCCTGGACAAAAAGTTGTTTGGGAGAGATTTGTTTATATCCTTTCACGAAGAATTTTTAGTTTATTTCGACATAAAATTATTTTAGAAAGAAGACTGAGCACTTGATTCTATCATTAATGCCAGTTCATAAGGCAGTATACAGAGTTTTTACTTTTTAGGTTAAGCATGTTTGAGGGTGAAGAGTTGCAATACGGTGGTGAACCCTGAAGGGGATATCCCGGCCTATAAACACCATACGATCATTTCATTTCAAGGATGAACTTGCGAAAAACAAACTGATTGTTGATAAATGATTGAAGATGCCCAACTGTGACTTTTTTTCTATTTAAAACATTGCCCAGGTGCAAGTAGGACTCCCGCACGGAGGGCTCCGTACTAACTTAATTGTGTATATAGACAGTTTATCCATTTCGGAAATCGAGAATCTCAATCATTTTTGCCTGTTATCTACATAGATAGAAAGCCCCCGGATTTAAAGATTTTCGAGAATGTTTTAATTTCAATTATATAATTGCGACACAAACTCATGCTGGAGGCCGTTATTATAATAATCAGTAGTTCTGCATTCAGGTTGACAGGTTCGCAATGGGGAAAGTCAAGCATGATGCAAGGGATGACTTTATTGCTCATGTGACGTATTTCTGACTGTATCCATCATCAGATATTCAGGAGCGATTGCTCCACGTAGATACGGTGTTTCAAGTTGTATGTGAAACAATCATTTGCAGACTAGTCTTGAAACGCCTTATCTACGTGCAACAATCGCTCCTTAATAGGCCGGCCGCTGGGGCCGAGCGGTTTTAGGCGCTTCAGTTCGGAACCGCGCTGCTGTTAGGGTTAGAGGTTCGAATCCTGCCTTGGGCATGGAGGTGTGTGATGTCCTTAGGTTAGTTAGGTTTAAGTAGTTTTAAGTCTAGAGGACTGATGACCTCAGATGTTAAGTCCCATAGTGCTTAGAGCCATTTGAGCTCCTGAATATCTGAAGATGGATGTATTCCGAAACACGTCATATGAGCAACAAAGTCATTCCTTACCTGATGTTTGCCTTAGACCATTGCGACACAATCAGCCTGAATGCAGAACTACTGATTATTTTTAATTCAAGTTAGACGGCGGATAAATGATTACAAAAGAAATATTTTTTTCGTGTGGCTTGGTTACGAATTCACAATTTTCGGATTTTTTCCCTTTATTTGTAGTGTTAAATCTTACTTCATCCCAAATTTCATGATTCCAGGTCAAAGGCAAGTACCCTATAGGTTTTGATGAATGAGTTTGCGAGTGTCAAAGTGAGACAAATGGCCGTATCTTTTGATTGCATTGACTTGGAAGCCAACTGTTATTATACCGCCAAGGGTCCATTGACCTTATACGACATGAATTTCAGCTTGATATGTCTGCCCGTTCTTGAGAAAAGGGATCTTAACCAGACAGGAAGACAGACAACAAAGTGATCTTATAAGGGTCCAGTTTTTAACGGTTGACATACGGAAACCTAAAGATAGATAGTCTTGTCTTCCAGGGCAACATGCCTAAATATGACGCTGAATTTGGCTTTTCTATTTTTGGACCTGGCAGCCTTAAAGAGGACAGTCCAGCATGGAGTGGGCATCGAACCAGTCTTCCGACTGAGCAGTGCAGCAACGACGAACAATAAAAAAAACAGTTTTTTATTACTTCGTGTAGCTAGAACAGATTGGCCCGTTGAAAGAATTGACACGGAAATATTGGTGGAACACCTTATGCTACACCACCACCACCACCACACTAACATGCCATTACGTTGCAGCAAAAACGTTTGGCCGCCTCTCCAGCTGGAGAGGAGCCCCGCCTGCTGCGCCGGCCCGCATCCCGCAGTAGCAGGGTGTGCGACCGTTAGGGCAGCTGCGCCATTGGGCGTTCCAACGGTCTCCGGTGACGCAGCCACGCGCCGGGCTCTCACGGGAATGTTGCAGCGCCGGCGCCAGGGGGTGGGGTCATTCCCCACGCCCAGAGTGCCATACTGGCTTAGGGAAGTCGTCCTGCCCCTCACGTCTGCGATCACCGTGTATACAGTAGACACGATGGAGCGCTACTTGCTCGTCTTCGTTCCCTCCCCCCCCCCCCTTCTCCCCAACACGCCATCCCTGCCCTCAAACGCGAAGTTCTCATGCGCAGAGATCAGTCCGCTGGCTACACTCAACTGGAGCGAGCCAGTTTTTGTTTCCTGTTTTGATGTATCATTAATTTTTATTAAATTCGGTGCAGAATACATCGCTCATATCAACAGTTAGAAGCGTCTCCTGAACTAGTTAATGGACTAATGTGCAACGATGTGATGAAATCTCGTAATTTCTCTGCGCCTTCCTTCATTAAGATCCGTGGGGGTGGGGAGGGGGGTGGGTGGGCTACGGACGACGTGGATTTCCGTGTGTTGCAGTGCGTTTGGTTCATCGTGGTAGTTGTACGACCAGCCACAGGTAATACTTCACCATTTTCTCTATAATTTAAATGCAACAGTTCTTTACGATGTTACAACTTTCGCCAAGAATTTTCTCTTTGTTGGAGAGTAGGTATAGGTGCTAGCATGCCTTGTGCGGACAAATGGGGTAGGGTGGTGGTGAAAGGGGGTGGGGGTGAATGATCAAGAACAGTACGGTTCAACACCCTGGCGACAAAGTGGTAGTTAGGTATGCGGTAGCAAACACCGCCCTATCGGAATTATCCATCCAGGTATTTGCCTTAACCGAATTAGGGAAGGTACAGTCAACATTTCGCTCACTGTAACGAATCACTGACGGTGCGTCACTCCCAGTGTCAGCTGAGCTGACAAACGCACATTAAAACGTGACCGGTTGAAAAGCTATCTGGGGTTTTAGCGGAAACAGTGCAGTTTGTGGAATGCGTTCTGCTCCCTCTTCACCTTAGCAACATAGCGAAGGGGATGTCATTTTCGACTGCGCACACTGTTCTTTAAACTGTTATCAAACGGCCTCATAAAAGCAGTGTAGGCCGTTCGAATTGTTCATTTTACCTTTCAGCTATGGTAGTTCCTTATTAACTAGCGTCCCAGGTTCACTTTTATTGTTCGTCATAGTGTTATCCACTGACTGATGCCGTTCAGGCACCTGTGTGTCAACTAACTTGAAGAACCACGGAGTGCGGTACGTAGCACATGGTCCATTAGCACATGGTCCATTTTAAATCGTTATTTGGGCGCTTATGAGACCCTAAACATGAATGACAGTGCGAGGTCTCGAAGCATGGATCCATCCGAAGGCGAGTTTTATGTCTGAACCGCTGTGGCATCTTACTTGGCGTGAGGATTACAAAGGAGCTACTTGAAGTTCAAGCAGCGACTAAATTTTCGAAAGCCGGCTGTAAGGACTGGAAAACATCGTGCCAGTGTGACTGGCGCATCTCTTAAACCTGTGGTGCGTAAAAGTTATGAGGAACGAACTTTGTATTCCCACCTGACCATCGACATTTAGATGTTCTCTGGTTCCTGTATATAGATTTACGCGAATGTCAGGACCTTTACTTTGGAAAGGGCACGGCCAATTCCTATAGCTATGCTTCAACAAACCTAGCATGTGTCACTAATGACGTCGTCGTTGTCGTCAGCAAATTAAAACGTATTCCTCCTTTCTTTCCTTCTGGCGTTCAAGGTCTCTTAGACCTTAGAAAATGAATAAACGATTGTTCTGCATCACGCAGTCATCCACGGCCTGATAATTGATTTTGAAATTGCTTTTTCTGTACATTCTCTGTTAAATGCAGCCTAGAAATTAAATCCGCGATCTAATACTAGAAAATTGTGACTCACAGGAGTAAGTACCCGTCTTAACATTTAGTGAAACCACGGACTACTCCGAATCTGGGTGATCGGACGGAGTCTCGAGCCGCAGACATCCCCAAAGGCGAGTCCAGAATTTTAATCACTGTGCCAGCTTGCTCAACGTGATGAACAAAGAAACTGCTTGGAAGAGAAGTATCAGTTATAATCTCGAAAACCAAAATTTGTTGTCGTCATGCTAAAGACTGGTTTGATGCACCTCATCATGCTAGTCTGTCCTGTGCAAGCCTCTTCAGCTTTTCATAACCATCGCAACCTACATCCATTTAAATCTGCCTACTGTATTCAAGTCTTGGTATCTCTCTACAGTATTTATCCCCACACATCCCTCCAAATACTAAACTGAAGAATCCTTGATGCTCAGAATGTGTCCTGTTGTATTAGATATTAACAAATACCACTTTTTCAGGAATGAACTTCATGTTGTTGACAGTTTGTATTTTATATCTTCCCTGATTTTGCCATGGTCAGTTATTTTGCCGCATAAATTTAAACTCGTCTACCACTTTTAGTGGCTCATTTCGTAATCTGATTCCCTCCATATAGTCTTGATTTATTTCGACTACATTGCATTACCCATGTTTTATTGATGGTAATGACGAGAAAGATTGATTCCAGTTTTGTGAGGTATGCTGCAGGAGTTAAGTCTCAGTGGTTGATTATGGTTCTAGAGTTCGAACTCCAGTCAATCATAGGAATTTATCACCCTTTTGACAATGAAATGGTTTAAAAGGCTCTGAGCACTATGGGACTTAACTACTGTGGTCATCAGTCCCCTAGAACTTAGAACTACTTAAACCTAACTAACCTAAGGACATCACACACATCCATGCCCGAGGCAGGATTCGAACCTGCGACCGTAGCAGTCGCGCGGTTCCGGACTGCGCGCCTAGAACTGCTAGACCACCGCGGCCGTCGCTTTGACAATGACTTTGATTAATGTTGAAAGTGTCATGTTGCGCCTTGGTTAGTCCAGAGATCGGCCGAAGGCAAGGCCATTCCACCTTTAAAAGGACCGTGTCAAGTAGAGCACTGCTGTGTTCAAAATAATCTTTGGATTGAGGGCAGCTCTTCACATCTAATGGTAGAAAATCAATATGTTATTGATAACATCGTTGATTAGGACAAGCGGGTTAGAATGTAAGAGTGCTACAAATGTTACACAAAAAAGTGAGAAGCATCCTACCATTTCTCTTAGCCATCCGCTCACAGCTTTTGTATGACGACAGTCCGAATATGACTGACTTTGTACAAGCTGTATCCTCTGAGTCGTCCGGCGCATTTTCTCTAGTGTTTCAGCAGATATTTGCAATTTCGTTTTTGCGATGTGTAGCTGTAGTTAACCCAAGCAAATACTGTTCATCAGGTCCAGTATCGACGGAGGATATGGGTTTGTTTCCTGGTACCAATAAAATTATTTTTAAAGCTGAATTTTACGTGCCTAGTCGATAGGAACACGTGAGGCAATACTGACCCTACGACTTATCTTAGAAAATAGATTAAGGGAAGGCAAACCTACGTTTCTAGCATTTGTAGACTTAGAGAAAGCTTTTGACAATGTTGACGGTAATACTCTTTAAAATTCTGAAGGTAGCAGGGGTAAAATACAGGGAGCGAAAGGCTATTTACAGTTTGTACAGAAAGCAGATGGCAGTTATAAGAGTCGAGGGGCATGAAAGGGAAGCAGTGGTTGGGAAGGGAGTGAGACAGGGTTGTAGCCTATCCGCGATGTATATTGAGCAAGCAGTAAAGGAAACAAAAGAAAAATTCGGAGTAGGAATTAAGATCCATGGAGAAGAAATAAAAACTTTGAGGTTCGCCGATGACATTGTAATTCTGTCAGACAGCAAAGGACTTGGAAGAGCAGTTGAACGGAATGGACAATGTCTTGAAAGGAGGATATAAGTTGAACATCAACAAAAGTAAAACGAGGATAATGGAATGTAGTCGAATTAAGTCGGGTGATGCTGAGGGAATTGGATTAGGAAATGAGACACTTAAAGTAGTAAGGGAGTTTTGCTATTTGGGGAGCAAAATAACTGATGCTGGTCGAAGTAGAGAGGCTATAAAATGTATACTGGCAATGGCAAGGAAAGCGTTTCTGAAGAAGAGAAATTTGTTAACATCGAGTATAGATTTAAGTGTCAGGAAGTCGTTTCTGAAAGTATTTGTATGGAGTGTGGCCATGTATGGGAGTGAAACGTGGACGATAAATAGTTTGGACAAGAAGAGAATAGAAGCTTTCGAAATGTGGTGCTACAGAAGAGTGCTGAAGATTAGATGGGTAGATCACATAACTAATTAGTAGGTACTGAATAGAATTAGGGAGAAGAGAAATTTGTGGCACAACTTGACTAGAAGAAGGGATCGGTTGGTAGGACATGTTCTGAGGCATCAAGGGATCACCAATTTAGTATTGGAGGGCAGCGTGGAGGGTAAAAATCGTAGAGGGAGGCAAAGAGATGAATACACTAAGCAGATTCAGAAGTATGTAGGTTGCAGTAGGTGCTGGTAGATGAAGAAACTTGCACAGGATAGAGTAGCATGGAGAGCTGCATCAAACCAGTCTCTGGAGTGAAGACAACAACAACAACAACAACAATCTTCGCTAGGGCGGCCCCTAATATGTCTAGGGCGATATTCGTTATACCGGTACGAATTAACAGGGCGCGTTGACTGCCGTGGTTTGGGAGTACATCTTCAGAAGTATAGACATAATCGTTTTCATCATAGTTTTGAGAAAGCGTCCAGTCACTGTCAATGTAGTGATAAAACATTGCTGTATTGCATTATCGCGAGCGAGGCGGCGCGCATTTTACTCTCATTCGAGAGGACGACGTTCCAAATCCGCGTCGAGCCATCCAGATTTAGGTCTACCGTGATTTTCCGAAATCCCTCGAGTCAAATGCCGGGATGGATCCTTCGGAAGGGCACGGCCGATTTCCTTCCCTATCCTTGACACAGTCGGAGCTTGTGCGCCGTCACTATTGACATCGATGTCGACGAGTCGTTAACCCTAATCTTCCTTCCTGGAGCAATATGTATACTTGACAAGGGACGTGTTACGTAATTTTCGGCGTATCTGCACTGTAGTACTCCAATATCAAAATCCACGGTGCTCACTTTGTACGGATCTTTTCCACGAACTGTTTCATTCCGCAGTGATTTACTCACTTTACTGAAACTCTAAATTTCCACTTCCATGACAAATAAGGGAAGAAGGTGGGAAAACAATTTGTTTTGGGAATTATGATTCCATAAGTACTGTATATGTTAATATACAATAATTTAAACAAATGTTTAGCTTTTGCCAAAGATTACTTCATTCATGACCTATGAGAATATAGGGACATATCTGCTTCAGCGACTTGTGCTTCTATAGTTCTTAACATTCGTTAATGTTCAAACATCGAATGTACACAGATACAGAGCTTTATAGATATATGGGTTGAATAAAAATTTAGAAACACCAACAACGCAACACAGCAGCAAGCATAATACGGTGTAGCAAATCATTTGGCATTTAAAACAGTTCCAGTCGTCTCTGGTGAGTAAATACAGTTCATGTGTGGTTTTCATGCGAATCAGCCTAAATGGAATGGTCACATTATCCTTAGCAGGTATGCGACTTTGTCGAGTAACCACGGTGCCCATGGATTACCACTATATGACTGCCCAAATCATCATCGAACCCCCACCGTGTTTCACTGTCGGGCGTAAACTCGGCCCGAAGTTGGAGTTTGCATCACTGGTGAGTGGTTGTGAACACCAGCTCGCCCTGCAATTCTCTGCTCATGGTCCCTTCGAGTTTTTCTCGCGCTGACAGGATTCACGAGTGTGACCTTCATTTCTGCTGTGACATTTGCGGCTATCGTATTATTTTTTGTCACATTCTTAGCGGAAGATGTTTTTCCGCTTTCCCTATGTGCGGTATAAATCTTCGATACGATGCCTCTTGAAGCACCAAACACTTCAGCTACCTTGGTTACGGAAGAACTCACCATAGGAGCACCAACCGTTTGCCCTCGTTCGAATTCACATAGTTCCGACACGGCGCACTCACAACTACACTAAACACTGTTCTGATCGGGACGGACATTTGCAACGTATTGAGCACATTGCAAAGGTGCTGTTTGTGGTCAAGTACAGCAGCGCCATTCGCAGGCTCGGCTAGCATCTGCATTTATGTCAAGCAAGCATTTCTCGCTTTGTTTACATATCTTTGTGCAGTTCCAGTAAATCATCTTGATCGGTGGTGGAACAGCCAAGTTTCCGTTGTTTAAACTAATTTTTATTCGATTTTAGGGATTCGAGTTGAGGTACTTCTTTGTAAGAAACTCGTCACTTCCGCAATGGAGTGACCGAGAAGAAAGCTGCCGTCTTTTGCCGGTGTGTCTTACCGTCCTTGTGCCCCCATGTTACACATGGTGAACAATACGGGCACTATCGTGCTTTATCTCCATGGGCGCTCGCCAAGTGACTAATCGTTCTGTCCGGTGAGAACGATATTATACTTCAGTTTGGCAAAAAAATGTTCTCAGAGTATTTGTCATTCAGCTCAATGCATTTTATCCAACGAAGCTTCTGATATATAGAGGAATAGAAATTTGTTTCAAACTCTGCATAGTACTCGTTTAGATCAGAAATGTCCTCTGAATTCGACGAAACTTTTTTCTGTAAATCTGATTTCTCGTTAGGGTAAAGAACTATTAGTTGGTGCTAAATCTGAAGAATAGAGTTAGTGGGAAATATTTTCCAAGCTGAACGCATATACTTTAATTCAAATAACACTACGGAGCAGTCACTTTGGTGCTGTGTAGAAGTCTGTTTTCGCTGTAATCTCAGTTGCTAATTTTGCAGATCACCAGTAAAGCGTTGCCTAATACAAGGAAATAACTGATTTCCCCTTTCTCAAGTAGTCAACCGTGATGATACTGTCTCCCGCCGTCCAAACTATTTTCATGTGTTTCCACCAAGCCATATACTGTCTCCCGCCGTCCAAGCTATTTTCATATCTTTCCACCAGCCATTGCTGCAGTTTGTCTCCAGGGTGTAATGACGGATTCACGTCTCATCGACAATCACATAACTTTGCTAGAAGTCTGTAGAATTATTCAACTTCTTTAGATGTTTCCAAATGTGTATATATGAAGATGGTATCTGTTCTTTCGGACATGTCCGAAAGAAAAGATACCATCTTCATTCATATATATATATATATATATATATATATATATATATATATATATATATAGCTCACCGGCTATTTGACCACCTTTATCTGTGCGGATGCACAAACAGTGCCTGAACTCCTGCGGGAATCGGAAAAAAGCCGCGAGTAATGAGTCTAACGGGCAGGGACAGTATTAACATAGTGCGAGACAATTAGTTGAGAATGTGGGTCTCACGGGAGGCGTGCCAGAGATAAGTCCCTGCAGTCGCACTTTCTTGTGTTCTCTAATGGCTCAGATGGATAGAGCGTCTGCCATGTAAGCAGGAGATCCCGGGTTCGAGTCCCAGTCGGGTCACACATTTTCAACTGTCCCCGTTGACTTATATCAACGCCTGTATGCAGCTAAGGGTATTCATTTCAAACTAATTTCCAAATGTGCTTCCTTAATGGGATTCGATCTGGAATCGAACACGTCATTAACACGCAGTCTACGTCACCAGATGCAAAAATTTCGTATGTCATCGTTCGTATGAGACGGCTGCCATCTTGAAAATCTCGCAATGCCCCTCTGCGTCCTCCACAAATTTTATAAACCATTTCTTTAGAAGAAACTTCATTCGGGATTTCAAATACTTTATACTTAGATTACCACATTTGACACCGCTTATCGTCATCGTCTTCAGTGCGAAGATTGGTTTGATACAGCTCTCCATGCTAGTGCATGCCGTCTAAGTGTCTTAATCTGCTTAACTATGGCAACCTACGTCCGTTTTCTTCTGCTTATTGTATGAACCATATTATTCCACTACAATTTTTACACCATACATGCATCTTCATTAACAAATTAGCTGTTTGTTGATGTCTTAGGATGTATCTTAACGACCTATTTATTCGATTCAATTCAGGACAACTTGATCAGTGACCCAGTCTGCCATCCAGTCTTCAGCATTCTTCCGTGGCATATTTCTGTCCTGCTCTTGTCTGTATTGCTTATCGTCCGCGTTCCATTGTCATTTTAAGTTAAACCCCAAATACTGTCTGAATGTTTAAAACATTTCTCAATTTTAGGAAAGCCCTTATTGATATTGTCGACCTGTGTATTATAACCTTTTATTTCGGCCATCGTCAGATATTTTGATGCTCAAATAACAAACAAAGCTGTATGGTACCTTCATCGTCCCCTTTCCACATTAGCTCTCAGGGGCGGCTGACTTCGACTACACTCTTATAAACTGTTTTCAAGACAGTATTTACCCCGTTCAGCTGATCGTCAAGGCCGTTCGCCGTCTCTAACAGAACTACAATGTTTCGGCATCAGTTCATCTATCCTGTAAGAAACGATAATAAGCGCTGGTGTGGTGTCCTTATGAAGTTCTTCGAAGTTAGTTTCTATATTAGTTAGGGGCGCCTATACCCGGGGGGGGGGGGGGGGAGGGGGGGAGGGGCGCTCCCTCATCGTGGCTATCAGGGAAAGGGAAAAGTAAAGTGTAATTATATGTTTTTCTTTAAAACAAATTAAAATTGGTAATACACACCCTTTTAACATGGTCTGAACTGTAACTTTTTTAATGGCTATTTACAAGTCGGCATTCGTCTCGCAGAATATTAAAAATACTGCATACCCCCAGATCTAGCCCCTCCCCCCCTTACAAACAATTGTATGGGTGCCCTTGATGTTAGCTGCGACCCTCTTATTTTCATCAATATGTTTCATCCATGCTCGAAACTGGTGTTTACTGATTTATAGGAAAATTGTGACACAGATCGCTTACCATAGAGCCATAACTATTAGGAAGTCCGAAAAAAACAATCGAAATAATCATATTTTAACAATATTCATGTCTCTTAATAACATTCCCCTCTACTTCGTAGAAATTACCGTATCAATACTTGAGTTCGCATGAAAAAAGGAACATCTTAAATAAATAAAAACGCAGCCTGCGTGTTAATGATACGCTTGTACATGGGCTATAGAGATGGAAAAGTATACCAAAGTGAGGTTAGAAACGTTAATCTGGAAAGGAATGTGTGGAGAATTAATAAACCGATTGTTTTATGGGATAACTCTGACAGTGGAATACCAAAAACGAGGAATCGTTCGTAGATGCAATAAATTGTAGTTGCTAACTTCGCAGTATAGGTAACCCTCAGCCAGCTTGTATGCGTATATCATGAGGGATTTGGAAAAGTAATTTCACAAATTCCCTTCGTGTGGTGTATCGTGGACAGACACATGGTTAGTCCTGGGGCGAATATCTGAAAAACTGCGGTGTTTGTTTAAAAGTGGAAGTGTACAGTCCATAAGCCATAGTGGCTCAAATGACTCTGAGCACTATGGGACTCAACTGCTGTGGTTATCAGTCCCCTAGAACTTAGAACTACTTAAACCTAACTAACCTAAGGACATCACACACACCCATGCCCGAGGCAGGATTCGAACCTGCGACCGTAGCAGCAGCGCGGCTCCGGACTGGAGCGCCTAGAACAGTAAGCCATAGTGAAATGGCATTGTAGCCACATACGAAATCAGCAGGAACGATTTTCATATACAGATATCCTAGAGGAAACTGTCTAGACTCTGACAAGCTCTAGTGTTGAAAGTGTACACAAAGGATACACCCAAAGTACACCATGTCCCAGCCTGCCTCAGGTCTGCGAGAATAAGAAAAATACGATCTGCATCCACAAGTCCTTGATCCGTATATGCATTCCAAGTCATTTATTCGCATCCACGAATATTAACATATTGTAAACCACTTTAACACGTTCGGTACGCTGTAGTCCTGATGGTAGGTTTGCACCTGGTCTGGATTTTGTCTGCCGAAATCGGGCCTCATAGTTATCATTCCTTAACACAAGAACGTAGATGCCGATCACGTCCGCATTTTAATACAACATGATCTGTCATAATCTTTCCCCGAAGAACTCTGTCGTAATTATTGGATAGCAGTCCTTTAATACGGAATTTGCTAAAATTTCTGCAGAATATTTCCTCATCAGTAGAAAGGCAAACGAAGTCGTTTTACAAGTTATTACACCGTGTACACCGTTAAATGCTATTCATGTACTTCATTTGTCTACGGTAGCTGACCATCATGTGCTATACTTCTCAATGTAATAAACGCTGCATTATGTATGTGTAAATATATGAGATAAAAGTTGGTGTTATCACTGATTTTAAACCGAATATGATCTGTGTCGTATGTGATATAAAAGTAAGAACATAGAGCGAAGATTAGAGTGGTGTCTCAGAAGAATGTATATATACTTTGAAATGTTGTAGAAAATTTGTCGAACATCGATACATTCCTGGTTACTATCCGCGCAAACCAAGTTGACACTTGGCGCGGTGGCTGAAGGGAGCTACAGTAAATGGAAAATACCTTTACGGTCGCTCCCATCTGCTGCCGCACCGAATATCAACTTGTTTTTTGCAAACCATACAAGTCACTATTGATTCCGTTTTCGCACCAAAGTGTCTAGTGTAATTTCTGTCCACACTGCTTGAATCGCAACCCTAGTTCGTCCGAGTTACGTGGTTTACGACAGTACACCACATCTTTTACTGTGCCTCATAATATTGATGCTTTTCTTCAACTTGTTAACACGAAGTAATTGTATGCCGGATACTCACATTCGCGGATGTCCGCATCGGGGCAGGTTTTAGTCTGCAAAGTCAATACTGCAGATATCCGCATCTACGCACAACTCTAGTTAAGGGAAATATGGCAAATGGTATCACAACACGACTAGGGAGGACAACACAAAACCGAAACAAATTCTGGTCATCTGTAAGGGCTGTTAGTGACATCAGTATTAGGGTCCAGATATTCGTGGACGAGACAGGAACTAAAATTGAGGGAAGCTAAGCCGAAATGCTGAACCCCTTTTTCAAAGTTCCTTTACAAAAGAAAATCCAAGAGTACTGCCACAATTTAAATATCGTGCACTGTAAAAATGAGGAAAATAGAAATTATTGTGAGTGACACTGAGAAACAGCTGATATCGTTAAAACTTAGGCCTAACGGAACCCATGTAAGACACTACACAGATTTGCCGTTGTGTAAGCACATCTTTCAACCATTGCATACCGCAGATCACTGCAAGAAAAACGGTACCCAGTGATTGGAAGAATGAGCAGGTCATACCCATCTACAAGAAAGGCAGCAGAAGTGATCTGCGAAACTACCGTCCAATATCCTTTACATTCATTTGTACTCAAATGTAATGAGGTATCTCCAACAGAAAGACCTCCAGTCCAACCAACATGGTTGGCTTTCAATGAGCGAAAGTTTAATTATAACCCCCCTGTAGTCCAGAGCCTCGGAAATGTCACGGCCATCACGTGAGGGACCCATCTGACTCACTTATTAAGCATTTTTAACCATAAAACATAAAAGCATCGTTTTATAGCCAAAAGAAATTAACAATGGATGTTACACTGTTTAACTTGATAGAATAACTTGAAAGCGTTGTGAGGAAAGGAAGTAGAGGTCTTGCAGGACTGTAGATCCGTAAGAAATTATATGGATGTCGTGTCAACCATCTCAGAAAAGGATTAGTTGGAAAACGCGTACCAGACGGGACACAGGGGAGTGCTATTAATTACGCTGAAGACAGGTTCACAAATACGATATTTTACGGTGTTCCGGAGTGTGCTAAAGCCAGTCTCACATATCGCTATGAGACAGTGCACGAAATAAACAAACTGGGTCGCATGATTAACACGGATAATATACTTTTATACTTGAAAGTACAGATAACGTTTCACGTCCACAGGCATAAAGCAAGTCGGAGAATATACTTCACCCGAGAATGTTCTCAGAAAGCTGTTTAAAGTGAGGTCTGTAGCATACCGCGTGCAGAGTAAGTCCTGTCGAGATTAAGTTTTCGGAGCTTTACTTAGCAAAAACGGCAGAATTTATTTTGCTTGGAAGGCAAAAACAAAGAAAAAACTACTTCCAGAATGTCATGAACAAAGAAGGGGCGGCCTTTCAAACGACTTGAGAATTAAAACATTTTTGTTGTTGTTTAGTAGACCCATGTTTTCCGACTGATGTACGAAAGACTTAGGTATACACCAGACAACTGTGTCACTGATATTTTTACATGTTCATCATCATGCTTTCTCGCAGCATAAATCTTATATTGTGTTGTATCTGATAGAAGTAGACGTGTAAGAAAAATTAATAACTGGTTTGTTACAAACCAGCGATCTGTTTCTCGAATGAACCGCATGGCCGAACGCATACTTGACGCGCGGGACCATTATGCATAGTACTCTCTGGTGTTAGAAAACTCTGACAGAGTTCCGGTTTGGAGTCGATGTAAATGTCACGTAATCGTAAGATTCCTTTCGCATAATTTTCCCCGAATGTCGAAAATTCGATAAATACGCAAGAAAATGCATTTACATCTACATTTATACTCCGCAAGCCACCCAACGGTGTGTGGCGGAGGGCACTTTACGTGCCACTGTCATTACCTCCCTTTCCTGTTCCAGTCGCCTGAGTGCGCGCTCGAATCTCTCTAACTTTGCATTCTGTGATCTCCTCGGGAGATATAAGTAGGGGGAAGCAATATATTCGATACCTCATCCAGAAACACACCCTCTCGAAACCTGGACAGCAAGCTACATCGCGATGCAGAGCGCCTCTCTTGCAGAGTCTGCCACTTGAGTTTGCTAACCATCTTCGTAACGCTATCACGTTTACCAAATAACGCTATGACGAAACGCGCCGCTCTTCTTTGGATCTTCTCTATCTCCTCCGTCAACCCGACCTGGTACGGATCCCACACTGATGAGCAATACTCAAGTATAGGTCGAACGAGTGTTTTGTAAGTCACCTCCTTTGTTGATGGACTACATTTTCTAAGGACTCTCCCAATGAATCTAAACTGGCATCCGCCTTACCAACAATTAATTTTATATGATCATTCCACTTCAAATCGTTCCGTACTCATACTCTCAGATATTTTACAGAAGTAACTGCTACCAGTGTTTGTTCTGCTATCATATAGTCATACAATAAAGGATCCTTCTTTCTAGGTATTCGCAATACATTACATTTGTCTATGTCAAGGGTCACTTGCCACTCCCTGCGCTAAGTACCTATCCGCTGCAGATCTTCCTACATTCGCTGCAATTTTGTAATGTTTGTAGTGTTCGTGATCGCGTTCATAAGTTGTTGCCGCACATAAAAGTAAAATCGAAACGTAGTGCAACTCTTCCAGAACAGACTGCCGGACACGACAGACGACATATCGACAACCTTCTCAAGAGGGAGGGGATGCAGTGAGAAGAAACTCCGTCAGAGAATACCCTTCGATTTTTTTTTAATCATACGAAATTGAGAACATTCTCAGAGAATGTTCTTTTGCACTGACATATCTTCTGCGGAGTTTTTTTTTTCTATTTTATTCATAGGAGCCAGTGAGTGTCCTGTGGTATGTCCTAGTTTGTCCAGAGTAAAGGTTGAAACCAGGATCGAAATTGGTCTGAAATGTTTAGCAGTGTCGTGTCACAGGATAAGGTGGAAGAAATGAATGGTTCAAATGGCTCTGAGCACTGTGGGACTCGCTACGGTCGCAGGTTCGAATCCTGCCTCGGGCATGGATGTGTGTGATGTCCTTAGGTTAGTTAGGTTTAAATAGTTCTGAGTTCTAGGGGTCTGATGACCTCAGAAGTTAAGTCCCATAGTGCTCAAAGCCATTTGAACTATGGGACTTAACTGCTGAGGTCACCAGTCCCCTAGAACTTAGAACTATTTAAACCTAACTAACCTAAGGACATCACACACATTCATGCCCGAGGCAGGATTCGAACCTGCGACCGTAGCGGTCGCGCGGTTCCATACTGTAGCGCCTAGAACCGCTCGGACACTCCGGCCGGCTGAAGAAATGAATGATCTGAAAGCAATTAAAGGTGTCAACTCCAGTAACTGTCTGACTGCACTCCGGCTCCTATGTACAGTTTTTGAGCGGAAACTGAACGTTTTGCAGGGTGGAGTCCCCCGGGTGCAGAGCGGCGCCCGGCGCGCCATCTGGCGGCGAGTGGCGGCGCCGGCCCAGCAAGGCGTGGGCCAGCGAGCCGCCGGGCCTGGTGGTGGGGGCGGGCCGCGCCGCCTCCGCCAGCCCCGGCGCCGCCTCGCTCGACTCGGGCTACTCGGACGCCCAGCTGCCGCCCGCCAGGCCCGCCACTCCGGAGCCCGACGCCTACGCGGACATCCTCAAGACGCCCGAAGCCTTCAACGCCTCCTTCTCCCCACTGCGCACGGACACGCGACTCAGCTGGCTGGCGGAACTAGAGGAACCGGTGAGTGCGTTACGAAGGTCATCAAACTTGTCGTAACTGAACACACCGGGCAAAAAATTAGTCACCCGCAGGTGACGTCACACCGATGCTACGTAACAGTAC
The DNA here is from genome assembly GCF_023864275.1 of Schistocerca cancellata. Taxonomy (NCBI): domain Eukaryota; kingdom Metazoa; phylum Arthropoda; class Insecta; order Orthoptera; family Acrididae; genus Schistocerca; species Schistocerca cancellata. Next base: position 422,515,625 of record NC_064633.1, read on the forward strand.
TTTGAGCCTCGATAATTGACTCAATTCGGCAAAGAAAGGAACTCACAAACTTCTTCGAGTTTGTTATGTAAATTGGAGGTGGAAGGAGGGGGGGGGGGGAGAAAGGAAAAGGATGGAAGGAACTAATGATATCAGCTGCACTGGAACTTCATGCTGAATCAGGGGCATTCAAACCTGGGATCTGTTGCTTACTTAGCAGTTGTGTCAACCTCTGCGCCACCTGGAGACAGTATTTATCACAAGTGCACAGACTTTCTCAGCACTCTCCCTGTCTGACTCACATTCCTGTCCAAAGCCACTAACCACAGTCCTTATCCGTGTCCTCCACACTTGCTAATATTAGTTTCCTGCTGGAGGTCGAAAGTAAATATGTGTCTGCACTTAAGGTTCTGGATTCATTGCCCATCTTTTGGACATGCCCAAAAGAACATGCACCATGCATTCATATAATTGATTCTCCTTGATGGGCAATGAACCCACACGCTTCAGTGTGGGTACACATTTATATTCGACTTCCAGGGGGAATCTAAAATTAAAGAGCTTGGAGGATGTGGATGGGTACTGTGGATCAGTGGCACTGTGTGAGAATGTGACTCGGCTTGGGGTATTTCTGAGATAGTCCACAGCTTTTTTGGTAAACCCTGTGTCTGGGTAGTGCAGAGGTAAATGCAACTGCCTTGCAAGTGGGGGATCATGGGTTCGAGTTCTGGTCCAACACACACTTTCACTCATCACCACTGATTCCACAAAAAGTCCCGATGTAGCATGTAGCTGATATCATTAGTTCCTTCCTCTGCTTTTCCTTCTCCCCTCCCCCCCTCCCCCCTATTACAAAAAAATGGCTCTGAGCACTATGCAACTTAAATTCTGAGGTAATCAGTCGCTTAGAACTTAGAACTAATTAAACCTAACTTATCTAAGGACATCGCACACATCCATGCCCGAGGCAGGATTCGAACCTGCGACCGTAGCAGTCGCTCGGTTCCAGACTGTATCGCCTAGAACCGCATGGCCACTCTGCCCGGCCCCCTCTTACAAGTTGAGTTTACATAACGTGTATCACAGCTGTTCTTTCGGACATGGCTAAAAGAACAGAGACCATGCATTAATAAATTCTTCAACTTTGCCATATCCAGCTGAAGCCACTCATCTCTATTTAGATCCTGTAGAGCTACCAAATTGCGGGGTTGTTGATTGCTGCATTTCACTCATCAGTGCAATTTGTAGAGGACTTGGATCGAGTGATTTAGTGTGCAAATTGAGGTGGACAGCGTGCCGGAGTGTTTGTGAAACCAGAAATATTTGTATGCAGTGCTGTCAAAATATAGTTGTCACATTAGAAGAGGGAGTGTTCACAACGTACTCATTATGAGGGTTAGGATTAAAGAGCAACACTTACCATGGGACCACATCTGCTCATCACCACCAATTTCATCTAGATTTTTAGCATATGTAGGGCTTTGCTAGAAATGAAAGTGACAGTATTGGGAGCTCCGGATGGCCAGGTATTTATGGAAAGAAGAAGAAGAAGAAGAAGAAGAAGAAGAAGAAGAATAGCAGCATAGCAGCATAGCATAACAGTAATGGTGAGTGTTTATCAGAGCTAGAGTATCAACAGGAGTGCCCCAGGGAAGTGTGATAGGCCCACTGTTATTTTCTATATACGTAAATGATCTGGCAGACAGGGTAAGCAGCAGTCTGCTAATAATGCCATGGTGTTTAGGAAGATGTCATCAGTGAGTGATGTAGCAAGATACGAGATGGCTTGGACAAAATTTCTAGTTGTTGTGATGGATGGCAGCCAGCTCTAAATGTAGGAAAACATAAGTTAATGCAGTTGAACAGGAAAAACAAACCCATAATTTTTGAATGCAGCATTAGTAGTGTGCTGCTTGATACAGTCACGTCAGTTGAATATCCAAGCATAACTTTACAAAGCAATAAGAAATGGAATGAGCATGTAAGTACTGTAGTAGGAAAGGCAAATGGTCAGCTTCGATTTATTGGGAGAATTTTAGGAATGTGTGGTTCATCTTTAAAGGAGACTGCATATAGGACACTAGTGTGACCCATTGTTGAGTACTGTTTGAGTGCTTGGAATACGCACCAAGTCACGTTAAAGGAAGACATTGAAGCAATTCGAAGGCGGGCTGCTAGATTTGTTACTGCTAGTCGTTTATGTTAGTGGCATTTCCAGGCAGCTGTTAGCACAACGAAAAGATTGCAGAATGGTAATTGGAGGGTCATGGATTTGAGTACATCTGCAGAAACCTTTTTCAATTTTTATTGTACTTATACTGTAAATAAACTGATATACACAATAAACGTTACTTATTATAATTTGCATAAGAGGCATGAAAAGGAAAGGCATAGGAAAAATTTGCAAGAATGGATTGCACTTTTAACATCCACAAGACCTATAAATCCTGCCTAACTCGGTTCACTCCTCCATGCAACCGTGATCCACCCCCACTGCTCCCAAATCACCCCTGTTAACTTTCCAGAATTTCTTAACCTCGACCTTGCCTTACCATCTTTCCCCAAATCCCTCATCGTGCAAACTAACCTTACATCCACAGAAAGAACCACAGTCTACCATCTAAAAACTGATCTCAGCCCCCCCCCCCCCCCCCCCCCCCCCCATGAACCATGGACCTTGCCGTTGGTGGGGAGGCTTGCGTGCCTCAGCGATACAGATAGCCGTACCGTAGGTACAACCACAACGGAGGGGTATCTGTTGAGAGGCCAGACAAACGTGTGGTTCCTGAAGAGGGGCAGCAGCCTTTTCAGTAGTTGCAAGGGCAACAGTCTGGATGATTGACTGATCTGGCCTTCTAACAATAACCAAAACGGCCTTGCTGTGCTGGTACTGCGAACGGCTGAAAGCAAGGGGAAACTACAGCCGTAATTTTTCCCGAGGGCATGCAGCTTTACTGTATGATTAAATGATGATGGCGTCCTCTTGGGTAAAATATTCCGGAGGTAAAATAGTCCCCTATTCGGATCTCCGGGCGGGGACTACTCAAGAGGATGTCGTTATCAGCAGAAAGAAAACTGGCGTTCTACGGATCGGAGCGTGGAATGTCAGATCCCTTAATCGGGCAGGTAGGATAGAAAATTTAAAAAGGGAAATGGATAGGTTAAAGTTAGATATAGTGGGAATTAGTGAAGTTCGGTGGCAGGAGGAACAAGACTTCTGGTCAGGTGACTACAGTGTTATAAACACAAAGTCAAATAGGGGTAATGCAGGAGTAGGTTTAATAATGAATAGGAAAATAGGAATGCGGGTAAGCTACTACAAACAGCATAGTGAACGCATTATTGTGGCCAAGATAGATACGAAGCCCACACCTACTACAGTAGTACAAGTTTATATGCCAACTAGCTCTGCAGATGACGAAGAAATTGAAGAAATGTATGATGAAGTAAAAGAAATTATTCAGACAGTGAAGGGAGACGAAAATTTAATAGTCATTGGTGACTGGAATTTGAGTGTAGGAAAAGGGAGAGAAGGAAACGTAGTAGGTGAATATGGATTGGGGCTAAGAAATGAAAGAGGAAGCCGCCTGGTAGAATTTTGCACTGAGCACAACTTAATCATAGCTAACACTTGGTTTAAGAATCATGATAGAAGGTTGTATACATGGAAGAACCCTGGAGACACTAAAAGGTATCAAATAGATTATATAATGGTAAGACAGAGATTTAGGAACCAGGTTTTAAATTGTAAGACATTTCCAGGGGCAGATGTGGACTCTGACCACAATCTATTGGTTATGACCTGTAGATTAAAACTGAAGAAACTGCAAAAAGGTGGGAATTTAAGGAGATGGGACCTGGATAAACTGAAAGAACCAGAGGTTGTACAGAGTTTCAGGGAGAGCATAAGGGAACGATTGACAGGAATGGGGGAAAGAAATACAGTAGAAGAAGAATGGGTAGCTTTGAGGGATGAAGTAGTGAAGGCAGCAGAGGATCAAGTTGGTAAAAAGACGAGGGCTAGTAGAAATCCTTGGGTAACAGAAGAAATATTGAATTTAATTGATGAAAGGAGAAAATATAAAAATGCAGTAAATGAAGCAGGCAAAAAGGAATACAAACGTCTCAAAAATGAGATCGACAGGAAGTGCAAAATGGCTAAGCAGGGATGGCTAGAGGAAAAAATGTAAGGATGTAGAGGCGTATCTCACTAGGGGTAAGATAGATATTGCCTACAGGAAAATTAAAGAGACCTTTGGAGAAAAGAGAACCACTTGTAGGAACATCAAGAGCTCAGATGGACACCCAGTTCTAAGCAAAGAAGGGAAAGCAGAAAGGTGGAAGGAGTATATAGAGGGTCTATACAAGGGCGATGTACTTGAGGACAATATTATGGAAATGGAAGAGGATGTAGATGAAGATGAAATGGGAGATACGATACTGCGTGAAGAGTTTGACAGAGCACTGAAAGACCTGAGTCGAAACAAGGCCCCTGGAGTAGACAACATTCCATCGGAACTACTGACGGCCTTGGGAGAGCCAGTCCTGACAAAACTCTACCATCTGGTGAGCAAGATGTATGAAACGGGCGAAATACCCTCAGACTTCAAGAAGAATATAATAATTCCAATCCCAAAAAAAGCAGGTGTTGACAGATGTGAAAATTACCGAACAATCAGTTTAATAAGCCACAGCTGCAAAATACTAACACGAATTCTTTACAGACGAATGGAAAAACTAGTAGAAGCCGACCTCGGAGAAGATCAGTTTGGATTCCGTAGAAATAGTGGAACACGTGAGGCAATACTGACCTTACGACTTATCTTAGAAGAAAGATTAAGGAAAGGCAAACCTACGTTTCTAGCATTTGTAGACTTAGAGAAAGCTTTTGACATTGTTGACTGGAATACTCTCTTTCAAATTCTAAAGGTGGCAGGGGTAAAATACAGGGAGCGAAAGGCTATTTACGATTTGTACAGAAACCAGATGGCAGTTATAAGAGTCGAGGGACATGAAAGGGAAGCAGTGGTTGGGAAGGGAGTAAGACAGGGTTGTAGCCTCTCCCCGATGTTATTCAATCTGTATATTGAGCAAGCAGTAAAGGAAACAAAAGAAAAATTCGGAATAGGTATTAAAATCCATGGAGAAGAAATAAAAACTTTGAGGTTCGCCGATGACATTGTAATTCTGTCAGGGACAGCAAAGGACTTGGAAGAGCAGTTGAACGGAATGGATGGTGTCTTGAAGGGAGGATATAAGATGAACATCAACAAAAGGAAAATGAGGATAATGGAATGTAGTCGAATTAAGGCGGGTGATGTTGAGGGTATTAGATTAGGAAATGAGACACTTACAGTAGTAAAGGAGTTTTGCTATTTGGGGAGCAAAATAACTGATGATGATGGTCGAAGTAGAGAGGATATAAAATGTAGACTGGCAATGGCAAGGAAAGCGTTTCTGAAGAAGAGAAATTTGTTAACATCAAGTATAGATTTAAGTGTCAGGAAGTCATTTCTGAAAGTATTTGTATGAAGTGTAGCCTTGTATGGAAGTGAAACATGGACGGTAAATAATTTGGACAAGAAGAGAATAGAAGCTTTCGAAATGTGGCGCTACAGAAGAATGCTGAAGATTAGATGGGTAGATCACGTAACTAATGAGGAAGTATTGAATAGGATTGGGGAGAAGAGAAGTTTGTGGCACAACTTGACCAGAAGAAGGGATCGGTTGGTAGGACATGTTCTGAGACATCAAGGGATCACCAATTTAGTATTGGAGGGCAGCGTGGAGGGTAAAAATCGTAGGGGGAGACCAAGAGATGAATACACTAAGCAGATTCAGAAGGATGTAGGTTGCAGTAGGTACTGGGAGATGAAGAAGCTTGCACAGGATAGAGTAGCATGGAGAGCTGCATCAAACCAGTCTCAGGACTGAAGACCACAACAACAACAGCCGTATAATCTTACTTGCAGACAAAGGTTCCGCCAGAACCACAAGGATTACTTGGCAGAAGGACTCCACCAGCTGTCAAATACTTCTACCTACAAACCTTGCCACAGTGACCCCATTCCAGAAATCCAGCAGGTTCTCCAGTTACTCCTCAAATCATTAGGCCCATCCCAGAACCTCTTCCCAGAGTCCATCTTTCTGCTCACCCCTACCATTCCCCACACTCCTACCTTCTAATGCTTCATAAAGTCCATAATCCCAACCACCCAGGACACCCCATTGTGGCCAGTCACTGTGCCTCCACTGAGAAAATATCTACTCTAATAGACCAACACCTTCAACCTGCGCTACCCAGAACCTAACCTCCTATATAAAAGATACCAGCTATTTCCTCCACTGACTCTCCCACAGTTCCCATCTCTTTACCACACGGTGCCCTGTACATTAACATCCCTAATACCCATGGCCTTACTGCTATTAAAAACTACCTTTCCCAGTGCCTGAAGGATTCCAAAGCAACGATCTCCTTCTTAGTCACCATGACCAACTATATCCTCAATTACTTTCCCTTTGAAGGCATTACCTACAAACAAATCCAGGGTACAGCTATGGGCACCCGCATGGCACCATTTTAGGCTAACATATCCTTCCTAAACACCCATAATCATAAACCCCTCACCTGGTTCATATTCATTTATGACATCTTTGTGATTTGGATTGAGAGTGAGGACACTATGTCCACATTCTTCCACAACCTCAAGAGCTCCTCCCCCATTTGCTTCACCTGGTCCTACTCAACCCAAAAAACTATGTTCCTAGATGTTGACCTCTTCCTGAAAGATGGCTACATCAAACCCAGCAATACCTCCACTTCGACAGCTGCCACCCATTCCATACCAAGGAGTCCCTTTTATACAGCCTAGCAACCCTCGGTCTTCGCATCTGCAGTGATGAGTGGCGCCTCTCGAAATATACCAAGGGTCTCACTGAAGTGTTCGCTGACCATAATTATCTTCCCAACATTGTACAAAAACAAGTACCCTGTGCCTTATCTTTCCAGTCTCCCACCACCTCCCAAAGTCCCACTGTCTGGCTACAGAGCAGCATTCCCCCCCCTCCCCTGAACCCCCCGACTCCCCCCCCTCCCAGACCCCCCAACCCCACCCCCCAACTCAACACCACCCAGGACTGGAGCAATTGAATTACATTTTCTGCCGGGGTTTGGACTACCTCTTGTCGTGCTCTGAAATGAGAAATATCCTGCCCACTAAGAAATATCCTGCCTCCTCCTTACCTCCACCCAATCACCTCTTCCATTGCGCACAGGTGCTGCTGCTTGCAGTGTGGTTTCAGTTGCCTGAAACTGCAGTCGTGTGTGTGTGTGTGTGTGTGTGTGTGTGTGTGTGTGTGTGTGTGTGTCTCACCATCTGTGCTATATTGTGAATAGCAACTTTCCTTCTCATAACACTGTTACATTCCGTCCTCGATTTTCCATTGTTTGATACGTAAATATAATAATGCTACTTTGGTAGTATGTACTTCCCAAGGATTTTCAAGACAACTAGGTTCGAATTTTTATGAAATATTTAAATAACATATAAGTTATTGGAGCACCATCAGCACGATGATCTATGTTGACAGACCATAAAGTGTGCCATATGTCCTGCATTTGATTCTTTTCCTTTTTTTTCACCCTACCAAACACTTTTATCTCTACAATGTATCATGTGTCTTTGAGAATCATCATCATCATCATCATCATCATCGTCATAATCATCATCTTCTTCTTCTTCTTCTTCTTCATCATCATCATCATCATCATCATCATCTGATGACAATGAAGACAACGATGATAATGATAATAGTGGTACACATTAGTGGTGAAATATAATGGAGATGAAATAAGGCATCTCATGAAATTACATAAATCCCTTTGGTACACCCTGTACAGTGAACTGGGTGATCAAATGCTTCTCATAAATTACAAAAATACCTATTCCTAATTTTTTGTCAAATTAGTCAGTTTCATTCACAGGAAAGACATTAAATGATGCAAAATTTTGATTTGTGCGTGTGATGAGCTGTTATGAGGGCCTTTGCTGATTCAAGAGAGGATGTTTCTGTGGCAGGATGTGGACACCGATAGTAGTTCCCGCAGGGACAGCCGGCCAGAGGCAGAGCAGAGTCCCGTGGTTGATTCTCCGCTTGACTGCCAGCCTGTCTGCACGTCTACCCCCAAAGGACACACTGAGGCCCGCAAAGCCGCCAGGCCTCAGCGCATGCGTCTGCGCCCACCACACAACCTGCTGCCAGAGTTCAACAGGTGCGTAGTTAATTGTCATATCATTGTTGAGTGAAGGTGCAGCTGTTTGTTGGTTGGCCTGTTAGTGGCACCAAAGGTAGTGCCTGTCCCTAGTGAATGAGACAGGAACTGAAATTGAGGGTAGCAAAGTGAAAGCTGAAATGCTTAACTTCATTTTCATATGTTCTTTTACAAAGGAAAACCCAGGAGAATTGCCCCAACTTAATCCTTGTGCGACTGAAAAGATGAATGACATGAGTATTAGTGTCAGTGGTGTTGAGAAACAGCTGAAATCGTTAAAATTGTACAAAGCTCCAGGCCCCAATGCAATCCCTTTCAGATTTCAAACTGAATGTCTGGTTGTGCTAGCTGCTCTTCTAACTGTGATCTATCATAGATTCCTTGAACAAAAAACAGTGCCCAGTTGTTGGAAAAGGGCATGGGTCACACTCCTGTACAAGAAGGATAATAGCAGTGATCCACAAAACTACCATCCAATATCCTTGACATTGGTTTGTTGTAGAATCTTACAACATACGCTGAGCTCAAACATAATAAGGTATCTTGAACAGAATGACCTCCTCAATGACAGCGAGCATGAATTTCGAAAACATCAATTGTGACAAACCTATAACTAAATTTTCCCTGAGACATTTAAGTCTCATCTTTATCTACTATAATAATGGAAGCTGAAGAATGAATTAAAATTTGTGCCACGGCCAGGACTCAAACCTGGGTCTCCTTGCCTACTAGGTAGAAATGCTGATCATTACACCACTGCAGCACTATGGTTAACATTACTGCTTGAACTACCCATAGTGACAATATAGGGGGAAATTAAGCTGAAGATATGAATTGAAATTTGTGTTGGGGATGGCACTTGACATGGGCAGTTCATTCAGCAATGTTAATCATAGTGCTGTGGTGGTGTAAAGGTCAGGGTTTCTGCCTAGTAGGCAAGAAGACCCAGTTTCGAGTCCTGGCCATGGCACATTATTGTGTGAAACCTAACTCACACTTTTCTCAAGACATACTGAAAGCCTTGCATCAAGGCATCCAGGTAGCTGCTGTATTTCATATGGGGTATCAAGCGAAATTTGTGGCTGGATTGAGGACTTTTTGGCAGGGAGGACACAGCATGTTACCGTGGATGGAGAGTCATTGTCAGATGTAGAAGTAACTTCGGGTGTACTGCAGGGAAGTGTGCTGGGACACTTGCTGTTCATATTGTATATTAATGATCTTGCAGACAATATTATTAGTAAAATCAGCCTTTTTGTAGATGATGCAATTATCTCTAATGAAGTATAGCCTGAAGTATACAGAGATTGGCAACTTGCTCTAAATGTTCATAAATATACAATTTTGCTCTTCACATGACGAAAAAAACATAGTATCTTGTGATTATAATATCAATAAGTCACTTTTGTAATCAGCCAACTCATACAAATACCTGGGAGTAACACTTTTTAGGGATATGAAATTGGACAATCAGATAGGTTGCATTGTGGGTACAGATGTAGAAGTAACTTTGTTTTAGTGGTAGAATACTGAGGAGGTGCAACCAGTCTACAAAGGAGATTACCTACGAATCACTCATGTGACCAGTTCTGTAATATTGTCCCAGTGTGCGGGACCTGCACCAAATAGGACTAACAGGGGATATTGAACATATACAGAGAATAACAGCATGAATAGTTACAGGTTTATTTAATTCTTGGGAGAGTGACACAGAGATACTGAAGGAACTGAAATGGCAGACTCTTGATGACTATCCCGAGAAAGTCTACTAACAAAGTTTCAAGAACTGGCTTTAAATGATTACTCAGGAATATACTACAACCCCCTATGTATCGCTCATGCAGGGATTGTGAGGATAAGACAAGAATAATTACTGCATGCACAGAGGCATTCAGATACTCATTCTTCCCACACTCCATATGTGAATGTAACAGGAAGAAACCTTAATAACGGGTACAATGGGACGTACCCTCTGCTATGCACCACAGAGTGGTTTATGGTATATAGATCTAGGTGTTGATGTAGACCCTTGCGAATGATGGAGAACATAACTACAAATATAACTGAACTTTCAGGAGACATTCCTTACACTGGGGTGGTTGCCTTTCGTAAAAGAAATATGGATTGAGGATTGAATTTAATTAAATTTTATTCAGTGTCCTAAGATCCTGAATATTGTAGTTCATTAGAAATTCAGATTATTGTTTACCATTCAAAACCGAACAGTCAAAAATGGAAAAATGGGTACGCCAATCAGGCAAAATTGCTGTGAGCATTGAAGTAATCATCCACTAGGTTGAAGATATTTGTTTGGCACAACACTATGTCCTGCTGGGTGAAAAAGCCCGTAACTGCCTGGTGCACATCTTCATCCAACAGGAATCGTTGACCCTCCGAGGCTTTCTGCATAGGGAGAGGTCAGAGTTATAGAGCAGGTGCTGAGTGTTTCCCACTTGCCCATAATGAATGAGGCTGGCGTCTCAAGTCAACGGGTATCTTCTTTTAAATACCTCTTAGGGCTATCATCTGGCTTACCAGGTTGTAATATACGGATTGTCTTAGAGCATTTAAATTCTTGCTGGTTTGTATAATGTCTGTGAAAAAATGAGCCATCCACACTTGTGCATTTGCTACAGTTTTTTAGGTACTCAGGTTGGACATTTTCAAAACCTGGAGCTTCTTATGGCTTAAAGAGCTGTTGAGATTTATTTACAAGTGAAGAGGTGGTATTGTGTAGTTTGCGTGCCTTTGGCTTTGAAGTTTCTGAGTTCTTGTTTAATCTTGATAGTATGTGCTTTTTCTTTCAGTGCTCTGGATGTCTCACTAGATGTGTAACAATGGCATTTGTATTAAGTGTTGTTTTAGTCCGTTGTGTGGGGACCTGCTTCTTTGTTTCCTTAATAAGGTCCACAGTTGTCTCTCGACATCTGAAAATTCAGACTTTCTACTGTCTTCAACCACTTTTGCAACCTCACCATGCCTAGACTGTTTGGTAATTCATTTGTTATTACCCGATCACCATTTTCAAGGAAGTTCTGCTATGACTCCTCACTGTTACATATTGCTTTCAGTAGTTACTTGGTATACATTTCATGAAGTAAACAGTATATATGATGATTTATCAATACACACAGGCAACATTAAATTATTTGGTTATAAACCAGACAAAAAGCTTTGTTGAGTAAACCAAACTAAGTCTGTGTGTTAAAAAAATGAACAGTGACCAGTGTCTGTTAAGCAAGCTGGAAAAAAAATAGTTTCTAGCCAAACTTTAAAAATTTTGTGCTATGGAACAATTTGTCCACTTCTTAATTATGACATTGAACTGTGAGACTGAGAGACAGACATACACCTGAATGGATGAATATTGATATTGCAGAAAAGAGCAATTAGGTTATTGCAGGGACTAAGGTGCTGTCATGGCTCATTTGTCAAACATAGAAATGTGGTAATATATTCCTTTTATTTGTATAAACTTTTAATTGTCATGCATAGTCAAAACAAAGTTAATGTACAGCGATATATGTAATTATGACACCAAAAGTCAAGGTAACTACATCAGACAGTGGACAAAAATTAAAAATAGCAGGCCATAATCTACATATCAATGAGATGGCGGCAGGAAGGACATACAGCCACCCCTAAAACTAATCTTGCCAAATCTGTTCTAACCGCGCTGACCCTGCAGTCGCTGCAGGACTATGGCATAAGCGAAAGAAAGAAAGAAAGAAAGAAAGAAATCTACATATCAATGAGCAGATATGGTTCAACAAGCTGCCACATACTGTGAAAACTAGTGAAGTAAAGTTGTTTCAAAGGAAGATGACGCTTGCTTAATAAATGTTCAGATTCATTCAGTGAATAATTCTGAGCAACAGGACCACTGTTGCAACCTGAAAATATATTAAAAATATTAAGATGAATACCAAACTATATGTAAGTGTTATTCACATTTCATACTGTAATAGTATTACTTTTCCCTAAGTATCACTTCTGCAAAAGTCATCAACTTGGCTTAAAAAAAAGGGGGGGGGGGGCAGCCTCTGCATGTCATCCATCCTGAAATCTGGATACAAATTTTTTATTCTTTGTTGATTCTCATGAAAAAAAGAAAGAAAGAAAGATTATATGCGAGTCTACTAAATAACATTTAGCGTTGTTGAGTGTGACCAGAAATTCTATGATACTAGCAATCACTTTATAACTCTGGGTTGTTTGGTTGTCTTGTCTAGCTGTTGATGGATTGGAAAGTATGCTATTCCTGTGCTAAAGCGGAAGATTTTACACTCTTGTGCAGCAAAGGTGGATGTGAACCCTTATAGAACAGGGCCGAAAAATATTACCACAATCTATTTTCTATCACTTCCTGCTAGAGCCCTTTTCAAGCTACATGAAGTAACAGGTCCAACTTATCTAAAGCACAGAGTCCATTGCCATTTCGCAGAATGCTCCCCTGCACAATGTAAACTTAACTGTAGTGTACACCAGGTCAACATTTGCCCACAATTCCCACAAGGCCAACCATCCATCTTGCATTGCAAATTGGTCATAATGCTACAAATTTACCTTTAGTTTATACACATATTGTTTTCTTGACTAGGAAACAATATGTCAAACTAGGAAAATGAGGATGCCAGAGTTCAACATTAATCTGTTAGTCAATTCTACTGACCAGTCAGAAATTGATCTTGAGAGATTTCCTGCATTCAACTACTTACATGCTTGGCCTGATTTACACTCTCCACAAACAACACAGAAAATTTAACTTCCAATACTTATGAGTATTCGTTCAACTTTATACTGTTACCATTGAAATACAAAGACATGAAAATAGTGCAATATAACTGGTGACACAGACGTATTTGAAGTATAGTAAGTAAACAATGTTATGGACGGCATCAAAGTTGAGCAAATGTTTATTTTCTGTTTCTTCACTTTGTAGAGTACTCAGTCGAATTTTTGCCTTTTAATTTTTGTTGATATTTTTTATCTCATCTGTATGTTGTTACATTGTTATAGAATTGGCAGTGACATGTGAGTGCTAGATTCATAGTAGAGATCTTATATTTTTCCATTCATACAGCAACATAAAGCTGAAAATGGAGCTTTTGTTAAGAAATAAAAACCAGAATACAGACTCAGGGTAACAAGCAAGCAGAGACCACTTGTCTCTTATACCAATATACTCATAAATATCCTGGGAGAACTCCTGAAATTTTTTCAGCTGAGTTTAGGTTCACGCTGTGGAAAGCCTTGTATAGTGCACTCTCAAGTGTCCATCAAATATTCCAGGAACAGTGGAACTGTATTGGCTGGAGAGCCATTTTTCAAGGAGTCATAAAAAAGCGGTGCAATTTATGAGCTTAATGCAGCCAGTTCAGTTATATGAAGGAAAGTTGCTGCTCACCATATAGTTGAAATGCTGAGTCGCAGGTAGGCACAACAAAGAGCCTGTTCTAAACAAAGCTTTCAGCCTGTAAGGCCTTCGTGAAAAATAGACCACGCACACGCACGCGCACGCGCGCACACACACACACACACACACACACACACACACACACACACACTCTCTCTCTCTCTCTCTCTCTCTCTCTCTCTCTCTCTCGACTGCAGTCTAAGGCAACTGTAGTCACACTCACTGTTGCCGTAGACTGTAGTGTGTGTGAGCTTTTTTCGTGCACATGTGTGTGTGTGTGTGTGTGTGTGTGTGTGTGTGTGTGTGTGTGTGTGTGTGTGTGGTCTATTCTTAATGAAGGCTGGGGGAGAGCTTTTTTTTTTTTTTTGGAACAGTCTTCATTGTTTAATGTTTGTGATAGACAGGTATTGACTTTACCTGTCTATAGACAGCCATAGTGTAACGGAGTTATGTTAGATACATTCATAACTTGAAATATTGGATAAAAGCAACAGCTGAGTAGCAGAAGAGCAGCAGCAGCAGTGGCTTTTATTTCTTTTTTCCCCCCGTCTCCAAAGCAACTGTTTACTCTTAATATACATAACAGTAGTAGTTCCCATAATCATTGGTATAAGTAGATTAACACTAGTTCTACTTTGTGTTGAAGTTGGCAAACCCCTGCAACACAAACTGAGGGCCATTATCAGAGACCAGTGTTGCCGGAAATTCTTCACTGGAAAAGCTTTTCCAACAGGGCTGCTACAGTGGCAGAGGCGGAAGTTGACAGGCAACAAACAATGTATGGAAACTGAGAGAATGCTTCAATTACTATTAGCCAGTATGCATTAATGGGAGGGCTGGTGAAATTGATGTAGAGATGGTCTCAGGCCTGCGAAGATCGCAGCCGTGGAGATCACATTGCCTGCAGAGCAGCTTGCTGGGGAGTGCATTGAGAACATGCTATAACCAAACAAGTGACGTTGCCATCCAAACCAGGTGGGCTAATACCTGGATGCTAGACATCCCCCAGTTATCAGACTACAGCAGTTGCAAGAGCTTCAAATGGAGAGGCAAGAGAATCACAGCATGAGAAGCTAAATAGTCTGTATCAAGGAGTAGAAAACCATCAATGACACAGAAACATTGCCGAAACACGTAGTGGTTATGGAGGGGGTCGAATACCCACAATGGGGGTACCTCAGACCAGCCATGTTGTATGAAATATATTGTTTCTGTAAGTCAGATTGGTAGCGCTAGCCTGTGCAACCCAAGTCCTGGTGATTGGAAAGCCATTAACAGTTTGTTGAGCTCATTCATGAATGTGGAAAACAGAGTAACTCCTCCTGATCAAAAACTGGGTCTGGACCGACTGGAAGATGGGAGAATGCATCAGCAATTGCATGTTTAGCTGTGGGGAAGAAGTGAATCTCGTCGTAGATGTACCAAGAGAGGAACAGCACCCAATGTTGAAGGCAATGTTTTGCTTTTTCTGGCAATGATGCTGAGGGATTTGACACCATAAAGGAAAACATTAAACTTCTTTAAGGTGTAAACAATGGCGAGGGCCTCTTTCTCTGTTTGTGAATATCTAGTTTGAGCCAAATTAAAAGTCTTCGACATGTATGCAGTAGGCCGCTTGAAGCCATCAGAATATTTATGAGCTAACACCGCACACAGCCCATGCTGGGAAGCATCTGCTGCTAACACTAAATGTTGACCTGGTTGGTAGGTTACGAGGCAAGGTGGAGATTTTAACGTAGACTTCAGTTTGGAAAATGCCGTTTCACACACCTGCAACAAGTAGAAAGATGCCCACTTATGGAGCAAGGCATGGAAAGATTGTACAACCGGTTCTGCCCCAGGCAAAAACTGATGATAATAAGTAGAGACTGGATTATATGCATCATAAAAATCTTAAACTACGCTTGCAAAGATGCATGAAAAGTGTCAAAATATGCAATATCAAATAATATAAAAACATGGTTGTTACTGCATGCATTATATCTCAAAGTCGAACCTATGGACATCAATTACGAGGAAAAGCACCAGCCGCGTGTAAAATCGGTATATTTAGAATGCTGATGTCTTTTTCTGAATATTTTTTGGTAGAAGTTAGCAAGGGGGCCTTTCTGGGATTATTTTCTAAAAATTTGCAAAATGGGGACGCATTCTGTGTTTCAAGAATTGTTCCTTCTTTGCTATTGTCGGTAACAAGTGGATACGATGTGAGTGAGTCGCAGCAAAACAATCAATATGTACAGGACCAACTTCGAGATATATCACATGCAGAGGGGCATGCTCAAAAACTCCATAATATATTATTTAAAAAAAAAACAATGTATAATCATGAATTTTTTTGAACAGCGTTAACTTCTAATTAATACTATTGTACCAAGGCATCATTTACAGTTTATTTTACATTTTTTCTACTATTGTAAACACAAGCGACCAGTACTGTTCCAAATGTTCAGTAGGAAGATTGTGTCTTCAATCACTCAAAACATTTTTATAAACAATAAAGGATCATTCTACATCAACTGAGGTAACTGGGCAGTATTCTATGTTGGCACTTATTCTTAAAAAAACTATTAATTTGGCACAAAGGTTCAAAGCCTATGTTATTGTTTAAAACATTTTCAAACTTTTCTTTAAGTTTTCTTGGAAATAGCTCTGGCAATGAAGAGTTCATTAGAATAATTTTATTCATTAACTGAATAGGGGCAGATGTGGACTCTGACCACAATCTATTGGTTATGAACTGTAGATTAACACTGAAGAAACTGCAAAGAGGTGGGAATTTAAGGAGATGGGACCTGGATAAACTGAAAGAACCAGAGGTTGTACAGAGTTTCAGGGAGAGCATAAGGGAACAATTGACAGAAATGGGGAAGGAAATACAGTAGAAGAAGAATGGGTAGCTTTGAGGGATGAAATAGTGAAGGCAGCAGAGGATCAAATAGGTACAAAGACGAGGGCTAGTAGAAACCTTTGGGTAACAGAAGAAATATTGAATTAAATTGATGAAAGGAGAAAATATAAAAATGCAAAAGAGAAAATATAAAAATGCAAAGGAGAAAATATAAAAATGCAAAGGAGAAAATATAAAAATGCAGTAAATGAAGCAGGCAAAAAGGAATACAAACATCTCAAAAATGAGATCGACAGGAAGTGCAAAATGGCTTAGCGGGAATGGCTAGAGGACAAATATAAGGATGTAGAGGCTTATCTCACTAGGGGTAAGATAGATACTGCCTACAGGAAAATTAAAGAGACCTTTGGAGATAAGAGAAGCACTTGCATGAATATCAAGAGCTCAGATGGCAACCAAGTTCTAAGCAAAGAAGGGAAAGCAGAAAGGTGGAAGGAGTATATAGAGGGTCTATACAGGGGCGATGTACTTGAGGACAATATTATGGAAATGGAAGAGGATGTAGATGAAGATGAAATGGGAGATACAATACTGCGTGAAGAGTTTGACAGAGCACTGAAAGACCTGAGTCGAAACAAGGCCCCTGGAGTAGACAACATTCCATTGGAACTACTGACGGCCTTGGGAGAGCCAGTCCTGACAAAACTCTACCATCTGGTGAGCAAGATGTATGAGACAGGCGAAATTCCCTCAGACTTCAAGAAGAATATAATAATTCCAATCCCAAAGAAAGCAGGTGTTGACAGATGTGAAAATTACTGCAAAATACTAATGCGAATTCTTTTCAAATGAATTGAAAAGCTGGTAGAAGCCAACCTTGGGGAACATCAGTTTGGATTCCGTAGAAATGTTGGAACACGTGAGGCAATACTGACCCTACGACTTATCGTAGAAGCTAGATTAAGAAAAGGCAAACCTACGTTTCTAGCATTTGTAAACTTAGAGAAAGCTTTTGATAATATTGACTGGAATACTCTCTTTCAAATTCTGAAGGTGGCAGGGGTAAAATACAGGGAGCGAAAGGCTATTTACAATTTGTACAGAAAGCAGATGGCAGTTATAAGAGTCGAGGGACATGAAAGGGAAGCACTGGTTGGGAAGGGAGCAAGACAGGGTTGCAGCCTATCCCCGATGTTATTCAATCTGTATATTGAGCAAGCAATAAAGGAAACAAAAGAAAAGTTCGGAGTAGGAATTAAAATCCATGGAGAAGAAATAAAAACTTTGAGGTTCGCCAGTGACATCGTAATTCTGTCAGAGACAGCAAAGGTCTTGGAAGAGCAGTTGAACGGAATGGACAGTGTCTTGAAAGGAGGGTATAAGATGAACATCAACAGAAGCTAAAGAAGGATAATGGAATGTAGTCTAATTAGGGAATTATATTAGAAAATGAGACACTTAAAGTAGTAAAGGAGTTTTGCTATTTGGGGAGCAAAATAACTGATTCTAATAATTTCCGGGTATGCAGCCGGATCCCGTCGACATTCTGCCACGATATTTCGGCCCAGAGACGTCCGGCCATCATCAGGTGAGTACACAACTACTGAAGAGCCCAGGTGCAGTCGCGGTATTTATGCCGAATCTCGCGCCCGAGTTGTACGTGCTGCCCTCGGTGGTGGAAATAAAGGTTCATCTAGTCATTGAGTATCGAATGACACTGTCGATTCCGCTGTGATTGTATAATTTTAATAACAGGATTCCAATTTTTATCCAGCTGAAAGCCGTTGTCACGATTTATAAGATTATTGGCAAGACGTATTTCCACTGATTCCTTGATTACGGAATCCCAAAAACCGGAAACCGGGGATAAAATTTTTGTTACATTGTATTCCATTGAATGTCCCAAAGAAATACAGTGCTCTGCTACTGCCGATTTTGACGGTTGCCGCAGACGGGTGTATCTTTCATGTTCTATACATCGTTCATGGACAGTTCTTGTCGTCTGGCCAATATATGCAGCGCCACATTCACAGGGAATTTTGTAGACGCCTGCCTTCTTCAGTTGTAAATCGTCTTTAACGGATCCAACCAGGGCCCGGTTCTTAGCTGGTGGACGAAAGATAACCTTGATTTTATTTTTCTTCAGTAATCGGCCTATTTTCGACGACACATTCCCGGCGTATGGAAGGAACGCAGTTGATTTAAAGTCATCATCTGCGTCCTCAGTGCGTTGCTTCTTGTTATGATAGTTGCGCATGGCCTTCCGTATTTGGCGAGAAGTGTAGCCATTCTCTTTGAAAACCTTCTCCAAGTGTTCTAATTCTGCGTGGAGATTTTCATCATCCGATATTATATGCGCTCGATGTATTAAGGTACTGAGAACACCGGCTGTTTGTGCTGGGTGATGGCAGCTTGACGCCTGGAGATACAGATCTGTGTGAGTCGCTTTCCTGTACACAGAATGTCCTAATGACCCATCATTTTTACGGCGTACTAGCACGTCTAGAAATGGTAAAGTGCCCTCTTTTTCAATCTCCATCGTAAATTTGATGTTCTCATGTAATGAGTTTAAGTGATGAAGGAATTTCTCCAGTTCCTGTCTGCCATGAGGCCATACAGCAAAAGTATCATCTACGTACCGCCAGAAGACCGTAGGCTTTAAAACAGCAGACTCAAGTGCTTTCTCCTCAAAGTCCTCCATAAAGAGATTAGCTACCACAGGCGACAAAGGGCTCCCCATGGCGACGCCGTCTGTTTGTTCAAAGAATTCGTCATTGAATAAAAAGTACGTTGAGGAGAGTATATGTTCAAACAAGGCCGTCATTTCTGCACTGAATAAGTAACTTATTCAGTGCAGAAATGACGGCCTTGTTTGAACATATACTCTCCTCAACGTACTTTTTATTCAATGACGAATTCTTTGAACAAACAGACGGCGTCGCCATGGGGAGCCCTTTGTCGCCTGTGGTAGCTAATCTCTTTATGGAGGACTTTGAGGAGAAAGCACTTGAGTCTGATGTTTTAAAGCCTACGGTCTTCTGGCGGTACGTAGATGATACTTTTGCTGTATGGCCTCATGGCAGACAGGAACTGGAGAAATTCCTTCATCACTTAAACTCATTACATGAGAACATCAAATTTACGATGGAGATTGAAAAAGAGGGCACTTTACCATTTCTAGACGTGCTAGTACGCCGTAAAAATGATGGGTCATTAGGACATTCTGTGTACAGGAAAGCGACTCACACAGATCTGTATCTCCAGGCGTCAAGCTGCCATCACCCAGCACAAACAGCCGGTGTTCTCAGTACCTTAATACATCGAGCGCATATAATATCGGATGATGAAAATCTCCACGCAGAATTAGAACACTTGGAGAAGGTTTTCAAAGAGAATGGCTACACTTCTCGCCAAATACGGAAGGCCATGCGCAACTATCATAACAAGAAGCAACGCACTGAGGACGCAGATGATGACTTTAAATCAACTGCGTTCCTTCCATACGCCGGGAATGTGTCGTCGAAAATAGGCCGATTACTGAAGAAAAATAAAATCAAGGTTATCTTTCGTCCACCAGCTAAGAACCGGGCCCTGGTTGGATCCGTTAAAGACGATTTACAACTGAAGAAGGCAGGCGTCTACAAAATTCCCTGTGAATGTGGCGCTGCATATATTGGCCAGACGACAAGAACTGTCCATGAACGATGTATAGAACATGAAAGATACACCCGTCTGCGGCAACCGTCAAAATCGGCAGTAGCAGAGCACTGTATTTCTTTGGGACATTCAATGGAATACAATGTAACAAAAATTTTATCCCCGGTTTCCGGTTTTTGGGATTCCGTAATCAAGGAATCAGTGGAAATACGTCTTGCCAATAATCTTATAAATCGTGACAACGGCTTTCAGCTGGATAAAAATTGGAATCCTGTATATTAAAATTATACAATCACAGCGGAATCGACAGTGTCATTCGATACTCAATGACTAGATGAACCTTTATTTCCACCACCGAGGGCAGCACGTACAACTCGGGCGCGAGATTCGGCATAAATACCGCGACTGCACCTGGGCTCTTCAGTAGTTGTGTACTCACCTGATGATGGCCGGACGTCTCTGGGCCGAAATATCGTGGCAGAATGTCGACGGGATCCGGCTGCATACCCGGAAATTATTAGAAGAAGAAATACGCCGGGAAAATTTCAGAAGTCACATAAAATAACTGATGATGGTCGAAATAGAGAGGATATAAAATGTAGACTGGCAATGGCAAGGAAAGCGTTTCTGAAAAAGACAAATTTGTTAACATAGAGTATAGATTTAAGTGTCAGGAAGTCATTTCTGAAAGTATTTGTATGGAGTGTGGCCATGTATGGAAGTGAAACGTGGATGATAAATAGTTTAGACAAAAAGAGAATAGAATCTTCCGAAATGTGGTGCTACAGAAGAATTCTGAAGATTAGATGGGTAGATCACATAACTAATTAGGAGGTATTGAATAGAATTGGGGAGAAGAGGAGTTTTTCACAACTTGACGAGAAGAAGGGATTGTTTGGTAGGACATGTTCTGAGGCATCGAGGGATCACTAATTTAGTATTGGAGGGCAGCGTGGAGGGTAAAAATCGTAGAGGGAGACCAAGAGATGAATACACTAAGCAGATTCAGAAGGATGTAGGCTGCACTAGGTACTGGGAGATGAAGAAGCTTGCAGAGGATAGAGCAGCATGGAGAGCTGCATCAAACCAGTCTCAGGACTGAAGACCACCACCACAACAACAACAACTGAATAGGCTCATTCAACACCAAACCTTGAGTTTGAAGCCTTTTAATACTTGCAGGTATACGGGAAAAGTGAGTGCTAATCACGGCAATGTCTTTGCTTCCTTGCACTGTCAAGCTGCCAAAACCTGTGCACTATCGAAATTGTTTAACCCTTCCAATGGCCATGAAATGTTCATTGTAGAACAACACAGCATCGGCCCACATACCCCAATGAGTTACCACTGGTTCAGGAGGTAAAGGCACATTTGGTAGTTTCTCTTTGTAGGTCTTGATGCGAACAGGAGCCTTTAGAAACACTTTCTTTGTGAGTGAAATCAGTTTATTCAAGTTCACAAATGTGGAATGAGCTCCTCCAGCTAGGCGATGTACTCCATGAGCAAAACACATCACATGAATCAAATTGGGATAAAATACTCGGAGGCCTTTTCCTGCTTTGATCGTATAGGGAGCAGCATCTGAAATAAACACAAACAACCTTTCATCTGCAGAAGATTCTAGAAATATTTTTCTAATACACTCATTCACAAATCTGATGTTGGTAGAATGATTTATTTTTTCAAGTTCTTTGTAGGCTGCTGAATAGGAAGAAGTAGGCTCTTCTTTTAAACCACCAACAATTAAATTTGCAATGTAACGGCCACAAGTGTCTGTAGTTTCGTCAGCTGAAATCTGGATAATGCTGTCCTTGAGTTCATTGCATATTTCTTCCAGAACATATACGAAAACTGTCGGTATGTTATTTTTACGCAATGTTGATTCATCTGGTACATTCTGATTTAAGCAATATTTGCACAGGAAACCTTTGAGGATAGGATTTGTAAGTTTGTGAAGAGGAATATTGCTTGCAATGAATGCTTCACATAGGTCCATGTTAAATTGACTTTTTCGGTTATTTGTGGACAAATCCCTGCTACTGCAAACTTGCTGTTGTCAGAAGTTGTTGTTGTGGTACTTTCTTCTGCATTCCTGCAATATGAAGACTGGTCTTGTCTTGCTGGTCTATTTGAAACTTCTTTTTGCACGGAATGTTTTTCTCGCAAACTCAATAATATAAAGATGTTATTGCAAATCTGGATGACGTTTTCTTTTTTGGTCGGCATTGCGCAGAACGTGTTACACGCTACACATTGTAAACACGTTCGACTGTGTAGAAGTAGATAGAAAGCTAAACTGAAGCAATGGATGTGCAACTAAAAGCTTATGTAGTTTCATTTAATTGTTGCCGATGCATACGGTATGACAGTGGAGGGGCTCGGGGCCAGGTGCGCAGGAGCATTGACTCTGTCTGCCTGTTCCTCTTTTGTAATGATTTTGCTAGGCAGTGGCCTCTCGGTTAGCAGTTGCATGCAATTCTAGGTCATGGTAAATCTTTGAGACATCAAATCTAGATTGAGCTAGAAACTGCCCATCTAAATTTTTAAAATATTGTAAACATAGAGTGAAAACATGCGTCGTCACTAGTTTTTAGCTAAAATATGCAATAACTGGTGAAAACGAGCCAAATATGCAAAAGTATATTCAACATACAAATGCATATAATTTGGTCTCTAATAATAAGCAAACTTATTTAGAAAAAACCTGGAGCTCATTGACTAATGTAGGATACGGAAGAGCCATAATGGCAGACACATTCTGTTGAAGGGGCTTGATGCCAGCACTAGTTACCTCACACTCAGGATAAACAATAGAAGGTTGAAAGAAGCGGCACTTTTCCAAATTGCTTTTTAACCCAGCAGCCTGTAACACCAAAAAGAGCATGTATAAGTTCCTGAGATGTTCAGCAGTGGTGCAGCTGGAGGCCACAGTGTCATCAAGATGGGTGGCACAGCCAGGCACAGACCAGGTGAGTTGTTCGAGAAACCGTTCAAAAAATGCCAGGGCACTGGCCACACCAAATTGTAACCAGAAGCACTGATACAAGCCAAAAGGCGTGCTAATGACCAAGAGCTATTGAGAGTCCATATCAACTGGAAGCTGCAAATACGCATCAGAGTGGTCGTTCTTGGAAAAATACTGACCACAAGCGAGCTTAGCAAAAAGTTCATCAGGGTGCAGCAAGGGATATGTGTAAATGAAAGACTGAGCATTGACAGAAACTCTGAAATTGCGGCAAATGTGTAACCATCCTGATGGCTTCTTAACAATGACTAAGGGGACAGGCTATTTGCTGGAGACATTCGGTTGGACAACCCCGAAGGCAGTGAGGCAATTGATCTCTGCCCTGACTTGGTCACGGAGTGCCATTGGAGCTTGGTGAGCCTGAAAGAAATTGAGTCTGGCCAAAAGTTTCATCGTAATTTGAGCTTTGAAATTATTGGTACAATCCAAACTCTCAGAAAACAGGGCAGAAAATTCAGAGCATAAAGAGACAAGTTGTGTTTAAGACACTTGATCAGAGAGTTCATTGGAAATAGTTAACCGGAAAAGATTAAAGGCATCCAAACCAAACAAATTTTCAGTGTGTGCAGTGTTCACCACCAGAAAAGGCAGTTGATGAACCACATATTTGTGTGTGACTGGGGCCAAGAAACTACATAAAATCAGAATGCTTCGTTTATTGTAGATGACTAATGTATGTGACACTGTTGCTGAAGGGGGAGAACTCAAGTCCATGTATGTTTGCTGGTTGAGTAATGACACGGCAGCACCAGTGTCACCTTGCATGTGTAAAACCTTCTGATAAACCTTGACATCAATAAAAAGCTTATTGGATGCAACAGAGATTGCTGATACACAATTGACATCCATGTTAGCATCCGCCATAGGCTGTTTGAATTTTGCATTACAAACAGGAGCACTTTCGTTGCACTGGTGGCAAACGGCCCACTGCATAGGACTATCTGACCTATCAAGAGTGACAAAACACGACAGACAAGAGGGAAGCGTCGTTACCGGGCTTGTGCTGTCACTGCAGCTGTGGCTGCCGTACTGAGGTAGGCCAGATGCTGTGATGTTTTGCTCGCGCACAGACTGCTGCCACCGTATCATTCCCCTGCGAACCATCCAGAAAACGGTGGGGGAAGCAGGTTGAACTTCTACAACCTCACACCACAATTCAATTTGAGTATCCACAGCCCTAAAAACTCAAATGATCGTGCAATAGTCATAATGTTAGAGAGTGTGGGGTTTTCACATTGAAGGGCTCACTCACAAACCTCGTGATCAGTGGCCATCCGAATGATTGCACCACAAACTATTTGGTTGGCATACGACTCCTTATGTACATAATTTCTTGCTAGACCAATAGGACTCAACTCGAGCAGCAATGACGTGCGTCTGTTTACAGTAGTATTTCGAAAGGAGGTCACACATGTTCTCAAAAGGGAGTGAAGACAGATCCTGTGTGGCGGCCACTTGGCAAAGGAGTTGATACGTGCAAGGTGAAACCAAGACAAAAATAGAAAGCACGGCATAAGTTAACATCAGTAAAACCAAATGCATGAAAATGCTACCACAACCATTTTTCATAGGCTTCCCATTCTTCAACAGACTCATTATAAGCCAAAAATAGCCAGAGATAAATGACCATGGTAGCGGCAGGTGACATAGAATGAGACAGGTTCCAAACTGGCCAAAACGGAGGCAAGTGTTCGTAATACCTGGATTTGATTGCGCTGTGCTGTCGCAAACACATCCTGCTGTTGACTGAGGTGCTGCAACATCTCAGTAAGAACCCCTTGCTGATCAACCAGCTGGCATAAAAACTAATCAGCAGCACCGTCAAACATTGTAGACACAACAGAGGACCAACCAGAGACTTAAAACCTTAAAACCACACAGAGAACAATTCCACACTTGTTGTCACGTATGTTATAACTTGGACACACAACACAACGAAGAATGTTAGTACAACTTTATTAGACTGTGGCATGTACAGCAATAGCCATAATGTACACTGAACACAATAAGATAAGATAAATGTGTGCAAGCAGTAGTGTGGCAGGGTTTAAGTAGGCAGTCATCTGTGGCAGGCTCTGTCAGAAGTTCACAATATTGCTCTTTTGCAGTGCACTCTCACAGATGACAACACACTGCTAATGCATGCAACTTTCAAGTGTGTTTGCATTATTTCAAATGCAGGTGCAATATTCTTCAAAATTCTGCAGTTTTGTCACCCTTCTGCTTTATATTTATAATGAGGAGCTTTGCAAATGAATTTTACTTTTCACATTCTAATAATGCATAAAATTGTGAAAAGCTCCAGATTTTTGAGCAATGTTTTGCATTGATTTACATTTAAAGAAAATTCATTTCAGTGCATGCTCCGATACAAAGTGATGTTCAAGTTGGGTTAAACTCCAAGGCTGTGACTAAACCATTCTGTGAATGCTTGGGAGAGTGGTGCTGACAGATATAAATTCTGAGTGATCTATAAGCATGAACTGCGTGTAAAAGTTAAATATCCACTGTTGAAGCCATATTTGATTCTCAATGTTATTCTTTTGAAGTCGTTGACGTACAAATCATTGTCAATGTTGTTCCTCCATGGAGAGTTGTGCACCTGATTCCATCCTGCACTTTTCACAAACTAAAATAATGAACCTATTTTTAATATTACTGAAGTTTGATGACAGCATTAAAAATTGCTGCACCTGTGTATAGAGCACAAAGTTTTGACACATGGCAATTTAAACATAAATTATAACTTGTGAAAACCCTCCCTGTTAGAGACTATAAAATTGACTTAGATTTACTTCTATATTGGTGAACGCCATAACTGCAATAATATTTTACAGAAGAGGAAAAATTCACTCCTAAATTTTGCTTCAGCAGTTTGAATAGTTTGTGGCTGCAGCCCAAGAAGTTATCCAATTATCATACAATGTTGAATTACTGGAGCACCAGATATTCACAGTACAGCACAGTAATTGTTACCAACTTATTTCAGTTCACTTTACTGTTGTAGAGTCATTAAATTGTTTGGGCTGAATGATATTCTGAGTTTCTTATAAGCAGATTCTTATAAAGTTGAAAGAAAATAATTTAAAGGTTAATTTGTGAGTAGGCTGGAAGGAGCTGAAGTGAACATTTTCTTACACATTGGTAATTTATATTGCATGGCAAGGCTCAGGTTACATTACAGCATCATGTCAGAAATTATTGCTCCTGGATACCTGTTTATTCAAATTGAAGAGTATAGGGTACAAATGACAGAATGAAATTCAGTAATGTTTCCCTTATCTTTCTACCTCTACTGCACATCTTATATAATATCAATCCAGTGCTGGGAATGCATACTTTCATGAGGTATCCCCCCCCCCCCCCCCCCAATCTCCCAACCCTCCTTGTACTGCAGTTTTGTGGGAATATCTGATAACCACTTATCCACAAGTGAGTCTTTATTATGTAATTTTTCTTTCCAGAAGTCAGTCTCTAGAAGAAAATGCAGAATCACATAAAAATTTGGCTGTTCACTGTTGGCTGAAAGATTTAGCTGGTGTATATGAACCAGAGTGCACAACAACACTGCAGAGCAAGTCATTATCAGCGGAAATCACAAAAAAAGTGGAAAATATGGCAGAAGTTCTTTCACATGCTAAGTTTCGGCACTTACAGCAACAAACTACACTTATTTCTACAGAGCTTTCAAAGTTCAGAAGGTGAGTTCTGAGACGAAAATATAAATGTTAGAATTAAATTTGAGCACATCTTGATACTGGTGTTCTGTAGTAAAAAACCAATTTTCATTCTTTTACTTAAGAGATGAAATATTACAGTATTCTTCTTGAAGTACTATAATTTTTGAGGAATATATTGTGGCCTAGCTTTTAACAAAAAATCTGTCAACTCAAAACCTTAAATGAGCAAAACTTCAGTTCATTAGGACCTGTAGATTGGAGAGCCTTAATTTCTAAGGCGATTAGTGGTCACATGAAACTAGACTTAAGCAAAGCTTTTCAGTGTTCCAAATAAGAGGTGTGACACAGAACTTTCCAGAGCTTTTTTTTATAATTTTTGGTCATTTATACACTATGATCAAAAGTATCCGGACTCTCCCAAGAACATGGTTTTTCATATTAGGTGCATTGTGCGGCCACCTACTGCCAGGTACTCCATATCAGTGACCTCAGTAGTCATTAGACATTGTGAGAGAGCAGAATTGGATGTTCTGCAGAATTCACGGACTTCGAACGTAGTCAGGTGATTGGGTGTCACTTGTCATATGTCTGTATCCGTGATTTCCACACTCCTATACATCCCTAGGTCCACTGTTACCAATTTGGTAGTGAAGTGGAAACGTGAAGGGACACATGCAGCACAAAAGCGTACAGGTTGACCTTTTCTGTTAACTGACAGACCGATGACGTTGAAGAGGGTCGTAATGTGTAATGGGCAGACATCTATCCAGACCATCACACAGGAATTCCAAACTGCATCAGGACGCACTGCAAGTACTGTGACAGCTAGGTGGGAGCTGAGAAAACTTGGATTCCATGGTCGAGTTGCTACTCATAAGCCACACATCACGCCAGTAAATGCCAAACGACGCCTCGCTTGGTGTAAGGATCGTAAACATTGGATGATTGAACAGTGGAAAAATGTTTTGTGGAGTGATGAATCATGGTACACAATGTAGCGATCTGCTGGCAGGGTGTGGGTGTGGCGAATGCCCAGTGAACGTCATCTGCCAGCATGTGTAGTGCCAACAGTAAAATTCGAAGGCAGTAGTGTTATGGTGTGGTCGTGTTTTTCATGTGGGGGGCTTGCACCCCTTGTCGTTTTCCATGGCACTATCACAGCACAGGCCTACATTGATGTTTTAGACACCTTCTTGCTTTCCACGGTTGAAGAGCAATCGGGGATGGCGAGTGCATCTTTCAACATGATCGAGCACCTGTTCATAATGCATGGCCTGTGGCGGAGTGGTTGCAGGACAATAACATCCCTGTAATGGGCGGTCCTACACAGAGTCCTGACCGGAATCCTATAGAACACCTTTGGGATGTTTTGGAAATCCAACTTCATGCCAGGCCTCACCGATCGACATTGATACTTCTCCTCAGTGCAGCACTCCGTGAAGAATGGGCTGCAATTCCCCAAGAAACCTGCCAGTACCTGATTGAAAGTATGCCTGCAAGAGTGGAAGCTCTCATCAAGGCTAAGGGTGGGCCAACACCATACTGAATTCCAACATTGCCATTGCCGATGGAGGACATCATGAACTTGTAAGTCACTTTCAGCCAGGTGTCCGGATACTTTTGATCACATAGTGTATATAATTGCATACCATACTGGTACTTGCTCACCAGTGGGAAGAATTACAGTAATTGGCTCCAAGCACTCGGGCCCTATAGGATATATGTGAAGGATGGTCTTTTAGATGGGTGTAAAAAATATGAAATTTTTACATCAAGGTTGGAGCTTTGGCTCCAAAGAGGCCCAACAGTTTTTTAGACTCACCGTATTGTAAGAAAGGTTTTCGAATTTAATGTTTAAATTTTATCTTATGCTGTTTTAGACAGACATCATAAATTTAAAATAATGTGCAATGATAATTCAAAGCAAGGGGACTTCCTTGGCTGTACAGTCATTTTTCCCTATTGTATCTTCAGGATTCACCTTCCAAATCAATACACCATATTTGCTGAAGAGCTTCATGCCATCTTGAAGGCATCAGAACAAATAAGGCATCTTCAGAATAAAATGTTTATCATGTGTTCCATTTCCATGACTACTCCATTGGCATTGCAACGAATCCACTGAGCAAAGAAAATGAAATGAAACATATTGGACAACCTTATCCTTCTTCAATAGGAAGAAAAATATCTTTCATTCTGCTGGGTACCAGTGCATGTGGAATTATCGAGAAAACAAGCAAGGAGACAAAGCAGCCAAGGGGGTCTGCAGACAACACATTATAAAACAAGGTACCATTTCCTGAAGAGTATCGTTTCACTGTGCTGTCAGAGATCCAGGCAGCTGTGGAAGTTGTGGTTGCTTGCAGTGAAGAACAATATACTGCAGTCTGTCAGAGTTCACTATTCTCAAACTTACATCCTACACACACACACACACACACACACACACACACACACACACACACACACACACAGATAGAGAGAGCGAGAGAGAGAGAGAGGAATTTCCACTGTTGTTGTATTGTATTGTATTTTTTTATTGGTCCTGTAGTCTACATAGCAGTTTATGCATAAGACATTGGACAAGTCAAGGTATAAATATACAGGCTGAAAGTCATTTCAAGGCATACATATTTAAGGTTACAATAATACACTTTACACGTGAGTATTTATATAACACATTTCATAAATTTAAATATTCTTCAATGGAGTAAAAGCAGTGATGCTGTAAATATGACTTTAGAGATTTTCCAAATGTATTTACCTCAGTGATAGCTTTTATGTTTTCAGGAAGTTTGTTATAAAGCCTAACTCCCATGTGAAAAGTACCTTTTTGGCACAGTGCTGTGCTGACTTGAGTCATATGTAAGTTTCTGTTTTGTCTGGTAAGGTGCTCATGTATATCACAGTTTTTTTTTGCAGTCTCCGGTCCTTGCCTATTACATTTAATTTAAAGAACAAAAGGGTTTCCATAATGTATACACATAGTAATGGAGGAATACCAGATTTCTTAAAGAGGGGTTTACAAGAGTCTCTAGGCTTGCACCCAAACAAGATTCTAATGGCCCTTTTTTGTAGTTTAAAAGTGCTATTAGCTGTTTTAGAGTTTCCCCAGAAGGTGACCCCATATCTAAGACGAGAATGAAAGTACGCATGATATGCATTCAATACTGTTTTCTCACTACAGCATTATTTTAATGAACAAAGAAGGTAACATGTTTTGCTCAGTTCTGCATTGAGATACTCAATATGCTTATTCCATCTGATGTTACTCTGCAGCCAAAGTCCTAAGAATTTGGTTTCAGTATTGTTACCAGCTGGTTCGTCATTGATAGAGACTGATGGGATAAATACGTCCTTGTTAGGAACATTGTGGAATTTTAGAGCAATGGTTTTCTTACTGTTTATTACAAGCTGATTACTCTGTGCCCAGCTGCTAAGTTGTTTCGTGACCGTGTTTACTGTCTGCTGTAACTGTTCATAGTCGTCTCCTTTTAGTAGAATCATGGTGTCATCTGCAAATATGATTGTTTTGTGTGCATCAACATTTAAGCTTAGATCATTTATGTACAGAAGAAACAGAAGGGGGTCCCAATACTGATCCTTGGGGTTCACCACATTTAATTTGTTTATAGTCAGATAAGTGATTAGATACAGTGTTTATTTCAATATTTGTGTGCTTGATGCACACTGCCTGCATACGATTAGTCAGGAAGGAACTGATCCACTTGTTGGACTGACCTTGAATACCATATCTTTCTAGCTTTGATAGCAGAATTTTATGGTCCACCATGTCAAAAGCTTTTGACAAGTCAATAAAGACTCCTATTGTTTCCTGTTTTTTGTCCATCAGGTTTAGGATGGAATTGATGCACTCATAGACAGCAGTTGTCGTTGACCTCTTATTTCTGAACCCATGTTGTTCATTACATAGGATGCTGTTTTTATTTATAAATTTCATAAATTTCTCATACATAACTTTTTCCAGTACTTTAGAGATGCAGGAGGAAATTGTGATGGGTCTGTAGTTATTTACATTGTCTTTATCCCCTTTTTTATGTACAGGAATAACTTTTGATGTTTTCAACACATTGGGGAAAGTGCCTGCCTGAAGTGAGCAGTTGTATAAGTGTGTGAGTACTTCTATTAGGTTTGATGCGCTCTTCTTTAACATTTTTGCAGGTATACCATCAATACCTGCCGATTTGGAATTTTTTAGTCCTTTTATTGCTTTAGCTACTTCATCTTGTGAAACAGAACTGATGTACATTGATCCTCTACATGCACTTATTTTATATTCATTTGCCTGGGTGCTCTTAAAGTTTGATTGTAACATATTATCAGCAACACGTGTGAAAAAGTTGTTAAATGTGTTGGCTACTTCTAAGGGGTTTGTTACTTTTATTTTTATGTGATAGTGTTATATTTTTGCAAGGTTGTCTGTATTCTCCACATTCTTTTTTTTATAACACACCACATAGCCTTTGATTTATTAGCTGAATTATAAATGATTTCATCATTATGCATTATTTTTGATGCTTTTATTACTTTTCTTAATATTTTGGTGTATTTTTTATAGTATGCGCGTATTACAGGTGAGGAATTTTTTGAGTTACATACTTCATGAAGTAGTCTTTTCTTCTGGCATGAAACCCTTATTCCCTTTGTGATCCAGCTGTTTGTTCTAGAGTTCCCCCATATGGTTAATGTTTTCAGTGGGAATGCAAGTTCAAAGAAATGGGTTAATGTATCAATGAAAGTGTTGAATTTTTCATTTATATCGTTCATTTTGTACACTCCTAGCCATTTTTCTTTCTGTAATAAATTGTTGAAGTAGTTTACATTATGCTGATTATAACTTCGATATGCTGTTCTGAAAGAGATGTTGTTAATAATCCTGCCTTGTACTTTTATGCTTAATATTTGAGCAAGATGGATCACTAAAACCTGCATTGAAAATTTTTAGTGAGGTGTTTTGTAAACTCTTCTTGACTAGAAACTGATAAAGAGCTGTTTGGCAAGTTTCTGATACTCAGGTAGCTCCTTTTACTTCAGCCTTTAAATTGTAGGACGTTGCAAGGTTCAAAATGGTCTCCCTGTTTCCACTATTCGTGAGGAAGTCAATATTGAAGTCACCACAGATTATCAATTCACAATCCATTTTATTTACTTTATTTAGCAATGACTCCATTTTGTTTAAAAAAAGTTCAAAGTTTCCGGATAGTGCTCGGTAAACTGTAGCAATAACCAGGTTGAACTGAGTGATTTTTATAGCTGCAATTTCATAATCCTTTTCGACATTTGCCATAGTTAAGTCAGATAGTGTAATAAAATCTACATTATCCTTCGTGTAAATTGCTACCCCACCCTGCTTGGTGTTTTTCCTGCAGTAGTAAGCAGCCAAGACAAATTTGTTTATTTTCATAATCTGGATTAATTCTGGGTTAAGCCAGTGCTCAGAAATGCATAACACTGAGATATCATTAAGTTCATTTGTTAATAGTACGTTAATTCCATTGATCTTATTACGCAGGGATTGCACATTATGGTGATAAATTTTTAGTTCGGGCATATTCACGATTTGGTAATTGGGAATCATATTTACAGCATCACATACCTCTAGTTTAAATTAGGAACGTCAGCAGTGTTGTATTTTTGTTCTTCTTTCTTGTTTATTTTGTTTTCCTCTCTGTTGTTGGAAGGATGTTCAGGAAGCTGATAGATTGTTCTATCACCTACAAGTCTTTCTTTAATTATTTCACTAACACGATCACAAACAAACCTCTTCCCTTCATAGTTCAAATGCATTCCATGCTTCGTGTGCAGATTTCGATGCAGCTTGCTTATATCCAGGACATCGCACTTAGTGTACTGAGAACACAGTTTCCTTATTTTAATGTTTGTTTTCCGAATTTCTTTGTTTACACGTGAACTATAAATCAGATCATGCCTATGAGGAAGTGTGGCTACTACTGCATTTCTGCATTTCTTAGCTTGTAAAAAATTCTGCAGCATTTTCACGCAAACCTCTGCTTCATTTTTTGCCACATCGTTTGAACCCATTATACAGACGATAAAGTCATTTTCTTGCATTAATTTCATCTGAGAGTTAAGGTCTACAACATTTTTACATCCCTTCTCCCGGTTTCACGACACTAGTCACTGCTATGTCACGATTTTTCTCACGGAGCATGCTGAATAGATTTTTGCCATTACTGTCTGTTAGTAATAGTACATTAAACTGTGATGATCATTATTTAAATGTTGGTGTATTACATGATTTGTACCTTAAAGCACATGTTTACTTGCATTCCTCAGTTTGTTAAATATAATCTTTTTCATCATTCAGTGTTTCATGAGAGACTTACAAACATTGACGAATGCCATCTTCTTCAAATAAGAACATAGATCTCAGCTCTCTTCCATGTGGAACTGCTTCTGTGCATTCCCATTCTCAACACAGTTTGAGGAAGTCTAAACTGTTTCACACTGAGAATGCTAAATTTTTTGTATTTCATCATATAATCACTTACACAAACTAATGATTTTGAATGTTCAGGCAGCTGGATTATGGTGGTCTGGAGCATGTAGGACCATTAGCACAGAGCCTGTCTGGACACATCTTGGAATTCTGCCAGGAGGTATCCCCCACTGATACCAACATAGAGCAGCAACTGGAATCAGCATGTGACAGGTTAAGAAGTGTAGCTGCTGCATCACAGCTAGATGCTGACCAGATTGCTGAAAAGACAATGGAACTGGAACATCATCTAAGTGCTTTGCTTGATCATACATTGAAGCAGCACATACTGGTAAGCAGCATTTGAAGAAATTATGATAAACTGTATTTAGAAAAACATAGAGAACATTCAGTTAATTACTACAGCTTATGATTCATTGACATTATATTGCTGTTACCTCCCCCCCCTCTCTATCTATCTATCTATCTATCTATCTATCTATCTCTCTATTTCTGATTTGACAGCGTGATGGACAAGTAGCTATCAGTGCAGGTAGCAAATTGAAGATTGCAAATACGACTTAAGTATCTGAGAAATGCAAAACATAGCAGGTCAGTGAATACTGTCTGCACTTCAAACAAAACCACATGTGAGGAAAAGTTTTGGAAACAGTTCGAGAGTGGAACGATAGAGAGACAGCATGAAGGTGGTTCATTGAACCCTCTGCCAGGCACTTTATTGTGAATAACAGAGTAATCGCATAGATGTAGAAATAACAAACCAGCAGTTCCAGTTGCAAAATGGTTTGTTCATATGGACAGTTTCAATTAGCAGTTAATAAAATCATTTGTTCATAGATCATGTTCCATCAACAAAGTGATTAGTGATAACCTGTCCACATGATTGTTCTGGGAATTCGTTTGTAAGTGCACACCTATGCATATGAGGAGAAAAGAGAGAGCCACTGTTGTCCCCTCATCAGGTGTTAGGTGAAATATTCTAATGAGATCACCTGGGTATGGGGGAGGGGGGAGGAATGACTCTCCAGCAGTGGCCTTCTCCATGCTAACATGCAATTTCCTCTCTTTTTTTTACTGTGTTAATTTTATCTCTATTTTTAGATATCTATTTCATCTTTATCCTATCTTACGTAAGTGACAGATAATAACAAAAAGTAATAGATCACAAATTTTGGGAACCCCTAAACCTTTTCGTTGGCTATATTAATCTTCAGCAGGTGCATGAAGATGCCGGGACTGAAAATTCCATAGTTATTATCATCAAGATTATTTATAATCTCCCCCCTCCCTCCTTTCCTCACCACCTCTCATCACCAAGCGAGGCAGCACAGTGGTTAGCACTTTCGACTCACATTTAGGTGGATGATGGTTCAAATCTCTCTCTGGCCATCCTGATTTAGGTTTTCTGTGATTTTCTGAAACACTTAAGGCAAACGCCTCTGATGGTTCATTTGAAAGGGCTTGGCCAATGTCTTTCCTTAATCCAAGCGTTTGCTCCAGACCTTATTGTTGATGGGACATGAAAAACAAAGATTTCTTCCTTCCTTTTCTTATCACCATGCAACACAAAGATGACACTATAACACCACTTACATATCCATAACAGTCACCTACACTCAACAGAGGACAAAACTCTCACACACCTTGAGGAAACTGGTCATTGTGCACTTAAAAAGTAAACCCATTCCAGTTAAGCAGTTGAAGCTACTGGTCTCCCTGCCAATAATGCCATATAATTCCTTATTTCTTTTTAACCGCCAACACAAATAGAGGGGTGTCATAAGTTTAACATGTGTGTCTCTCTGTGGCACTTTTGCTTCCAAATGAAAGGTCTGATTTTAATGCAGATTTTTTATTTGAAAACTGTTTTAATTGGGATGGGTTTTAGCTATGTTCCATGAATGTCTGTTCTGCCATTTAAATTTCATCAGATAAATTAAGTAAAAATATTTTCTGCCAGCACTCCCTCTTGATATATACTGTGCAATACATACGAGCTACATCAAGCTACATAGTACCAAATTGTAGAGCTCAAAAAAGACACAAATGAAAGTCCATGAGAACATATGTTTATCTTTTATGGTTGACCAACAATGATGATTTTTGTCTTTTGAAGTCTCCCTCTTCAGTACACACAAAGCAGAAAAAGGGTGATCATGACTCAACTGTAAAAGATAAAGCTATCCTCTCACAGCCTTTTTGTATTTCTTTTTGAGGTCTACAGTTCACTATTAAATCAAATGATTGTGCCCTAACAGTTTAGGCATCCTATTGCAAGAGAGCTCAGTGACACCCCACCTTCTTCAGACTTGATTTAGAAATATCACCTCTGCTTATTGCTTATGTTACCTAAATTAGCTTAATATATACTAAAACATAGTCAGTAAATGTGTGTGTGTGTGTGTGTGTGTGTGTGTGTGTGTGTGTGTGTGTGTGTGTGAAATAAAGGAAGACACATAAATCAAACAAGTGACAATGGTAAAATATGATGAAAGTGTTATAGACGAACATATTCCTGAATTAACCACTATCAGCGACAACAATAACTGCACTTGGTTGCCAGTTCATAAGTGTGTAGAAAAACAGAACCACCTTTACAAATTATGAGGGAAAGAAGAGCAGAACAACTGTCTTGGTTCCACTTGTTCCCTCATGGCAGAAACGGACTACAGGAAAATTGGTTTCATCTGATTTCACCATTAGATTGTCAACAATACCATGTCTACTAGTGAAATACAAAAAGCATGAAGTAAAAGTGAAATTAAAAAGTTAAAAAAGGCCTTGACACAAAAAATTTCTAAAAGTAAAAAAATAATGTGACATATTGCCCCTTTAAGTTTAATTTAAGTCATAATTTTTTGATCCTAGCGTTCTTGCATTGATGTATCTAAGTAAATAAAATAAAAACAAAACATATCTAACAATGATAAAGTATGAAATTTAAATACAAGTAAGCTACCTGGGCAATGTAGGTAAATATCAAAACAACAATGCCAAGTTATTAATTAATTTACTCCAAAAATTTCACAATATAGACATAACTGTAAATGATGACTGCCCATTTGGGTCACTGCACTTGATATCACCTGACGTGGCACATACTGCACAGCACACAACTTGGGTTCATGGTTTAGTGAAGCACTATCATCAAACCACTGCAGAACTTAGGCCTCATAAGACAGATTAATGCATGAAACGAAATTCATATGTTAACTATTTAAAAAGATGATATAAAACAAATAGGTAACTCGATTCTTTAACAATGTTAGGCTAATAAAGCTAGATTGGTTTCATATTTTATGTAATAACTAATTATACTTCACTACCTATTTTGAGGTGTGGATGCGAGATACACACAGGACTGGAAGAGATGACACGAAACAGAAGAGGCTTATATTTTGTGTAGAGGTTTTTTAAATTTTTAATTTAAGTATTATCTAATAATAGGATTAGTTACTAATCAAAACTGGTATTGTCAATATACCCTTAAGCAATTGAAGCTGTTAAGCAAGCAGTATCTCATTTCCAGTAGAGCTTTTCTTGCTACCTGTGTGAAATGCTTCACTATAACTTTTCATAGCGCAAATAGAATAAGACATATTACCAATATTTTATTTTAAAAATCTGACTCATTCTGTATCCAGAGGTATATTCTCAAATGGATCTACAGAACTCTAAATAATAAATAAATACCACAAAGAAATTCTCTCTCTCTCTTGTGTGTGTGTGTGTGTGTGTGTGTGTGTGTGTGTGTGTGTGTGTGTGATGTGTGAGTGAGTGAGTGAGTGAGTGATTAAAACTGTGTGCCAGGCTGAGACTTGAACTTGGCACACAGTTTTAATCTGTCAGGAAGTTTCCTATTAGTGCACACTCCGCTGCAGAGTGAAAATTTCATTCTGCAGAAATGAAATGTCGTGTCATAATTTGAGCTGATGTTTACAGGGTTTATTGGCACGTGTGGAGGAACCACCAAATGACTTAGTACTGCGTGCTGCTCTTTCTGGCCTCACAACACTTGGACTGGAGAGTCCAGGAACAGGACAGTTGGTAGCTGAATGTGGTGGCATTCATAGTTTGCTTACCATCACACTCGATTCTCATTCAAGTTTTGTTCGCACTGCATCACTAAGAGCCCTTGCTGCAGTGTGCTGTGTTGCAATGAGCATACGACAGTTTGAACAGGTGAGTTAACACTAATGCCATGTGGAATTCAGCTTTGTTTTGTTTACCTGAACTCTGTATTCCATTGCAGATATTTAGACATTGTTTAAGAAAGATGAAGTGTTCAGTAATTTCAGGGAGGAAAGAAATTGTATTTACCATATGTCTCCTTGTTATTGCAAATAGCATTTGTTCATACTCACCTCATAAATCGCAGATAGGCACAACAAAAAGACTGTCACAAATAAAGCTTTCGGCCACTAAGGCCTTTGTCAACAATAGAAGACAGACACAGTGTGGTTTCAGTTGCCTGAGCTGCAGTCAAGTTTGTGAGTTGCATTTACATGAGTGCGCATGTGTGTCTGTTGTCTATTTTGACAAAGGCCTTAATGACTGAAAGCTTTATTTGTGACAGTCTTTTTGTTGTGCCTATCAACGACTCAGCATCTCTGCTACATGGTGAGTAGCAACTTTCCTATCCTGGATTTCCCATTGTTTGATTTTCACCTCATAAATCCTCTGTTAAAGCCAGTACATTGTCCTTGAGTTGTTGCACTTCTTATTCAGGGTTATTACTCTCGCACCTTTAGCCATTGTTGATGATTAGTCATAGTTTTGAGCACCTGCACAACTGATGATTTAGGTAGCAGCAGTAGTAGTAGTAGTAGTAGTAGTGGTGGTGGTGGTGGTGGTGGTGGTGGTGTTGTTTTAGATTCTGTAAAAGGATGTCTAAATTTGTAAAAGTAAATGTTGTATAAACTTAGATAGTAAGAATATGTACATACTTACTTTCA
Organism: Schistocerca cancellata; assembly: GCF_023864275.1. Taxonomy (NCBI): domain Eukaryota; kingdom Metazoa; phylum Arthropoda; class Insecta; order Orthoptera; family Acrididae; genus Schistocerca; species Schistocerca cancellata. Next base: position 422,553,938 of record NC_064633.1, read on the forward strand.
CTTCTTTTCTGTTGATACTAAATGTAACTGTATCCTCATTTTGTTGACCTGCATAATATTACATGTACAATTTTTTCTGCATGATAAAACTGGACCAATACAAATCAATGCATCAGAAGTGAAACCAATGTCAAGCAAGTTGCTCAGGCAAAAATCAGTTCATAGTTTAAATGCGTGTCACAGATGCTGTAGAGTATTTATTGGCCCAGAAAAACAATAGTACAAGGGGCAATCAAATGAAAATGAGACATGTGGAAAAAGTAAGTAAACTATGTATTATTTTAAAAGCTATCATCATAACTATTAATACATTTATCCCACTGTGAGACAGGACAGTCAGTGCCTTTGTGGGGAAAATGTTTGCTGTTGCATACAGAACTGTGATTGTACCCAGGCAAGCACCTCTTCTCCAAAGTAAATCGACAATCGTGAATGTCCTCCTTCAGGTCTCCACAAATACAGAAATCTCATAGGGAGAGAGCACCACAATTACTGCACCAGTGGTACGTGGACACTTTGCATAAATTGAAATGCACCCTCAGGTCCAAATACCCAGGAATGTTGACAAACAACACCATTCTGTTGCAGGTTAATACCTGCTGCATAGCCCTTACACATCCTCCAGACAGTTCTTATGTCTCCCCATGTGATTTCCATATTTTTTTAGCCCTGAAGACAGACATTTGTGGTTTGATTGGACAAAGTAGTGCACACTCGGGTACAACTGCGGTTCCGTAAGCAACAGCAAACTTTTTTTATGAAATCACTGACCATCTGGTCTCTCAGTGGGACAAATGTATTACCAATTATGGCATTTACTTTTGAAATAATAAACAATGTACTTACTTCTTTCCATCTGTCTCATTTTCATTTGATTACTCTTTATAGCATACTGACCATAAGTGTTTCAGCAACTTAGAAATATTTTTTCAGGCAGGTGGTGTTGAAATTTTATCTGAACTGCTAGCAGATGAATCGCGCCCTATATCAGAGTTGTCTGAAGCTGTTGGAGTTTTGGCTCAAATTACTTCTCCTTGGGTAGAAGATAATCACAGTGTCCATGGTTTGGCTGAACATTTGCCATCACTAGTCAAATCCCTCACAAGTAAGTTGCTTTAACTTCTTAAGTTTCTTTCCAATAAAGTTGCTCATTGTTATTATTTTTTTTTATTCTCATGTAGTGCAACCAAATTTGCTGCCAAAACAAAGGTAATACTAATTGGCATTTATGTTAATTATTGCTAATTATTTGTGTCAATGGTTACTAAACCATCACCTGCTTTGTCTACACATTTATTTTATAAATACCCTCTTCCTGTTACACAATTCATTTAACCCAGAAATTTTATAGAACACCGTGTTACTTTTAATAGTTTTATTTACAGTTTCAGTTAGATCCTGAATGTGCACCCACGTATGAATTTTTACTTATTTCGTGTGAATGATCAGTGAGGTACTGGTATTTCATAAATTCTTGCCATAGACATTTCTTTCTGTTACTTATGAACTTCTATTATATATGAGGCATTGCATGTTTGCATGGTTTGACAGAAAACATGTAAAAATCACCTTCATGTGGTGCAATCTAGTATTACAGATGGCTTGAAAACAGATGAAAATAATTTATTATTTCACTGTCAGACTCCAAATAAACAAGCAAAAAAGTAGGCGCATTTGTGTAATACGGCGAATAATACCACAGAGAACTCTGTCAGTGAAACAAGTGATAAGTATAAATGGAAAACAGTTTCCTATAATAAGAAGGACAAACGTAAAAGTGCAACGAACAAAGAAGATGACACAAACGATTTTCTGTTAGTAGGTGATTCTATATTAAAAAATGTTATTGTGCTGGACTGCAAGGTCGATGTTCGACCTGGAATCTGATCGCATCAACTCAACAAACATTTTAAGAATGTATTGTCCACGAAAAGAAACACGGGCAAAACTGGTAACAAAACTTTAAGTACCGACGATTACAGAGGGTCTTAATCCACGTGGGCACAAACTCCATCCGCAGTAACAGTGAGGAAGAAATCGTGAATGAAACACGGAATCTGATTAGATCGGCGAAAACTGTATACCCAACATCCAGGCTGGTAATTAGTGGAATTATTCATCGAAGATCGGTAAGTGATACTTACATCAACAGGATAGATACTGGCATTAGGGAACAGTGCAATAGACTCGGTGCAGTATTCATTGACCCAAACAAATTCTTAAACTGCAAGTGTCTGGGAAAAGACGGCCTGCACTTGAATAGATTAGGCTCTGTGAACCTTAGTAAAATGTTCATAGACGTGTGTAAAGTCCTAAGAAGCAAGGGAAACTAATTCATTGTGATAGGGGTGACAAAGAAAAAATTTTCAAACTGAAAATAAAATGTTTTTGTACCAAACAAAGCATGCACGTGAAATAACTAAAAGCAAAAATTGATCTATTGATGCACTGGAATATAAATGGCTTAGGGGCAGAACCATCAAATCGCAAATTCTCAAAAATCGATGAACTAAAAATTCTGCTTTCAGAATCTGTAAATATTAAAATAATCTGTCTAAATGAACACTGGCTAACAGAAGATAGTATAAAAGTACTAAACAGTATTAATAATTTTAAGGTAGCTGCTAGCTTTTGTAGAATAAGCAAATCTCATGGAGGCTCCTGCATTCTTGTCAATTCTTCCATAAGTTATACAGTAAGAGATAGTTTTAATTATTTAAATGAAGAGAGCGTGTTTGAAAGTTGCTCTGTAGAACTGAGTGACCTGAATACACTGGTTATAGCAATCTACAGAATTCCTGGATGTGCGGTAACAAAAGTGTTTTTAACCAAATTCGAATGCCTCCTGGAAAAACTCCAGAAAGAAAGTAAGAAAAAAGTTGTTATAGCAGCAGACTTCAACTTAAATGTCTTAGTTGAAAGCAATGATTCCACAAAATTTCGTGACTTAATTCAGAAATCTGGTTTCAAGCTAAATTTTTCTGAAGGCACTAGGGAAAACAGCAGATCAGTGACCTGCATTGATAATATTATTACTAACTACAAATTTGACAGTGGAAATAAGCACAAATACTGCTTAGACTTGGGTATTTCAGATCACTCAGCTCTGTTTATTGAGCTCCCAAAAGCAAATAACCTAAAGCCTCCAGAAGTGTGTATAAAAAGGGATCTCAGTAAAAGTAAAATGGATTTATTCCGCAGTAAATTAAGTATAATAAGCTGGCCTGTAGACTACAATAGTTCAAGCTCGATGAACTATGACAAATTCTTAAATTGTTTCTTAGAGGTATTTAATGAATCATTTCCTCGTAGATATAAGCAAAAGAAAGTTAATGGTAAACTCAAATGGATTACAACAGGAATAAAGATCTCTAGTGCCAGAAAGAGAGAGCTCCACAATGAGTTAAAATCAAACAGAAATCCAGATTTTGTTATTTATGTCAAACAGTATAAAGCTGTATTTAGGAAAGTTGTAGCGGCAGCTAAAAAAATGGCAAATAATAAATTCATACGAGAACACAGAAATAAGACAAAAGCAGTGTGGTCAGTTGTTCAGTCTGAACTAGGAGCCAAAGTAAAAATTCATGAGATTTTGAAAATTAGACATGAAAATGAAATTATAGTAAACCCTGTTCAGATGTCAAGTTGTTTCAATGAATTCTTCCTAAACGTAGTAAGATCGGATGTGGATATGACATTCTATCAGGGTATCACAAATTTGGAAAACAGCCAGAACACATCTTTTAAACAATTTGATAAAATAACCCAAAGGGATGTGGAAAAGGAAATATTGTCTCTAAAAAACAAAACCTCACATGGGTGGGATGAAATAACAACATCTGTAATCAAGTATGTGTACGATATTATTTCCCAACCACTGTCAATTATTATAAATCAATCTTATGAACAGGGATGCTTTCCAGAGGTATTGAAATATGGTGAGATCAAACCTCTATTCAAGAAAGGATCGACAGAAGATATGGGGAATTACCGCCCTATCTCTCTTTTGCCGATCTTCTCTAAAGTGGTTGAGAAGATTGCAGCAAAACAAGTTAATAACTTTCTTACTGTAAATGATATAGTTTTTAAAAACCAGTTTGGATTCCAACAGGGTAATAGCACTGCGAATGCTATAAATGAGTTTATCCAAAAAATATGCTCCACATTAGATAAGGGTAGAAAGGTCACAGGTATATTCTGTGATCTGACTAAAGCTTTTGATTCAGTGAACCATGCATTACTCCTCCACAAATTACAGATGTATGGAATCAGAGACACTGCTTTAAAATGGTTTAGCTCTTACCTGTCAGGTAGGAAACAAAGAGTAATTTTAACTTCAAATGGAACCAATTATTCATCAGACTGGAAAACAGTTCCCCCAAGGTTCGATATTGGGTCCCTATCTGTTTCTTTTTTACGTAAATGACCTACCACTTGCTATTGATGTTCATTCAGTCTTATTTGCTGATGATACATCAGTTCTAATTGAAAATGAGGTATCTGAAAATATTCCAGAAAAAGCCAAAAATACTTTAGAAAAACTTGAATCTTGGTTCTATCAAAATGGACTAAAACTAAATGTAACTAAAACCAAAATGATGCAGTTTGAAGCTAAATCAGTAGAAAGGAGTGAAATAAAGATAACTTGCAATGATCAGGATATCACAGAAGCAAACCACGTGAAGTTCTTAGGCCTAAATCTTGACAAAAATTTAAATTGGAAGGTACACATAGATTACTTAGCAAATAAACTGAACAACTTATCATTTGCAATGTGTATTTTGTCAGGTGCCACAAACATGGATACCAGAAAGATAGTTTATCACTGCTACTTTGAGTCAGTTATTCGTTATGGCATAATCTTCTGGGGAAATTCAGCAAATGTCACTAGGCTCCGAGTATTACAAAAGAAAGTAATTAGAAACATGTGTGTTGCAAAAAAACGGGAATCCTGTCGACCACTGTTAAAAAATTTAAAAGTACTATCTATCCCCTCACTTTACATATACAAGATGGTGGTGTTCCTATATAGAAATCAACATACACTAGACAATTTCCATTTTGACCACAACTACAGCACTCGCCACAGAGATAACTTCAAACTTCCAACACATCGTTTAAAACTTTATGCCCAAACGCCAGAGTATATGGGGTTAAAAATTTTCAATAAAATAAAAGGCAGTAATATATTTAAAATGGAGATTGGTTCACTGAAAAGATTGCTCTTTACTCTCCTGGTGGAAAAGTGTTATTATTCTGTCGATGAATTCATTGAGGACAGCTTCACAATCTGAACACAGGGATTGTAATACATTTATTATTTTATGTACATGTGTAGCTGTAACTTAGAAATGTAAAATATAATGTAAACTTTTGTATTTCTCTTAAAAAAGTGAAAAAACTTTCTTTTGTAAACCTTGACATGTCTCCTATACATCAAATCAAATGATTTGAAAATTGTATGTAATGAGATGAATAAACCACATAACATAACATAACAGTAGATAGACTATCAAAGAAAACTCTACTGTTTTCAGAGAAATACTACTGTAGGGAAAAGGATCGTTAGTAATTGATGGTATAAGATAGCATATAAGTGCATTATTTAAAATATTCAAATATATTTGTAAACTAAAGTCTAATTTCAGAAAGTGATGCCTCCTAGCAAAAACATTTGTTAAATTGGATTAGATTGATATGAATGTCTATAGGGGCTGGAGAATATTGGGAAAGGGGGGGGGGGGGGGGGGAATTACCATAGAGGAAATTGCTGAAGTGTAAATTCATGTGTTTCAGATAATGGAATGTTATAAATTACTAAATAGGATACCATGCAGCCAAACTAAACTGGTGGCCAAAATTAAAGCAACAAATGGAAAATTTGCAAAGTTGCATTCGTTCTGCCATGTAAAGTATAAACATGATAGTAAAGTAGAAACATTGTAAATAATGCAGAACTTAAACAAATGCAACATGCATAATGGTAGACAAAAATGTTCTTCGTGTTTTCAAACTTAATGGATCTCTTCACACATTCCGACAACTAGTTAATGTGCTCATTATGGGATGTGACCACCCCTGGCAGTGACACAGGCCTGACGATGACAAGGCATGCTGTGAATGATGTCATCAGTTCCATGTTGAGGCAGTAAGAGGCAATAACCCCCATACTTCCTGCAGAGCTTCTCGAAAGTCTTGGATAGTGCTTGGTGGATGCTGACGTTATGCAACCCATCTCCCAGTGCATCCCAGACATGCTCTATGGGATTCAAATCAGGATAGTAAGCAGACCACACCATGCGTACAATATTTTCCATATCCAAAAAAACATCAACCACCCATGCTCTATAAGGTCGAATATTATCATCCATCAATACGAGGTGTGGGCGCATGGCACCTCACGGCAACTGCACATGAGGTCCCAATATCTGGTCACAGTACCTGATAGTAGTTAAACCTTGCTGATTTATGTGTACAGTTTCATGAAGAAGTGTTCAAGTGATCAGCATAATCCCTGTCCACATCATTAGAGATCCTCCTCGAGATTAGTCTCTTGCCACACTGTTTGGGTCCGGAAATCATGTTCAGCATTCCCTCCAGACGCAAATCCATCAAGAATCACTCTCCAGATCAAATCATGACTCATCTGTGAAAAGACATTGACCCACTGTTCAACCATCCAGATGTCATGTTGACGACTCCACTCTAGATGTTACCTCTGTGAAGAAGCATCAGAGATACACACACAGCAGGTCTCTGACAATAATGGACACACTGCTGAAGCCTCTGCCGAAGCCTAATGTACACCATTTGCCTCGATACAAAGTGTCCAGTGGATGATGTGAGGCTGGATACCGGTTGTCGTGCGGTACTAAGACGGTACCATTGTGCCTTTAAAACCAAATAACGATCCTCTATTTATGATGTCACATACTGCATCATCTGTAACTGTGTTGATGTGGAACTACCCGGCAAACATTACCCTGTTTTATAGTTGCCCTGACGGCATCATTGTCATGTTTGTTCATTGACCGGAATGCCATCTTCCATGAACAATGCAATCAAAGACACATCTGTTGACAGTTTATATGATTATGTTGTGAATTAGACATAGGATGGGTAAATAGCGGTTTGTGGCTCTAATTTTGACACCAGTTGATGGTGATCACAATAAGTGAAAATATAAACTACTAATATGACAGATATTACTAGAGAAGTGATAGGACTCAAGTAAACTAAAAGAGGACAGATATTACTAAACAAAAGTCAAGAGTGATTGAGGAAGTGGAGCACTGCTGCAAATTTTGATGAAATTAGCTGCAAAGAGTGTGTATATGGGTGTTACCTGCAGAGAGAGAAAATTCATACAATTTCTCTGTTACCTCAAAAATATGCTGCAAAGAGGGTTGATTACACAAATGTCTAGTGAGTTGAAACCCAAGTCAGGTTGTCCAGGACCAGAAAAAATTTTTAAATAATATTTCACTACCTAACCACCTTTGTTCAACAGTCCAGTCCAACTAAAGCTTGTTACAATTCATATTTTGTCTGCTTTGTGTAGCCTTCTCTCTCTCTCTCTCTCTCTCTCTCTCTCTCTCTCTCTTTCTTTTTTTTTACATTAACCCTTTCGTGGCTTCTAGGGCCAAGTGTGAAGGGGGTGGATGCATTGTGTGCCTTGCCGGTGGGCAATAAAGTGTGGTGCAGACCCCATGGGGCCATGGATCCAAATTGTCAACAAGGCACCGTCTAAGCTGGTGGTGGGTCCATAATGATGAGGGCTGTCTATACATCGAATGGACTGGGTCTTCTGGTCCATCTGAACTGATCATTGACTGGAAATGGACTACCTGGGGACCATTTGCAGCTGTTCATGGACTTTGTTCCCAAACAATGGTAGAATTTTTGTGGATGATAAGATGCCATGCCAGAACATTCTGGACAATTCGAGCCAATTATTTGGCCACCCACATAGATTTTCATGTTTCACATGCCTCAATTGTCAAGCATATTAACACACAGAACAGGATAGAGACAACTGAGTTGTTTACCACTAATTTGGTCCACCTTATCTTAGTCTTTTCGTGCATCAGTCTGCTACATTTCGTGTGGTATACCTACTGCTCATTTGAACATAAATTAAGTTTTTGATGTACAGTGTTTAGAAGAATGGGGGAATTTCTTGATCTCTTAAGAAAATCTCCAACACCAGTTAGCAGCTGTGAAGTCAAATTTGTTTGTAAATAATTAAATTTTATTTTCAATAGTTAGGAACTCAATTTGTTGTTTTTTATGTTTTGCCAATAATAACAGACATGTAACTAAAACTGGATAAATAATTTCAGTGAGTACCAATATTATGTTTTAGGGATGGCAACTCCAAAAGCTGATGAGCAGACCTTGCTGTTAGTAGCAGCTGCACTTGCCAATATGAGTCACCTTGAGCCAAGGTGTGTCTGGCCCCTATTGGAATATTCAACAATAGGTCACCTTCTGGCAGCAGTAAGGTCCCAAGGGCCAAATGCTCCTGTTTTCTTAAGAGAACAGACTGCTACTTTACTTGCAAATGTAGCAGCAGTCCCTGAAACAAGGCATTCATTGGCATCGCAGGGAGCTACACTTGCTCTTGTGTGTTTTCTTCAAGTACGTTCCTGCCCGTTGCAGACAGGAGCAGAAATTACAGCTGCAGAAAGATTACAACAAAAATCTGCTATTGCACTGTCCAGGTAAGTGGTACACGATGTGATTTATTAAAAAGTTCTGAAGTTTTCATATGTATGTTTAAGCAGCAAAATCTACTTTCATGAAATGTTGACTTATTAAGATACTCTATCACCATCAAGCTGGCTGATGATTACATATCCTCATAAATTTTAGAACAAGATAGTTAGTCATACCACAGTATCATGTATCATTCTGGTAGATCCAATAAATATAACTTGCCAGACCACTTATAAATGTACATTGTGGAAGTGGAGGGAAAAGTTACCACTAACCAGTTCATAATCATCCTGTAAGCAATAGGCATATCTGATTCTTATTACCTGCCAAGCTAGAAGCATCTCAAGTAACTTGCTGAGCACTAACTGAGTGAATTTGATAAAGAAGTGCCTCGAGTGCCAAGATTTCCAACACCACCATTTCTCTATCACTAATAGAATAAGAGTATGCTTAATCCATTCATCACATTCTGTAGCTTCCATCATGTAGGAAAACCTTCACGGTTGTGGAACAAATCAAAACATACATAAACAAAGAGGAGCAGCTATTAATACAGCAGCTGTGTACTGTTTTAAGGATGAACCATCACAACTTTGCCATTTACTGTTTGTGCTTATGCAGGCTAAAAATAAAACAGTAAAATTAGTTACTTTGAAGAAAAAAATGAAGAGTCCAGGATGGAATAACAATATTATGAAAAAGCCTGATTGCTAATCACTTTGAAAAAAGCTGCTGCTTGTTCAGATGATTGACTTTGTGTACAGTAGTGGAATATTGGACATTTTAGAAAATGGAAATCTGACTCGAAGTGCATGGATTGCATTGTGAGAAACAGAGAAGTCTCCATAACAACTTTTGTCATCATCATTTAAGACTGATTATGCCTTTCAGCGTTCAGTCTGGAGCATAGCCCCCCTTATACAGTTCCTCCATGATCCCCTATTCAGTGCTAACATTGGTGCCTCTTCTGATGTTAAACCTATTACTTCAAAATCATTCTTAACCGAATCCAGGTACCTTCTCCTCGGTCTGCCCCGACTCCTCCTACCCTCTACTGCTGAATCCATGAGTCTCTTGGGTAACCTTGCTTCTCCCATGCGTGTAACATGACCCCACCATCTAAGCCTGTTCGCCCTGACTGCTACATCTATAGAGTTCATTCCCAGTTTTTCTTTGATTTCCTCACTGTGCACACCCTCCTGCCATTGTTCCCATCTACTAGTACCTGCAATCATCCTAGCTACTTTCATATCCGTAACCTCAACCTTGTTGATAAGGTAACCTGAATCCACCCAGCTTTCGCTCCCATACAACAAAGTTGGTCGAAAGATTGAACGGTGCACAGATAACTTAGTCTTGGTACTGACTTCCTTCTTGCAGAAGAGAGTAGATCGTAGCTGAGTGCTCACTGCATTAGCTTTGCTACACCTCGCTTCCAGTTCTTTCACTATGTTGCCATCATGTGAGAATATGCATCCTAAGTACTTGAAACCGTCCACCTGTTCTAACTTTGTTCCTCCTATTTGGCACTCAATCTGTTTATATTTCTTTCCCACTGACATTACTTTCGTTTTGGAGATGTTAATCTTCATACCATAGTCCTTACATTTCTGATCTAGCTCTGAAATATTACTTTGCAAACTTTCAATCGAATCTGCCATCACAACTAAGTCATCTGCATATGCAAGACTGCTTATTTTGTGTTCACATATCTTAATCTCACCCAGCCAGTCTATTGTTTTCAACATATGATCCATAAATAATATGAACAACAGTGGAGACAGGTTGCAGCCTTGTCTTACCGCTGAAACTACTCTGAAGCATGAACTCAGTTTACCGTCAACTCTAACTGCTGCCTGACTATCCATGTAAAGACCTTTAATTGCTTGCAAAAGTTTGCCTCCTATTCCATAATTTTGTAGAACAGACAATAACTTCCTCCTAGGAACCCGGTCATATGCCTTTTCTAGATCTATAAAGCATAGATACAATTCCCTGTTCCACTCGTAACACTTCTTCATTATTTGCCGTAAGCTAAAGATCTGGTCCTGACAACCTCTAAGAGGCCTAAACCCACACTGATTTTCATCCAATTGGTCCTCAACTAATACTCACACTTTTCTTTCAACAATACCTGAGAAGATTTTACCCACAACGCTGATTAAAGAGATACCTCTGTAGTTGTTACAATTTTTCTGTTTCCATGTTTAAAGATTGGTGTGATTACTGCTTTTGTCCAGTCTGATGAAACCGTCCCAACTCCCAGGCCATTTCAATTATCCTGTGTAGCCATTTAAGAACTGACATTCCACTGTATTTGATGAGTTCCGACTTAATTTCATCTACCCCAGTCGCTTTATTGCACTGCAATCTATTGACCATTTTTTCCATTTCCTCAAATGTGATCCTATTTCCATCATCATTCCTATCCCATTCTACCTCGAAATCTGAAACATTACTGATCGCATTTTCTCCTACATTGAGCAACTCATCAAAATATTCCCTCCATCTGCCCAAGGCATCCACAGGATTCACCAGCAGTTTTCCTGACCTGTCCAAAATACTTGTCATTTCCTTCTTACCTCCCTTTCGAAGACTGCTAATTACATTCCAGAATGGTTTTCCAGGAGCTTGACCCATAGTCTCCAACCTGTTTCCAAAGTCTTCCCACGATTTCTTCTTGGATGCTGCAATTATCTGTTTGGCTTTGTTTCTTTCTTCAACATAACTTTCTCTGTCTACCTGGGTTCTGGTATGTAGCCATTTTTGATACGCCTTCTTTTTCCTTTTACAGGCTGCCTTGACTGTATCATTCCACCAAGCTGTTTGCTTCATCCTACTTTTACACACTACTGTTCCAAGACATTCTTTAGCCACTTCTAGCACTGTGTCCCTGTACCTTGTCCATTCCTTTTCCAATGACTGTAATTGACTACATTCAACTAACTGGTACCTTTCTGAGATCGCTGTTATGTACTTGTGCCTGATTTCCTTATCCTGAAGTTTCTCCACTCTTATCCTCCTACATATGGACCTGACCTCCTGCACTTTCGGCCTCACAATCCCAATTTCACTGCAGATTAAATAATGACCAGTGTCATCAAAGAATCCCCTGAATACACGTGTGTCCCTCACAGCCTTCCTGAATTCCTAATCTGTTATTATATAGTCAATGACAGATCTGGTTCCCCTGCCTTCCCAAGTATACCGGTGAATGTTCTTATGTTTAAAAAAGGAGTTTGTGATTACTAAGCCCATACTGGCACAGAAATCCAAGAGCTGTTTTCCGTTCCTGTTGGCCTCCATATCCTCCCCAAATTTACCCATAATCTTTTCATACCCTTCTATTCGATTTCCAATCCTGGCATTAAAATCACCCATGAGCAGAACACTGTCCTTGTCCTTTACTCTAGCAACTACATCACTGAGTGCCTCATAAAAACTATCCATCTTATCTTGATCTGTCCCTTCACAATGCAAATATACTGACACAATCCTAATTTTCTTGCTAGACACTGTCAAATCTATCCACATCAGTCGTTCGTTTACATACCTTATTGCAACTACGCTGGGTTCCATTTCTTTCCTGATGTAAAGCCCTACACCCCATTGTGCTATTCTTGCTTTGACTCCTGACAGGTAGACCTTGTATTCTCCCACTTCCTCTTCTTTCTCACCCCTTACCCGAATGTCACTAACAGCTAAAACGTCCAGCCCCATCTTACTTGCAGCCTCTGCCAGCTCTACCTTCTTCCCAGAGTAGCCCCCATTGATATTAACAGCTCCCCATCTCATTACCATTTGTTTGCCAAGTCGTATCTTAGGAGTCCCTGGTTTGTCAGTTAGAGGTGGGACTCTGTCACCTCCAAAGGTCCGAGGCATTTTGCTCTGATTGTTGCCAGCATCATATTTAAAGTACCAGGGAAGCAGGTTGCTAGCCTTACTTGCCCCGAGTCCCATTGGGTTTTACCCCTAACGGCTGAGGGACTAACCAGTGGATTTGGTAGTCTTTGCCGTATGAGCACAAAGGTGACCACGACTCAGAATATGTCAGAGATGCCCAGCCTTATTCCAAAGTAACTGGTATCCCGACTGTTGGGACCACTTACTTGGCCACTCATACGTTGCCCGTGGTTCATGAACTAGGACATGACTACAGGAACCCACACCATGAACAACTTTTGTTTAAAAAAAATCAGTATGGGGCTACATGTAAGAAAACTTTATTTCAAGAGGTGGAGGTCCTAGATTGTAGACAGTCACTGTATCCTGCAAGCCTTCTTTTGGTTGCACATACAACATGGTTGTTTTTGACTGTCTCCTGTCCACTGTCAAGGCATAAAGACCACTGCACACTTCATGCAGCAGAGAGACAGAGCAGTCACACAGCAGACCCTCTGCAGGTCAGTGCATAGCACTCACGCAACACAGCACTCTTGAGTCTGAAAGGAATTGTTCATTTTATAATTTTATTGGTGCTGTTGGTGGGTAACATGCTACAGTCAAAGAACCTCTGTTATCTGTTTCCCCTTATTTAAATTATAAACGGCATTGCTTTGTGGTCTTAATGGCTATGTTAGACATTTACTTCTATAGTTGTGAGTTAAAAGAGCAGATTTAGTGATGAAAATATTTTTTTCAAATTAAATATTTGAAAAAAGCTACATAATGGGATTCTACATATCCAGTTCCTGGACAATAGAATGGAACGTCTCACCATATAGCAGAGATGCTGAGTCGCGATAGGCACATCAAAAAGATTCATACAATTATTGCTTTCAGCCATTAAGGCCTTTGTCAGCAATAGACACACATACACACAAGCGCGCGCACACTCACGCAAATGCAACTTGCACACACGTCTGCAGTCTCAGATAGCTGAAACCACACTGGCTGAAGTTACTGTCCTTGGTACCTGTATACAAATATGTAGACACTAGAATAATTTAAACTTAATCAAAAGACTAAGTTTATCATCTGTACAGATTCCCTGAGTGCACTACAGGCTGTTGAACCAATGTACTTGATAGGAAAAAAGATCCAGTACATAAGGAATAAAGTATAATTATACTGGATATTAGAGTATGCAGGGATTCAGGGGAAAACAGAAACTAAAGTAACTATTTAGGAATAGATTCAAAAAAGTTGCTCTAAAAAGCTAAAAATATGTGTTTATCTCTTATATAAGATTATCTTCTGTGGTGAAAGTGGTGACTTTTCATTTGTGCTTTACCAATCTTTGCATGCAGTTTTATTAACCACTAGCATTTCATATACTGATATGGAAGCCTATTCTCCATATTATGTTTTTATGAGAGAAGTGTGGTGCGAGAGTCACATTCCTTTGCAGAATCTGCAGTGTCCCCTAAATTGACTGAAGGAAAAATGAGATGGTTGAAGAGTCTCAATCCCCACGTCCCCTCCTGCCTAAAAGGCAGAGGCTAATTGTCCACATCAATTACAATATGATCAAAACTTGTATTCAGTTTTTAAAGACTTTGTCGTAATTGGTCCATAAGGCCCCAACCATCCTATTTTTCATCAATCAGCCATCTGGCTGTATGTCGTTTTTCTTTTAGAATGAATTTTAATCTATAAATAGTTTATAATTTTAGACAAGTTTATTTTTCACTTTTTCGTTTTTTAAACCTACTTTTAATTCAATTCAGTTTGAGGGTGCTGAAGACTAAATTTTTAGCACCCAGAAAAAATTTCTGTCTCCAGTTCTGGAATTTTGGTATGCTGTGGTAGCAATAGCTTAACATAGTTCCGGGAAGTACTTTGTTTTCATTGTATCATGTCCCCATGCTCCACTCCATTTCCTCTTCCATTCTCCATTTCCTTTCCTATTTGTCAGCTGCAGAATATTTTACTGATTTCTGTCTCAGATATTATTTATACATACTCTATTGTTTCCACTTTTTTGTTTAATTGGGTTTGTGTCCAACCATTACATATTTTTGATGGATTTTCCATTCATATTTAAGATTGTTTCCATAGTGTTCATACAGTAATTACTAGTCTTAAGTAGAATTGGTGTAAAGTTCTTCTTCGTCTTGTTCTTCAAGAATTACAATTGTATATTGTTGTCTAATGTATTCAGACTGCTGCCTCAATTGGTCTTCATTTTCTGTAGTTATAGTATATGGCACACACACACACACACACACACACACACACACACACACACAGATTTCATAAAATTTCCTTAGGATTAAAGCATGTTATTGTTTAAAATTCCTATATTTTGAGTAGAGTTTCTCCCTGTCATCAACTAAGTCCATTGATAAACAATGACAAAAAGAATGTTATTTGGTCTGAGATGACTTAATTTGAAATTTTTACACAAGTTAACATTGGTACGAGAACTATATTGAAATTTTACATAAAGTTGTTAGCTTGATCTTGATTTTGCTGTGTCCTAAAATAATGTATACCCATAAGTTTCAAAGATATTATATTTGAAATTGCTATTTACAGGCTTTGCACCGACAAAGCTGTGGCTCAAGAGATAGTAGATCTGCAAGGGGTAACACGACTGGTGAGGCTGTGCCGGGAAGATCGTGAAAGGAATCACAGTGATGGAGTTCTTGTTGCCTGCTTGGTAATAACATCATTTCTCCTATCCCAAACATATTTAAACAAATTAGGTCTTATAGTCTTAGGCCTATTTCCTTTAGTGTCATATACACTCATCAGGTATTGTATTAGAGGCATCTACTATGCTGCATATAATACTCCTTTCTGTCTTTGTAATGAGAATGATGTATAATGGTTTCTACAAGACATCAAAAGAATTGGGGAGCCATTCCAATCCATGACCTCTTGCAACTAGTAATGAATTGGTGCCTTGTCACACTGAATGTATAATTCACCTGTTGGATGTAGTATGTGACAGGTGGGGATGGACGATGGAAAAGTAGATTCTGTAACATTTGTTGGTGAGATACAAAGATTAGCACATCAGGTGCCACAATTTCATCCTATGCATACACCCCTCACATGAGAATCCCTTCACCAGCTAACAGTATACTGTTCGCAAGGAGGACATCGCCTTTTATAGTTTCATTGTGCTCATATCCTGCCTTCAATGTGTGTCAAGAGTCAACAGTACAGGTGACCTGTGGTGATGTGAGAGACCCAGTGGTTGTTTTCTTGACCTATGTTGATGTCTTTGCTTTGTGGAGTGCAATTAAAGTAGTACACATGTGTAGCAGTGGCTTCTGTACGCCGTAGAAGGTGGTGTTTGCGGATAATGTGACAGGCCACTGGTTGTGGTTGTTGTTGTTGCTACTGTTGCTTTTGCTCAATATTGAATTTGTGAGTGATTTGCTGCAATGCAGCCTGTCTGCTGACTGCTGTCATCAATGTGTTACCTGTGGTAGTTAACTCTGGTGGGGCAGGTTCCCTGAGTTGAAGTACTCACAGTACGTCTTTGACATAGTGGCACTTGAGAAGCTCAGTGCGTGCATGAACTCTGAGGTGCGCTATCCCATGTTCTGTGTATTCAGGACATGGCCACAATCAGATCTTTTAGTATTGCACATCTTGTCGATTGTGCACTAGACTATCAGGCCAATAGCCAGTAGATGCTCTGACAACAACCCAACTGTCATAGTATTGGAGTGATCTTTCTGTGACACCATACCAATCTCTAATTCAGTTGCTCCATGGGTGTGTACAGTTAATGACCTGAAAAAGTTTCTCAGTAGGTCATAATTAAGAGACATGTTAATGCAGCTATTGCTACAGGGGAAAAAATCAAATTTAATCAGTAAAAGAAGATAAACTTGTTGCATTCCTTAACTGTAAAATCATATAACAGTGTAGGCTTCTGTAGTTGGTGTCAAAATGATTAAAATTCTTCTAACCATGTCATTGTATAAAATACTTTATATTTTAAACTATTAAACTGACATTTGGGCTGTATTACAATGTTCTTCCTCTGGGCAAGAATGGGTCTTGCCCTGAGAAAGGCTATTGTTATACAGCCGAAGTGTTGGTTTAACAGTTTAGAATAGAAAGTATTTTATACAATGACATGGTACAACATTCAGGAGCATTTTAATCATCTTGCCCAGTCATACATAATATGAAACACTGCCTATATTTTGTGTTGAAGTAACATTAGAACATACCATTTAAATTTTTAAATGCATTTATAAAATGCACAATGAAAATGCCATATATTTTGTCAAGTGTAGTTTGTGTATCGTTAAGAATGATGTTATTACATTGGCTAATTATGTTGTCTCTACATTATTGCAGCACATTATTTATAGTTTTAATTACAGCATAGTGAAAATTAAAGTTGCATTCTGTGCCAGGTGTGTGCGCACAACCACATTCATTCTCTCTCTCTCTCTCTCTCTCTCTCTCTCTCTCTCTCTCTCTCACACACACACACACACACACACACACACACACACATGGAGAGAGAGAGAGAGAGAGAGAGAGAGAGAGAGAGAGAGAGAGAGTGAGTGAGTGAGTTGAAAACTTCCTTATTTCCTGCTTATTCCATATGGTAGACTCAGTGACAAAATCACATGTAGTGTTCTTGGTATTCTGTAGCACTCTGCATGTTTCCCAGTAAATCTACCTCATTATTGTCCATTTTATGAATGCTAGTGAGGCACACTCTCTGCTAGGTACAGCTACTGTACATCATAACTGAAGACAAAAGTTATAGGAAAGAACCTCTGGTTAGCCTACAAGCAGTAATTGAAACATATCTAGTATAAACATAATTTACTTCTGGAACACAGTGACCACTGGAAAATGTGTACATAGTAAGTAAAACATATCAACTATTTCTATAACTAGCAACATATCACTGTAGCACCACCACTATTTTTTGGCGCTACTGAGTAAAATAATAATGATGCTGCCACAGCTGTTGCGAAAGGCTATGGGAGCGGGCAAGAATGAAGCAGAACAAAACACCATTACATCAGATGCAGCGATGCCACCAGTTGATTTCCACTTCACAGGCTGAGCCAGAGGCAACAACACATTAACAACAGCAAGTGGAAAGGCAGAGCAACTGTGGCATAAGCTGGATGTTTACTATACCCCCCAAGCTATGGGCCTGTTTTGACGTACGTGATTGGAAGCAGTGCTTCGGCGAAACAAGTAGACACCAAACCAGCATAAAACCCATCATTTTTACCCAAAGAGATCACAGTCTGGCAGCACTATCTACAAGGGAACGTCTATGCCTGTCAGCAGGAGACATGGTCCTGCAAGCAGACACTATGAGACTTTGCATTTACCAACTGCAGGTCTACTGCTGGCACTAAATCCACTGTGGACTTAGCACCCTCCAGCCAGTGGACTGGACTCACTACACCCACAGCCAGCTTTGTACCCAGGGAGCAGCTGTTAAAGGCTGGATGGTGGAGCTGCTCAACCAAGGCATACTAATGTAAACTTTTGTTCACAAGAGCAGACACCGTTATCAGTCATCATCTTGATGACAACCCACCACCTCAGTTCAACCCTGCTACTGTAGAGATCATTCACCCTGGGCATTTCCATTTTGGTGTCAGATTTGGGATCAAGATCTGCAGCTGGGCCAGGAACCTCGTCTAGAGCCACAACTTCCAGTGTAAACACATAGTAATGTTTAATTTTGTTTTTGTATGTGAAATGTGTCAGGTGAACTCTGACAAGTTTGAGAGTGTGTAAATATGAATGTTGGTTTTCACCTGCTTAATACAGTAAATGTGCCTTATCATGAACAAGAGGTGTGGCTTATCGTCTAGAAGTATATAGTGTATTAATGTGTAGTGATTCTGGAGGTGTAGATGAGTTTTATCAAGAAGTATTATGATAGAGTTATAATTAAGTCATTGCATTTTTGTTGTATGTACTGAATAAGAGTTTCCATGATGTCAGAGTATAAGAATTATAGGAAATATGTGCTAGTCAGTGTCATTTAATAGGGTTAATTATCCCATTGTTGATGCTCCCTGGAGGGAATGTTGCTAAGAGTAGCAGCTGAGATAGCTCAAAGTAGTAAAATCGTAGAAGTTAAGGCGAGTGACAAAGAATCATAAGCTCCAATATTGTGTGAAAATGTGGAGTCAGGATCATCTGTAGTGCCAGACAGAGTAAGTGAATGTTCAGGGTGTAGCCGGCCGGAGTGGCCGAGCAGTTCTAGGTACTACAGTCTGGAGCCGCACGACCGCTACGGTCGCAGATTCGAATCCTGCCTCGGGCATGGATGTGTGTGATGTCCTTAGGTTAGTTAGGTTTAAGTAGTTCTAAGTTCTAGGGGACTGATGATCTCTGCAGTTAAGTCCCATAGTGCTCAGAGCCATTTGGCAGGGTGTATACGACCTGGGACAACCGGGAGATACGGGAATAACACGGGAATTTTTTCATCCGGGAGAAAAGCGGGAAAAACCCAGGAATTTTTTAGAATTCTGGGAATTTTTCATTGTTTTAGTTTTCCGTTAAAGTTCTGTAATTTTGACTGGTAAGAACCGTTACTCTAACAAAGGATATTACTGTATCATGCTACTGCAGAATAATACTTCAACAATAAAACATAAACGAGAGAAAAAAAGGAAAATAACTGAAATTGTAAAGGAAATGCGCCATATACGACGAAGACACGTAGTCCTCATGCAAGCGTCTGCCAACAGCAAATATGTCAAAGGCTTTAGGAAGACTACACAGTACTTCATAACAACAAATTCCCTCTGATGAGTGTGAAGTCACAACTGTTTACATTGGATTCGTGTTAGCAATTACAAGCGGGCTCATGTGCATGCGCTGTTGAGTCGTGTTTGAGTAGTAGATTCTTCCACTTCTGGCTACAGGAATGTGGCTGTTACTGTGCAAGCAGTTGCAGCAAGCAGCTGGATGCTACCGAGAAAAGGGGGCACCAAATTCATATTCTCGAGGAAAAAAAAAAAAAAAAAACTTGTTTCACAAAGCGCCCAGCATCCAGCACACGTTCATCTATCGATCATTTGTATGATTTTTAAAAATAATGATACTAATTTACTATTTCATGGAAGCAAATCTTTTTCATCCTATCTAATCAACATCAAATGTACCAAAACGTACCTGATATTTCAGTTACAGGAGCATTAGATAAAGGGAACTACACAACTGGTATATTTCTTGATCTAACTAAAGCGTTTGATACAGTAGACCACAACATATTGTTAAATAAGTTAGATGAACTTGGAATAAGGGGACTTGTGAACAAATGGTTCCAGTCATACCTAAAAAATAGAAGACAGATAACTGAAATCTCACATATTTCAAGTTGCTCAAACTATATTGTAAAGTATACTTCAGACCCAAATTATGTAAATATAGGTGTCCCACAGGGTAGTGTCCTTGGCCCAGTACTATTCCTCATTTACATAAACGACTTCCCACAGAGCATCAAGCATGGACAAACAATATTGTTTGCAGATGACTCAAATGTTCTAATCAGTGACAAATCACCAGATGCACTAAAAGAAAAAGCCAAACAAACACTAAACAGTGTACGTGAGTGGGCATCCAATAATAAACTAACACTAAATCTTAAAAAAAAAAAAATGCTGTTAACTTCTATGTCTGCAAAAAACCACACTATAACAACTTTAAGTTAAACAATGAAACTATAGAATGTGTAGACTACACAAAATTTCTTGGTATGCATGTTGACAGTCAGTTAAAGTGGGAAGAACATATTAAAATACTTAGTAACAGAATCGCTACAGCATGCTATGCTCTGAGAATTCTGACTGCAGTTTGTGATACTACATGTGTCAGATCTGTATATTTTTCTTATATCCACTCTGTTATTACCTATGGAATAATATTTTGGGGAGTCAACAGTAAAAATATTCGAATAGTTTTCAAATTACAGAAAAGAACAATTCGTATAATAACCAAGAGTGGCAGTAGGGCTCACTGCCTTGAACATTTCCAAAAGCTGGAAATTCTAACTGTACCCTGTGAATACATTTTTCAAAGTGTTATGTATGTAAAAAAAAATATTGACTGCTATATGAAAAATTCTTTAGTACACAGCTATGAAACTAGAAACCAATACAATCTGCATCTAGAAAGGAAAAATAAAGTTAAAACTCAGCAGAGCTTGTTGTACAATGCTGTTAAATTATATAATAAATTACCCCAAAAAATAAAAGATATTGACGCAATCGGACAGTTCAAAACAAAACTAAATTTTTTTTATTAAATAAAAGTTATTACGCAGTAATGGACTATCTGAATTAAAACATGTAGTGTAATTAAAGTAGCCTGCATTGTAATACATGAGGAAATAATTATAATATGAAATCAAAATTGTACAGTACTATAAGAAAATTACAAATTACACAAGGATATAAAACTAATTTAAGATACCTCAAAAATGTGTGTAAATACAAATTTTGTGTGTATAATTGTAGGTATATTGTATTGTATATGATTTTGCTGACGAAATCCACACAATGTAAATTGTTACATGGATTAATAATGAAATCAATCAATCAATCAAACCCGTCAAATCCAGCAACTTTCACATGCTATGTCACATAAAATTGGTTGGCAGAGTGCACGTCATTTACATTAATTATAACACTATTACCGACAGGTGGCGTCTGGTACATTTGTTACATTCCGTTTGCACATACTGTATTCATTAGATCTTTTTTATATTAAAAATACTTAATTAAAATATGTAGATGTCAATGTTAAAATCTGTACTTATCAGAATTAAAAAACAGTAAAATTATCATTTTTATACGATCTAAAAAACATAGGACGATTTATATATCTATGGTGCTGGTGTGAACTTGTTTTCCTCTACGGTCTGCTTCTGTGATTCCCGCCATTTCGGTGTTGTGCCGCAAGTCCGCTCAGTCATCTGATGTCCATTGCCACGGGCAAGAGGGCCGCACAGGAGGGCCCCGTCAACGACGCCAGGTGCTGCACGTGTCTTCCGGCCTCTCCACCGTGCACCATCTCTCATCCCTCGGCCTGGATCTCCACACGCAACAGTTGTCATCTTAGTAGGTCGTCATAAATGCTAAAATAGGTGCTATGATTGAATTCGCTTTGGTCGTTGAGGATTAAATCTGGATCTTTATTTTTGTGGGTGTTTATTTCAATTTCTTCCATAATGTTAAGAAACTGTCCCTTATGAGCTCTATGCAGGATGTCTAAATTGTGTTCAATGTTCGTGACTGAATGCTTTGTCGCAGCCATATGCGCCCCAAAAGCTGTTTTGTTTTGAGAGTAGGTGTGCTCCCTGAATCTGGTTTCAAAGTTCCTATCAGTCTGCCCTATATATTGTTTACAGCAGTCATTACATTTGATCTTATATACACCTGAATCCTGAAATTTATTCCTACTATTACATATTCTATGCCGGAGCTTCAATTTTAACGTGTTATTTGTTCGGAACTCTATTTTAACTTCGGATGGCAGGAACCACAGAAGCAGACCGTAGAGGAAAAAAAGTTCACCAGCACCATAGATATATAAATCGTCCTATGTTTTTTAGATCGTATAAAAATGATAATTTTACTGTTTTTTAATTCTGCTAAGTACAGATTTTAACATTGACATCTACATATTTTAAGTATTTTTAATATAAAAAAAAAAGATCTACTGAATACAGTATGTGCAAATGGAATGTAACAAGTGTACCAGACGCCACCTGTCGGTAATAGTGTTATAATTAATATAAATGACGTGCACTCTGCCAACCAACTTTATGTAACGTAGCATGTGAAAGTTGCTGGATTTGACGGGTTACTCCTGTAACTGAAATATCAGGTACATTCTGGTTGATGTTGATTAGATAGGATGAAAAAGATTTGCTTCCGTGAAATAGTAAATTAGTATCATTATTTTTACAGATCTGAAGACGGTTCTGAATGAACCGAAACCGGTCATATGAATAAAAAAAAAAAAAAAAAAAAATTGCAATCAAGACGGATTTTAAGTAACATTATTAAATCACTGATTGCTGTTATCCCATAAGACATTGTCTGTTTTTGGAAAAAAGAAAAAAATACCTGTTGGTTTTTGTATATTTTTGAACACATTTTAAGTTCATTTCTGAATGAATCATAAGTTGATTTTTGAATGCGTGCATAGTGCACGTGATGTGTCCGTCAGGAGAATCCTCATCGCATCTAGAAATAAACTTTCCACAGAAAAAAGGGGATTGGGCTACATGAGCTGAGCGGAGTAAAGCCGAATGGATGAATGCCAATGCTGTCGTGTTATATGGTTGACTGGGTTTTCAAATAATCAGCGTCATTATAATTACTAGCGAAATCCATAGATTTAGTCTACCAGAATGGAAAAAAACGACTACAGGAATAACAAGTGAGAAAGATTACGTATTATCTTCTTGTTGTATCCAAGAAAATGAAATTCTGACAGAAAAATTTTAGCCAGATCGCTACACTAGTAAGGACCAATTGTACAGTCCCCGGCTAGCAGCTGCTTAAGTTCTATTTTGGAACTAACACAGAAAATGTTTTGTACGAATATGTAACATCACCTAACAGCAGAATAGTCGCGGGATAACTAAACCGGTGATTCTGGCAGGGTTAGTGAAGTTAATCGGCAAAGAGATTTTGACAGTGGCAGGAATAGCTACAGAATTGGTGATGACAAGATTGTTAGAATGAGGAAGCAGAAGAAACGGGGACATCACACAAATTATGGAAGAATAAGACGATTCCAAATTTATATAAAAATTTCGTAGTACTACTTTTCGATTTCATGCTTGAGAAACTGGTGCGTATGAATGAAATGTGAAACTATTTCCTAACATAAAGCTTTTTGCTTGTAGTAGGCCTAATAGGCATTTGATATTGGTACTTTGTGAATTATATTCTGTTGTGTTATAAAAATGACCATTTGTGCCAAAACAGTCTCACTTATTTGGTGTGTGTTACAAAATTGCTGCAATATTAAAAATGCCTATTTTGTTTTATCTAGCATACAGTGACAAAATAGATGTAATCAGATCGAGAAACCGCACCAGTCTTGGGTATTATTAATATTAACAGCTTTTTCACTATTAGATGGCAAAATTTAGATTTTCATGTAGCAAAACGTTTGACGAACTTTGGTGAGGTAATAGATTCTTGCACAGAAAGGAAAGCATGCCATGTAAAGCTGTAACAAGATTAGAGAGGAAAAAATGCTAGGAGCTAAAGATTGAAGAAATGTGTACTTTCTTGCCTGTCTCTTGTCTATATTGGTTTTATGTATACTATATTTAATTTTGTGTCACACAAAACAGCAAGTTATTAGCTAACAGGCAATAAAGAGTGCAAATTTTCTGAAGAGTTCTTGTTCTCCCAATTACAAATAATCCCATCCGCTATTAATAGCGAGTTTAAACAAAATAAAATAAAATAAAAGAGAGGGGCAGGCTATCAAACTGGCTGGCTGGGGGCAGGAGAGGCACCACAGGACATTTCAATTTCCACTGTCCTGAATATAGTTTGATGGCATCGCTTACAAAATATACACTTTTCAATTCCACAGAGCGAAATAGTGACTTGCAATACAAGAATGCTGTATGATGAGGTGTGGCATTGCACTTTGGCACACTTAAGACCAAATAACATGTCTTACATTTTCTCGAACACATATGTTTTATGTTTCAAACTTTTCAAAATGATGTGCCCTACAAGATGCACATGTTTTTGAAAATTCAATTTTTTTTAGTACCGACTCGGTTCGCAAATATCGTAGATCTGGGGCTGACGCACAGAGGAGCAGTCTCCACGTGACCCGTGTTTACGTTTAGTGATTTTGCTGTTTCCCCTTCGTTTACTCTCATGTCAAATGAAAACAAAACATATATCTGTGGCCGGGAGGTATCAAGTTAATTAAAATACATTCACATAATTAAGGAAGGCTACAATATGTTATTAGTTTCAGATTTTATTTTATTTCCACCTTTCTGACTGTGTATATTAATTTAAACCATTAACTTGTGTGTTACCGCTACTTAACAATGATGTTGCTATTGGCTGACTACATCACGCATCCTATGCTCTAAATATTCACTGTCATCGGCTGGCGAGATCACGTGACATGAGCTATGACATCCACATCTACGTGATTACTCTGCTATTCACAATAAAGTGCCCGGCAGAGGGTTCAATGAACCACCTTCATGCTGTCTCTCTACAGTTCCACTCTCAAACGGCACATGGGAAAAACGAGCACTTAAATTTTTCTGTGTGAGCCCTGATTTCTCTTGTTTTATCGTGATGATCATTTCTCCCCATGTAGGTGACTGCCAACAGAATGTTTTCACAATCGGAGGAGAAAACTTGTGATTGAAATTTCATGAGAAGACCCCATTGCAACGAAAAATGCCTTTGTTTTAATGATTGCCACTCCAATTCACATATCATGTCTGTAGCACTATCTTCGCGATAATACAAAACAAGCTGCCCTTCTTTGTACTTTTTCGACGTTATCCGTCAGTCCCACCTGATGCGGATCCCACACCACACAGCAGTACTCCAGAATAGGGTGGACAAGCGTAGTGTAAGCAGTCTCTTTGGTAGACCTGTTGCGCCTTCTAAGTGTTCTGCCAGTGAATCGCAGTCTTTGGTTTGCTCTACCCACAATATTATCTATGTGGTTGTTCCAATTTAGGTTATTTGTAATTGTAATCCCTAAGTATTTGGCTGAATTTACAGCCCTTAGATTTGTGTAACTTATCACATAATCGAAATTTAGCTGATTTCTTTTAGTACTAATGTGAATAACTTCGCTCTTTCCTTTATTTAGGGTCAACTGTCACTTTTCGCACCGAACAGATATCTTATCTAATTCATTTTGCAAGTTGTTTTGATCATCTAATGACTTTACAAGACAGTAAATGACAGATCATCTGCAAACAATCTAAGACGGCTACTCAGATTGTCTCCTATGTCATTAATATACATCAGGAACAATAGAGGGCCTATAACACTTCCTTGGGGAACACCGGATATTACTTCTGTTTTACTCGATGACTTTCCGTCTGTTACTACGAACTGTTTCTGACAGGAAATCACGAATCCAGTCGCACAACTGAGGCGATACTCCGTAGGTATGCAGTTTGGTTAGAAGACAGTTGTGAGGAATGGTGTCGAAAGCCTTTTGGAAATCTAAAAATATGGAATCAATTTGACATCCCCTGTCGATAGGACTTATTACTTCATGAGTACAAAGAGCTAGTGGTATTTCACAAGAACGATATTTTCTGAATCCGTGCTGACTATATGTCAATAAATCGTTTTCTTCGAGGTACTTCATAATGTTCGAATACAGTATATGTTCTAAAACCCTACTGCAAATCGACGTTAGTGATATAGGCCTGTAATTCAGCAGATTACTCCTACTTCCCTTTTTGCGTATTGGTGTGACTTGAGCGATTTTCCAGTCTTTAGGTACATATCTCTCTGTGAGCGAGTGGTTGTATATAATTGCTAAATATGGAGCTATTTTATCAGCATACTCAGAGAGGAACCTGACTGGTATACGATCTGGACCGGAGGCCTTGCCTTTATTAAGTGATTTAAGCTGCTTTGATACACCGAGGATATTGTACTGGTCCGTGACTGGCAGTACACAAGATCGATTGACAACGAGAAGGGATCGTACTGTATCAACGTCTCTATGCTGTTACTGCAGAGTATCCTGTTGCGCAAAGTACTTAGGCCACCAGTTGGCCACCACACCTTTAATTAGGTACAGTTTCTTATTTTTAACTAGATGTTAAGACTGCAGAACGCTATCTAATTGCAGAAGATTCCAGTTGGAGAGGAGCCTCTGATGACAACAAGAATCTAGCCCGCACCGCAATCACACTGGCAATGAACCAATCGGACACGAAATCAGCCTTAGTACAATTAATATTGCAGCCACCTCAACCGCTGACCATGCAAACAGCCTGTCTGCCAAATAATGGGAACAACACTCTGCCTAGACACGATGCCAAAATCGTACCAAGCCACGACAGAACTGCGAATAATCACTTAACAATATTCACACGCCAATGATTACTGAAGTTAAGCAGTAGTGAATAAATGGGCCTATTTAATGAACCACTCTCGTTGTCTACGATACTGATCTCGTCAGAGCAACAAATTACTTTAATTTCAGTACCTGATTATCTTGCGTGATGATAAACGCGACATCCAACTAGCAATTGTTATCTTTCGCAACGAGCTTTTCACAACGCAGTACGTACTCTCTGACATAAACTCAGAACTATTTTATTACTTGTACTAAAATACCAATCTGTCTACCATCTTGAAACGATTATTCTGTTTATGGACACTTCCATCACTACTGTTAGGAATTCAAACATTTTTAATTCTCCCTTAAATATTTTCCAACTCGATGCAGCGATAATATGTAAGTGATGAGACTTCGCATGCATCACAGAATAACGAATCTTTGTTAGTAGCAAAATCTTTGGCCTTTCCGTAAATAATTCAGTTACTTCAATTAAACTTATTAATCATTTAGAAAACTGTTTTCCTTAATTGAAATCTTTTCTTTAATATTGAGAAGATCTACTTTCAGTAGCTTATTTATAATTTCATTCGTTCAAGAACCTTTTACCAAACACATTTAAAAACACCACATTATATGTGATATCGACTCCACTGTATCAATATCTCTAAATTACACTCTTTTATACTTCCGAAAATTATATAGATATATTCACACTAGATACCAATTAAATAGACTGGGAAATTTTCTTTAACCCCAATGAAATTATTTTCCTTCTAGGTATCTCAATACACGTTGGTTATCACCAGTGAACGAGTGCCAGCAAATATATTATCAGTCCCCACAATATGGAAACAAGTCATAAAAAAAAATCAATCAAAAATCCTAATTGTCACCGCCACTTTTCAACTAACCTTAAGTTACAATTTAAAAGCAAATCTTGACCTCTTCAGGCGTTGACCACATACGACGCGCTAAGTTCCCTAACATTTAAATCGTCCACTCGTCACCTTGATGAATCAAGTTTTGGTTTAGCTATGTGTAGCTCGTTAAATGGTTCCTTCAATTTACTATCGCTTGTCTACTCAGTGATACGTGCACACCATCACCGTATAATGAAACAGTTCACTCTCCCAAGACTTAGGTGTCAACTGAGTAGCCTCACTACACCACGCAGTGAAATGCTATAAGACCAGACCTGATATACACCGCTACCACCCCTTGGTCGGTGAGAGGTCTATCTGGGAACTAACTAACCCTTTTCATTGTACAGTAGGAACCATTTAAAATGAGCGAACACGCAACGCCACGCCAACTTTTAACAATTAATGTAATAATCATCGATGCTGTTGATTCTTCGCAATAGTGGCCGGCTGCTGCGCGTCGCTCAGGCAGCATCTCTGGATGCAGCGAGGGCAATATGGTATATCACTGCAGTCGCGCATGCTCGCCACCTGCTATTCCGTAGACGCTCTCATATCATCTAGAACACAATTTGATTTTGGTTTTACCTCATCATACACGTATATTATCGTGACCACCAGGTGTTATTGATTTATCACACAGGATGCTTAGAACCAGTAAGGGTGAACGTACCCCGTGCGTTTTGACACAGCACAATATCTATTAGGGTATTTCGGAGAGTAAATACACTGTACGCCAGAGGAGCAGAAGAGTTTTGGCGAGCAAGTTGGCAACACTGGTGTTAACCTTGAAGCATTAGCTTTCTCCTCGTGGTCATTTGGCAGTGGAACGTTGCTTCTGGTTGGAGTAGGTCATGTTTAAAATGGCTGCGTCGATTGAGAATCCTGCCAAATGCGAAGTGCACTCCGTCTTACGTTTTCTTCATGCAAAAGGTCAGCGACCAGCGGATATTCACAAAGAAATTGTTTCTGTTTATGGGAACATTATGAATCGACAAAATGTAACAAAATGGTGTCATCATTTCTCTGAAGGTAGGACCGATGTTCATGACGAACAAAGAACAGGTCAGCCATCTGTAATCTCTGATGCCCTTCTTCGGAGAATGGAGGAAGTAATTCTTGTTAATAGACGTCTCACATTGAAAGAATTGCTTCAGATCATACCGGACGTGTCAATGACAACTCTTTATGACGTTGTGACTGTTAAGTTAGGGTACAGGAAATTGTGTGTGCGCTTGGTCCCAAAACTGTTAACGGAAGAACACAAAAAGAAAGGGATGGGCTTTGCACTCGACTTTCTCACACGCTATGCTGAAGCAGGTGATGAGTTCCTTGATCACATTGTGACAGGTGACGAGACGTGGGTATATCACCATACACCTGAATCCAAGCAACAATCAATGCAATGGCGCCATTCGAATTCACCAAAAGCCAAGAAATGTAAAACATTGATTTCAGTGAAGAAAATCTTGGCTTCTGTTTTTTGGGACAGGCAAGGCATTCTTCTGTTGGAATTTATGCCTCCTGGAACGACAATTAATGCTGCTCCATATTGCCAGACTCTGAAACATCTTCGAAGGGCAATTCAATACAAACACAGGGGAATGCTGACAAGTGGAGTCTGCTTGCTTCATGACAACGCTTGGCCTCACACAGCACTCGTAACCATAGCACTACTCATACAATTCAAACAGGATGTATTGGACCATCCACCATACAGCCCGGACCTTGCGCCCACCAACTTCCATGTCTTCCGTTATCTGAAGTCACATCTTGGTGGAAAATCATTCCACAACGATGAAGAGATCAAAGATGAAGTTGAAATGTGGTTCTGACAGCAGGCGGCAACCTTCTATGACTGTGGGATACAAAAACTTGTGCACAGACTTAACAAATGTTTGGATAACGGGGGTGATTATTCGAAAAATAACAAATAATCCAGTTAATAAGATGTAACTGACGTTTTCTAAATAAATGTTCTATTTAAGGACTGCGAGCCATTGTACCTTTACTTTTCGAAATGCCCTCGTACTTCTATGCTTCTCATCTTGGCAGTTGTTCTTGATTGGAATTCAGGAATACTTACTTCGTCTTCTTTGGTGAAGAAGTTTCGCAAAACGATGTTTAATAACTCTGCTTTAGTGAAACTGTCATCAGTGAATTCACCGTTGCTATCGAGCAGTGAAGATATTGATTATGTCTTGCTATTGGTGTGCTTTATGTATGACCAGAATCTCTTTGGGTTTTCTGCCAGATTTCGAGACAGAATTTCGTTGTGGAAATTATTAAAAGCATCTCGCATTGAATTACGTGACATATTTCGAACTTCTGTAAAACTTTGCCAATCTTGGGGATTTTGCGTTCTTTTAAATTTGGCATGCTTTTTTCATTGCTTCTGCAACAACGATCTACCTGTTTTGTGTACTATGGGGGATCAATACATCTACATCTACATCCATACTCCGCAAGCCACCTGACAGTATGTGGCGGAGGGTACCTTGAGTACCTCTTTCGGTTCTCCCTTCTATTCCAGTCTCGTATTGTTTGTGGAAAGAAGGATTGTCAATATGCCTCTGTGTGGGCTCTAATCTCTCTGATTTTATCCTCATGGTCTCTTCACGAGATATATGTAGGAGGGAGTTCTGCTTGACGCCTCCTTGAAGGTACGTTCTCGAAACTTCAACAAAAGCCCGTACCGAGCTACTGAGCATCTCTCCTGCAGAGTCTTCCACTGGAGTTTATCTATCATCTCTGTAATGCTTTTACAATTACTAAATGATCCTGTAGCGAAGCGCGCTGCTCTCAGTTGGATCTTCTCTCTCTCTTTTATCAATCCTATCTGGTACGGATCCCACACTGCTGAGCAGTATTCAAGTAGTGGGCGAACAAGCATACTGTAACCTACTTCCTTTGTTTTCAGATTGCATTTCCTTAGGATTCTTCCAATGAATCTCAGTCTGGCATCTGCTTAACCGACGATCAACTTTATATGATCATTCCATTTTAAATCACTCCTAATGCGTACTCCCATATAATTTATGGAATTAATTGCTTCCAGTTGCTGACCTGCTATATTGTAGCTAAATGATAAGGGATCTTTCTTTCTATGTACTCGCAGCACATTACACTTGTCTACATTGAGATTCAATTGCCATTCCCCGCCCCATGCGTCAATTTGCTGCAGATCCTCCTGCATTTCAGTACAACCTCTCGATATACCACAGCATCATTCGCAAAAAGCCTCAGTGAACTCCCGATGTCATCCACAAGGTCATTTATGTATATTGTGAATAGCAACAGTCCTGTGACACTCCCCTGCGGCACACCTGAAATCACTCTTACTTCGGAAGACTTCTCTCCATTGAGAATGACATGCTGCGTTCTGTTATCTAGGAACTCTTCAATCCAATCACACAATTGGTCTGATAGTCCATATGCTCTTACTTTGTTCATTAAACGACTGTGGGGAACTGTATCGAACGCCTTGCGGAAGTCAAGAAACACGGCATCTACCTGGGAACCCGTGCCTATGGCCCTCTGAGTCTCGTGGACGAATAGCGCAAGCTGGGTTTCACACAATCGTCTTTTTTTGAAACCCATGCTGATTCCTACAGAGTAGATTTCTAGTCTCCAGAAAAGTCATTATACTCGAACATAATACGTGTTCCAAAATTCTACAACTGATAGCCGTTAGAGATATAGGTCTATCACTTATTAATTTATATGGTATATATCTTTCAATTGCTGTCGATACTATCTCTCTGAAAGCATTCCACAACTTTTTTGCACTTACATGATCACATCGTAAGGAGTGAAGACAGTCTCTTAAAAAGGCATTAAGAGCATTTTTATCAGCTTTTGTAATTAGATATACTTTGCCTTTCTTTTTATAGTTGTAGGTGTTTACGGTATTCATCCTAGCAGCAACTACCTTGTGGTTGCTAATCCCTGTATTCGTCACAACACTCACTATTTGTCCAGGATTATTTGTTGCTAAAAGGTCAAGTATGCTTTCACAACCATTTACGCTTCAAGTGGGCTCATGAACTAATTGTTCAAAATAATTTTCTGAGAAAGCATTCAGTACAATTTCGGATGATGTTTTATGCCTGCCGCCGGCTTTAAACGTATAATTTTGGTGGTGAACCGACTATAATTGTATGGGCGGGGTACCTATTTGAAAGGAGACTCAAGTTTTTTTGAACTGTTCAGCAGCTATGTCTTCTGAGTCGGGAGTCGGTAAAACGATCCAATTAATAGTTTAGTCCGATTGTCAGGTACAACCTCTACCCATACTATTTCACATGAACTATCTACTTCAGTTTCACTACAAGGCAAACTGCCTCTGACAGCAATAAATACTCCACCACCAACTGTATTTAATCTATCCTTTCTGAACACTGTTAGATCATTTGAAAAAAATTCGGCTGAACTTATTTCCGGCAACTGGCTTACAAAAGCACATTGCAATCTTGATTTCAGTGATTCAGAAAGTAACATGCGGTGTTTGGTGGAATTCCAATGTATACTTTCGTAATACGAAAATATGCCGTGTACATGTTGCTGCACATCAAAGATATTTCCAAAACGTGTCTTTTTCCCTGAGTTTCGTTTTCTAAAGTGCCAGGAAATTCTACGCCCTTGTCCAAAGCCATAACAATTCAAAGGATTGATAAGTTTTGCAGTTCCGAGGGAAAATGTACTGTCACTTAAGACGGAAAAAGTGTGTTTTCACCTGGGAGAAAGTGTATTTTTAACTGGGAAATCCAGGAATTTTTTTTTTCCTTGTCCACATATACACCCTGATGTTGCACTGAAATAAAAAGTGTGTGTGGATAACCACAAGGGTGAGCTAGATACTTACAATAGTATCTACCACATTAGGTGATAATGGGAGTTGTTTAGAGGCCATGAAGCCTGGACCAGATGTACAGGGAAGTGCATGTGCCAATGATTTTGTATCATGTGGAGTGGAATTGCAGACAGTAATTTTGCTGCAGATACTCTGAAGAATGCACAACAAGCTGTCATTCAGGTTGAGTGTGTTGCAGACAGATACATATTTGTCACCATCTGAGGTAGTGCCACCACCTCACAAGGAGGAAAACAAGATATATTTGTAATGTTAATGATCGGACTTAGTAGTCTGAATCCTGTGAAGAATGTGTACCTGAAGATGGGAGATCCACAGATGTGAAGTTTTTGCCAGTGATAAATAGCTGCAAGGTTCATCTGTCATGTAGGACAATCCAGTTTAACTGGCGGTAAAATCATTAAATTCGTGTGATGTAGTACCACAAGCTGCAAGGATATGTAACATCGCAAGGATGATTCAATCTGTCATTAGCATTGCAATGAAGGAAGTAAATGGAACAACTTGTTGATGTATTGTGAGTGATAGTACTGTATGTGGGTTTGCTTGAGCATAGGTTAGGAGTGTGTTATCTAGGAAAACGGAAGGGGAGCCATTGCTGTATAGACAAAGTTCTGAATGATGTAGCCAAACAGGTAAAGAAACTACTGGATAAACAAACAGAGGTGCCAAGCATAAGATATAAATGGAGTCAGATCATTTACTGGTAAAGATGATTTGCCAAGATTAATGTGTTATGTGAGAAAGAGGGTTTTCTAGCATTATTTTTTATTTGATCTGTTTTTATTGGTGACGGCATTGGAATGTTTATTATTTTACGTGAACATTTGTTTTGATTATTAGTAGAAAAGAGTTTTTCGATGATTAGAATGTTTAATGGATAACATAGCAGAGTATCTGGGAGTTCTGAGTGATTGTATCTTGTGCTGTAATTCACAGATGAAATTAATGATGTAGTGCATTAATCAATTTTTGTACGATCATGAATAAGGCATTTAAACTATTTATGGCACTTTGAAGCTTTGTCAGTGATTTTGTGGATTAGTAAGAATCCGTGTTAACAGTTGTTTTGTTTTGCATAATTTTTTGGTTTCGGCAGTGTACTTGAAATGATATCTTGTTACTAGTAATTGCAAGGGTAGACTGGGCCATCTGCTGAGCTTAAGATAAAACTAAATAGAGCCAAGTGCTGTGAAAAACAAGTTGTGAAGCAAGTTTGTTGAGAAGGAAAGCATCCCCAGTACTCCTCCTCCTCCTCCTCCTCCTCCTCCTCATCATCATCATCATCATCATCATCATCATCATTGTACAGTTCTAATTTTCTTGTTACTGTTAATGAGCCTCTTCTACTTTCTTTTGTCTGTGCATAATCTGTCACGGAGGACATTATCCATTTTCCTTCTTCTGGCAATGTCCAACCAGCAGGTACTGGGTCGTGTTACAGGATATTTTCCTTCCACCTCTCTTTCCATATATATATGTAATAGAGGGAAACATTCCACGTGGGAAAAATATATCTAAAAACAAGGATGATGTAACTACCCAAGCGAAAGCGTTGACATGTTGATGGACACACAAACACACACACAAAATTCAAGCTTTCGCAACCAACGGTTGCTTCATCAGGAAAGAGGCAAAGGCATGTTTGCAGAGGGAATGTAAATAAAACTTAATGGGGTCGTTGTGGGGATGTGAGGGTGACATGGTATTAGAAAGTATAAACGAAGGCATGTTTGCAGAGGGAATGTCACCCTCACAATATCCCCACAACAACCCCATTAAGTTTTATTTACATTTCCTCTGCAAACATGCCTTCGTCCTAGCCAGATTACGTCCAATCCCGGGAGCGGAAAGACTTACCTTAGGGGGAAAAAAGGACAGGTATACACTCGCACACACACCCATATCCAACCGCACATACACAGACACAAGCAGACATTTTGTTGACATGTCTGCTTGTGTCTGTGTATGTGCGGTTGGATATGGGTGTGTGTGCGAGTGTATACCTGTCCTTTTTCCCCCTAAGGTAAGTCTTTCCGCTGCTGGGATTGGAATGACTCCTTACCCTCTCCCTTAAAACCCACATCCTTTTGTCTTTCCCTCTCCATCCCTCTTTCCTGATGAAGTAACCGTTGACTACGAAAGCTTGAATTTTGTGTGTATGTTTGTGTTTGTATGCCTGTAACACCATAGCCTGGGAGCACGGATTCAGTCTAAAACATGTGTCTTGATTCTGGAATTCTTCCTCACCTCCTCATTCCTTACTTTATCCTTCTCAGTCTTCTGAATAGTAAATCTAAGGAATTTCATTCTTGATGCCTGGAGCCTCAATGTCTCTCTCTTTGTGAGGGCGCATACTTTGATACTGTAGGTACTGTAGGTATAGCTGATGAATCTCACTAATTTTGCTTTTTCTGGAATTTTCTTGTCCCATAGTAGGGTTTTCACTTGTTTTTAGAAATTGGCACCCTTTTGTTCTGTTAGTATTCTTGTGGCTAATCGAATTATCTCTGGTGATTATACTCCTGAGGGCGGAAAACTGTGCACACGCTCTAGCTGGTGGTGCCCTAGGATTCCCATCTCTGTTGACCGTCTTTATCTCACTGACGTGGAGGTTGAACTCCTGGAACTGGGATTTCCACATGTTTGGTCTGAACTTTGTCTTCTGTTTCACCCCAGATCATCACATAATCAGAAAAACAATTGCATTAAGTTCACCAAAACTTTTCCTGGTGTTCTTTATATCATACATAACCGTGGTTAAGAGTAGTGGAGACAGTGCACTGCCTTTCTGAACTCTGCTCTTGGTCTTAAACCTTGAAGATCATCACTCTCCAACTTGTACACAGCTAGTATAGGCCTGAAATAGCATCTAGATTTTACTTACCTGTCCTTCAGGTACATTCTTTTTCCTCTGGCACTCCAAGATCTTTTCCTTCGCAACACAATAAGATGCCTTTCTTGTATATAAGAACACAGTTAATGGGCCTTTACCTTTCTCCTAGCGTTTTTCCATCAACATGCTGGTACTGAAAATTAGATCCACTGTTGATACATTATTTCTGAAACAAAATCACTCCTCTTTCAGCTGTGGCTTATGATAATTCTCAATCTTTACTCTATAATCTTCTCTAGAATTTTCAGCTCATGTGCCAACAGAGTTATTCCTCTATAATTACTTCATCTACTGATGTTCTGGAACAGAGTAATTATGACACCCTTTGCTCCAGTCTGTGGCATCTTGTTGTCTTTCCACATTGCATTGAATGTTCTGTGCAGCCATTGTAAGTCTTGAATGCCCACTGCCCTTTCTTTTGCACCTGGAGATTTTCCTTTAGGCACAGATTTTAAAGCTGTCCCTATTTCTGTCCAGGTGGCGGGAGGGTCCTCACTGTAGATTTGAATATCTGGTTCTATGTTATGTTCTTCAACTGGTCCATTCAGTAGTTGATAGATATGGTCTTTCAGGACTTTTCTGACATTAGAACATTTTCTAAGCAGATTTCCGTTGACACCTTAATGCACCTTTACGGCATATCTTTGTTTTCTCTTCTGTGACTGCCAGTATTTCCCCCCCCCCCCCCCCCCCCCCCCTGGTGTAAGTCGGTGTTTAAAGAAAAGTGCCCATGGGAAAATGTGCAAAGCCAATGAGATAATACCGTAACTTAAGTACACAGTCAATGAACCTAAGTATGCAGTCTGTGAACCTTGTGAGTTAAATTGACTGCATCATTAATGGCTACAGTGCCTGTTTTTATACAGTGTCTGTATCTTCACAATACAATGTTCTTTGGACATACATGTATATTTATCTCCCTGTGCAGGACTCACAAATTTTATGAGCATAAGTGTTGTGACTATGTTACAAATGGAAGTTTTGATCCATCCTGGAGGTGTGATCAGATAGCCAAACTGGTTAATGTGACCACCTGCAATTTGTGAGGTCCTGGTCTGGCACAAATTTTCACGTGTCGCAAACAGCCAATGTGAGTGCATAGTCACAGAATGCAAATCTGTTTCATAACTAAACTGACTGGTCCTAAGAAAAATGTACTGTACACAACTGGAAAGTAAACAACAATGCAGCACAGCACTGATGGGGTTGGAACACTTCATGTGATTGTTGGATAAATTCTGTTTGCTCCTGTGTGTTAATTTAAGTGCCCTGACAAGTGCACGCGATATAGCTTCACAACCTTTCCTTTGCTATACCTCTGTCAGTAATTGTCACACTTTCATGTGTATTTCACCTCAATTTTTTCCATTACTGTGTACATGATCTGAGTGGGTGTAATTTTAGCAAAATTTCTAGTAATGCTAATCCTTATCATAACTAATCTCCTTTTGGTAGACAATTGTTACATCCCCCCCCCCCACCCCCCCAACATAATATTTTCCACATGATTCACCTCAAATTCATTAAAAGATTGTATCAGTAATGTTTTATTGTTCACAGGCTGCTCTTCGCAAAATAGCAGCCAACTGTGGTACAGAGGTTATTGAGGAGCTGGATGCCATGGAACTTGTGGAACCTCGTCTGCTGGACTCTTTCCTCTTGTACTCCTCTCGTCAAGAAAGTTATGTGTGAGTGAAGTAATTTTGGCTGTGATTAGCTCTCTATGGAGGAATAGAAACTGCTCATATTGTGTGTGAGGGTAAAGAAATGTGAACTCTTTATACTGATATATAGTGTCAGAATGTAGGTGGATGTACAAAGTGGTAAATGGATTTGCTGGACTGAATGGAAGAGTCTGAATGACACAACTTTGCGTGTGAAAAGTCAACATAACGTCGTCAGTTAAAAGCAAAGATGTGTTCTAATTAAGTCTGAGGATTGTGATGTTTTATATGTTGTCCTTAAAAACACTATTTTCACACAGTGAATAAATAATTGCCTGAGCTGTCTCCAAAGAAGAGTTTCTCTGTGTGTCATATAAACTCAGAAAAGTCTTGTTTTTGACACAGGCAGATGTTTGTCTATTGGCTGTGAAGGTGTGTAAATAATTTAATTGTTAATGATTCAAAAACAGTAAAAAAAATTACCAAACAGAAAACCCACCAAAGACTTGAATCATAATATTTTAATAAAGCTGTTGTGTTATCAGTATCATCATGCAACAGAGGATCAAGACTTTTGTCCAAGTTTATACAGGGACCAAAGAGTTTAGTCAGAGCATAGTTACTGGAAGAATGAAGATTGTAGTTATTAACTGGATTGTTCCAAGTAATGTGACCTAAGTGTACAGTTATAAGAAACATTCAATTATGACATGAAAATTCATCTCATTTTGAGTACACAGTGTTCATAATGTGTATAAATAAATGACAGTTGCTCTCTAATAATATTCATAAACAATGTCCTTGTTTGTGTAAAGCTGTTCACTTAAGAGAGTTATTGTAAATTTTAGGATGTGTCAATGTTTCGATGTTTTTATATAATATTCTAAGTCATGTGAGGCATTTTGTTGGCTTGACAATCTTGAATACTCAATGAGCAAGCATATGTCTATGT
Organism: Schistocerca cancellata; assembly: GCF_023864275.1. NCBI lineage: Eukaryota > Metazoa > Arthropoda > Insecta > Orthoptera > Acrididae > Schistocerca > Schistocerca cancellata. Next base: position 422,591,967 of record NC_064633.1, read on the forward strand.
GTGAATAGAAATTGGATTATGACTTCAAACTATGTAAAATTCTTAAAAGTCTCTGATTTGTTAAATCAGCTACTCTTTTTCTTTTAGACTGCAAATAATTTCTCTTCTCTTTTGTTTTAAACTCTGTATTACTGCAGTGATTGTGGAGTGTACTGTGAAATAAGCAATCCCTTAAGATTAAGACATTGTGCTAGATTGAGATTTGAACCCTGATCATTGCAGGCAATACTTTGCCAGCTAATGCACTTGGAGAAATCTTATGAACTGTTTCAAACCTCCAGTCTACCTGTAAGTAAAAAGGCAGCTTGAAGTCTGAGTCCTGCACAAAGTTTTAATCTAATGAGCTAGCTCAAGGTATAAATGCAAACAAGTGGTAGACCTGATTAATGTGCATCTGTTAAGTATAAAGAAAATATTTGACACATTGTTACTTATAAAGCTGTTGTTATGTGACATCTTAGTATCATAGTGATTTCTTAAATTAATTATTTCATTCATACTTTTAGGAGATTAATTGAATAATGCTTTGCAGTTTTGTATTAGTTCCATTAATGTCAGAGTTTTATATGAAGTGCTTTTTAAAATTCACAATTTCTGGTAACAACTCAGTTTAGCTGGTTCTGCATAATTCTGACTTACAAAACAGTGACTTGATGAATGCCCATATCTTCATTTCACTGCTGCACAATTATACCTATCCAGTATCTAAGTATTTTTAGTGCTGCCTTGCACTCGTTAATGATATTTTTCTCTTCCTGCCAGTTAACTCTGAGGGAGTCTTTCCTTTCACTTTGATAAAGTAGCTATTTCTTCATGTATCGTATACCCAGTGGAATAAAGTATCCCTAAAACTCACTCTTCTGTATGTATATCCCCACCGCAGCAATACCACTCAGTAATTCTGCTTTCAGCACACCACCTGTCAGCTCCATGGCTATCAGCAAACTTCATTACGTTTTGATACTCACTATGAAGTCAAAAGGAGGACTTTCTGCACAAATACGGTGCAATAAATTGATTAGGTAGGGAGGATCATGTCTAATATTTGCAGAGCAGCCAGAAAATAAGTTATGATTGGAAGGAAATTTGGAGGAACTTCTAACAGAGAGAGTTGTGATACAAAAAACGTAAATACAGAAATCAGGGAAAATAGCAAATATATGAAATGCATGATTTTTGTGAATAATGGAAGTAGTCAATAGTGAAAGTCACTCTCACTTTAAGGGTCATTGCTTATTGTTCTCATATGACCTTTTTAGTCATGAAACATTCATGACTGTTGCAAACACTGATATCAAACACACATTTAATGTACTCAATTGTATTATTACAGTTCTTATTAGAGGGACTAGTGTGTGGTCTTCATAAAAATTTTGCCTACACTTTACAAGACACAAAGTTTGCGAAGTTTGTGCTTCAACATGTGTAAATTCAAACTGTTTTAAGAAGCATCTGATGTAACAGTGGCTACATTTGTTAAAGTGATCCAAAGATTGTGCTGTGTTCTGGTACTTCTTTTTCATAAGAAGAAATTGTGATATTAGACCTTAATAAATCTTAGGAAGTCACTATTGCACTCATTAACAAGATCATCTTTTACTCTGCACAAATTATGTTTGTCTTATAATGCAGAACACTTTGTTTCTCAGCAGACAGTAAGCTCCAATATACTGTTCTAGTAACTAGATGGGAATGGGGATAGGCATAAAGTCACAAATAGGTTTGCTCCTGATGTGAAGCATGCAGAAATTGTATTTTGACATGTTTTACTGTTGATGTTGTCACAAAATAAAAGTGTAGTTTTTGTTTTCTTGTGTAGAAATGACTATTCGAAGCATGCTTTATATTTGCTGTCTGAAGATTTACAAAGAGCAAATACTGCAGAAGATGAATCCCTCTCTGACCATTTCCAGCCTAAAATACTGGGAGCCTTCCAAAGTCATAATACAGTGTAGTCTATGGGAAGGCCATAAGCTAAAATTGAAACTGTGGGTACGTAATCACAGTTGTTTTAAATTGTTAAGTAGTTTGAAGAAATTTAAAAACCTTTTATTGAGAGATTAATGATAATGAAATGCCTGGGATAATTGAAAGACTGTGTGGCTACACCATGCAGAGAATACACTAAGTTAATCAACCATTGTAAACACTGTTACACACAGACAAAAATGTTCATAAAATGGCATACAATGTAATGATGCCAGGTTTTGTACCAGCGAGTTGGTGTCTGATTGCTGACACTGTAGGAAATATCAGTGGATAAAAAGTACAATATGCGTGTTTGTATTCAGTCTCTGCATATGTCATGAATGTGTGATGATAAAAAATGAATTCAGTGTACGTAATAAGCATATAAATTTAGAATACATCACTTAATATAAGAAATAATTTCAGGTCCTAAGAAAATTAGTTTCAGATCTTTATATATATATATATAAAACTTACCAAACGAAATTGTTGGTACGTTGATACAGACATTCTACCAACGTACCAATGATTTCAAAAAACAAAGATTAAAATTGAAATGTTCAGTTGTCTTTGTAATCACTGTTGAATACAACAACCAATATGTAGACATGACAAAGCGAGTGCTATATCAACTTACTGCATTGTAAGTCAGTGATATATGGTTATGTTACATATGTGGCATTATCTCAAAATCATTGTTACCAGAAATTGTCCCTTATAGCATGTCTGCTGCAAAAAATCTTTTAATTTCACTCTGACAGCTGCAACTTGCTATCTGTTTATGATGGAAAAACGTACAGTAATTAATTAATTAATTAATTAACTCCCTCTAATTAAAAATAAGACTATAGGTCATAGACCTTGGCCTCAAGTTTCCTTGAAGATGACACATAACAACAACAAAACAATTGACATTAGATAAAATAGCCTTGAAACCTAAATGGAATAGACTGTACCATACTGGCGAAGGATAACTTTAGTTGAAAGTATGTCAATCTCTCATTATTGCTGTAAATTTTTGTACTTTTGTGTGTACATAAAAATGTTGACTGAAATTTAATTTGTATCTATCATTCTAATGGCCAAAGAAATTAAAATGCAATTATAGTGAAAACTAATGTATATGTTTGTAAGTTGGCAAAGCCATAAATCAGAAAAGTTGCCATTTGGTTTTTCACATTACTTTGATGCATGCAATTGTTCAGCTATCTCTTCACCATGTCAATAGACAAATCTTCTGTGCCTTTTTCTCATAAAATAGATATCCAACACTTCTTGAACAAGTGCTGTCCAGTCACAGAGTAATACCCCCAGTCATTTCGTTCCATTCAGGACTGTAATAAACAAACCACATTTTCTGTGTAGGCTTCTGCGTCATATTGCTCTGAAATGAGGAAGATACTGCTGATCCCCCTTGAACTATTATTCTGCCCTCCACCCAATCTACTCAATGACTTGTCCAGTTCTAACATGGAAAGGTTGCCAGTCATGGGATCAACAATTTGAAATCATTTATATGCTGATGTAGTTTAAGGCCCCAGGTATTACACCTTGGAGCCATTCACCCTGGTGGACCCTCATTTATGAGTAATCGCAAAAAAAAACAACTGGAATTTTGTGTTACTCTCAATAGCTTTAAAAAAAGTGGTGTAGTATGGTATAAATTGGTTGTGTAATGTAATAGCTAGGGTAAGGGCCACAAATGCAAAAGGTTGTGGGTTCGAATCTCACCAGGTGCATTAAAGTGTATTTTTAATTTAAATCAAAATGACTTTGATCATTACTTTTGTTCTATTAAGTGACATGAATGTAATTTTTTTTTCTGTACCTTTGCCTCAACATTTTAATTATCATATCAACTTCTTCAATCGTTCTTGTTTTTCTTCGTAACATTCTTTTTCCACTTGGCATTTTTGTGAATGGGAATTAAATTATATTTATTTATCTATTATAATATTTAAACATTTGAAAATGTCAGTCTATCAGTTAAAAAACAAAAGTCAAGATAATCTATTTATATTGAGTGTACAATGGTGTCAAAAATGTATTTTTCATTACAAGATGTGTATTTTTTTGGATAGTAATAGTAATACAAACATTTCAAACAATAAATTCCTTTTGCTCTACGGACAAATTATGAGGATGAAGATTTAAACGAAAGAGGAGATTGTAAATAAAATGAAACCAATCAAAATATAAATAATGAATGCAGTAATGTGGATGAAATAATAGAATGACAAAACTAAAGAAATTAAAGCAAAAATAAAAATAATTAAAATCACATGAACAAAGATTCCAAGTGGAAAAAGAAAGACGGGAAGAAAAATAAGGGCAAATGAAAAATTTGATACAAGAGAGTAGGAACAAAAAATTACCCTTAAAATCAGGTAACTGAATAAAAATAATGAGCCAAGTAATTTCTTCAAAGATTTAAAAATAAAAATAAAAATTAAAACACCTGATGAGATTAGAATCCGCAACCTTCTGTATGTGAGGCCTATATCATCTCCATTGTGCTATGCACCAGGTTTGTATAAATTAATTTGTTTCGAGCTACTGAGATTTGCACAATTTTTTTTTTCTCCATTGATTACTCACGAATGAGTGCCCACCAGGGTGAAGGGCTGCAGGGTGTGTTACACGGGATCTTAAACTACATCACATCTTAAACTACGTCTAAAAGTCGAATCCCACATCTCCTTTAAGTCACTCCTGCCACTAATCCCATTTGCCCATAGGTCACATCTGTGTGAAAGACACAGGTAAAAGACATGTCCTACACATTCACCAGTTTCTACTTAGCCCTTTCATTGGCAGACCCCCAAGTGAAAGCAGAGAGGTTATCTACCAACTGTGTGACCACAGTGCAACATTTTATAAACCAAACATCGATCTGTGCGAATGGTCACTGTTAAACCACAGCTAACAGCTAACATATTGTTCAGAATACTGTGGCCCGCTTGTCAGTGGATGTGACACATGTTGTGCCTAGTAATGAAATGGGCTACAGAATTAATTTTTTTGTTTGCTGGTAAATGTTTGCACCATGGTACATACTGAAATCCTGCTGCTAAATGTTTGCAGCCCTGGTACACAGTGAAATCCCCCAATCACAGTACTGCATTACATCACTAGAGGAGCCAAAACAAGACGGCACAGCCTGTTGATTAAATGGCACCATTTTGTTTTGATTTCTATAGTGGCATGCTATGGTACTGTGTTGTGGGAACTTCAATGTGTACCAGGACTGCAGGCAGGTACCTGCTTACTTTACTGACTGTGTAGATCATGCACTGCATCAACAGTCAGCCTCCATTGCATTCTGGCTGTTGCTGTTACCTCCCAGTTGACTACATTCAGAGCTTCAGCATCTTGCTATGCATCATCTTTCCATGTGTTTCTTGGTCTACCCAAGGGCTTTTTGTTGTAATGTGAGCAATGAAAACTTGCTTAGGTAATCGGGTCTGGTGTATGGATTATGTGACCTGTCCATTGAAGTCATCTGATATTGTAAAATGTTGGGCTGGTTCACGATATTGTGTACCTGCTAATAAACAAAAAAATAACTTGAAAAATTTATAAAGTTCTGATTACCACATACAAAAAAGTGATTGCCCCACATAGATAAAATGGCTGTATATCTGTGCTTTGCAACAGAAGCTGAAAGGGGGCCTGTGTATATCATAAATTCTTTATGGGAATTAGCTGGTAAATTATGTATTTGTTTACAGCCACATGTGCAAAAATTAGAGACTTTCAGATGGGAATTTATTGAACAGGTAACTGATTAAATGCTGTGTCTCCATCTACCTGTCGTGGATTTGACAGTTAATATCGTCTGAGTGATCGACTTATGATTCAGTACATGTTTAACATAAGACAAACAAGAACACACAGAACCATGTCTTTTGGTACTTTACTGTTATAAATAAGTAACAAGTTGTCTCTTAGACGTTTTAAAATATTTGTAAACATTGTTATTTACTGTTTTAGAGGTACCAAAATAACTAGGTTGTGTGATGAGCTTTCACTGGCATGAGAAAAACAAACTTGTCTCAAGCCAACTCCTGTAATATATTTTGCAGTCAATATGAAAAATGCATGCTATGAGAGAAAATTTCAGTCTCTGAAATTCAAAGAGCATATCAGTGGCAACAAACTGATTAAGGCATGAACAATTTCTCCTTGTGCAAGTCCAGTAAAAATAATGGCCTCCGCTACTTTGTTATGCAGAACTTAAACTTGCTTCCTAGAGCCATTGTGATGTTTCAGCAGTGTTTTCACTGGTGTGCCCATAGAAATTATAAGCCTATGGTATTGGAGCTTTGATAGTTTTAAAGTATTTACATGTTCTGCAGGCTGATGAATGCCATCATCTGTATTTATTAACATGCCTACTGAATTGTACACCAGTTCTTCTTTCGCTTCAGATTATTTCAGGAGCTTATGCCAATGACAGCACTTGGTCATTTTCGAGTAAGAATGGCTCTGTCTCAAAACCATTCTCTAATCTAGTCCTTAATTTGGGTTGATTTAACTGGCAAATCATGTTTGTTGCCAAGGGAGGGGTCCTCTAACCTAAAAAAAGCCCCGTGTGATCACCACATGTACTCTGCTACCCTACTATTCTGCAGCCGATAGTGGCTGGGGAAATTTGCATCCAGTACCATTATAGAGCCATCTGAGCCTCTGGTTTAGACGTTCCACTCTGCTTCAGACCAGAGGACCGCGATCAGCGCTGGGTACAATGCCGCAAATAAACAGCTTAGCCTGCACCTCGCATGAGTTGCTAGCTGCCTCCACCAAATCAGACAGTCGCCGAAAGGAGCCGAGGATGGCCTCAGAACCCAAGCGGCAGCCGTCATTTGTGCCAACATGTGCCACTACGTGCAGCCAGTTGCACCCTGTGCGCTCGATAGCTGCCAGCAGGGCCTTCTCCACATCATGGATGAGACCTCCCGGCAGACATGCTGAATACACACTGGAATTCTTTTTTGTGTTGCCTGCTGTCTCCCTGAGGGGCTCCATTACCCGCCTAACATTGGAGCTCCCAATGACTAGCATACCCACCCTCTGTACTTGTCCGGACAGGGCAGGAAACTCGACTGCTGGCCCAACAGGAGAGGCATCCTGTGCTGGCTCAGAGCCATCAACAACACTGGGAAGCGCCTTGTACCTGTTGCTAAAGCGTAGGGAGCCAGCCGCATGGCCTGCTCCCTCTTTTCCCTTCCACCCAGTGACAAGCGAACCCACCACTGTCTGCCACCCACTCTGGAGTGAGGATGGACCGATCAGATGTTGCGTATTGGAAGCCACAGTGATGTCCGGGCCACCAGGGGATTCCAGTGGCACCAAAGGTGTCACACGTCTCGTCACTGGTGCCCCAACATCATCACAACTTCGAGCATTAGCTAGAAGCTTGTCGACGGTAGCCAACACAGCTTCAAGCTGTTTATGGACAGCAGCCAATTCTCCTTGTGTCCGCTCACAACAAGCATAGTCCCTAGCCATATCGTACTGTGTATGAAATAGATACAAGGTCTCAAATGGCACTACTGAGTTTGAAAATATACCAAAGGTGAAGAAAGTAACACTAAAAGTTGGTGTGCAGATTTCTCATTGAACTCTGAGATCTCAAGCTATTAAACAGAAATAAATTTCTCTACATGGAAAATTTACACTAGGAAGCTGCCTTACACAAGGATATTCTCAAGACTTGTGCAAAAAACAAAAACTATGATTAATTTTCTAACCGCTAGTCTACACAGTAAAAGACACACGTATAGTTCAGTTCTTTGCAGAAGCACGTAAAAAAACCATACTGCTCCTGATTCTTCTATTTGCTCTCATGGTTCCTTGTAGGTCCTAATGTTTTTCTAAAAAATTGGCATTCTCTGAGCTCCAGTGTATTGAGTAGGCATTCCTGATCTCGAGTGTGTGTGTGTGTGTGTGTGTGTGTGTGTGTGTGTGTGTGGTGTGTGTGTGTGTGTTTTTAAGCACAAGTACCTGGAGCCTTACTACAACAGTGTAGTGGTCGATTCTGTCATTTTTCCTCATATTTCTCATGTTTCATATTATATTGTTCAGTGATAGTGCTGTATGCTGTTTCCAGTTTAGTCAGTTAGTTATTTAGTTAGTTTGTTACATGTTTCATGGATCATTTTGCATGATGTATCATAATGATGGGGAAGGTGCCATTTTACATTCACAACTTCGCAAATTAATTTGTACATACGGTTATATTCTGAACATTTCTAAGTTTTTCAAAAAGAAAAAATATATACATGGATGTGAGTTAGTAATTACTATCCATCACCTTTTACACATTACAATAATAGAAATTCTTCTACAGAGTGGGAGTTGTCATGGAGAAACTGGAGGAACTTTCTCAGTTTATTAAATTTTACTCCACTCTCTATCATACCTTTCACATCACTGGGTAAGTGATCAAATATTTTTGTTGCAGCATTGTGCACCTGTTTTTGTGCTGAAGACAACATTAATGTGGAGTAATGAATGTCATTGTTCCTTCTGATACTATAATCATGTTCCCCATTGTTCCTTTTGAACTGTAGAGGATTATTCACAACAAACTTCATTAGAGGTCAGAATACCCAACTGCCTAAACAGATATCTACAAGATGATTGTGGGTGAGCACGACTTATTAGTCTTATAGCACCTTTTTGCGCAATGAAGACTTTCTTTCTTAAAGATGAGTTACCCCAGAACATTATTCCATTTGACATTATTGAACAAAAATATGTCAACTTACTGATTTATCTCTCCACAAGATTTGCAATGATTCTAAGTGCAAATGTGGCTGAAGTAAATTGTTTTAGGAGTTCCAATTTTTTTCCTTTTTTTTCAGTTTAAATTCTCATCAGTATGGACCCCTGAAAAGTTTGAAGTTTCCACTCTATTTATTATTTCCTCACCGTGTTTATTCTTGGTGTAGTACTTCTAGATGTGCAGAACTGAATATGCTGTGCCTTTTTGAAATGGAGGGTGAGACCATTCACAGAAAACCACTCGATGATACTTTTAACAACTTTGTTCACAATTTCTTCAGTTTCCGTGTGTATGCTTGGATTGATTACAATACCAGTCACATCTGAAAAAAGAACAAATTCCGCTTGTTATTTACTAGATGAAGATTGTTTACATATGTGAGGAACCGTAGTCGACCTAAGACTGAACCTTTGGGAACCCCGTACGTGATTTCTCCCCAGTCAGAATTATGTCCCAGGACTATACTACTTGAATTACTAAGTACAACTTTCTGATTTCTTTTGGTTAGATATGACATTATCCATTGGTTCAGTCCCATAAAATGTCAATTTATTTAGGAGAATACTGTTATTCACTCAGTAGATTGCAGAAAATACCAGCTGGTGTTTTTTATTATTTAATGCTTGTCAAATCTGGTGAGTGACTCTGTAAATGGCATTCTCAGTAGTGCAACCCTTTCAAAACCCAAACTGTGATTGCTAATGCTACTATTGTTGCTAAGGTGAGATACTATTCCAGAATACATCACCTTCTCAAAAATTTTGGAGAATGATGTCAGCAGGGGAACAAATGGTAGTTATTGACATCTTTTTATCACCTTTCTTAAAGAGGGGCTTAACAATGGCATTTTCAGTCTCTCTTGAAAAATGCCTTGACTTAGCGATGCATTACATATTTCAGATATGACTGGGCTTATTACATGTGAACAAATTTTTAACACACTATTAGAAACACCATCAAAACCAGATGAGCTTTTATATTTGAGAGAATATATAAGTTTCTTAATTTCAGAAGGAGAAATTGGCGACACATTCATATGACTGAATTTTATGAAAGGTACATTTTTATCATACTGATGTGATTTTGTTCTTGAACTGTTTGTCCCTATGCTTTCTACTATATTTAAGCACTGATTAGTAAATGCATTTGCTACCTCTGACTCATCATTTATAGCCCTTCAAATCAGTTCAGCTGTGATGTTGTGTTGTTCTGTACTGTCTCTCATTTCACTACATTCCCATATAGCCGTAAGTCTGTAGTTGGAAGTACTTATTTCTGACATTATTTGATTTTTTAAATAACCTTTCTCAATAATTTTGTGTAATTTTTGCAGTGTGCAACTAATGCAGGAGCCCTTCTTTTTCTTACCAAAAGATATATTTCCTTTTCCTTCATAAGATACTTCAATCCCTCTAGAGATCCATGGTTTTTTACTGGCTGTTTAGTGTCTTTCTGATTAGCTTTAATAATTTGAGTCTTAGTTGTCTGTCTTTCTATGATGATCTCTGAAATTATTCCACCAAAAGTACTTAAACTTTGGAACCCGTTTGGTTGCAAACTAACATCCCAAAGATGTTCGGGTTCACATACAGTTCCTTTTAGTCAAAATATTTTGGCTCAAACTCGTCTAAGGGTTGAATTGTGCATGTTGCATTACACGCCCTAAATTAGATACTTCTGACCCTTTGGTTAAATTGTCTGGCTGATGACAAGTTTGCGAAGTACAAAGTTAACATAACATATAATAACAGTAATAATAATATCAGGAACTACACTGACTACCCATAGATGATGTACGCCACACATTTGCTATTTGGTTAGAATAATGTTTATTCAGAAAACAAACTAATAGCGAAAGTGGTTGTGTTTAGAGTTACTGTTACACTTGAACATATATCCATTTGACACAGTCTCATTGTGAAATAAAAGTTATCTACACGAAAAGTTAAGAGTTCACACCAGGTGCTTGGCTGCTCACCAATCAGACTTAAGTCCCACAATACCCAACAACATGAAATTTTCTAATGTTGTTGTTGTTGTTGGTGTTGGTGTTGTGGTCTTCAGTCCTGAGACTGGTTTGATGCAGCTCTCCATGCTACTCTATCCTGTGCAAGCTTATTCATCTCCCAGTACCTACTGCAGCCTACATCCTTCTGAATCTGCTTAGTGTATTCATCTCTTGGTCTCCCTCTACGATTTTTACCCTCCACGCTGCCCTCCAATACTAAATTTGTGATCCCCTAATGCCTCAGAACATGTCATACCAACCTGTCCCTTCTTCTTGTCAAATTGTGCCACAAACTCCTCTTCTCCCCAATTCTATTCAATACCTTCTCATTAGTTATGTGATCTACCCATCTAATCTTCAGCATTCTTCTGTAGCACCACATTTCGAAAGCTTCTGTTCTCTTCTTGTCCAAAATATTTATTGTCCATGTTTCACTTCCATACATGGCTACACTCCATACAAATACTTTCAGAAACGACCCCCTGACACTTAAATCTATACTCAATGGTAACAAATTTCTCTTCTGTAGAAACGCTTTCCTTGCCACTGCCAGTCTACATTATATATCCTCTTTACCTCAACCATCATCAATTATTTTGCTCTCCAAATAGCAAATCTCCTTTACTACTTTAAGTGTCTCATTTCCTAATCTAACTCCCTCACCATCACCCAACTTAATTCGACTACATTCCATTATCCTTGTTTTGCTTTCGTTTTTGTTCATCTTATATCCTCCTTTCAAGACACTGTCCATTCCGTTCAACTGCTCTTCCAAGTCCTTTGCTGTCTCTGACAGAATTACAATGTCATTGGCGAACCTCAAAGTTTTTATTTCTTCTCCATGGATTTTAATACCTAGTCCAAATTTTTCTTTTGTTTCCTTTACTGCTTGCTCAATATACAGATTGAATAACATCGGAGATACGCTACAACCCTGTTTCACTCTCTTCCCAACCACTGCTTCCCTTTCATGTCCCTCGACTCTTATAACTGCCATCTGGTTTCTGTACAAATTGTAAATAGCCTTTCGCTCCCTGTATTTTACCCCTGCCACCTTCAGAATTTGAAAGAGTAATCCAGTCAACATTGTCAAAAGCTATCTCTAAGTCTACAAACACTAGAAACATAGGTTTGCCTTTTCTTAATCTATCTTCTAAGATAAGTTGTAGGGTCAGTATTGCCTCACGTGTTCCAATATTTCTACGGAATCCAAACTGATCTTCCCCGAGGTCAGTTTCTACCAGTTTTTCCATTCGTCTGTAAAGAATTCACATTAGTATTTTGCAGCTGTGACTTATTAAACTGATAGTTTGGTAATTTTCACATCTGTCAACACCTGCTTTCTTTGGAATTGGAATTATTATATTCTTCTTGAAGTCTGAGGGTATTTCACCTGTCTCATCCATCTTGCTCACCAGATGGTAGAGCTTTGTCAGCACTGGCTCTCCCAAGGCTGTCACTAATTCTAATGGAATGTTTCTATTCCCGGGGCTTTGTTTCGACTCAGGTCTTTCAGTGCTCTGTCAAACTCTTCACGCAGTATTGTATCTCCCATTTCATCTTCATCTACATCCTCTTCCATTTCCATAATATTGTCCTCAAGCACATTGCCCTTGTATAGATCCTCTAAATACTCCCTTTTCCCTTCTTTGCTTAGAACTGGGTTTCCATCTGAGCTCTTGATATTCATACAAGTGGTTCTCTTTTCTCCAAAAGTCTCTTTAATTTTCCTGTAGGCAGTATCTATCTTACCCCTAGTGAGATAAGCCTCTACATCCTTACATTTGTCCTCTAGCCATCCCTGCTTAGCCATTTTGCACTTCCTGTTGATCTCATTTTTGAGACGTTTGTATTCCTTTTTGACTACTTCTTTTACTGCATTTTTATATCTTCTCCTTTCATCAATTGAATTCAATATTTCTTGTGCTAACCAAGGATTTCTACTAGCTCTCGTCTTTTTACCTATTTGATCCTCTGCCGCCTTCACTACTTCATCCCTCAAAGCTACCCATTCTTCTTCTACTGTATTTCTTTCGCCCATTCCTGAGTTGAAAGGTACTTTCTTGTAAAGAGCTCCCTGGAGTCCATCACCTCATCACATTCTGGTGTCAACTGTTGGTGTTTCATTGTATGTGAATTTGGTTATGGTCTCCTGTGCATTTTGTACGACCTTTCCATTGAGTACCCTCCAGCAGTTTGCCTGTTTCTCTGCTAGCTTTTGAGTGAATATGCTTGTGATGACTGATAATTTTGTTGTGTCAAAATTTGTATTGATTCTCTTGGATCTTGGTATGTGTTTGATTTTGAGTGGATCCATCTTCACGAGAATGAAATAGTGGTCTGTATGTAGATCAAGCTTTTGTTTGACTGATACATCATGAATATCTCCATAGTTTTTAGCAGATATGGCAACATGGTTGACCTGGAATTTATCTAGAAGATTGTTAGGTGCTTTCCACACGTCTCTTGCATAATGGTTTACAGAAAATAGTGAGCATACCTTCAGGTGGTAATTTCTACAGAGTTCTACAATCTCACTCCATTCTTATTGGTGCTAAACTGTGCTGAAAAATTGCCTGTAATGTCTTGTTCATATTGTTCATGTCCAAGCTGAGTGTTGAAGCCTCAAAGAAAAACTTTTACATGATATTTTGGGATTCTATTCCAGCAAAGTCTAACACACTTTTACTTGTTCTGGATGCTCACTGTTGTCTCTGTTAACAAGTGCATGCTCATTGATTAATGTACGCAATTTGCATTCTTCTAAGTATACCTATAGGGCAGGGTGGGTTATCCTGAAACCATTTGAGGCATTTTTTTTAAAATTCAACATCTTTGGATTCACCAGTTTTCACACTCCCAGAATCAGTAAAGCAATTATTTGTACCTTCAACATTTTGACCACCAGCCTTTTTTTAAAAAAAAAGAAAGAAAGAAAGAAAAAGTATGCAATCTGTCAACATTTGCCCCATGGTGGGGCATAATTGTCCAGAAATATGAGTAGGCAATTATATTTCGAGCAGCTCATCTGCATGCTTCAAAACAATTCGGTTTTCATGTATCGAGATTTGTTGGCGAATCCAATACAACCACTGGTGCACCATCCACAAATTTGTCTTTCATATGAACTCATGGAAAAATGAACACTGGTGAATATGGCCATCCCTGAGGCTGAACAGAAAGCACACATCACTTGTGATGCGACCATTCCCACTTGCTTCTTACCACATTCTGCAATAACTTTAGGAGGCTGCATTCTGGTAGGAATGCCACACTCGCCCAAGTTCATTATCCTGTCTGGAGTTAACTTAAATTTGTCCAATACACTCAAAAAATTGTCAAAGAAAAGGTTAACATTTACTTTGTTAAATGCTGCATCTCTTTCGAAGCTCATATTTTCAGGTCTTTGAAGAGATAGCTTCTGTTGCCTATGTAAAAATCCATACAAACAGTCCTTTCCTGCCATATGCCTTACATCCCAGCTCTTAGGGTAATTTCTTTTTTTGCAGTTTTTTTACTATACATATACACTAGTTGGTGTGTTTGGTTATCTGTCAGTGCATAATGTAAATTCGAAACCTTCATGAAGTATTGAGCTACTAATTTCTCTTGAGGATCTGTAAAAACTTTGCGAACTCTGTATTTGGACTCTGTCATATTAAGTGTTTAGATTTCTTCATCTGAATTTCCAGAACCACTTCCATCACATGGATCTGAAAAAAAAAAAAAAAAAAATAACGTAGTCTGCCACAATGTGATTTTTGCAGTTACATAACTGTACCTGTTATTTGCCTAAGACAGATGGTTTACAAAGAACAATATAATTATTATATGGTGGCATAATTGTTTGGGAACTCACCTGGACAGATCTGAATGAGTTCGGCAGCATATTTCTGTAGGATAGACTTAATCGCTTTCTGAACTTTTTCGTCATCAATATTAGCCCTGTCAATTTTCCGGATATATGTCCTCACCATCTACAATATAGATAATTTACTAAAATCATTTATAAACATAAAATTATGAAACTAAAAGGTGGCCTCTGTTCTAAATCAGGACTGGGGTAACAGTGGACACCATCCACCCATGCCCATCTTCAAGTGTCCACACTTGCCCCAAGGATTCATATTGTATACGAAATCAAATTGTAGCAAATGTGTTGTATTTAGATGAAACATTACACAAGCAAAACTTAGGGAAATCTTTATAAATTTATAAACCACAACTGATAATACATTCAGTACTAACCTTTTGAATGAATCTTGAAATTTGTTTATGACAAAAATTGAATAGAAAGGACAGAAATCAAATTTTCACTTCTCTTGCTTGCAACAATAACCAGACTGGCACCAAATTTTGTTTGATTGTTCACTACATCCTACAGAACTATGAATGTAAACACACAAAAATTCCAAAGATTATTCTTTAAAATAATTCTGTGTCCACTCTTACCCCACGTCCACACTAGCCCCACTCTCCCCTACCTGACGGTAAGTATACCTAGGTGGTTATTGAAGCTGTTGTACCCAGTACTCCACAGACAATTAATTTATGCACTAGAAATCCAATCTGCAGATGTGGCTTACATTTATTATTGTCTTGTATGTACCTGATTTGAAAAATTAATAATTGTAATGGTCCTACAGCATGTTTTCCATCAGCACTGTCTCCTGCAGAGCAAATATCTTGACTTCCCTCTCTTCAATGGTTTTAATGAAATGTCTCAGTGGAGGTGGACTGGGCACCAACTGTGGCAATCTCTGGTGAATAGTATTGTCTCATGCTTGTGAAGGTAGGTAAGGGTGTGTGAGTTAATGATTTTGTATCACTAAATAAAATAATGGTCAGATGCAGAGTATGTAGACAGTAACACCACTACGTGAACAGACACTGGTCAGTAGCTGCTGGGTATCAGCAATGATGTTAGTGGATTTAGGTGTGTGTAGCTTTCATTTGGTCCTTAATGCAGGAGCACCACCTCTTCCACTTTCCCCCATACTGATGATTTTCATCTCCACCTTCACTGCTGTTGAGGTCTTTTCACTATGACCCTGGCATTGGACCCTCAAAAGATACTGTCACCAGGGCTAGATGAACTAAGGTTTCTTTTGTGGGGAGGCATCCAGCAAAGCAAGCTCTATCTGGGTTTTGAGACAATCGTGGCAACTGACATGTTATTTTGGTTACAATAATGAAATATTATTTCACACTGTCTCACAGGCTAACTTCCTGCACCACATATTTTGAAGACTCAAGAGATCCAGCCAATTTATCTCCATATCTCACTGCTGTTCACTGGCAGACAGCAGTTGTTGGTGATAGTCATTGCTGTATAACTTCCATGGAGTGAAACAGAATACACTCATCTGAACAAGTTCTATCCACCTCTACATCTGATTGGTCAGTGGCTGACTGCCATGCAGAGAAGCCGGGTTTGATGCCCATTACTGCCAGAAATTTTTCCTTGATTTTTGGGGGGGGAGGTTGGGTGTGCACTCAGCCTAATGATGCCAATTGATGAGACCTTGATTGAGTAGTAGTGGCTCCAGGTCATGAAAACTGACAACACCCACGAGAGAGGTATGCGATCCCCTACCCGTCCATACTGCATTCAGTGACACCACTGGCAGAGGATGACGCAGCAGTCAGTTGGTACTGTTGGACCTGCCAGAGCCTACAACAGAGTATCAGCCTTGAACAGCACCTGAATGTAGCAAAATATGTGTCCAAATATGCTGGTAATCTCGTACTGCAATACTTTAATGGCATTAATGATTGGATTTTCATGGTAAACAAATCCACCACAGTTATAAAATACTTTATTGACTGAAGTCTTACACCACGGAAGTTGCCATACACTGCCATATTTTGGGGTCTTAGCCCCATCATCGGGTACATCTGAGATGTAGGAGTAGTAGGACGACATGTTAAGGCCCTTACAACTAATAGGCTAACATCAACTGTAGGCGGACTATCAAATGACATACCAAATCGTGGCTGCAGAGAACCCCAACTTTCAATCATGGCCTGGGAAAATACCTTTTATCCCACAATTGCCACCAGAAATGCATGCAGTCAAATGCTGATACAGTGCGCCTATGTGACCCATGAGGCTATGCTCAGGGTCACACATGTGCGCACTGTATCAGTGTTTGACCAAAATGCATTCCCGGTGGCAATTTTGGGACAACAGGTATTTTCCCAGGCTATGATTGAAAGTTGGAGTTCTTTGCAGCCACAATTTGTGATGTTATCTGATGGTCGACCTATGGTAGACATTTGCCTATAAGTCGTTAGGGCAGGTGACGTCCTGTTGCTGCTAGATTTCAGATACACCTGATGATGGGACTAAGACCCTGAAACTGTGGTGTGTTTAGCATTCCGACCCAAGATACTGGAGTTGGCGGTCCTGTGTGCATGAGGTGTGCTTGCTTGTATGTATGAATGGCATGTGTTTCTCTTTTGCTAATAAAAGCTGTGGCCGAAAGCTTTATGTAAATATCTTTTAATTGTGCCTATCTGCAAATTAACTTGCCATCTTTATGGTAAGTAGCAATTTATCTTTTCCTACATTGTTGATATAGCAACTTCTGTCATGAAAGACTTCGGTCAATGAAGTATTTTACAACTGTAGTGGATTTGTTTACCATGAACATATTGCAGAAGAGTTGTGGATGTGCAACAAATAAAAATTCATAGTAACTTTTGGCCAGTGTCAGTTGAAGGTACGTCCATCTAATAAGTCCATGACCTATGACCCACTGGCCATGTGACCTATAGCTTTCTCTTGAGCTAGCCTGACACACACTCATTGTGCTGTCATTTCCTGGGCGAACCTTAGTGCAAAGCTGCATATGATGCTTTTAGTTGGCTCTTTTCCAATTTCAAGAGGGACTGAGTCTTTAAGACTTTTTGGATTGAACAACGCTTAATGGAAAATTTATGTACATTACTATTCTGTGACATCTATGCTTACTGTGTTATACACATGTATATGAAATACTGCATGATATGTACAACAGTAGGACATATTTTTACCAGTGTGACTACTAAGTTTGGTAGCCCTCTTTGCTAATGTTTTCAGCATGCCGGTTCCTAGTCAAAGCTTGTTAAATGTTGTCCACAGTTATGAAATGATTTATTTCCAGTGCCTTCTTTATTCAATGGGGAAAAAGTTATCAAGAGAAGGATTGGAACTTGTGGTGTTTGGGCAATGAAGCCGTACTGTTCTTGACGAGACTTGGACTAGCAGGCAAGTATTGCCACATACTATGTTGTTGGCACAAATGTCTTTTCCAGCACAACTGATCCTTTGTTTCAGTCTTTTAAATATTTCACCATAAAAAGCATTATGAATGTCCACCCATCAGTTAACAAGCCCAGGAAGGCGCACTTTCATTCATCAAAGAATATACTGAGATTGTCCTTTGCCTAAGAGAGGATTACAGATGCCACTTCCCCCCCTGCGGGTCCGGGGATTAGAATAGGCCCGAGGTATTCCTGCCTGTCGTAAGAGGGACTAAAAGGAGTCCATCCCCCTCACGGGGGTAGTTAGCGCCTGCGTCCGGAGACGGACGGTTCCACGACCTATAATCGTGGTCTTTTTGGTTTTTCACTTCTCGTTTCTTCCTTCCTTTTGTTGGTTCCTTTCTTTGCTCTTCTCCACCTCACTGTCTTCCTTACTCTTTCCCTTGACTTCTCCTTGCCTTCTCATTGCCTTTTTCTCCTTGCCTTCTCATTGCCTTTTTCTCCTTGCCTTCTCATTGCCATTTTCTCCTTGCCTTCTCATTGCCTTTTTCTCCTTGCCTTCTCATTGCCTTTTTCTCCTTGCCTTCTCATTGCCTTCTTCTCCTTGCCTTCTCTGGTCTCCGCCTTGGCGTTTGAGACAGTCTGTCCTCTTTCTCCCTCTCTCTCTTCTTTTTCCTCTTCTTCCTTCCTCCCTGTGCGTGCCTGAAGGCCGACCCACGCGTTCGCACGCGTAGCCGGTGACGGGGTAACGCGTAAGTCCCCGCCCTGGGTAGACATGTAAGGCACGCGCGTACCCCCTGGTAAAGGCCAGGCCCGGGGAGGGGTGATTGCCTGAGCTGATACCTTCTGACCATGCCGATTGGTCCCTCCGTCTGTTTCTCGGGAGGTGTGACCTGAGGTGTAAACATTCACCTAAGGCAGGAGTGCCCTCTGAGAGGGTCCCCACAAGGAAGGAGCGCGCCATCGGAGATGCTGGCAATCATGGGGGATTCCTCCGCAATGGATTCTACTCCATCTCTCTCGACTTCGACCCAAAAACGGAAACGTGACCAGCCAACAGTGACAAAAGTACTACCGCCTGCCCCACAGTTCCTCATAGTTTCTCGATCTGAGGACGGAAAGGATTTTTCCTCTGTCAACCCTTTCGTTATTCAGAAGGGCGTAGATGCCATAGCCGGGTCTGTCAAATCTTGTACCAGGTTGCGTAACGGCACCTTATTACTAGAAACTGAGAGTGCCTTTCAGGCACAAAAACTGCTTCGGGCCACCCTCCTGTACACGTTCCCTGTCCGGGTGAAGGCCCACCGAACTTTGAATTCGTCTCGTGGTGTAGTCTATACTAGCTCCCTCGATGGATTGACTGACGAGGAGCTTCAATCTTTCCTCGCTGAGCAGGGCGTGACGGCTGTCCATCGGGTAATGAAAAAGGTCAACAATGACCTCGTACCGACCCGGACACTTTCTTGACCTTCGATAGTGTTAAGCTGCCATCGCGCATCAAGGCGGGCTACAAGGTTATTTCTGTTCGCCCCTATGTCCCGACACCTACGCGCTGCTACCAGTGTCAGCGTTTCAATCACACTCGACAGTCTTGTTGCAATGCGGCTAAATGTGTCACTTGTGGCAGGGATGCCCATGAGGGTGACTGTCCACCTCCGTCTCCTCGTTGTGTGAACTGTCAGGGTGACCATGCCGCATCCTCCCGCGACTGTCCTGTCTATAAGGAAGAACGCTGTATCCAAGAAATTCGGGTCAAAGAGAAAGTGTCCACCTCGGCTGCTCGCAAGCTATTGGCTAGTAGGAAGCCCACGCTGCTCCCAGCGGGGAAATACAGTACTGTCCTCGCCTCTCCTCGGACTACCCGGGAGGTAGCAACCCAGACATGCGATCTGACCTTCAGCACCACGGTCGTCCGTTCGGCCAGTGCTAAGATCGCGCGGTCGACGTCTCCTCTTCCTCCCATCACCCCACAGACACCAGCCCCTTCCTCAGCTTCTGCTAAGTCGAAGACCCCGAAGTCAGATGCACGGGCCTTCAAGAAGGAACCATCCCGTGCAGACTTCCTCCGTCCCTCGACCTCCCAGCCTTCGACCGGTACTTCCACCAAACGTCCTTCCAAAAAGGCGCATAGGAAGCACAGTTCTCCTTCTCCGCCACGGCGCATTTCTTCTCCTGCGCCACCCAGCGGTTGCCGCCCCAGGCCGTCATCCGTTTCGCCTGGCCGCACCGCTGGTAGCCGAACATCTGGCCATTCACCGGCGGAGGAAGCTCCCCCTCCCGGCCATCCTCCCGAGATGGCCGATGACCCTATAGACCCCATGGACGATGACTGTCCGCCTACTGATAGCGGCGGCAGTGCTCGCTCGAAGCCAGGCCCTAAGCGGCCTTTGAGGTGACCCCTTCTCTCATCTTCCTTTTTTTACGATGGCACTTATTCACTGGAATATTCGCAGCATTCGCTCCAACCGAGAGGACTTGAAGTTGCTGCTCCGCTTGCATCGTCCGCTCGTCGTAGCCCTCCAGGAAACGAAGCTACGCCCATGCGATCAAATTGCCTTGGCACACTACACCTCTGTGCGTTTTGACCTACCCCCTGTGGTAGGTATCCCAGCTCATGGAGGGGTTATGTTGCTGGTCCGGGATGATGTTTACTACGATCCCATCACGTTGCACACCGGCCTGCAGGCAGTTGCCATCCGCATTACTCTCCCCACTTTTACGTTTTCCTTTTGTACCGTTTACACTCCATCGTCATCTGCCGTTACCAGGGCAGACATGATGCAACTTATTGCTCAGCTACCTGCACCATTTTTGTTAACTGGAGACTTCAATGCCCACCATCCCCTTTGGGGCTCTCCAGCATCCTGCCTGAGGGGCTCCTTGTTAGCAGACCTTTTCAACCAGCTCAATCTTGTCTGCCTCAATACTGGCGCCCCTACTTTTCTTTCGGACACATCTCACACCTATTCCCATTTAGACCTCTCTATATGTACTCCTCAACTTGCAGGCCGGTTTGAGTGGTATGCACTTTCCGATACATATTCGAGCGACCACTTCCCGTGTGTTATCCATCTCCTGCAGCATACCCCCTCTCCGTGCTCCTCTAGTTGGACCATCTCCAAGGCAGACTGGGGGCTCTTCTCTTCCAGGGCGACCTTTCAGGATCAAACCTTCACAAGCTGCGATCGTCAGGTCGCACACCTCACGGAAGTCATTCTCGCTGCTGCTGAATATTCCATCCCTCACCCTACTTCTTCTCCACGTTGCGTACCGGTCCCCTGGTGGACCGCAGCATGTAGAGACGCTTTACGTGCTCGTCGACGTGCTTTATGCACCTTTAAACGCCACCCTACAGTGGCGAATTGTATTAATTATAAACGATTACGTGCTCAGTGTCGTCGTCTTATTAAAGAAAGCAAGAAAGCCAGCTGGGCTGCTTTCACAAGCACCTTCAACAGTTTTACTCCTTCTTCTGTTGTCTGGGGTAGCCTGCGCCGGCTATCTGGCACTAAGGTCCACTCCCCAGTTTCTGGCTTGAAGGTCGCGAATGAAGTCCTTGTGGCCCCTGAGGCTGTCTCCAATGCCTTCGGCCGCTTTTTCGCAGAGGTTTCAAGCTCCGCTCATTACCACCCTGCCTTCCTCCCCCGCAAACAGGCAGAGGAGGCTAGGCCACCTGACTTCCGCTCCTCGAATTGTGAAAGTTATAATGCCCCATTCACCATGCGGGAACTCGAAACCGCACTTGGCCGATCACGGTCCTCCGCTCCAGGGCCTGATTCTATTCATATTCAGATGCTGAAGAACCTTTCTCCTGCGGGTAAAGGTTTCCTTCTTCGTACATACAATCGCTTCTGGATTGAGGGACATGTTCCCGCATGCTGGCGCGAGTCTATTGTTGTCCCGATTCCTAAGCCGGGGAAGGACAAGCACTTGCCTTCCAGTTATCGACCTATCTCGCTTACCAGCTGTGTCTGTAAAGTGATGGAGCGAATGGTTAACTCTCGATTGGTTTGGCTGCTCGAGTCTCGACGCCTACTTACCAATGTACAATGTGGATTTCGTAGGCGCCGCTCTGCTGTTGACCATCTGGTTACCTTGTCGACCTTCATTATGAATAACTTCTTGCGGAAGCGCCCGACTGCGGCTGTGTTCTTTGATTTGGAGAAGGCTTACAACACCTGTTGGAGGGCAGGCATTCTCCGCACCATGCATACATGGGGCCTTCGCGGTCGCCTCCCTCTTTTTATTCGTTCCTTTTTAATGGATCGACAGTTCAGGGTACGTGTGGGTTCTGTCCTGTCCGACACCTTTCGCCAGGAGAATGGGGTGCCACAGGGCTCAGTTTTGAGCGTCGCTCTCTTCGCCATCGCGATCAATCCAATAATGGATTGCCTCCCAGCTGATGTATCAGGCTCCCTTTTTGTGGACGATTTTACCATCTATTGCAGCGCGCAGTGTACACGTGTCCTGGAGCGCTGTCTTCAGCGTTCTCTTGACCGTCTTTACTCCTGGAGTGTCGCCAATGGCTTCCGTTTTTCTGCCGAGAAGACGGTCTGTATTAACTTCTGGCGCTACAAAGAGTTTCTCCCACCGTCCTTACGACTCGGTCCCGTTGCTCTCCCAATCGTGGAGACAACCAAATTTTTAGGCCTTACCTTTGACGGGAAACTTAGCTGGTCTCCACATGTGTCATATTTGGCCGCCCGTTGTACCCGTTCTTTAAATGTCCTCCGTGTTCTCAGTGGTATGTCGTGGGGAGCGGATCGAACCGTCCTACTTCGTCTATATCGGTCGATCGTCCGCTCCAAGCTGGATTATGGGAGCTTCGTATACTCCTCTGCACGGCCATCCATCTTACGCCGCCTCAACTCCATACAACATCGGGGTTTACGACTTGCGATCGGAGCATTTTATACTAGTCCCGTAGAGAGTCTTCATGCTGACGCTGGCGAATTGCCACTCACCTACCGGCACGATATACTGCTTTGTCAGTATGCCTGTCGGCTACTGTCAATGCCCGACCATCCGTCTTATCGTTCCTTTTTTGACGACTCTCTCGACCGTCAATACGGGTTGTATGTCTCTGCCCTGCTACCCCCTGGAGTTCGCTTTCGTCGCCTCCTTCAACACCTTAATTTTTCACTCCCTGCAACCTTTCGAGTGGGCGAGAGCCGCACGCCACCTTGGCTCCAGGCTCAGGTCCGCGTTCACCTTGACCTCAGCTCGCTCCCAAAAGAGGTCACCCCCGGTTCGGTCTACCACTCCCGTTTTTTGGAACTTCGTTCGAAGTTCATCAACATGACTTTCATTTATACAGATGGCTCTAAGACCAATGACGGGGTCGGGTGTTCCTTTATTGTCGGGGCACAAAGTTTCAAATACCAGCTCCATGGCCATTGTTCGGTCTTCACAGCTGAGCTCTTTGCCCTCTACCAGGCTGTTCTTTACATCTGCCGCCACCGACATTCTGCTTATGTCATCTGCTCAGATTCCCTGAGCGCCGTCCAGAGCCTCAGTGATCCGTACCCGGTTCACCCTTTTGTACACCGGATCCAACGCTCTCTTCAGCAGCTGGTGGACGTCGGTTCTCCAGTTAGCTTTATGTGGGTTCCTGGCCATGTCGGTATCCCTGGGAACGAAGCTGCAGATGCCGCGGCCAAGGCTGCGGTCCTCCAGCCTCGGACAGCTTCTTGTTGTGTCCCTTCGTCCGATTTTAGCGGGGTCATTTGTCGGCGCATCTTATCGCTGTGGCATGCCGATTGGGCTGCACTTATCGACAACAAGCTTCGGGCCTTAAAACCTCTTCCCGTGGCTTGGACGTCCTCCTCACGCCCTTCTCGGCGGGAGGAGGTCGTTTTAGCCCTGTTAAGAATTGGACACTGCCGGTTCAGCCATCGCCATCTGCTGACGGCTGCGCCGGCGCCGTTCTGCCCATGTGGACACTTGCTGACGGTTAGACACATTTTAATGTCCTGTCCAGATCTTAACACACTGCGCCTCGATCTTAACCTGCCTAATACTTTCGATGCCATTTTAGCGGATGACCCACGAGCAGCTGCTCGTGTTCTTTGTTTTATCAATTTGACAAACCTCGCTAAGGACATTTGATGTTGTTTTTTAATCCTATGCCTGTCAGTCTGTCTTTTATCGTGTTTTCCCTTTTAGTTGTTGTTGTCAACTTGTGCCTCGCGGTGCATTCTTAGAGTAGTCAGGGCGCTAATGACCGTTGAAGTTGTGCGCCCTAAAACCACAAAAAAAAAAAAAAAAAAGATGCCACTTCAGAGTCTGGTGTTTTATGCTCAGATCAAATTCATATAACCAAAACAACTGGTAATAATTATTTTGAATGTACTTGAGGAACAAGCATGTGGTTCTAATGGTCTCCAGTTAACTTTTTGTCAACTGGCTTGGCATACACCCTCATCATCCCCAAATGCTAAGTAAAATTTTTGTGTACAGTGGTTTTGTCTATCTCTATAGCCTGCTATCATTTGTACATTTAATCAGCCATCAGTATTAAACAGTTAGTACACTCCTCAGGACAAAGTCTAGATCAGAGCCAGTGTCAGTCATCTTGGTGTTTCTCTGCTCCTCATAGGCTGGTAATAAATTAGTTTCCTGTAGCTAATGGGATGATATTTTCACATAACAAATGGGAGAGCCAAGGAAAGAGGCAATGAATTTCTAGTGCCAAAATTGAAACCATTCTCTTCTTTGTCATTACAGCACTATTTGACATATTTGGAAAACAAGTCATGAGTTGTGAGGTTATGGTTAGGTTGGGCTCTAATAGCACAGCTTAAATTGCAGCATGTGAAATGATCAGCAATTAAATTTATAACCTTGGTTGTCATAAATTTTGGCCTGTTTCTTCCGAATATGTTAATATTTCCAAGGCTGTGTTATATTGGTGCGAGACTGTGACATTATCCCTTTGTCCTTTGTTTCAAAATATGTCATCTGTCCACTACTATGTCATTGATTGCAGAGAATCAGCAGTTGACACAGCCCCTTTCATTTCCATAACACATCATGGTGAATGCTGACAACTTTGCTGCACAAAATGCATTAGTGCACCACTGGCACTAATCTTGCTTGCTTTATCTTGAGATTTTGACAGCCTCTCACCCTTAAAGTCTGACTAAAACTTTGGGACCGTCACAGTTACAGATCTGCCAAGCTAAACACAAAACTGATGGTGTATTGTTTCTGATGGAAAAGTGCATTGTGGTCTTTGTGCATTGACAAAACGTGTCCACTTTATTCTCGATCTTGACCAAGGGAGAGCACATGGGGCAAAGCTGAAGCTGAGACAGATTCCTACCACTACTACTGGCCAAAGCAAGTGTGCAGTGAGCAATAGGGAAGCCAAGAAAAATTTGGCTGCGTTATGTTCTGGACAATTTACATAAACAGCATATATCTGATTTGTGTTCTCACATTTATTTGCTTTTTTTCCATTGGTTTTCTCTTTATTTACGCATGTGTCTTTTAACACACTATTATCAGACCACAATTTCTAACTCTCTCCCGTGCAGCATAAATAAATAGCCTGCTATACAAATGAGTAATGTCGGGCCCTAGCCCTCAATTGATTGCTGCTACCATTTGGCAACAAAAAGTTTACATATAATTTTAAGAAAACCACTTGCATATGCATGATGTTACCCTCTGACAAAAAACACAATCTCGCTGCATCAAGCTAAACTTTGATTACTGTCATCAGGCTAGCAGAAAAGTAGAAAATCAGTCACCTTTGCTG
This sequence comes from Schistocerca cancellata, assembly GCF_023864275.1. Lineage (NCBI taxonomy): Eukaryota > Metazoa > Arthropoda > Insecta > Orthoptera > Acrididae > Schistocerca > Schistocerca cancellata. The sequence goes on from NC_064633.1 coordinate 422,617,743, forward strand.
AAGGTCGAATGTATGTAAACACATGTGAAAGCAGCTGAAAGTGAATAATTTTTGCCACTTAGATCAGACCTAGATGGATTTTTAAGGTATTTAAAATGATGCTTAATGAATGATTAATAATTTTAACCTGAAGTACTGAATAAATCAAAATTGAATCACAATTTCTATTTTCAACCTGTTATATAGTATTTGGTGTGCCAGGTCCTACCCCAGATATCTTTTTCGCTGAAATTGGTTTCCAAAAAAGGTCATGCAATATGGGGTTAGTGTCTGGTCTTTTCCTCTTCCTAAAATTCAAAAGGTATTACTCCAGAACATTGAAAAATAGAGTTAATAAAAATTAGACTCTTCAACTTTTTTTACAATATATTGTAACATTTATTTGACAAAAAGTATACAAAAAATATTACAGCATGGATCCAAAGTCCCACATGACCTTGTTAAAATTATATAAGTACACAAGCTTCAGTCAACAGACCAAAAAGCTGGCAACTGAAGTAACAAATACTTAATTTTCAATATAAATTTTTCATTCATCAATAGCTGAAGCTTCCTCTGAGCATGTTTACCAGATGTGTGCTACTAAGTCTTGGTTTAGTCCACTCAGTCACCGTTATTCAGTTTAAACTTGCATGAAAGTACAACTGTGGGAACCAGCATTTTGTTTTCTGAATGGAGTCTAGCAAATCTGCTTGAAGGGTATGATTACTAACACACTTCCTACCTGCCCATCATCATTTAGGAACTCCAGATAAAATATAATTAAAGTTAACAAAAATGCAAAATTCACAATTCATGTACAAGCAATACTCCTTAAAAATACATGTGGTCCCTAAATATTTTAAGGTTTTACAATGTAACACTTACATAAAGATCATTATTGGCACAAAATGTAAACTTTGGGCAAGGAACTGCTATTATAAAAAGGTGTCTGAACCTGAATCAGTGTGCCTAGCTATCAGCACCAGTTTTCTCCGACAACAGGCTCACAAACTGATGGAAGACATTAACTTGCAGTCAAACACAGTAACTACAGTGCCATTGTCAAATAATGACAACTTTAAATTTTGTACTTTTAGTTAGTTTATATAAATACAAACCACTGTGTGTGTAAATGTGATATTCAAACACTGTTTTCATGTGTTTGTTTCAAATAATATTCATGATGCAGAAATAGTATTTTCTGACCTGAACTGAGCAGTCAGTCTCTTATCTAGCTAATATCAAGTCATACAAAAAAGTTTAACCACAATTATGTTGTAATTCTTCAAGCTTTCCCAGCAAGGCATTGTCATGTTGATTAATCGGGTTTCTGCTGGTTATTCACGTCTTTCCTGCATGATATTTCACTTCGTGACACGCAGTCTTCTTCAGGTGCTGTTGTTTATCCCCTGTGAGGAACTTCCATCTATATGTATGTAAGTCACCCAAAGGTCTCGGCATTTTTTCCCTCTAACATAGTGAACTCCACATCACTGTTTGTGCCATAAATAATCAAATTCAGTATAGAGTTCAATGTTCTATCAGTAATTAAACTGGCCATGAAAGCCCACAGACTTACGTAAGAATTAAATAATTCACAAATAAATACTCTCTCTTTAGATTGTATGCTTCTGAAGAGTTCAGCTTATACTAAATTGAAATAATTCCTTCTTTGTGCACTGGTTGATTAAGTAAAAGATAAACACAGACATTTCATGAGTGTCCGCAGTCATTATTCTGCACTGTGGCATCCTGGAATGTGACACATGGGACATCTGCAACATTTGAGATGACATTAGAACATTATATTACAATTTGTACATCACATTCATTCCAAATGTTATGAGTAGGGCTTGGATAATTATGTAATGATCAATGCCTGACAATGAGAATATTGATCAAGACACATTGGCAGACAAAATAAAAAAATCCAAAGCATACAAACAATGTCTTAACTTTTGCATTATGTCTCACTATATACAATACCAAATCACAGTAGAACTTAATGTGATTCAGACCTATTTTACATGGTATTAAGCATTGGTATGAAAACAGTTTTATGTTGAGAACCTTGTATCATACTTTTAATCCATATCAAAACTGCAAACATTCTTAGCAGAACATCTTTAACTATTGAAGGCCTTATTTCAACAGTGGTACACCTCCAATTTTGATCATTTCAAGATACTGAATTAAACATAACCAAGTGATAACAATTTTCTGTTCGAGAGACCTGAAATTCTGCAGTCCATCAACTGCTGCAAGAGATTTCTTTCTATTGGCTTCACTCAATTTTGTTTAAGCCTCAAATATCTCGAAATGAACTAAATTGGAGGAGTACCACTTTTTAAATAAGGACTTCAATTGATAAAGCACATTTCCCTTTCTCACTAAGCTCAATGGGTCACAGTTCTCAAAACAGTACCTGAAATAAGGTTTTTTTCTAGTTCTGAAATCTTTGGTTGACTGCTATTATTAATAAGTTTGTATTGATTTTTAAAATCCATGTTCAGCTAAGATCAAATGAGACAGTACCATGACTTTCCAATGCAACTCCTGTATAGTGTTTGTCATCAGCCTAACAGAATGCAGGCAGGCATTATTGTGGAGTATCATCACTTCACACAATCCTGCTCGCTGTTCCTGGATTGCACCTGCAAGTCTTCTTCGTTGTTAGCAGTAAATGTTAACAGTGACGGTTACAGTTTTCCTTATCACCAGTAACGATACAGGATAGGAATGGTTGGTGTTGTTCAAAAGCCAACTGATGATAAGCAAGCAGAGATGCACATGCGTCCACCCACAGATTTTTTGTGACTTTTGCTTAGAACGTGTGATACCCATACACCCGATTTTGGACCTTCCCCATTGCACGCAAATGTCAATGTGAAATGATCACAGTTCATTACATTTGCCACTTCTCTGGTGTGGATCGTTGTGGATTAATGTATTTAAATGATCTTTATCTAACCATGAATGCCTTCTAGAACTTGGAGAGTCACTGAAGTCAAAACGATCCTCCTTAGAATGAGAAAACCATTTTATTGGCATACTCTATATAATGGTATCATTCCCATACACAACGGAAATGTTTCTGGCTACCTGCACTGCTGTCAGCCCTATACTGAACTCAAACAGAAAAATATATTGGAAATGTTCTGGTTTCTCCACTTGGCACTCCATTTTCTATTGTCCACAGCTCCACTCACTACCTCCAACTGACAGTAATGACAGTATGTTAACTCAAATGGCAACAGTGAACTACAAATAAAAAATGACAACCAATGAATCAACCCATAGCAACTGGGAGGACAACATGCAAAACCAAACTGGTGCAAACTTATGCACCAAGCTGATACTTTCTCAGTTAATTGATACAAAATGCAAAAATGTGGAATTTATAGTGATGATGATGCAGTAAAGGTACATTCATCCCCTTCTTTATAGTCTCAATTTAGTGGCAATTTATTGGCATAATTTCCAAAAGTTGTAACTTTTTAATACTATCACTCAAGATATTTAAAAAATGTTTTGTACAATATATTCTCTGTAATACATTTCTGACTCATCTATGTGGAGAGAGAATGTTGTATTCAGAATGCATATAGCTCAGACTTAGGTTCATAGGTAGAATACTGGTAAAATGAAATTAGTCTGCAAAGGAGATTGCTTACAAAAAATCATACAACCCATATTAATACTGCTCAAGTGTGTGGATCCGTACCAAGAAGGGATACTGAGGGCTGCATGAATAGTTACAAGTTCGTTTGACAAATAGTAGTGTGTCACAGAGAAACAGAAAAACATGAACTGGCAGATACCTTCCAACACTTAGTATTACAGACCTAAAAAATCCAACTAAGGTGAGATTCAGTCAAAGACAGAATAGAGCTACGAGAAGCCTTAATACTGGTGAAATTTTAATAAACCAAGTGCTAGAAACCACGTATTGTTTAAATTAAACCTCTGTCCTAGTTTATTGGGTTTTTTGACATTGATTTCTACAGACTCAGTTACACTGTCCCAGAAACTTGGCACTTACACCAACTGTTGTATTTTATTTCTTGATTACTCATCTACCAGAGCTGGATGATGATGATGATGATGATTGGTTTGTGGAGCGCTCAACTGTGAGGTTATCAGCGCCCATACAAATTCCCAACCTTTGCTCAGCCCACTCTCGCCACTTTCAGGAATGATGATGAAATGATGAGGACAGCACAAACACCCAGTCATCTCGAGGCAGGTGAAAATCTCTGAGCCCACCGGGAATTGAACGCGGGACCGCGTGCTCGGGAAGCGAGAACACGAGCTGCGGACTACCAGAGCTGGAAAACACAGAGACAATGTGTGTTACATGGACTAACAGCATGGGCTCTGGAAAACAAAAATAAGCACTGAAGAGCATAGCAGGCTCAGGGAGTTGAACTTGGCTATGAATAGCAGTGTCAAACTAACAGCACTTCAAATTCAGGTAGCGAGAATACATAACAAGACACCTTTGCAGCACTTGAAGAAAATAACTGTTTCAGTTGTCAAAACATCATACATAAAAATGGAATCAATAAGTTGGTTGAAACACGAAAGCACTCCATAACTTGTGAAGGGAGTCTCCTGTAACACTTCAGTCTTGTACTTCAGTTTACAGTCTGTTATGGGACAATATTTTATAGCTTTCTAAATGAGCAATGAAATTATTTGAAATCAGTTCTAGATTGCAACACAATATTCTGTTGTGACTGATAACTGGTTTAAAACTTCTCAAGCAAGCCACTTTCAATTAGTGATCCTTCCAGAAACATCATGTGCACTGTCTTTATACGAATTATGTTATGTAGTTCGCATATGTGGTAACAGAAAATAAGAATGAATTCCACAATTTTGCCATAATGGCAACTCTTATTTCAACCACAGTTTCCTATGGTATGTTGTTGTTTTATTGTTATTATTATTAGTATTGTTGTTGTTATTTCATTAGTGAGTCATCTTAGGTTCCTAATAAAGTTATAACTGTTGTAATAATTATTCTTGTCTGCTGTCTTTTTCATTTGAGACATTTACTACATATGTCTAACACAATGTTCATCTGACCATTTCCCACAAGTTTTCTGTTTCTAATCTAAGGAAGTCCCACACATCTTGATAGCTCTTTTGTGTCTCCTGGTTCCCCTATTTCCTTTATGCATTGTGTTGATTGCATTTATGTTTTATGTTATAATTTGTCTCCAGAACTGCCACTAGAGCACTGAGAAATTGTTTACAACAGCAGTATCTTGCTGGCCATGTGATGCAGCACTGATCTATAATGTTGTAATAGCCAGTCTCTTTTTTTTCATTTTCTGTGATGTTCTAAATGGCCAGAATGGTATCCAGCAACAAAATCTCTGTTCTCCTACTTGCTGTTGCGTGAACTGAATATCGACTTTTGTTAATAGTCAACCTTTTGCCTGATTGATAAAAAAATTCATTATTATTTCTGGCATAGTGATCCCAGATCAGTAAGCTGACAGTACAAGTTGATACCAGTGGATTTCTAGGTTAACATCAGTTTTGTAATACCTATCACCAGAAGTGGATTTATTTATAAATAACTTACTGTTTCCTCTAGTGTGGAAAATCAACAGCACTTTATCATATAAGAGGTATGTTTTCCATATAGAGTAAAGGAAGGCATTACAGACAATCAACTGCCATGCCAGAATAATGTTTCTTTACCACAGTATTAGGGAAAAACTAGTGTCAAACCTGCAACCCTCACCACAAAAAGTTTCCATAGTGTGTGTTAAGTGTCTCCTATTCAGTTGACACACTGTGTATCTTCCATAATGACAGAATATTCTATTGCTAGGAAAGTTGTTATGTCTCCTCAGTAGAGGCCTTCAATAGTAAAAGGACAATTTTTGCATAAGATTTCCGTAACAGTGTATGTCTATCTCAGACTGGAACACTGATGTGTTGCAATTCATCTACATCAGTCCTGTATAGCACTTTAATTATGTCTGTGATTTCTGCTGAAGCACATTTGTAATCTTGTGTGTAGAGTGCTCTTGAATTTTATCCACCGATAGATCAAGCTGCAACCAGTTTGCTGACATGATTATTAAACAGAAATAGCTTCCTGTACTGACACTGTACCAGCTCTTAAGGTGATCTATAAAAGCACTCATTTATATGTCTGAATGAGGTGGCACAGTGGTAAGACCCTTAAGTCACATTTGGAAGGATAATGGTTCATATCTCTATTGGGGCACCCAAATCTAAGTTTTTTGTGTTTTCCTAAAATGTGTGTTAAACCCTAATCTTTCTTATGATTATAATGTTTGACTCACCTTTAATATTTACTTTCATCCAAATAATCTGCAATTACTTCAGTAGACATTATAAAGTGATTTATAACAATACATATGTTGCTACCATTGGTGACCAGCCTAGCTTTGTGATACGAAGACCAAATGCAATTTCTGATTTTCTGGTATCGGCCAGCTTTCTATTCTTAGTAATCAGTGGGAATTATTACTGTTTGGAAATGACACTTATCACAGGACCATATCATGGATGCCCCTGCAGTTAATTAAAATTCTCTCTTCTTGCCATAAAATGATGAATGTTCTCCTGCATATTTAATGTTGGTGGTCTATGCCTCTCTTCAAGCACAGTAAACAATTGATTGTCAGGTCAATTGAGCAGTTTCTCTACAAAGGAGTCTGCACTTGTGGTTTAAATCCTTCACCTGATTCGAAAGAAGGAACTGTGATCATTTGGTTATTACAAATTCCAAGATATGCTTACACTATACATCTGAAGCTAGCTCTCAACATCTATTCAGAGAGTGATAAAATGGAACTGAAGGCATAGAATGAACCCAAGCAGGAGGATTCATTGCCCACCTAACACTGAAACTCCTATTGACCACCATATCAAGCCTCAGTTTGTTTGAGGCTGCTATGAAAATACATCAAACTATATGACTGTGGCACTGCAGATGGTACAATGCTAAACTGTCAAATTTACAAACTACTAAGAGTGAAAACAAGAAAATAAATACTGGCCCTCGTGTACTTTAGATGGTGTTAACACACACAAACTTTCTATGGAAGCCGGACAGCCAGTACAGAGATAGTACTGGGCATTACAGCACCATACTTGTGCAGTCAACTCCCTAGAGTTAAAAAACATGTATATAACATACAATAAGTCTTTAGTAAACAAAGAAACTTTTATAGCTGGATGGAGAATTGATCATAATGCCAACAGCAATAATGATTAAAACAGATCTCTGTATTAGTCACATATTTATTATACCACTACATATTAATGCAACATCCATAGTAAAATAATCCCCAGCTCGGATCTTTGAGGGGAGGGGTGGGGAATATGCTGAAAGAAGGAATCAAAAATCAAGGCAGAAAAGTATAAGACATGTAAACAGGAAAATGGCAAAAATGCTGTGGCTTATACACTCCTGGAAATGGAAAAAAGAACACATTGACACCGGTGTGTCAGACCCACCATACTTGCTCCGGACACTGCAAGAGGGCTGTACAAGCAATGATCACACGCACGGCACAGCGGACACACCAGGGACCGCGGTGTTGGCCGTCGAATGGCGCTAGCTGCGCAGCATTTGTGCACCGCCGCCGTCAGTGTCAGCCAGTTTGCCGTGGCATACGGAGCTCCATCGCAGTCTTTAACACTGGTAGCATGCCGCGACAGCGTGGACGTGAACCGTATGTGCAGTTGATGGACTTTGAGCGAGGGCATATAGTGGGCATGCGGGAGGCCGGGTGGATGTACCGCCGAATTGCTCAACACGTGGGGCGTGAGGTCTCCACAGTACATCGATGTTGTCGCCAGTGGTCGGCGGAAGGTGCACGTGCCCGTCGACCTGGGACCGGACCGCAGCGACGCACGGATGCATGCCAAGACCGTAGGATCCTACGCAGTGCCGTAGGGGACCGCACCGCCACTTCCCAGCAAATTAGGGACACTGTTGCTCCTGGGGTATCGGCAAGGACCATTCGCAACCGTCTCCATGAAGCTGGGCTACGGTCCCACACACCGTTAGGCCGTCTTCCGCTCACGCCCCAACATCGTGCAGCCCGCCTCCAGTGGTGTCGCGACAGGCGTGAATGGAGGGACGAATGGAGACGTGTCGTCTTCAGCGATGAGAGTCGCTTCTGCCTTGGTGCCAATGATGGTCGTATGCGTGTTTGGCGCCATGCAGGTGAGCGCCACAATCAGGACTGCATACGACTGAGGCACACAGGGCCAACACCCGGCATCATGGTGTGGGGAGCGATCTCCTACACTGGCCGTACACCACTGGTGATCGTCGAGGGGACACTGAATAGTGCACGGTACATCCAAACAGTCATCGAACCCATCGTTCTACCATTCCTAGACCGGCAAGGGAACTTGCTGTTCCAACAGGACAATGCACGTCCGCATGTATCCCGTGCCACCCAACGTGCTCTAGAAGGTGTAAGTCAACTACCCTGGCCAGCAAGATCTCCGGATCTGTCCCCCATTGAGCATGTTTGGGACTGGATGAAGCGTCGTCTCACGCGGTCTGCACGTCCAGCACGAACGCTGGTCCAACTGAGGCACCAGGTGGAAATGGCATGGCAAGCCGTTCCACAGGACTACATCCAGCATCTCTACGATCGTCTCCATGGGAGAATAGCAGCCTCCATTGCTGCGAAAGGTGGATATACACTGTACTAGTGCCGACATTGTGCATGCTCTGTTGCCTGTGTCTATGTGCCTGTGGTTCTGTCAGTGTGATCATGTGATGTATCTGACCCCAGGAATGTGTCAATAAAGTTTCCCCTTCCTGGGACAATGAATTCATGGTGTTCTTATTTCAATTTCCAGGAGTGTATAAGACATGATTCTGAGAATGGAGGAGACAAGAAAATTAAAAATAGGAGCAATGAAGATGCAAGAAAGACAAAAGGCTGAATAACGAACTGCATAGAGAAGCAGTGCAGGCTAAAAAAAAAAAAATGGCTTAAAAAGGAGAGTGATGCAACTGACCTGGAGAGGAAGAGAAAATATGATTTACTATACAACACAGCAAAGACTACAACATGGGATCAAAACAGGCCAGGATGTGCTACTATGGAAATTGTCAGTAAAGACAAAAATGTAGTGTGCAAAGATGGCCGAGTTGTTTTCCAGGGACAGGAATTTTTGACATCAGTAATGATTCCAATACTAAACAAACAAGGAAGCAAGAAATGCAGTGAGTACATGAAATCAGCATAATTTTATATGCAATGAAGTTATGTTAAGAATCGTTAACAAAATATCGGAAATGGTAATGGAGGAGAATCTGGCTGAGGAGGAATTTAGTTTTAGATGGAATAGAGGCACAAGATATGCACCAGGATTCTTGTGAATTTCTGGAGAGAAATTCATTGAAATGAGAAGAGGACCACCACATATGTGCATGTCTAACATAGAATTAAACAGCCAACCGGTTGCATGTAAATGGTAGGTACACTGACCTAGGTTTCAAAACCTACTAAGACTGTCTTCATGAGAATAAATGTTGCTAAATCCTATAAAATAATACATGGCAAATGAGGTACAACCAAAAACACAATAATAACAATTTTCATGACACAAAGATTACTTAATATAAAATTACATTGCTAAAAAGCAAAAGTCAGAATTTGGAGCAGCTATGCTTCTGTCAAAAGTAAAATATAACATTATAGGCTTTGCCATGTGTGGCCAGCTGGGAACATCATCAGACTGATTGGCCCAGTGGCTTATATTGCTGCCACGAAAACAATATGCGTGGACAGTAACATGTGCCCATTTGAAACATTATAATAGATTATTGCTAGGCTGTAAAACCTAACAGATGGCTCTACTATACTTAATTGCTTGACTACTGTGTATTTTCAAAAAGACATTAAGTTCCCTTTAGACATTGTTTTTAAAATTAACTGTCATTTATTTTCAAACAATGGAAAATCCAGGATGGAATGTAACGATATTATGACAAGGAAAGTTGCTACTCACGATATAGTAGAGATGCTGAGTCAGACTCAGATAAGCACAACAAAAAGACTGTCACAAATAAGCTTTCTGCCAGCAAGGCCTTCGTCAAAAATAGAACAAACACACACACACACACACACACACACACACACACACACACACACGACTGCAGTCTCTGGCAACTGAAGCCACACTGCAAGCGGCAGCACCAGTGCATGATGGGAGGGGCGACTGGGTGGGGATGAGGAAGGACTTGGGCAGGGAGGGGGAGACAGTAAAGTGCTGCTGGGGAGCATGCAGAGATGAGGTAGGGAGGGGGTAGGGGAGCTATGTGCAGTCAGGAGGTGGGGTTAAGAGAAAAGGAGAGAAGCGAAAAGGCTGGGTGCAGCAGTGGAATAAGGCTGTGTAGTGCTGGAATGGGGACAGGGAAACGGCTGGATGGGTGAGGACAATGACTAAAGAAGATTGAGGCCAGGAGGGTTATGGGAATGTAGGATATATTGCACGGAAAATTCCCACCTGAGCAATTCAGATAAGTTGGTGTTAGTGGGAAGGATGCATATGACACAGGGTGAGAAGCAGTCATTGAAATGTAGATCTACCTCTCGTCATGCCCTGAAATGAGAAATGTCCTGCCCACTATCCTCCCCAACCCTCCCACAGTGTTATCCCACTGACCACCAAACCTACACAAAATATCCAGAATGAGATTTTCACTCTGCACTGGAGTGTGTGCTGATATGAAACTTCCTGGCAGATTAAAACTGCGTGCCGGGCCGAGACTCGAACTCGGGACCTTTGCCTTTCGCAGGCAAGTGCTCTTCCAGCTGAGCTACCCAAGCACAACTCACACCCCGTCCTCACAGCTTTACTTCTGCCAGTACCTCATCTCCTACCTTCCAAACTTTACAGAATCTCCTGCGAACCATGCAGGACTAGCACTCCTGCATGGTTTGCAGGAGAACTTCTGTAAAGTTTGGAAGGTAGGAGACGAGGTACTGGCAGAGGTAAAGCTGTGAGAACAGAGCGTGAGTCGTGCTTGGGTAGCTCTGTTGGTAGAGCACTTGCCTGCGAAAGGCAAATGTCCCAAGTTCGAGTTTCGGTCCGGCAGACAGTTTTAATTTGCCAGGAAGTTTCTACACAATATACTTGTCAATCCCCACACAACCCCAGTTCCCAATCCTTTACCTCATTGCTCATATCCCTGTAACAGACACAGATGCAAGAACTGTCCCACACATCCTCCCAGTCAAACATCACCTATCCCATCAAAGGCAGGGTTACCTGTGAAACCAGTCATGTGATCTACAAGCTAGGCTGCAACCACTGTGCTGCGTTCTATCTGGGCAACCAACGAGCTGTCTATCCACATGAATGGCCACTGACAAACTGTGGTCCAAGAAACAAATGGACCACCCTGTTGTTGAACACACTGCCCAACATGACATCCTTCATTTCAATGAGTGCTTCACAGCCTCTGCCACATGGGTCCTTCGCACTAACACCAGCTTTTCTGAATTGCATAGCTTCGAATTTTCTCTGTAATATATCCTATTTTCCGTAACCCACCTGGCCTCAACCTTTGTTAGTCATTGTCCTCACCCATCTAGCCCCTTTCCTGTTGCCATTCCAGCATTACACAGCCCTCATTTCACAATTGCACCCAGTCTTTTTACTTCTCTCCTTTTCCACTAACCCCACCACCTCTACTCTGCTCTCCATCTAACTTCCCAACTGCACATAGCTGCCCTACCCTCTCTCCACCTCGTCTCTGCGTGCTCCCTAGCAGTACTTCAGTGTCTGCCACCCCTTCCCTATTATCCCTCCCCCTCTCCCTTCTAGCCTCCTCCTTACCCCCATCCAATCACCAATTCCATCATGCACTGACACTACCATTCACATTGTGGCTTCAGTTGCCAGAGACTGCAGTCGTTTGTGTTTGTGTGTGTGTGTGTGTGTGTCTCATCCATTTTTCATCATGAAGGCCTTGCCGGCCAAAAGCTTATTTCTGACAGTCTTTTTGTTATGCCTATCTGCGATTCAGCATCTCTGCTACATGGTGAGCAGCAACTTCCCTTTTCATAATACTGTTTTTTTTTTTTTTTTCAAGTATTTCTGTTATAATGTTTCAAATGGGCACATTTTACTTGTCCACGCCTGATAGGTGGCGCAAATCGTATTGTTTTCAGCCTAGCAATGTAAGCCCCTGGGTTGATCAGTCTGATGTTGTTCCTAGCTCTGCACACATGGCAAAGGCTGCAAAGTTATATTTTACTTTTCAAAGGAGCATAGCTGCTCCAAATTCTGTCTTTGGTTTTATAGGAATGTAGTTATGTAAATAACCTTTATGTGTCCTGAACACTGTCATCTTGATTAATGCGTTTTTGGTCATATTTATTATTCTATACGATTTAGCAACATTTATTCTGATCAAGACACCCCTAATAGGTATCGAAACCTAGGTCAATGTACCTATCATTTATGTGCAACCGGTTGGTTGTTTAATCCTATGTTGAAACCAATATATGGTTGCTGAATAACAACCATGTTCAACACTGATAAGGAGCGGCAAAATGATCTTACAGTTTTCGCTGCCACATGGTTGAGCAAGTGGTTGGTGAGGGATGGTGTGGATAGGCACATTTCACAGCCTACACATGGACATTTGTAGTAGCCGTGGAGCAGTGGTCAGCTGAGCATTGCACATTTGTTGTCGAGGCGTTTTAAAAAGTAGTGATTCCTGTGTTGCTGTGCAGCAGCAGTTCCATAGGCATTTTAATTTAGGTATGCGAGGAAAAGTTCTGACATGCAACACAATTATGCTGTGGGTGAGTAACTTCAGAGCTACCAGTTCAGTGTTGAAACAGAAGTTGGCAGGCCATCCAAGGACAGCCTGGACACCAGAGAATATCAAAAGAGTGAGGGCTGTGGAAGCTAGTCCTCAGGGCTGACCCTTAAACAAGCTGCTGCTTTGCATGTGTCTGACCGCTCGGTAAGATGAATTTTGTGGTTTGATCTGAATTTCCATCCATACAAAATGGCTATTGTTCAGCAGTTAAAGCCCAATGACTATGCGAAGCGAAAAGCATTTTCAGAGCAAATTACTGATTTGATGATATATTAAAAAATTTTTCATGATGAGTGATGAGGTGCATTTTCATCTGGATGGTCATGTGAACAAGCTGAACTTTCATTATTGGTCAGCTACAAATCCTGAAGAACTGCATAGTCCTAAGGTCACTGTGTGGTGTGGTGTAACAAAAACTTGTCACTGGGCCATATTTCTTTGAAGAGGGTGGTCAAACTGTTATGGTCAATTCGCAACATTATCTGTTGATATTACAAAACTTCCTGATCCCTGAACTTAGGAGAAAATGCTTAGTGCACAGTAGAATGTGGTTCCAGCAGGATGGGGCAACTGCACATACAGCCAACAAGGTGATGGACTTTTTGAAAAGTAAGTTTCATGGCCGAGTAATCTCATGTTTCTGGGCTATTGCATGGCCAGCACACTCCTTTGATCTAAGCACTTGTAATTTTTTCTTGTGATCAAGAGCAGACACAAAGTAGCCCTGCACATTGGGAGAACTTAAGATGGCCATAACTCAAGAAATCGTCAACCTGCTTTCTGCAATGTTAGGGACGGTATTTGACAGTTTTGGTGCGAGATTAGAAGAGTGCTTCATCACAGAAGGGCACCATTTGAACGATGTCATCTTCCAATCTTAAATTGATGAAATTGCTTGTTCCAATGTTGTTTTTTTTAATTTCCATTAACACTATTCTGTAATAACCAACAAAACATTTTTATCACTCTTAATATTTGTGTTATTTGTACTTTAAAACTGTCAGATCATTTTGCCGCTCCCTATATATGTGTTTTATACCTGGAAAACGCACTTGATAATGTGTCTTGGGATAAGCCTGCAGCTATAACGTGGGAAAAGAGAGTGGACTGGAAAACTGGATGACTTTATATTATATTATATTTTAATAAGGAAGCACTGATGGAGGCAAAAGTACGACCTGGCTAGGACTATAAAAAGGAGTAAGACAAGGCTATTGTCTGTCTCGTATTCTTTTCAATCTGTACTTAAAAAAATTATTGACCATTACCCACTGAGTGACAAATGCTTAACAGTCAGAGGATGAAAAATACGATGTTTGAGATTAGCAAATGATATGGTCCTTCTAGCAACAGATGAAAAAGAATTACAGGATATAGTGGGTTCCATTGAAGCTAACAGAAAGATTTACAGAATGAAAACCAATACTATGATGAATGGAGAAATATTAGAACATGTGCATTGCCGTGAATATCTAAGAAGCAGGATACAAACTTTCTAAAAGAGTAAACCAACATTAGACTGTGTTTTACTGTATTTATCTTCTACACTTTCTAGATTTCTGTTTTTATGCTGTTATCAAATACAATTATGAAAGATGTTAGAAAAATGACATAATAATGGTCTAACAACATTTAGCATTGTACTTGATAATGGCATAAAAGTTGAAATCTAGAGAGCACCGAAAATAAATATAGTAGAACAGTCAAATGACAGTTTAGTCTTTTAAAAAGTATTGTGTGACTGTGGCTCAACACCATTGAAAACTTTTTAGGATAGAAACTGACTGGAAGAACAGCACAGAAAACCAGGATAACAATAGTGAAAGAAGCATTTTGTAAGAAAAGGAAAACTTTTGTAACAATATGGACAAAGACTTGAGGAAAATATTAGTAAAATGTTTTGTATGGAGTGTTCTCCTGTATGGTGATGAAACATGGACACTATGGAAGAAAGCTAAAGCAAGGCTGCAGGCCTTTGAGATGTGGAAGATGGAAAGAATAAGAGTGAAAAATGAAGAGGTACAAAGATGACTGGAAGACCAAAGACAATACTTGAATGTAATAAAAGGAAACTGGATTGGACATATATTGAGAAAGAAGGAACATTTTGTAAAAACAGTCTTAGAAGGGTAGGTGGATGGGAAGGGAAGCTGAGGGAGGAAGAGATTTCACATCCTGGGTATTGCGGTGGATGGCAGCACTTACAGTAACATTTAGAAGGAAGCAATGGATCACAGGAGGAAGCTGCTAATGCAGCTGAGAACTGATGACGATGATGTGACGATGATGTGATGATGATGATGATGATGATGAGATTCTTCTGTGTTTCACACCTTTGTCTTCAAGTGGTAAATCACACAGTTACAGATGTGAAATCAATGAGGAACACAGATGCCTTTTCACAGCAATTGGAAAACTGAAAACCAGGTTATGAGGAAAAGATAAAATATAACCTAGTCCCCTCTTGGTTTGCTCCTGTGCAAAAGCATCTGCGCTCCTCACCAATACCATAAGGAAACTACATAATTTTCCACCAAAAGATGATGGTGTGAACCACTGAAATCTGCAGTGCTAAAATAAATACACAAATGATACAAAAATGTTTCATTTGTGTTTAATAAATTAACAGTAAGAGACAGTTAGCATTAAACCATTTTTCTGCCAGGAAGCTGCAATAAATTTTATAATAAGGTTAGAAGGAAATTACTGTACAAATCTTACCATTTAGCTTTTATTTCTTTGAATGATAAATGTCAACTGTGGTCTGGTAGCAATATCTGAAGTCAAGTTCAAAGTTCCCAACTGCAAATTTATTTTCTGGTGGTTTGAAATAGTCAAGTCCTCGACCAATTTTAATGATCCACCCATTGTCCAATCTGAAACAGAACAGCACAAGTATAATGTGAGTACAAAGTTAGCTAAAAATAAATATTTTCTTTTGCCTTTTTATAAAAATTGATGGTGATGCATTGTGCGGCACTGTCATCATTCATGTAATTTATTTGTTCAGTTTTTGTATTGGGCATCTCATTAGTGACACAATGTTGTAGAATACTTAATAATATGCATACAGTATAATGTACTGAATGACAATAAAACATGAAATGTCAGAACGAAAATAACAAGAATATGATACGATAAGGTTAGTGACTGAAATTAGAGAAAGCAAGTCAAAATTTTGACATTTTCATCTCCACTATCTGCTGTTATCCTCAACACAAAAGTTTCAGAGCTCTGACATCTAAAGGGATCTGTAACATGATACTTTCAGATCAGATTCTTACTGATATAAACCTCCAAGAATTTAGAATATTCTCTTTCATTTATTCATTTTCCTTCATGCATTATTATTAACAGTGTGACACTTTGGGCTGTATGTAATTGCAAGTACTGTATTTTATCTAAGTTCCAGTTGAAGAGAAACAGTAAACACCCCTCAAGAAAATTTTCTTTGTATTTCCAATTGTTGAAGTCTATTAGACTTTGTTATAATATTTGCAACATCAGTGAAGTGAACTATTTTTGCTTCTTTGATATACCATGGTAACTAATTTATGTATAACAAGAATGTGAACCATAGACCTTGTTGTGGTGTGGTGGCTTGTGTGTCTCAACGCATACCCAAACCCTAGGTGCAACCACAGTGGAGCGAGATCTGTTGAGAGGCCAGAAAAACATGTAGTGACTAAAGAGGGGCAGCAGCCTTTGGGCAACAGTCTATATGATTAACTGATATGGCCCTGTAACATCAACCAACACAGCCTTGCTGTGCTGGTAATGCGAATAGCCTAAAGCAGTGGAAGACTACACTCACTATCTTCACCAAGGGCACGCAGCTCTACTTTATGACTGAATGATGATGGTATTCTTTTGAAGAAAATATTCTGGAGATAAAATAGTACCCCATTTGGATCTCCAGGCAGGGACTTCTCAGAAGGATGTCCCCAGCAGGAAAAATAAAATGCATCTACAGGGTGCAGCATTGAACGTTATGGGCAGATAGGTTGAAGTTAGATAGAGTGGGATTTAGTGAAGTTTGTTGGCAGGAGAAACAGGGTTGTAAATACAAAATTAAATATGGATAATGCAGGAGTAGGTCTAATAATGAAGATCAAAATAGAAATGTGGGTAAGTTACTATGGACAGCATAGTTAATACAGTATCATATCCAAGACGGACACAAAAGGAACACCTGCCACAGTAGTACAAGTTTATATGTCAACTATCTCTGGAGATGATGAAGAGATTGAAAAAAATGTATCATGAGACAAAAGGATGAGTTAAAGGAGAGATAAATTTACCTGAGATGAGGGACTGGAATTTGATGGCACGAAAAGGAAGAGAAGGAAAAATAGGTAAATATGGACTGGAGGAGAGGAATGAAAGAGGAAGCTGCTTGCTAGAATTTAGTCAAAGCATAATTTGATAATCACTAACACATAGTTTAACACATTCAACACTGCTATCTCTCCTTTTCAACTGCATAGGTGAACCAGCAATTTTCTAGCAAATTTAAAGAATAATCCTGTAGATGTGTGTATAAAATTTGGTTCGGCGCTTTCTGATTTCATCTGTCACTATGTTGATCTTTCTATAGAGTTCGTTTTGTGGTCTCTTCATCCAAATGCCATTTTTGTTGATTGGACCGTAAATCTTCCTGAGAATTTTTCTTTCCTGCTTTTCTATTTCCTTAATTTTTGAATGACCATCAATCACCATTGTTTCAGCTGCATAGATTGCTTCTGGAAGAATCACTGTTGTATAGTGCCTTAATTTAATTTTATATATATATATATAATCTAAAAAGAAAGATGATGAGACTTACCAAACAAAAACTCTGGCAGGTCGATAGACACACAAACAAACACAAACATACACACAAAATTCAAGCTTTCGCAACAAACAGTTGCTTCCTCAGGAAAGAGGGAAGGAGAGGGAAAGACGAAAGGATGTGGGTTTTAAGGGAGAGGGTAAGGAGTCATTCCAATCCCGGGAGCGGAAAGACTTACCTCCTTAGGGGGAAAAAAGGACAGGTATACACTCGCGCGCACACACACACACACACACACAAACACACACACACACACACACACATATCCATCCGCATATACACAGACACAAGCAGACATTTGTAAAGGCAATATATATATATATATATACTGTTATAATAGAAGGAAACATTCCACGAAGGAAAATTATATATTTAAAAACAAAGATGATGTGACTTACCAAATGAAAGTGCTGGCAGGTCGACAGACACACAAACAAACACAAACATACACACAAAATCCAAGCTTTCACAACCAACGGTTGCCTCGTCAGGAAAGAGGGAAGGAGAAGGAAAGACAAAAGGATATGGGTTTTAAAGGAGAGGGTAAGGAGTCATTCCAATCCCGGGAGCGGAAAGACTTACCTTAGGGGGAAAAAAGGACAGGTATACACTCGCACACACACACATATCAATCCACACATACACAGACACAAGCAGACATTTCTTTACAAATGTCTGCTTGTGTCTGTGTATGTGTGGATTGATATGTGTGTGTGTGCGAGTGTATACCTGTCCTTTTTTTCCCCTAAGGTAAGTCTTTCCGCTCCCGGGATTGGAATGACTCCTTACCCTCTCCTTTAAAACCCATATCCTTTTGTCTTTCCTTCTCCTTCCCTCTTTCCTGACGAGGCAACCGTTGGTTGTGAAAGCTTGGATTTTGTGTGTATGTTTGTGTTTGTTTGTGTGTCTGTCGACCTGCCAGCACTTTCATTTGGTAAGTCACATCATCTTTGTTTTTAAATATATCTAAAAACAAAGATGATGTGACTTACCAAATGAAAGTGCTGGCAGGTTGACAGACACACAAACGAACACAAACATACACACAAAATTCAAGCTTTCGCAACAAACTGTTGCGAAAGCTTGAATTTTGTGTGTATGTTTGTGTTCGTTTGTGTGTCTGTCGACCTGCCAGCACTTTCATTTGGTAAGTCACATCATCTTTGTTTTTAGATATATTTTTCCTTCGTGGAATGTTTCCTTCTATTATATATATATATATATATATATATATATATATATATATATATATATATATATATATATATATATTCCACGTGGGAAAAAATATATCTAAAAACAAAGATGATGTGACTTACCAGACGAAAGCGCTGGCACGCTGATAGACACACAAACATACACACAAAATTCTAGCTTTCGCAACCAACGGTTGCCTCATTAGGAAAGAGGGAAGGAGAGGGAAAGGTGAAAGGATTTGGGTTTTAAGGGAGAGGGTAAGGAGTCATTCCAATCCCGGGAGCGGAAAGACTTACCTTAGGGGGAAAAAAGGTTGGGTATACACTCGCACACACACACACATATCCATCCACACATATACAGACACAAGCAGAATATGTCTGCTGTCCCTTCCCTACAGCCTAGGTCTTCGTGGCAAACGAATCTGCTCCAGTCCGGAATCCCTGAACTATTACACCAACAACCTGAAAACAGCTTTCGCATACCACAACTACTCTCCCGACCTGGTACAGAAGCAAATAACCATAGCCACTTCCTCATCTCCTCAAACCCAGAACTTCCCACAGAAGAACCCCAAAAGTGCCCCACCTGTGACAGGATACTTTCCAGGACTGGATCAGACTCTGAATGTGGCTCTCCAGTATGGATACGACTTCCTTAAATCCTGCCCTGAAATGAGATCCATCCTTCATGAAATCCTCCCCACTCCACCAAGAGTGTCTTTCCGCCGTCCACCTAACCTTCGTAACCTCTTAGTTCATCCCTATGAAATCCCCAAACCACCTTCCCTACCCTCTGGCTCCTACCCTTGTAACCGCCCCCAGTGTAAAACCTGTCCCATGCACCCTCCCACCACCACCTACTCCAGTCCTGTAACCCGGAAGGCGTACACGATCAAAGGCAGAGCCACGTGTGAAAGCACCCACGTGATTTACCAACTGACCTGCCTACACTGTGAAGCCTTCTATGTGGGAATGACCAGCAACAAACTGTCCATTCGCATGAATGGACACAGGCAGACAGTGTTTGTTGGTAATGAGGATCACCCTGTGGCTAAACATGCCTTGGTGCACGGCCAGCACATCTTGGCACAGTGTTACACCGTCTGGGTTATCTGGATACTTCCCACTAACACCAACCTGTCAGAACTCCGGAGATGGGAACTTGCCCTTCAGCATATCCTCTCTTCTCGTTATCCGCCAGGCCTCAATCTCCGCTAATTTCTAATTTCAATTTGCCGCTGCTCATACCTCACCTGTCTTTCAACAACATCTTTGCTTCTGTACTTCCGCCTCGACTGACATCTCTGCCCAAACTCTTTGCCTTTACAAATGTCTGCTTGTGTCTGTGTATGTGCGGATGGATATGTGTGTGTGTGTGCGCGAGTGTATACCTGTCCTTTTTTCCCCTTAAGGTAAGTCTTTCCGCTCCCGGGATTGGAATGACTCCTTACTCTCTCCCTTAAAACCCACATCCTTTCGTCTTTCCCTCTCCTTCCCTCTTTCCTGAGAAGCAACTGTTTGTTGCGAAAGCTTGAATTTTGTGTGTATGTTTGTGTTTGTCTGTGTGTCTATCGACCTGCCAGCACTTTCGTTTGGTAAGTCACATCATCTTTGTTTTTAGATATATTTTTCCCACGTGGAATGTTTCCCTCTATTATATTCATATTATGAATTTGAACCCAACAATTATGTTTGTTATTGTCACTGTTGCATTTCGAAATCTTTCCTGTCATCTTATTTTCTCTTTCTGTTTTTGCAAGTAGTTTTACTTTGTATTCACCTTCTCCTCATTACCGAATCTACCACACAATTTTATCCTGCTTATATATACTCAATAATACGTAACCCACTTCCAAACCATAACCAAAACATTGTTTTTCCACTTTCAACACTACCGCTGCTATAAAATCCACCGTTTCCAGTTCACAAACAGTTCCTTTCAGCTATTAAACAGCCATTTTGGCCAGTTCTAATAACTTTCGCCCTTTTTTTCCATTTCTGTTTTTCCACATCACTGATCTTTTTTAGCCGCTTCCCACAGGTTTTAATGTCAATATTTCTTCGTCAGACAATTGTTAGCCTCATTTTCACAATCTGCCACCACAAAACCACTCCTTTTAATACATTTGCATGCAGTTTTTTCGAAATTTTCCCGAATTGCTTTAACGTGTTTTGGCGGCAACACAACCACCTAACCTTTGTGCACATCGTTGTCTACCAACCCAAGTTCACCACAGGATCAACAAGCCCAGCTATAACCAACACTTTTTTGCCTTTTTTCACACCAGATCTCCAGTTGCTTTCCAGTTCACCTTTATCTCTCCCCATATATTTATATTTTTATTTTCATTTTCATTTCAGCCACCTTCTAATACTATGTCACCCTCACACCATCCCCACAACCACCCCACTAAGTTTTATTTACATTCCCTCTGCAAACATGCCTTCGCCCTAGCCAGATTACACTCCCATATTTTATTTTCTCAAGCTTGTCTGACATTTGGCATTACACCCAAAGGCCTCACACTTAAAGTTCCCATCTCTGGCTGTAACCCTTCTTTCCATCAGTCCCTATACCAGTTCCAAACTGAACAATCCATTGCCCTCACCCACCTAATCCTTCACCTACACATCAACTCAGCCAATGAACACACCTGTCAACTCCTATCCTTAATAAAAGTCCTCAGTCTTTCCTCTCCCACATCCACACCGGCTGTACAGAGCTTCCTCCTACAGGCCAACCGCAAGTTAGAACAGCATGCCACCCTCCACCTCAAAAAACTATCCAATCTCCTGGTTTCCCACCTCCAGAAAGGCAACTCACTCACCCTTCACAACCTCCAGCAAACCTCAACCTCCTCTCATTGCACACAGACCTAGTCTCTCCCGTCTACTCAATCTCCCACTTCCAGCTCCACTCCCCCCAAAACCTCAAAATTCCAATCAACACAATCTGAAACCACAACACCCTAGTTCAGTAGTTAACCTTTCCTCCAAACCTCTCTCCCAATCCGAAACCTCTGTCCTATCCAAAGGCCTCACCTTCAGCCCCACTCCCAGATTCAACCAAACAGCCCTTGTCAAAGATTTACTGTCCTACACCCATACTCTCTGCTGGAAATATCACTTTGCCACGAAAAAAAATGATCCTAATCCTACTCCTAATGATCCAACTCCCCAAGACACTATCCAAATTGAACCCTGCCTGGAACAGTTCCGTCCTCCGTCACAGCGAGACCCACCTCCTCTTCCTCAAAATCACCCTCTCCAAACTTTCCAGAAATTTCTGACTTCCACCCTTGCCTCTCAATCCTTCTTAAAAAACCTTAATCCTACTCCCAACATCACCACTGCTGAAGACCAGGCTATCTGTGATCTGAAGGCTGACCGATCCATCGTCATTCTTCCGGCGGACAAGGGTTCCACGACCGTGGTACTTGATCGTCGGGAGTGTGTGGCTGAGGGACTGCGTCAGCTTTCAGACAACACTACTTACAAAGTTCGCCAAGGTAATCCCATTCCTGATGTCCAGGCGGAGCTTCAAGGAATCCTCAGAACCTTAGGCCTCCTGCAAAACCTTTCACCTGACTCCATCAACCTCCTGACCCCACCAACACCCCACACCCCTACCTTCTACCTTCTTCCTAAAATTCACAAACCCAATCATCCCGGCCGTCCCATTGTAGCTGGTTACCAAGCCCCCACAGAACGTATCTCTGCCTACGAGACCAACACCTTCAACCCATTAATGCAGTCTCCCATCCTTCATCAAAGACACCAACCACTTTCTCGAACGCCTGGAATCCTTACCCAGTCTGTTACCCCCGGAAACCGTCCTTGTAACCATTGATGCCACTTCCTTATACACAAATATTCTGCACGTCCAGGGCCTCGCTGCGATGGAGCACTTCCTTTCACGCTGATCACCTGCCACCCTACCTAAAACCTCTTTCCTCATTACCTTAGCCAGCTTCATCCTGACCCACAACTTCTTCACTTTAGAAGGCCAGACATACCAACAATTAAAGGGAACAGCCATGGGTACCAGGATGGCTCCCTCGTACGCCAACCTATTCATGGGTCACTTAGAGGAAGCCTTCTTGGTTACCCAGGCCTGCCAACCCAAAGTTTGGTACAGATTTATTGATGACATTTTCATGATCTGGACTCACAGTGAAGAAGAACTCCAGAATTTCCTCTCCAACCTCAACTCCTTTGGTTCTATCAGATTCACCTGGTCCTACTCCAAATCCCATGCCACTTTCCTTGACGTTGACCTCCACCTGTCCAATGGCCAGCTTCACACGTCCGTCCACATCAAACCCACCAACAAGCAACAGTACCTCCATTATGACAGCTGCCACCCATTCCACATCAAACGGTCCCTTCCCTACAGCCTAGGTCTTCATGGCAAACGAATCTGCTCCAGTCCGGAATCCCTGAACTATTACACCAACAACCTGAAAACAGCTTTCGCATCCCGCAACTACCCTCCCGACCTGGTACAGAAGCAAATAACCAGAGCCACTTCCTCATCTCCTCAAACCCAGAACTTCCCACAGAAGACCCCAAAAGTGCCCCACTTGTGACAGGATACTTTCTGGGACTGGATCAGACTCTGAACGTGGCTCTCCAGCAGGGATAAAACTTCCTCAAATCCTGCCCTGAAATGAGATCCATCCTTCATGAAATCCTCCCCACTCCACCAAGAGTGTCTTTCCGCCGTCCACCTAACCTTCGTAACCTCTTAGTTCATCCCTATGAAATCCCCAAACCACCTTCCCTACCCTCTGGCTCCTACCCTTGTAACCGCCCCCGGTGTAAAACCTGTCCCATGCACCCTCCCACCACCACCTACTCCAGTCCTGTAACCCGGAAGGTGTACACGATCAAAGGCAGAGCCACGTGTGAAAGCACCCACGTGATTTACTAACTGACCTGCCTACACTGTGAAGCCTTCTATGTGGGAATGACCAGCAACAAACTGTCCATTCGCATGAATGGACACAGGCAGACAGTGTTTGTTGGTAATGAGGATCACCCTGTGGCTAAACATGCCTTGGTGCACGGCCAGCACATCTTGGCACAGTGTTACACCGTCCGGGTTATCTGGATACTTCCCACTAACACCAACCTGTCAGAACTCCGGAGATGGGAACTTGCCCTTCAGTATATCCTCTCTTCTCGTTATCTGCCAGGCCTCAATCTCCGCTAATTTCTAATTTCAATTTGCCGCCGCTCATACCTCACCTGTCTTTCAACAACATCTTTGCTTCTGTACTTCCGCCTCGACTGACATCTCTGCCCAAACTCTTTGCCTTTACAAATGTCTGCTTGTGTCTGTGTATGTGCGGATTGATATATGTGTGTGTGTGCGAGTGTATACCTGTCCTTTTTTCCCCTTAAGGTAAGTCTTTCCGCTCCCGGGATTGGAATGACTCCTTACTCTCTCCCTTAAAACCCACATCCTTTCGTCTTTCCTCTCCTTCCCTCTTTCCTGAGAAGCAACTGTTTGTTGCGAAAGCTTGAATTTTGCGTATATGTTTGTGTTTGTTTGTGTGTCTATCGACCTGCCAGTGCTTTTGTTTGGTAAGTCTCATCATCTTTGTTTTTAGATATATTTTTCCCACGTTGAATATGTGTGTGTGTGTGTGTGTGTGTGTGTGTGTTCAGTACTGGTGCATTAGCATTTCCTAAAACAAGGAAACAACTCTCATTCCGCCCCCTCCCCTCAGAAACATTTGCTCACAAAGATATTGATGAGACATAAAAAAATATCAGAAGTGCATATATATTTCATATGTTATAACAAAAAATCATTACATGTAATTTATACGTTATTTTCTTCCTAATGGTAGTCTTGAAAACATTGCAGTATGCAAAACCCATCATTGCAGGCTTTGAACAACCCTTTGCTTCCTTTCCTTATCCGCCTGCCAGTCTCTTTCTTTTTTTAGTTTGTTGGAGCTAACCTCATAATAGCATGTGGCATTTCTTTGTTGGCAGTGGAGGATCTATTCCAGAAAATGGCGACCAAAATTTCTATCTAGGCTAGGGGCTGTTGTTGGCTCCAATGATCAAACGTCTCCTTCTGCAGCTTCTTTTATAAATTTCACTAGATAGTACTTCTGCTTGGTGACACCTTTATACAAAATAAAATGGTTCACAGCAGACATTAGGAAAACATGAAAGAATAGTTTTTTTCCACCACTTGACTGTTTTACTTGCAAATGGGTAGCAGCTGTAAAGCTGATTGATGCTCTATACCAGTCTTGTTCATGTTATAATCTATGCCAATATTCAGTTTTACTGTCCTTGTAAAACCTTCTTTTGAACATACAGAAACCTCTTTGGTAGTTGCCTGATGTTTTGTGGAGAGTCAACATACATCACATTTACATTTGCATTGGATCTCTAGAATAGGTCCCTTCCTAAAAAAATGAAAATTCATTTTGCTTCAGCTTCCTTGTTTTGAAACTTACTGGTAGACCCTTTCTGTTCTTCATGACAGTTCAGCCAGCTAGTGTCTGATGTTGCTACAAAATGTTCAGTAAAGGCACACTTGTAAATTAACTCTTGTTGCATCTAGTGGACAAAATATGAA
Source organism: Schistocerca cancellata (assembly GCF_023864275.1). Classification (NCBI taxonomy): domain Eukaryota; kingdom Metazoa; phylum Arthropoda; class Insecta; order Orthoptera; family Acrididae; genus Schistocerca; species Schistocerca cancellata. The sequence goes on from NC_064633.1 coordinate 422,643,218, forward strand.
CTACTATGGCTATCTTACAAGTGTCAGTTGTGTAGCAAGTGGTAGAAACACATTTCAGTGAATGGAAAACCTACACCTGTATGGGACACAGGCACTGTCCACATGGCTGATAAATGTGTGCCCATATTGCATAGGGGAATAGTGCTGAATGTGTTAAGAATCATGAAAGAAGGTTCTATATGTGGACCTAGAGAAACTGAAAAGTTTCAGTAAGACAGAGATTCTGGAAACAGATTTTAAACTGTTGGACATTTCTGGGGGTGTATGTGGACTGTGAACACAATTTATTGGTTATGAACTGTAGACTAAAACTGAAGAAATTGCAAAAAGGTAGGAAATTAAGGAGATAGGGCGTGGGTAAGCTGAAAGAACCAGAAGTAGTTGAGAGTTTTGATGGAGCATTAGGCAACAACTGACTGAAACAGGGGAAAGGAATACAGTGGAAGACGAGTGGGTTGCTTTGAGAGATGAAATAGTGAAGGCCTAGAAGAAATCCTTGGATTTCACTGGAGATACTGAATTTAATTGATGAAAAGAGAAAATGCCGCAACTGAAGCTGGTGAAAGGGAATACAAAGTCTGAAAAATGAGATTTACAGGAACTGCAAAAAAGGCCAAATGGGAATGGCTATAGGACAAATTAATGAGAAGCCACTGTATTAACTTCAAGAACTCAGATGGAAAACCAATATTAAACAAAAATCAGAAATCTGAAAGATGGAGTGAATATATAAAGGGCCATACTAGGGAAATGCACTTGAAGGCAACATTATAGAATAGAAAGAGGATTTAGATACAGATGAAACGCGGGACTGTGAGAAGAATTTGACAGAGCACTGAAAGACCTAAGTTGAAAAAATGCCAATGGAGCAGATGACATTCATTTAGAAATTACTGACATCCTTGAGATAGCCAGACATAAAAAATCTATTCTACCTGTTGTGCAAGATGTAAACATAGGCAAAATACTCTCAGACTTAAAGAAGAATGTGATAATCCCAATTGCAAAGAAAGCAGATGCTGACAGGAGCAAATATTACTGAACTATCAGTTTAATAATTTAGGATTGCAAAATACTAACACAGAGAAGAAGAATGGAAAAAGTGGTAGAAGCCAACCTTGAGGAAGATAATCTTGGGTTCTGGCGAAATGTACCGTATTTACTCGAATCTAAGACGCACTCGAATCTAAGCCGCACCCGAAAAATGAGACTCGAAATCGAGGAAAAAAATTTTCCCGAATCTAAGCCGCACCTGAAATTTGAGACTCGAAATTCAAGGGGAGAGAAAAGTTTTAGGCCGCACCTCCAAATCAAAACAAAGTTGGTCCATTGTAATACGAGACACAATTTAGGTCGAATGAATGACGATACAACTACAGGAGTTTGGTTCGAGTCGTAAGCTTAACAGTTAAGTTTTACCAGGTAGCCATTGCTATACGTCAGGCGCTCCGTCCGTATTTATACGGGTACCCTTCCTTTTCACGTGCTTCGTCTGGTTTGAATCGATTGCTTATTTTGCTTTGATCTGATAAGTGCCGCTTTCTTTGTTATGGGTGTTAACGTCACTCTGAGCTGAAAATGCATTATCATGCATTGTTTGTCTCATTCTGATAGTGCGTGTTTACAGCCTGTCGCCGCGCACGGCATGGCTTGCTTTTGTGCGCGATACCGCCGCTTACAATTAAAAAAAAAAAAAAAAAAAAAAAAAAAAAAGAAAAGAGAGGAATCGTCTCACTAGCGAAACAATGGCAAGAGACTGCTATTTGTTGTTACTTACACTGCTTTCTTTGATAATGATCAACAAGAACCAAATAATAGACTGCATATGATAGAATATGTTCTGAACGAGAGTTAGGCGAAAATTTTTCTCCGTTTGAAAATGTTTGCGGCCGCTTCTCTAGTACGTCAAATTCTGCACAGGAATTAGTCATCTTAGATTTAAAAATCTAATCAGTTGCCGTGCTTAATTTATGACTGTATCACTATTAGGCATAAGAAAAATACGAATGTAAACATGACACGATACGTATATTCTTCCGCGTTTGCTGTTGTCTCACTCTAGTTTCGTAGTTTATTAGGCAGATAGGATTTAAATGAAATAGCAGCAAACACGAAAGAATACGTGGCATAATGTTTACATTCATATTATTCTTATGGTGAAGAGAATACTGCATGTGATTCACATTTCGTCAGGTTCCTATTAGCAACCACCTCTTCTCACAGGTAGTAAAAAATTCAACACGTAGAGTTGGCCATATTGACAAACATCCCAAACAGTCTTGCCAGTCGGATTTTCGTAGTACATTGAAATTCTGCTACATTCAAAGATGAACAATACGGAATTTGTATTTACTTCGTTGGATAATGTACGAAAATGCAGTGGTCGAAACTCGGGGCGGAGAAAAAAGCTCGTCTTCCACCTTTTTTTTTTAATTTATTTACTGACGCAGAGATTTTGGCGCCAGTATTTATCTCTGTGCCTACAAAGCATGCCCTTGTAGCGCTACATATATTCGACGGAAGAAGTTAGTTGTGGCGGCACCTACCAACATTTTTCAGAACTTCCGCTTGCTTTGCACTCGATTCTAAGCCGCAGGCGGTTTTTTGGATTACAAAAACCGGAAAAAAAGTGCGGCTTAGATTCGAGTAAATACGGTAGGAACATGCAAGGCAATACTGATGCTATCATTTTTCTTAGAAGATAAGTTAAGGAAGGGAAAACCTATGCTTATAATATTTGTAGGCCTAGAGAAACCTTTTGACAATGTTGACTGGAATACACTCCTTGAAATTCTGAGGCTAGCAGGAGTAAAAGCCTATTTACGACATTTTACAGACATCACGCAGCAGTTATAAGAGTCGAGGGGCATGAAAGGGAAGCAGTGGTTGAGAATGGAGTAAGACAGAATTTTAGCCTATTCCCAGTTTATGCCATCTGTGCATTGAGCTAGCAGTAAACTAAACCATTTTGTTATGGACTTGAAGTTCGAGGAATTGGAAGAACAGCTGAACAGAATGGACAGTGTCACGAAAGGAGGATATAAGATGAACATCAACAAAAGCAAAACAAGGTTAATGGAATGTGGTCATATTAAATCAGGTGACACTGAGAGAATCAGATTAGGAAACAAGAGACTAAAGGAGTAGTAGGTGAGTTTTGCTATTTGGGCAGTAAAAAATCTGATGTTGGCTGAATTAGAGAGGATATAAAATATAGACTGGCAATAGTGAGAAAAGTGTTTCTGAAGAAGAGAAATCTTTTATCACTGAATGTAGATGAAGATTGGATTAGATTTACTTTCATTCCAATTGATCTGTAGTGAGGAGGTCCTCCAGGATGTAGAACATGTCAGAAAAACAATAATACATGACAAATATTTACAACTCAAACAAATAAGCTGATGTACCATTCCACAGGTCACAAGTGGAATGATCATTATTTTTTTTAATGAACACTATATGAAAGAATCATTTTACAAACACTAATGCACATTGCAAACAGGGATTTGTTAAGAAGCTTCAGCAGTTCTGTGCTGTGCTCCTCCCAGTTGAATTTATCATCGAGCTGTAATCCCAAGAAATTAACACTGCCCACTTCTTCTATCTGCTTTTCATAGTATGTTAGGCATATACTCATGGGACACCCCTTACAAGTTCTGAACTGCATTTAGTGTGTTTTTTCAAAGTTTAGTGGCAAAGAATTGGCTATGCTCACAAATATTTAATAGCCAATCTTTCTAAGATTACACTTGATTTGCTATTTATTGCAATTTTTGTATCATCGGCAAACAAAACGAACTTGGTATCCGGTAATATTACTGATGAAAGGTCATTGATATACACCAGAAAAAGTAAGGGCCCTAAAATGGAACCTTGTGGGACCCCACATGTAATTAGTTCCCAGTTGGACGATGCCTGATAGCTTAATACATGTCCCTTTCCTAATAACACCCTTTGTTTCCTACCAGTGATATAAGATTTGAACCATTTTGCAGCATTTCCTGTTACACCATACTATTCTAATTTACTTGAAAGGATATTGTGATTTACACAGTCAAATGCCTTTGACAGATCACAAAATATACCAGTTGCTTGCAATTTTTTGTCTAATGAATTAAGCACATTTTCACTGTAAGTTTACATAGCCTTCTCAATATCAGAACCCTTTAGAAATCCGAACTGCGACTCTGACAGTATGTTATTTGAGGTAAGATGGTTATACAGCCAATTGTTCATTACTTTTTCTAAAATTTTTGAGAATGCTGGCAAAAGTGAAATGGGATGGAAATTTGATGCTATTTGTTTGCCACTTCTTAAATAGTGGCTTAACTTTAGCATATTTCAACCATTCAGGAAATATTCCACTTGTAAATGACTGGTTACACAGATAGCTTAATATGTTACTTTACTCAGAATCACATTCTTTAATTAACTTTGTTGATATCTCATCATACCCACTAGATGCTTTTGATTTAAAAGATTTTATGATGGGCATTATTTCTGTTGGGTTAGTGAGGGTCAAATTCATATTATGGAAGTTACTTGAAATGTCTGGTCTGAGGTATTCCATAGCAGCATCTACAAAACCTGACAACCCCATCTTTTCACTAACAGTTATAAAATGTTCGTTAAAAAGTTCTGCAACACTATACACATCTGTCACCAATGTATCATTTACTCTTAATGCTATTTGTCCTCTTCATGTCTGGTTCTACTGGTCTCCTCCTTCACTATATCCCATATTGTCTTTCTTTTGTTATCTGACATGACTGTCTTTTCCTTGTAATATATTTGCTTTGATGTTCGTATTACAGTGTTTAGTATTTTGCAGTATTTCTTGTAATGTGCTATAGCATCAAGATCAGAACTGTTTCGGATTGGCAGATACAGTTTTCTTTTCGTTTTACAAGATACCCCTATTCCTTGAGTAATCCATGGCTTCTTCGTAGACTTTGCTTTAACCTTGGTTAGTTTTGGTGGAAAACTGTTCAAATAAGGTAAGCACTTTATTAGCAAAAGTGTTATATTTTTCATTCATGCCATGAGCACTGTAAACATCAGTCCAGTGAATGTCTCTGAGGAGTGTCCTAAAATAATCAATTTTTGGCTTATTGATTAGCCTCTTGAGCTCAGATTTAACAGATTTTATATCTTGTTAAGTATTAACATTTAACAGAAGGAACTGCATGTCATGGTCTCAGAGGCCATTGACATTAGGAAGTCTTTACTGAAGGTATGTGTCTGAGTGTAGTCTTGTATGGCAGCGAAATGTGGACAATAAACACTTTAGATACGAAGAGAACAGAAGCTTTTGATGTGTGACACTACAGAAGAATGCTGAAGATTAGATGGTTAGATCATGTAACTAATGGAAGGTACTGAACAGAACTGGAGCGAAAGAAAATTGTGACGCAACTTGATTAAATGAAGGGGCTGATTGATACGACACATTTTGTGACATCAAGGGGTACTGGAGGGAAAATGAGTGAGTGAGTGAGTGAGTGAGTGTGTGGAGGGGGGGGGGGGATTATAGAGGAAATCAAGAGATCAATACAGTACGCAGGTTCAAAAGGATGTAGGTTGCAGCACTTATTCGGAGATAAAGAGCTTCCATAGGATAGAGTGCCATGGAGAGCAACATCGAACTAGTCTTCGGACTGAAGACCACAACACAACAAGAACAAAAGAGGATCTTATATTGATCCCTGTGGTACAAATGCAGTGATTATTCCTTACTTTGAAGAGGCTGTTTCATTGTTCACACTCCTTGGGTTTCTTAATGTGGCCCTCTGCATGCTTTTAGTTGAGATGAAAACCAGATACCAGCAAGATACCCTCTGACACCATAATATTTGAGCTTCTCAAATGCTTTTGACAAACTTACAGAAGTTAAGAGCCAGTTAAATAGGGCTGCCAATGAAGTATTTTTGTGTTGCATTTGTTCCACTGTAAGGCAAGTAAAGTTGTGCACAAGCCAACAGTTGGTTTGAACATTGCAGTGCTTTATTAAGCATGGTGTTTTGCTCTGGACTTCCTCCCACCTCTGAATTGACTAAAACAGCCAGTTCAGAGAAGACCTGCAGTTCAGCATTTACTCCAAAAACATGGCACAACTTGACTTGGCATTTTTCTCATGGTGAGAGATGAAAGAAGCAATAAGTAATAGAAAAAAATCATAGAACCAACATGTGATTGAATGCAGAACTTTTGGCTTTGTGACCTGGAACTTAACCCACTGCAGCATTGAAGCACATTTATGTACAATCCATTAATAAATTATTTCTCAAATAAAAACTGCACTTAGTCAAGGACAGTAAACACAGAAAATACAATGGCATTCTAAGTTATTCATTTGCAAATAAATTTGTTTGAATGATCTCCTTACTTGAATAATTATCTAGATAGAAATTTATTTGACTAATACTCATCTCTGCTTTACCTCCACACCTGTGCTTTCTTCCTCTTTCTGTTCACTGCAGTGCATATTATCAACAGTACCAATCCTATAAGTCCATTTGCTTGATTTATGCACAACAGCCTACAGTGAAGCTATTGAATTTTTTTGTCAATTATAAACAAATTTGACAATTATAATCAGTTGTTATGCTCATCGGTATAAATCTGTTTCATTTGTTCTGTCCAAAATGTTTCTCAGTGTCAGTACAAATTTAGCAGCAAACTGAATATGAACATGATTTCATCAGCTATTTTTTCATGCAAATTTACAGGTTCCAACTAAATCAACGACCTTCAGTTTTCAATTATCACTTTAGTGTTTGTTATATACACTCCTGGAAATGGAAAAAAGAACACATTGACACCGGTGTGTCAGACCCACCATACTTGCTCCGGACACTGCGAGAGGGCTGTACAAGCAATGATCACACGCACGGCACAGCGGACACACCAGGAACCACGGTGTTGGCCGTCGAATGGCGCTAGCTGCGCAGCATTTGTGCACCGCCGCCATCAGTGTCAGCCAGTTTGCCTTGGCATACGGAGCTCCATCGCAGTCTTTAACACTGGTAGCATGCCGCGACAGCGTGGACGTGAACCGTATGTGCAGTTGACGGACTGTGAACGAGGGCGTATAGTGGGCATGCGGAAGGCCGGGTGGACGTACCACCGAATTGCTCAACACGTGGGGCGTGAGGTCTCCACAGTACATCGATGTTGTCGCCAGTGGTCGGCGGAAGGTGCACGTGCCCGTCGACCTGGGACCGGACCGCAGCGACGCACGGATGCATGCCAAGACCGTAGGATCCTACGCAGTGCCGTAGGGGACCGCACCGCCACTTCCCAGCAAATTAGGGACACTGTTGCTCCCGGGGTATCGGCGAGGACCATTCGCAACCGTCTCCATGAAGCTGGGCTACGGTCCCGCACACCGTTAGGCCGTCTTCCGCTCACACCCCAACATCGTGCAGCCCGCCTCCAGTGGTGTCGCGACAGGCGTGAATGGAGGGACGATTGGAGACGTGTCATCTTCAGCGATGAGAGTCGCTTCTGCCTTGGTGCCAATGATGGTCGTATGCGTGTTTGGCGCCGTGCAGGTGAGCGCCACAATCAGGACTGCATACGACCGAGGCACACAGGGCCAACACCCGGCATCATGGTGTGGGGAGCGATCTCCTACACTGGCCGTACACCACTGGTGATCGTCGAGGGGACACTGAATAGTGCACGGTACATCCAAACCGTCATCGAACCCATCGTTCTACCATTCCTAGACCGGCAAGGGAACTTGCTGTTCCAACAGGACAATGCACATCCGCATGTATCCCGTGCCACCCAACGTGCTCTAGAAGGTGTAAGTCAACTACCCTGGCCAGCAAGATCTCCGGATCTGTCCCCCATTGAGCATGTTTGGGACTGGATGAAGCGTCGTCTCACGCGGTCTGCACGTCCAGCACGAACGCTGGTCCAACTGAGGCGCCAGGTGGAAATGGCATGGCAAGCCGTTCCACAGGACTACATCCAGCATCTCTACGATCGTCTCCATGGGAGAATAGCAGCCTGCATTGCTGCGAAAGGTGGATATACACTGTACTAGTGCCGACATTGTGCATGCTCTGTTGCCTGTGTCTATGTGCCTGTGGTTCTGTCAGTGTGATCATGTGATGTATCTGACCCCAGGAATGTGTCAATAAAGTTTCCCCTTCCTGGGACAATGAATTCACGGTGTTCTTATTTCAATTTCCAGGAGTGTATGATCACACCCAATCAGTGTGGTAATACTTCATGAATCTCAGGTATATAACATCCACTTCCCTCCATAGAAAACATGGAAAATAAAAAGCTAAAAGGAAATTCCAATTTTAAGCATATTTCCATGCATGCAGAGCCCATTAGTGCCGCTACATTGTGATGAAGCTGTATTGAGCCTATGTTTCTGTAGCCATGTGGCAGGGGCAGTCAATGACAGCACACCTCTCAATGACTGTGAGCTGCCAGCTCCATGCTTCTGCAATGCATGCAAGTGAGTTATGGCAAGTCAGTGCTGCTCATGTGGTTTCACCATGCAGATGGAGTGATCTAGTTTAGAAGGGCTTGCTAGTATCTTAAAATCTATTAACCAGTTGTCAAATGATTTCCTCCTGGTCAAAGCTATTAGTTCAAAGCAAGTGAAACTTCTACAGACGTCAAAAAAATTGGGTGACTATGACATAGTTGCTGAGTTGCACACCTTCCTTAGTCAGGCAAGAGTGTTGTCACAGCCCTTGGTGGAAGTATGAACGTTGTTCTATAATCAGGGACAGGAGGACAGCTATGTGAAGGTTGAATCAGTGCCCTTTGGATGAGAATCTTGCAACCATTTGGATGGCGAGGACAAAGGTAAAGAATTCCTGAACTACATCAACAGGTCCATACACACATGTAAAGTATCAGAAGCCATTAGGAGGTTTTCCAGGTGGAACTCATGACCATCAATAGCAGCTACATGAGAACATGGGTGCCTCATAGTGTTGCTGTGAAACGTCACTTGGACATTGGCTGAATCTTATAAGAACATTATGACTGATTATGGTTAGGATCCAGGTTTTTGATATTATCAGGCAATACTGGAAAGGGTTGGTCTTGATTTCCATTCCACCAATATGGAGGAATACAACTCTTTCTTCTTTGGGAGTTGGAATCTGCATAGCTCATGACACTGTGCCTGGTCACAACCTGATAATGCACAGCATGTTAAAGCAGTTGAACAAGCAGTCAAAGGATGTACTATTTCAGCTTTTTAATGAAATTTGGATGACAGGAGTATTTTCCAACTTGGGGAAAGAAACTGTTTTAGTTCTGATTTTAAAACTGGGGAAGAATCGCACTAACCCCAGTGGTTATCAGAGTATAAGTCTCACTAGCTGCATAGGTAAGCCATTTGAGTGTATGGTCAACTGGTGCCTAGTATGGGTTCTCGAAACTAGGTTGGTTCTCGAAACCAGGTCACTACTAAGTCACCCGCAGTGCAGGTTCACATTCGATAACTTCGCCCTGCTAGAAACAGCAGTTAACATGCTTCCTTATGTAAATAGCACCTTGCTGGTGTATTTGGAAAAGAGCTATGACACTACCTGGAGGCAAAATATTTTGTTGGAGCTGTGTGATTGGGTTTTCCTTAGATGTCTCCCCACTTTTCTACAGTCCCTCCTCTCAGAAATATATTTCAGATTCAGGATCAGGAAATTCCTGTCTGACTATTTTAAGCAGGGGAACAGCATCTCTCAAGGGGGTGTTTTAATTGTAATGGCATTTGCCATTGCGATAAACAGTATTAGGTGCACAGTAAGGATGTCATTATTCCCGGGCATTTTCTTCATCTTATGTACATGCTCCAACCTTTTTAATCATTCCCTCTCGCTTTTTAATCTATCTGTTTCGAAACTGGGGTATCTCGTTTTCACTTTTTAGGAGAAGGTGAAATATCTGGGACCTACTTTTGATAAATGGCTTACATGGCTGCCACACCTTACAGAAATCAAATTACAGTGCCTCAATGCTTTAAACATCCTCAAATGTGGGGTGCCGACAGGGCACATCTGCTCCTATTTTATAAAGTTTCATGCAACCCCGGCTTGAACACGGCTGCAAAGTTTATGGATCAGTAAAGTCTTCACACCTCAAAATGATGCTGGATGGGGTTCACATGGATGGTATTAAGCTGTCAACAGGGGTTTACCACACGAGTCCAATTACTAACTTGTGTGCAGAGGTTGAGGAATCTCCACTGTCTGGGAAGTCTCTTTCCTGTGGTATGCCGAGCATATCAATACATGCTCTTTCAGTTCCAACAACACCAGCATCCATCCCTATTGCTGACATGCCACTGGAATGTTTGTTCCATAACTGTCCATGAGCAATGAGGTCATTTGGGATCCATGTGAGGGAGAGCCTTGAGGTATTATATGTGGACAACATTAAGGTCCAAAGCCAAGGTTGGAGTCTTCCCTTGGCTACTAAAGAGGCCCAGGTTACTTTTTGAACTGACTGGATAAAGGGTGAAATACACACCAGATTATATTTTCAAAATTAAATTTTACATTGTTTTAAACCATCACCAGGATTTTATTAATATCTACACTGTTGTGTCTATGCAGGGGGACTTTGTCAGCTGCTCCATCATTTTCCCTGAATTTGTTCTTAGGATAGGGCTCCCATGGCAGTTTTCTGTTTATTATGCAGAACTGTTTGCTATCCTGAGGGTGCTGGGGCAGTTGAGATGGAATTGTGGCAAGAATTTTCTCATCTGCCCAGATCCACACAGCACATTTTTTGCTATTGATCAGATTTACTCAGTTGATAGCTTGGTGCAACAAGTCCTTGTCTTGCAAAAGCAGCAAAAACAAATAATTTTCTGCTAGGTTCTAGGGTACATAGGGATCCTGGGAAACGAACTCACTGATGTGGCTGCCAAGGGGCTCGCTCCCTTTGAACTCATGCTCACTGTTCAGTCTTCCTTTTACCACAAATTTGACCCAGAAGATCATGTGTTAGTGGGAGGCTCAGTGGTTGGAAGCAAGGAATAATAAGCTATGGTCAGTGAAATCTTCAGGGTGACCATGGCTTACCTTCTTCCAGCCACGACAAATTGAAGAAGTAGGCCTTACAAGGCTTAGGGCTGGACATTTTCCATTGAGACATGGCTTTCTCTTACGTCGAGAGAAGCCACCACTGTCTCACAGATGTGGAACACAGCTGTCAATAAGACGTATTTTAATTGAGTGTGTTTTATGTGACAACCTGGGGCAGACGTGGACCTTCCTTAGGATCTGCCCTTTATTTTAAATGATAATGAGGTAAGTGTGGCTTATGTTTTAAGATATTTTTGCTTATGATTTAAGATTTTTTTGTGATGTCAGGACTACTTCCCAAGATATTGGAAGTGAGATTTTAATGTTTCCCCTTGGCCCCTATCTGGTTATTTTGCTGTGTTTTATCTGCATTTTATGGTACATATTTTATGAATCTCAAATGTCAGCTCTTTATTTTAAATTTTTGTTTGGCGATATAGCTTGGTTATAAAATGTATTGTTATTTTTTAATACAATTCACCACTTTCATGCAAGGGAGCTGATGACCTTGCCATTTAGTGCCCTACTAAACTAATCATCATCATTATCCAAATGCCTAAGGGAACAGAAATCTAGATGCCTTCCAGTATTTTAAAATAAATCATTCCTTCCGCAGCATTGCCTTTATTATTATTATTATTTTTTTAACTTTCCAGAAAATTAAAACTGTGTGCCAGACTGGGGCTTGAACCTTGAACCCTTCTTTCATGGACAATATTCTTACTGACCAAGCTATGCAAGCTCAATTTGTGAGTGACTGAAATTCACAGGTTCTCTTCTGCTAACACCTCTCTTCCATTTTCCAAACTTCACAGAAACACTTCTACATACACTAAGTGATCAAAAGTAGCTGGACACCCCCAAAAACATACGTTTTTCATGCAAGGTGCTTTGTGCTGCCACCTACTGCCAGGTACTCCATATCAGTGATCTCAGTAGTCATTAGACACTGAGAGAGCAGAATGGGGCACTCCGCTGAACTCATGGTCTTCAAACATGGTCAGGTGATTAGGTGACACTTGTGTCATACATCTCTAAGCAAGATTTTCACACTCATAAACATCCCTAGGTCCACTGTTTCTGATGTGATAGTGAAGTGGAAATGTGAAGGACACGTACAGCACAAAAGCGTAGAGGCCAACCTCGTCTGTTGACTGACAGAGACAACCAACAGTTGAAGAGGGTCATAATGTGTAATAGGCAGACACCTATCCAGACCGTCACACAGGAATTCCAAACTGCATCAGGATCCACTGCAATTACTATGACAGTGAGGCAGGAGGTGAGGAAACTTGGATTTCATTGTCGAGCAGCTGCTTGTAAGCCACACATCATGCCGGTAAATGCCAAACGCCGCCTCGCTTGGTGTAAGGAGTGTAAACATAGGACAATTGAAGAGTGGAAAAACATTATGTGGAGTGATGAATCATGGTACACAATGTGGTGACCCGATGGCAGGGTGTGGCTATGACGAACACCCGATGAACGTCATCTGCCTGTGTGTGTAGTGCCAACAGTAAAATTCGGAGGCGGTGGTGTTATGGTGTGGTCGTGTTTTTCATGGAGGCAGCTTGCACCCCTTGTTGTTTCACATGGAACTATCACAGCACAGGCCTACATTGATGTTTTAAGCACCTTCTTGCTTCCCAATGTTGAAGAGCAATCTGGGGATGGTGATTGCATCTTTCAACACGATTGAGCACCTTTTTGTAATGCACGGCCTGTGGCAGAGTACTTACACAACAATAACATCCCTTTAATGGACTGGCCTGGGTAGAATCCTGACCTGAATCCTACAGAACACCTTTGGGATGTTTTGGAATGCCGACTTCATGCAAGGCCTCAACGACTGACATCGATACCTCTCCTCAGTGCAGCACTCCATGAAGAATGGGCTGCCATTCCCCAAGAAACCTTCCAGCACCTGACTGAACATATGCCTGCAAGAGTGGAAGCTGTCAGCAAGGCTAAGGGTGGGCCAACACCATACTGAATTTCAGCATTACTGATGGAGGGTGCCACAAACTTGTGTAAGTCATTTTCAGCTAGGTGTCTGGATACTTTTGATCACATAGTGTAGCTTGCTGCACTATCATTCCTAGCAAAAAGAGAAGTTACTTCAGAAGAGTGACTCAAGTGTAGTGATGAAGCAAGCATTACCATTTTTATTTACAAAAATTATGTGATGGAACAGAATCAGACACACAAAATGTGTCACAAGTACTGCCACTAAGATGCAATAGTTGTGCACAACTGAGTAAGGCTTCCCAAAGTTTGCAGAGTACATAGGTGTGTTAGAAAAAGGAATTGATGAATATGTAATTAATTCATTTGGGGAATTAGTACTTGTGACTCGCATGACATGTTTGAGAGATTCCTGGATGCTGGGGAGGTTACAGCATGCAACCAAGGATTGCGGAACGGGTTGCTATTAACTCTGCGTTACACTGTGGGTTTGGGCCACTGAGGATCCAAGTCCAGAAAGTCATTAATAACTAACAATAAGAACACAAAAGAATATCTTACTAAATAATGATTCTTGTAACAGCATATTATCAGTTTCATGTTTTTTAATAGTTATCCTATCTGTGTCAGTGCTCAAGTTTGTGTTTTATGTGCACAATGATTCCACACACAATCAATAAATGTAAACTGTATCACATAGCAGGGGCACTGAGTTGCATACAGGCACAATGGAAAGACTAGACATTCAAGCTGTTGGACAAGAGAGTCATTCTTCGAAAATAGGATCCACACACACATTCACAAAAGCACAACTTCACAGATGTAGCTACTTATCCAGCCACTGTGGCCCTGCTGTGGACTACAACAGCATCTGATGACAGCAGAAATCCGGTGAGATTCCTGTTCACATCAGATGTGGCTGCAGTCTGTAGTTGGATCACAGTGGCTGGAGAGAGTGGTAATGGGTGTTTTCTGTTTCAGAAGAAGGACTCTTTCTTACCTGAAAGCTTAAATGTTTAGTCTTTTCATTGTACCTGCCTGCAACTCAGCACCTCCTCTTTGTAGTGAGTAGCAACCCAGCCTTTTGTAATATTACTGTTATTCCATCCTGGACTTTCCATTGTTTGACAACCATTACATGTATTTAATGAAAATGTGTGTGGGTGTGTGTGTGTGTGTGTGTGTTTATATATCACCCCCACTTCCACTTGATTGTGTTGATAACATTAATATAATGAGTCCTTCTTCCTTTAATTCTTTCTTTATGTCTGTTTAATATACTCATATAATCTCCCAGTTAATGAAAAAGATACAAAAATCTTTACACAGAACTGTGTACTTCACAATTCCAGTGGCATTGTGTGTGGCTGTTGTGCACTTATACAGATAGGAAGCAGCACTCGAGGCTGCAAATAGGTGAGAGCATTGTTGCTTGAGCATTCCCAATCAGGCATGCTGACTGCTGGGGAAAGGTCGTTCCTTTTTATTTATTCCACTTGTGTTGGGCTTAAGAACTGTGTACCATATTGTTGAATGTGATAAAAGGTAGAATAAGATTATTATCCAGCTTCCAGCTATTTGATTAATTTTTCAGTTCTTTTGTTTTATAGAAAACTTTAACTATGGTCTTGCATCCCTAATAAATAAGTTCTGTGGCTGTAAGTGAACTTCAACACCTTAGGTTTCCACAGCTGTCTCACCACAAGAAAGTTACAACTAAGAAAGAGAGGTCACCCAACATCTGATATTCTAATATCTCAGCCACACATAAGCAACAATAAGAAATATATTCATAGGTTTAATTCTGAATGTTACCAATCGGAAAGTTGACTTTGTGGCTGTGAAAATTGTTTTTCTTTCTACTGTTTGGAGATGATATAAAACAGATAAAACACAGTTTTAGAAATATAAATAAAAAGAAAGAAAAAAATGAAATGCATGAGACATCAAATAACAATATTATGAAAAGGAAAGTCGCCACTCACCATATAGTGGAGATGCTGAGTTGCAAATAGGCACAACAAAAAGACTCTCACAATTAAAGCTTTTGGACATAGGGCCTTCGTCAACAACAGACACACACATGCACACACTCACACAAATGGAACTCACACACACAAATGAGACTCAGGCAACTGAAAGCACACTGTAATAAGTATGCTGGTAATGTAGTTTCACTGTCACTTTTAGAAAATGAATGTATTCAGGAGAAACTTAGTGAGACATATAGGCTTTCAATCAATGAGAATAATACAAATGTTAAAAAATACTGTGAATTTTTTTGCAAAATAATATATTGCATTTTCTTTTGTGGAAACTTCGAAACTCCTTTAATTGGATATGGTGAAACCAACTATTCAGTGAAGCCATCTAACTTAGATTCAGATTTGAAGAATGATTTAGAAATCAGTGCAGTCTTCCAAGGTATTTCTAACACCATTCAGAATTGGATATTTCACCACCTGTTACAAATATACCAGGAGGAGATAAGGATGGAAATTAGAAAAGTGTCCTTCGTATCTGTCATTTGTAATGACAACAGATGTTTCAGAACATACTCAAATGATCCTTATTCTATGGTATGTACCGAATGAGGAAATATCTGAGCATTTTTTGGGATTCTTTGTTCTAGAACATAAAACTGTTGAGGAAAGAACACAAACTGATAGCTCAGACATCTTTGGTTGCGCAAATGTCACAAAATGCAAAGAACAGGAGTTGTAGTAAAAATAAAAGTAATTTATAGTAATGCACATTTCACCCAACTTTTATGCACAATGTAATAATGAGATATGCATCAAGTATTACATGACGTAACACAAGAATATTTTCCTGTAACACTCTGGCTATTCGAACATTCTTCTTAAGAAATACATAGACATCAACATTCCACATCCAGCTTCTACAAGGTAAAGCTGAAACATATGGACCATAACCAGACTTCATGAAAATTGGTAAACTTAAAAAAAAAAGAAACCTGACTTACTGAAATTCAGTCAACATCAAATGCAGATCAAACCACTACAGAAGTAACAGGAATTTTAAAATACCTGATTAATGATGATTTCAAGTTTTGTTTGGAGCTTTTGTAACAGACTGTGTTGAAATAATTTACAATCAAATGCAGTCTCAAGAAATTAGTGTTTTCAATTAATAAATATGTAACAAATTTCAAAACTATTATTTTAGAATCAATAAATTCAAAGTGCTGTGAGAATCCTTCAACGATACTCAAGCCAGAAGCTAGTGTGCAGTTATATATGTGCTGATACAATGAACCGATATTCATCCACTAAACACATTTTAGCTCCTAAGTTGTTAAACAAGAAAAGTTTCACTATTATTATTAAAAAAAAAAAAAAAAAAAAAAAAAAAAAAAAAAAAAAAAACTACAGGTGACATAGTACTGACCAGTGAAGCATAAATCGTGACTGACAAAGAGAAGCGTGAACTGCACTAAAAGTATTCTGCTGTAGGTATAATATTCTTGGTATGCAAATTAATCGAACCGCGGAAATTTATCTTCAAAAATAATCTATATGATGTTCTTAGTGGGTCTATGAAACTGAGAAAATCCTCTTGACAGTTGCCATGACTACATCAGATGCAGAACATTGCTTTTCAGCACTGAAAAGAATAAAAAATTTACTAAGAAACTCTATGAATTAGGAAGGACTAACTGCACTTGCAATGCTTTCCATGGAGAGAAATTTCCATAGTTGTCTTCCAGAGATCAAGAACAAAATTACTGATCTTTTCATGCAAATTGAAACAAGAAGAGTGGATTTAATTTTTAAATGCACATATCAAGCTCGAATTGTAACAATTTAGGTTAAAGTAACTAAAAAATATTTGATTTTCTTCTTTTATGCCAACTGACTGAGAGGTAGTGGCTCTGAGGTCGGAATGTAGACAAGGGATAGGAGTGTGGTGTGTTGACCCAATGCTCCTCCATACTGCATCCGATCATGACTGCAGATGACATGGTGGCTGGTCAACTATTCATGATCTTCAGGGCCTGGTCTTGGGGTTTCCTTTTCCTTTCCTTTTACATCTATACTCTGCAAATGACTGTGAAGTCCATGGCAAAGGTTATGTCTCACTGTATCAGTTATTAGGATTTCTTCCCGTTCCATTCCCAAATGGAGTGCAGGAAGAATGATTTTGTAATTAATCATTTAACACTGCTAGGAAAAAATAACATAAAATAAAAATGATGGCAGCCGCTGGAATCAAACCCGAGCCGACCAATTGCCAGGTGGTGTGCACAATACATGAACTGTGCTCAACAATCCCCAATACTCTAGGCATAAATCTTTAGAGAGCATTTTACCTTTTCCTATGACCCACTCAGGCAAAATATCTAGGAACTTGAAAGGTGCATCTGCTTCTATTTACATAGTTTGAGCCAAATCAATGAGCCTCATCCCAGGTCTTCCTGTTGGAGTAGATCTATGTAACTCTTTAAATATCACTTTCTCCTCCAAAAATCTACTGGAAAAGAGACTCTTTAGCAGACCATCTACAGAAAACACTTTTATACTAAATTTACTCATACACTTGCTTTTTTATCACCAACTATAGTCTTTTGACTTGGAAGAATAATAATCATAACTAAATTGAATATATTAATTTTAAACATGTAAATTGAACTGTTTAAATGTATTTAACTTTTATAATTAAAAGTTTAACATTGCAAGTGAGAGAAAAGGGGGGGGGGGGGGGGGGATGGACAGAAAAATGATGGCGGCAGCAGCAGGAATTGAACTCAAATTGACAGATTGCCAGTCAATGTACTTGACCACTTGGCCACAGCACCATTATGTCAACTGCTCCTCAAAAATCCCTCGTACTCTATGCTTGTATAATACGTTACATGCACTGTCAAAGACACATACTGACCTTTTGCTGTGAGCAATGTGGAAGGAATGATGTCACATGAGAGCATGAGTAGTCAAAAACAGACAGCTGTGTCTCTTCTCCGAGTTGATCATCATTTTCGCTCTCGGCACTGGTTTATAATTATCATGGAGAGAGTGCTACAAAACATGTTTTCGTCCCTTTTATTTGCATATCAGCACATATTTGGAGAGAAATGGCATAATTTTAGTGTGATTTCCAGCTTGCATTCAAAGAGAAGTGGCTAAATTTTAGTGCGATATCTACAGTGAGCTATAGCACATTAGCACTTGATAATCGGGTACCACTGGTTGTTACAGATGTGGGTAACTATTTTTTTTAATAATGCCAAAGGGGATAAACAGCAGGTTTTTTTTTCTTTTTTTTTCCGAGCTAGTGGCTTCTCTTCTTATTTACAAACCCAAATGGGAATCACTTGTTTGACTTTGAGAACACAAAGAAGTTGATGAAGAAAAAAAATGCTACATTGCTTATGGTCTACAGGATTAATTTAGTCAAGTTAACTGGTTTTCATCTTACAAGGTCACGATCATTATTGTCACCAAAGTGGTTGCAGTGTTTGCATAAATATTGGAAAAGATTTTACTGATCTAGACTGAGGCACAAACATCCAGTAAATGTCTCTTTGGCAATGCACTGGTAATGCAAAGTCAAAGCATTGTCAAAGATGTCATTTATTGGAAGTTTGTGCCTTGATCTAGATCAGTAACATTTTTTACAATGTTGTATATAAACATTGCAACTTATTTGGTGATGACAGTTAGTTAAGGTCTGATGATGGCCTTGTAAACTAAGAACTGGTTAACTTGAATAAATTAATCCTGTAGAACAGAAGCAATGTAGTACTTTTCACTTACTATTATGTTGTTCTATCAAGAAGTGACATAAGAATCAGTTAGCATGACAGAGATGCTGGGTGATTAACCTCCTGAGAAAACATAACAAAAGAAGGCACAGAATTAACTAAAAATATTTTAGTCAACTGAAATTAAGGTTACTAACTCAGATTCACAAGTAATTGCATGGAAATGAAAGGTACTTCAAAAATTACATAACATACGACATAGCTAGTTCTCTGCATCTGATAGTATGACTGCTAATGATAGGCATCAGTACTACATGAATATCATACTTTACTAAGACAGAAAGATAAGTAACATGCAATGACAGACTTACCTAATCTGTCGATCATGAAGTGTTGGAGAAAGCTGTACAACAAGTTCAACATTCTCTTTCAGAAGACTTGTTCTAATATCCTGCAGCCACTTCATCTGATTAGTATGCTCATTCACTTGAAGTGGAGATGAGGTAACCAACACAATACTCTTCAAATTGTTGCAGGATTGTAGCAGCAGCTCACATAAACGAAGAAAATTCTGGCACTGAAATTGGAATTTAAAGTGTACAGATCAGGGTGAAATGTGAAGCACTTCATGGAAAGTATATCAGAACAGAAACCTGCTAAAAGGTTTTAAGATTTTTCAGGTATCATTACTACACAAATACGTACCATAGCAAATCTGTATTATTACAAAAGTACTTTCTACTACATAACACATAAACTGTTGTGCCATTGGCGTGCAGAAATTCTTTCATTTCATTAATTAACAATAATTATTTTTTTGCCAGTACAGTTGTTTTGTTGCAACAAAGCTTTGTGCAAGTACTTCATGAGAAAGCAAATCAGTCAATAATATTTGTTCTGCATTAATGTCGAATTTCTGGAGCAATAAATCACAAGAGTTATCCAACATTAATTAATGAAGCACTTGAATAGCATAATATTTCATGACTCCTACAGATCATATAGCATGATGATCACTGCCCCTAAATCAGTACCAAGAAGCAGTATGCAGAGAGCTACCACTATAAATGCCAATGAGTAACTTTGGCATAGTCTCAAAAGACAGAAATTTAATGGTAACAACCAACACTGCTGCATTTTAAAGAACACAAAATAATTTACAAAACATGACATTAATAGCATGCCATTATTTTATCATGACTTTCTGGTTAATGGCATTATTGAGCTTTATATTTTTGTAATGTGTGAATAAAAAACACCATGATGGTAAAAGCAGACCATTACTGACATACTTTTATACAGAGTTTATGGAGGAAATTAAGTGTTGTTGTTGTTGTTGTTATTGTTGTTGTTGTGGTCTTCAGTCCAAACACTGGTTTGATGTGGCTCCCCAAGATACTCTACTCTGTGCAAGCCTCTTCATTTCTAAATGACCCCTAAGACCTACATCCTTTAGAATCTGCTTACTGTATTCATATCTTGGTCTTCCTCTACAATTTTTACTCCTCACACTTTCCTCCAGTATTAACTTGATGTCTATAAACTGATCCCTTCTTTTAGTTGAGCTATGACACACATTTCTTTTCTCACCAATTTTTCTGAAAGCACCTCATTTCAATCGCTTCTGTTATCTTCTTGTCTGAACTGTTTATTGTCCATATTTCACTTGTGACAAGGCTACACTCTGGTATTTTACTCCTCCTACCTTCAGAATTTCAAACAGTGTATTCCAGCTGACATTATGAAAAGCTTTCCCCAAATCTACAAAAGCTATAAACACAGATTTGTCATTCCTTAACTTATCTTCTAAAACAAGTTGTAATGACGGTCTTGCCCTGTCTTTTGCAACCATTACTTATTAAACACGTAGTTTGGCAATATTCGCATCTGTTAGCACCTGCTTTCTTTGGAATTGGAAATATCACATTCTTCTTGAGGTCTGGCAGTATTTTGCCTGTCGCATACATCTTGCACACCAGATGGAATAATTTTATCATGGCTGGCGATCCCAAAGATATCAGCAATTCTGATCGAATGATGTCTACTCCAAGGGCCTTGTTTGGACTTAGGTCTTTCAGTGCTCTGTCAAATTCTTCTCACAGTATCATATCTCCCATTTCATTGTCATTTACATCCTCTTTCCTTTCTATAATACTGCCTTCATTTCCCTTGTGTAGCTCCTGTATATGCTACTTCAACCTTTCAGATATCCCTTCTTTGTTTTGTAGTGGTTTTCCATCTGAGCTGTCGATATTCATACAGCTGCTTCTCTTTCTTCCCCAAGGCCTGTTTAATTTTCCTACAGAGAGTATGCTTCTATATCCTTATATTTGTCCTCTAGCCATTTCTCTGCTTATCCATTTTGCAACTTCTGTCAATCTCATTTTTAGGCATATGTATTTCCTTTCACCAACTTCATATGCTGCGATTTCATATTTTCTCCTTTCATCAAGTAAATTGAATACCGTCAGTGATATCCAATGCTTTCTTGTAGGCATACACTATTTCATCTCTCAAAGCAACCCATTCATCTTCCTCTGTATTCCTTTCCCCTGTTTCAGTCAATTGCTGCCTAATGCTCACTCTGAAACTCTCAACAACATTTGGTTCCTTTGTTGTATCCAGGTGTCAACCCCTTAATTTTCTACCTTTTTGCAGCTTCTTCAGTTTTAATCTACAGTTCATAAACATTAAATTGAGGTCAGAGTCCACATCTGCCCTTAGAAATGTCTTAAATTTAAAATCTGGTTCCAAAATCTCTGTCTTACCATTATCTAATCAATATGAAACCTTCCAGTGTCCCCAGGCCTCTACCGCATATACAAACTTCTTTAATGATTCTTAAACCAAACATCAGTGATGATTAAACTGTGCTCTGTGCAAATTTCTACTAGGTGGTTCCTTTTTCATTCCTTCCCCCCCTGTCCATAGTCCTCTACTATTTTTCCTCTCTTCCTTTTCCTGTTATCAAATTCCAGTCCCCCCCATAACAATTAAATTTTTCTCTCCCTTAACTATCTGAATTTCTTTTGTCTCAATATACATTGTTTCAATCTCTTATTCATCTGCAGAGCTAGCTGGCAAATAAACTTGCACTATTGTCGCGGGTGTCTACTTTGTGTCTATGTTGGATCACCAGTACATTAACTATGCTGTCCATAGTAGCTTACCCAAATTCCTACTTCTTTATTAATTATTACTCCTGCTCCTGCATTACCCCTATTTGATTTTGTTTTTACGACCCTGTACTCATCTGACCAAAAGTCCTGTTCCTCCAGCCACCTAACTACACTAATTCCCACTATATCTAACTTCGAACTATCCATTTCCCTTTTTAAATTTTCTAACCTACCTGCCCTATTTCACATTCTGATCCATAGAATGCCAGTTTTGTTTGTGCTGGTGATGACATCCTACTGAATAGTCCCCACCTGAAGATCTTAATGTGGAACTACACTCCTGGAAATGGAAAAAAGAACACATTGACACCGGTGTGTCAGACCCACCATACTTGCTCCGGACACTGCGAGAGGGCTGTACAAGCAATGATCACACGCACGGCACAGCGGACACACCAGGAACCGCGGTGTTGGCCGTCGAATGGCGCTAGCTGCGCAGCATTTGTGCACCGCCGCCGTCAGTGTCAGCCAGTTTGCCGTGGCATACGGAGCTCCATCGCAGTCTTTAACACTGGTAGCATGCCGCGACAGCGTGGACGTGAACCGTATGTGCAGTTGACGGACTTTGAGCGAGGGCATATAGTGGGCATGCGGGAGGCCGGGTGGACGTACCGCCGAATTGCTCAACACGTGGGGCGTGAGGTCTCCACAGTACATCGATGTTGTCGCCAGTGGTCGGCGGAAGGTGCACGTGCCCGTCGACCTGGGACCGGACCGCAGCGACGCACGGATGCACGCCAAGACCGTAGGATCCTACGCAGTGCCGTAGGGGACCGCACCGCCACTTCCCAGCAAATTAGGGACACTGTTGCTCCTGGGGTATCGGCGAGGACCATTTGCAACCGTCTCCATGAAGCTGGGCTACGGTCCCGCACACCGTTAGGCCGTCTTCCGCTCACACCCCAACATCGTGCAGCCCGCCTCCAGTGGTGTCGCGACAGGCGTGAATGGAGGGACGAATGGAGACGTGTCGTCTTCAGCGATGAGAGTCGCTTCTGCCTTGGTGCCAATGATGGTCGTATGCGTGTTTGGCGCCGTGCAGGTGAGCGCCACAATCAGGACTGCATACGACTGAGGCACACAGGGCCAACACCCGGCATCATGGTGTGGGGAGCGATCTCCTACACTGGCCGTACACCACTGGTGATCGTCGAGGGGACACTGAATAGTGCATGGTACATCCAAACCGTCATCGAACCCATCGTTCTACCATTCCTAGACCGGCAAGGGAACTTGCTGTTCCAACAGGACAATGCACGTCCGCATGTATCCCATGCCACCCAACGTGCTCTAGAAGGTGTAAGTCAACTACCCTGGCCAGCAAGATCTCCGGATCTGTCCCCCATTGAGCATGTTTGGGACTGGATGAAGCGTCGTCTCACGCGGTCTGCACGTCCAGCACGAACGCTGGTCCAACTGAGGCGCCAGGTGGAAATGGCATGGCAAGCCGTTCCACAGGACTACATCCAGCATCTCTACGATCGTCTCCATGGGAGAATAGCAGCCTGCATTGCTGCGAAAGGTGGATATACACTGTACTAGTGCCGACATTGTGCATGCTCTGTTGCCTGTGTCTATGTGCCTATGGTTCTGTCAGTGTGATCATGTGATGTATCTGACCCCAGGAATGTGTCAATAAAGTTTCCCCTTCCTGGGACAATGAATTCACGGTGTTCTTATTTCAATTTCCAGGAGTGTATTTTACCTCCGGAATATTTTACCCAAGAGGATGCATCATCACTTAACCATACAATACAGCTGCAAATCCTTGGGAAAAATTACAGCTATAGTTTCCCCTTGCTTGCAGTACCAACAGGGCAAGGTAAAGCTGGTTGATGTTACAAGGCCAGATCAGTCAATCATCCAGCTGCTCCTCTACACAAACCACATATTTGTCTTGCCTCTCACCAGACACCCTTCCACAGTGGTTCCCTCTATGGTACAGCTATCTGTATTGTGAGGCATGCAAGCCACCAATACCACAGCAAGGTCCTGGGTTCATGAGTGAGGAATTACACATTGTGGATTTATTTACACTGAAGTGCCAAAGAAACTGGTATAGGCATGCGTATTCCAATACAGAATTATGCAAACAGGCAGAAAATGGTGCTGCAGTCTACAATGCCTATATAAGACAACAAGTGTCTGACGCAGTTGGTTACTGCTACTACAATAGCAGGTTATCAAGATTTGAGTGAGTTTGAATGTGGTGTTATAGTTGGCACATGAGCGATGGGGCATAGCACCTCTGAGTAGTGATGAAGTGGGGATTTTCACATATGACCATTTCACCAGAGTACCGTGAATATCAGGAATCCAGCAAAACATCAAATCTGTGACATCGCTGCGGCCAGAAAAGTACGGGAGCAAAGATAACTGAAGAGAATCGTTCAATGTGACAGAAGTGCAACCGTTCCACAAACTGCTGCAGATTTCAATGCTCGGCCATCAACAAGTGTCAGCGTGCGAACCATTCAACAAAACAACATTGATATAGGCTTTCGGAGACGAAGGCCCACTTGTATACCCTTGATGGCTGCGTGACACAAAGCTTTCTGCCTCTCCTGGGCCTGTCATCACCAACATTGGACTGTTGATGACTGGAAACATGTCAGACAAGTCTCGTTTAAAACTGTATTGAGCATATGGACGTGTATGGGTATGGAGGGATCTTCATGAATCTATGGACCCTGCATGTCAATAGGGGACTGATCAAACTGGTGGAGGCTTGGTAATGGTGTGGGGTGTGTGCAGTTGGAGTGATATGGGGCCCCTGATATGTGTAGATATGACTCTGACAGGTGACTTTTACGTAAGCATTCTGTCTGATCACCTGCATCCATTCATGTCCACTGTGCATTTCAACGGACTTGGGCAATTCTACCAGGACACTGTGGCATGCCACACATCCAGGATTGTAACATAATGGCTCCAGGAACACTCTTCTGAGTTTAAACACTTCAACTGGCCACCAAACTCTCCAGGCTTGAACATTATTGACCATATCTGGGATGCCTTGCAACGTGCTGTTCAGAAGAGATCTCCACTTCCTCGTACTCTTATGGATTTATGGCCAGCCCGGCAGGACTCATGGTGTCAGTTCCCTCCAGCACTACTTCAGACATTAGTCAAGCCCATGCCATGTCATGTTGTCGCACTTCTGTTCACTGGTGGGGTGCCTACACGATATTAGGCAGATGTACCAGTTTCTTTGGCTCTTAAGTATATGATTCACATAGGGTAATGCCACTTACTACATCTTCCATCTACATCTACAGTCATACTTAGGGTATCTTTCTATTTCACACGCATACTGAGCACGAGAATAAAGACTCGTTACAGGAGCAATGTGTAGGGGGCTGTAGTACATTCCTAGATTGCCATCTTAATACTGGTTCTTGAAACATCATGAATAGCTTTTGGCAGGATAATTAGTATTTTATCCATCTTCAGCAATTTTAGTCATATATAATGAAATAATAAGCAACCAGTTGCATAAAAGAAATTTAATTTCTTTGCTGGTTTGCTTAGTGCCCTTCTTCAGAAGGCTGTACCTATTGCAAATAATGTATTAGGTGATTGGTTGCTTATTTTGTAGGATAGTTGGTGTGTCTCTCCTGTGAGTCAAAAAAAGTCTGTGACCATCCATGCTATTCGCCTTTATGTGTGTTCAACAGCCACAAGCTTGAGCAATATTTTAAGATAAGTCACACAAATATTTTGTACACAATCTTCTTTGCAGACTTAACACATTCTCTCAATGTAACATCAAAAAACCAAAGTGATACATGATCATTCAGTGTATTTGTAAGCACAAATTGTCACATCCAGGTTTTTGTATGAGTTGACTGATTCCAAATGTAACTCACCGATATCACAGCCACAGAATATCACATTTTTGCCTATTCTAAGCAGCACAGTTTTATATTTCTGAGCTATTAAAACCCCACTGCCAA
The DNA here is from genome assembly GCF_023864275.1 of Schistocerca cancellata. Lineage (NCBI taxonomy): Eukaryota > Metazoa > Arthropoda > Insecta > Orthoptera > Acrididae > Schistocerca > Schistocerca cancellata. The sequence goes on from NC_064633.1 coordinate 422,669,109, forward strand.
TGTTTGCAACATTCTGAAATTTTTCAGATAGTACAGCATAGCAGAAAACTGCATCATCTTCTGAAAGTCTAACAAGAAGACCAACCAGCTATTGGATTTTTGTAATTTTTTTATGTTTATGGTATGTGAAGTTCAATTGTCAAAAGCTGTTCAGTGCAACTCTAAACACTTCTCGAGAAACTCAACTTTGAAGCTTTCTGAGGAGCTTTAATGCACTTTCATATTAGGCCATGTGGCTCGCTTATTAGCATTACAGAATGGTAATTAATGAACTGCTCATTTGAATCTCACTATGGTCTTTTTTTAAAATTTTTTTTTCATTGAATTCTAATATCTACATCATATAAATACAAAATTCAGCAAATATGAGCTAATTAACACATATCTAATAATCATTCTTTTTTTTATGAAAAATGCACATCATCTTGTTTCTAATGCATATCACTTTTAAAATTGCGGTTTTCACTGCCAAAATAAATTTTAATTATTGATATTTTTTAAAATATTGTTAATAATTTTGTAATTTTTTTAAATTTAAGTAATCTTTATTAACAATCTTTTATAAAATATTAACAATTAAGAATTTATATTTGCGATCTTCGTGATATGTAATTAGAAAAAAAAGACATGCACTTTTCATAACAAGTGATGTATGTGTCAATTTGATGAACTTTATTTTTAAATGATGTAGATATTTGAACTAAACAGAGAAAAATTAAAAAGACCATAGGGAGATTCAAACCAGTGATCCATTGATTACCCAACTACCAATGTTATCAAGTGAGCCATGTGGCCCATCATGAAAATGGCCTTGTCTTTAATGAATTAAACTTCCTTAGAAACTGAAGTCGATTTCTCAAGAAGTTTTTTGAGTTCCATTGAAATGCTTTGGCAATTGCTATTAAAATCCTGAAACTCATGTACCATAAATGTAAAAATTACAAATATCCAACTGACGGGTGGTCTGCTTATGAGGTTACTATTAATAGTGTCAGCTAGCTCATTAATTATAACGTTTTCAGTAAGGGTCCTAACACACTTCTCTGAGACATGACTTGAAGTTGCTGCCACATCTGTCTCTTGGTCCAAGATAACATGCTGTGTTTTTCTTACCAAGAAATTCTCAGTCCAGTCACAAAATCCATTTGACACCTTAAATGATCATACTTTAATTAATGAACATTGATGTATAGTTGGGTCAAAAGCTTTTCAAAAACCAAGAAACACTGCAACCATCTAAATGCATTAGTACACGGCTTTCAGGATGTCATGAGATAAGAAGTCCAAGATGGGTTTCATGTAACCAATGTTTTCAGAATTCATGCTGTTTGTCATGGAGACCATCATCCTGGTCAAGATACAGCATTACACTTGAGCTTACAATATGTTCTACAATTCTACAATAAATGGATGCCAAGGACACTGGATGATGTTGTCGTGGATCATTTCTGTTACCCTTGTAGATGGGTATGACCTGAGCTTTCTTCCAACCACTGAGCTCAGTTTTTTATCTGAAATATTCACAGTACATTATGATTATAAGAGTGTCTAACTCAGCTGCAAGTTCAAACTAGAAACAATCAGGTCAACTATTCTTCCAAACTTGAGCCACAGTTCCTTTACATGTCCCTGTCTAAAGCTGAAGGTTTCAAATTTCTCTTTTGAGATATGACATTACTGCCTATTTATATAGTCTACTGAGCATGTAAATCTTTCTGTTTCTTTTTATTACCTTTTGTACTTCAGTAATCAATTTTTCTTTAATTGCTTCATGTTCACTGATGCCAGTTTCAATATGGGCATCCTCAAAAACTCTGAGTGGGCTTCTGAATCTTCTGAATCATCTCTTCAAAGTTGTCTTCAGAGAAAGCATCCAGTATTGTTTTGCAGGATGTCTTACATGCCCATAATTTACAAAACTAATTAACCCAATCAATTGTTGCATACTTGATGTCGCCTCCAATGATGATAGCATCATTGGGTAATATATATAAAGCAAGATAAGGTTTCTCTAAAGCTGTTGGTCACATACAGTGGTAAATCTGGTGATCATCAGAAGGACCTAATTATAAGTTCTTGTGTACCCTTAATACTGAGCCTTGCCCATATGGTCTTACATGCAGCTTTGGTTTCTATCTCACTGGATTTGAGTTTACTGTTTGAAGTGCTGAAAACACTACTTGCATTTCCTGTAAGCCTATCCATTTGATATACACAAAAGATTTACCATAAAAATCTCAAATTTCCAGTTTATGTTTGTTTCTAGTCTTGTGTAAGCATTCACAGGTTACATATCGCATACACTTTGCGATAACCGCCGTCAAGTAACATCTTGTCAAAAACATAACTGTCAACATTTAGCTGTCTACAGACTTTCTTGATTGTAGTCTGCAATCATCACGGATGATTGGCTAGGATGCTGTTCATTATGAGGGAAGCCAGCTGGGCAAAATAGCCAAGGGTGTGGTTTATCGTATGTATCCTTTTCATCCCTAGAGAAATATAGTATTCACTGCCTCAGATTACTTGTGTATACTGTATTGTCTCCAAGTGGAAATGGATTTCAATTGCTGCTATTTGTTTAGCAGTGAGGAACTGAATGACACAAATCTCTGTTTTATAAGCACCTCAATGTCAGATGGAATTTTGGAATGCTCCCCTGCTGCTGCTGTCTGTCACAGGACAACAAAACCAACTGGATATTAGCAGGAAGAATAAAAAATTAGTACTACACCAACATAATTTAGAGTGAACTCGCAAAGTCTACACAAAAAATAAGAGGCCTTCATTTTGGGATGGCCTTCATACTATTTTCTTTTCCCTTAATGGAGAAAGGCACCTTCAAACATCAGAAGCTGATCTCCTGTTGATTGTTATGGAATGACGCTAGCAGTTTCTACATACTATATGAAATGGAGTGGTTACTTGTATAAGGCTGCAGGAAAGTTAACACTGATCTGGAAATCACTTATATTATTTGATGATTGGTTCTTTCATTTGTTGGTTACCATATAGGTGCTCCAATAAGATGGATGCTGGAATAGTGATGTTCATTGGAAGCATAAATTTTCCTTTAGTTTTGGTCATTTGATTCCAGTAAGAACTTCCAAAACCTTCTTTGGTTAGTGATGCACTGGTATATGTGCACATGATGCCTACTCACTTGCAAAATTAGTTTACCAGGAGCCAGAAAAAATTAGGTCTAATGAGGCTTTTAGCTGAGAAAGGTGTATTGACAACCAGCATAAAAGTGGTGCAGTTTCTGGGCATATCTGTTTTGGTAATATAAGGTCACATATTCACAAACTCCACCATGCCAGGGAGTGGGTGGAGATGTACGAAATATGTCTCTTCCCTCAATATTTAAGGGTAAAATTTACACATATTAGCTGTTGAATATTTGCTAAGAACTTATTGTCTGCAAAGTGGGTGGATTTTAATAATTATTTTACACTGAGATATTGATGTCATATCTGTAGTCGGACTTGTTCATCTTTACCAGCAGGGCATTTGTTGATACAGAGACCAATTCACCAAGGTGAATTCCAAGTGTATCATATTGCTGCTTTTCAATCCAATAAATTCAGAAGCAAAACCAAAGTACACAAATGATTAACTGAAATGAGACATAATAACAATATAATGAAAAGAATATTTGTGACTCACTATACAGCAGAGATCCTGATTTGCAGAAATGCACAACAAAAAGACTGTCACACAATTAGCTTTCAGCCAACAAGCTTTTGTCAAAATTAGACAACACACACACACACACACACACACACACACACAGTCTATGGCAGCTGGAACCAGACTGCAAGCAGCAGGGTATTTTGGGAGAGGCAACTGGGTGGGGATAAGGAGACTGGGGCGGGGAGGGGGAGGGACAGTAGAGTAGGGGTGGGAGATGGTAAAGTGCTGCTGGGATCATGCAGGGATGAGGTGGAAAGGGGGGCAGCTAGGTGTGGTTGGGAGGTTAGACAGAGGGCAGGGGAGAGAGAGAGAGTGGGGGGGGGGGGGGGGGGGTTAGCAGAAAAGGAGAGAAGTAAAAACATTGGGTGCTTGGAATGGCAACATAGAAGGAGCTAGATGGGTAAGGACAATGACTAATGAAGGTTGTGACCAGGAGGGTTACGGGAACGTAGCATATATTGCAGGGAGAGTTCCCATCTGTGCAACTCAGAAAAGTTGGAGTTTGTAGGAAGGATCCAGATGGCATAGGCTGAGAAGCAGTCATTGAAATGAGGGACATTGTGCTGCGTGGTGTGCTCAGCAACCGAGTGGTCCAGTTGTTTCTTGGCCACAGTTTGTCGGTGGCCACTCATGTGGACAGACAGCTTGTTGATTGACATGCCAATGTACGAGGGCAGTTCAATAAGTAATGCAACACATTTTTTTTCTCGGCCAATTTTGGTTGAAAAAACCGGAAATTTCTTGTGGAATATTTTCAAACATTCCCGCTTTGTCTCGTATAGTTTCATTGACTTCCGACAGGTGGCAGCGCTGTACGTAGCTGTTAAAATGGCGTCTGTAACGGATGTGCGTTGCAAACAACGGGCAGTGATCGAGTTTCTGTTGGCGGAAAACCAGAGCATCTCAGATATTCATAGGCGCTTGCAGAATGTCTACGGTGATCTGGCAGTGGACAAAAGCACGGTGAGTCGTTGGGCAAAGCGTGTGTCATCATCGCTGCAAGGTCAAGCAAGACTGTCTGATCTCCCGCGTGCGGGCCGGCCGTGCACAGCTGTGACTCCTGCAATGGCGGAGCATGCGAACACACTCGTTCGAGATGATCGACGGATCACCATCAAACAACTCAGTGCTCAACTTGACATCTCTGTTGGTAGTGCTGTCACAATTGTTCACCAGTTGGGATATTCAAAGGTTTGTTCCCGCTGGGTCCCTCGTTGTCTAACCGAACACCATAAAGAGCAAAGGAGAACCATCTGTGCGGAATTGCTTGCTCGTCATGTGGCTGAGGGTGACAATTTCTTGTCAAAGATTGTTACAGGCGATGAAACATGGGTTCATCACTTCGAACCTGAAACAAAACGGCAATCAATGGAGTGGCGCCACACCCACTCCCCTACCAAGAAAAAGTTTAAAGCCATACCCTCAGCCGGTAAAGTCATGGTTACAGTCTTCTGGGACGCTGAAGGGGTTATTCTGTTCGATGTCCTTCCCCATGGTCAAACGATCAACTCTGAAGTGTATTGTGCTACTCTTCAGAAATTGAAGAAATGACTTCAGCGTGTTTGTAGGCACAAAAATCTGAACGAACTTCTCCTTCTTCATGACAACGCAAGACCTCACACAAGTCTTCGCACCCGAGAGGAGCTCACAAAACTTCAGTGGACTGATCTTCCTCATGCACCCTACAGCCCCGATCTCGCACCGTCGGATTTCCATATGTTTGGCCCAATGAAGGACACAATCCGTGGGAGGCACTACGTGGATGATGAAGAAGTTATTGATGCAGTACGACGTTGGCTCCGACATCGACCAGTGGAATGGTACCGTGCAGGCATACAGGCCCTCATTTCAAGGTGGCGTAAGGTCGTAGCATTGAATGGAGATTACGTTGAAAAATAGTGTTGTGTAGCTAAAAGATTGGGGAATAACCTGGTGTATTTCAATGCTGAATAAAACAACCCCTGTTTCAGAAAAAAAATGTGTTGCATTACTTATTGAACTGCCCTCGTAGAATGCAGCACAGTGGTTGTAGCTTAGCTTTTAGATCACATGACTGGTTGCACAGGTAGCTCTGCCTTTGAAGGGATGGGGGATGTTTGTGACAGGACTGGAGTTGGTGGTGGGAGGAGGATGCATGGGACATAATACAGTATACTAGGAGTCCAACTATCTAGTCTCCTTCCCAGTTGACACTCTAATATGTTTAACGTACAGGAGTTCATTTCAGTGGATAACCTCATCATTTTGTGTCCAAGTACAGTATCAACAGCCTTATTTTATCATTTTCATACAAAAAATTTAGACAAAATTATTATAGATTTACTTTTGGAGTATAGATTTCATAATTAACAATTATGCAAATGATCATGCTGCAGCTATCAGTAAGTTTTTTACTTACCTTTTCTAACTGAAATACAAATGAAAAATGTTTCAAAATAATAATTTCATTTCACAAAATTAATTTTCATAATCATATTGTTGCAATAATTAGAATGTTTACTATTTGCTTATGTCCATCATTGTTTTGTATTTTCTTTTTCTGTAAAATATATCTCTGTGTTTATTTTCTGTTGGATGTTTTGGCAGGGGATGTTGTACAACAGTTTTGGCATAGCAAGCAAAGTGAGTAGACGTTCATATGGTTGCATGGAAGAGAGATGCGTTATGGCTAGCAATGTGTCAAATTGTGTCTGCACAGGCAGAGTGGAAATATATGTTTAAAATGTTATATGTAAATAAGCAGTTGAGTGACTAACACTAGATGTTGGGTTCAATTTAAGAAACATTTTATCTGCATATTAAAATGCAGAATTTTTCTGAAAATAATGCAACAGCTATCAACAACCACTGAAGGCATCAATACATAAAGATAAATATAGCTAAAGTTTTGCTTCCTCCTCTTGAATAATTGTATATAATAAACTTATCATTTTTGATTAAACAGTAGCAAACAGCTAAATTCTATATAAATTCAATATTCATGATTCAATGAGATCAGGAGTGTTAGAATGCCCATTGATAAAGATATATAAATTGGCTTTTTACAGCTTTCAGTAGGGTATTTAATGCACAGATTCCACTGGGACTTTTTGTCACTGAAGTCTGAACCTGAAAATCATATGTTCTAGCTTCAAAATGAGAGTCTATGGTAGCTGGTTCCATGTAACAATAACTATGGAAGATATGCTATCAGAGAGGCTTAAAGTCTAGTTGCTATCAAGCATGATGATAATTTAGACATTGAACGGTCAGTTTTATGCAGGCTCTTGCTACCATTTCATAGCCAGAATGAACAAATAGACCATGAACACATTATTGAAGCTTTATGTTAGGATTTAAGTTTTTATATAAGTATATCACAAACATGTCAACAGGAGTGGTGCTAACCTTGTTGTTATTACCACCACTATGATCTTTGCTATGTTATCCTTCCCAGGACTTGAGGGTGCAGTTTAGAGGCATTTTGGGGCTGTAACTGAGGGCACTGCTTGGAAGCTGACAATATTTTTTAACAGAAACAACTAGGGTCTTCTTTCAGTCTGGCACTTGACTAAAACCACTGCAAATGAGTTTTTGTTCTTGCACTGGCAGGTACAATATTGTAGGCTAATGTATATTGTGGAGGTCTTTTACCTTGCAGCATTGCTCAGTACAGTTCTTCAACTTTGAAATGTTTACACAATCATTGAGGCTGTTGTGGGTACTTTCTGACAAATTAACTTTTGTCTTTTGTCTCAGGATCTTTGGCTGCTGTCTGATTAATAATTTTTTTGATGTTTTGCCACAAACACATGCTGGCAAAAAACATTAAACATACACTGGTTGAAGATACCAAAACAAAAACCAACAAGCAATATGTTTCGTGCATTTGTTTACAAAACAATCATTATCTTCCTTTATCTAATTTGTGTGCAGAACAACTGAATTATGTGCTCAGTGCTGCAGCAAGCAGTTCACAATACTTGATACTTATGTAGGAAATCTGTTGCCATCGTATGTTCAGCACAGTCTTATCTTACATCATATGATCACCCAATGATTTTCTTATGAAATGAATAACAGAAGCTGAAATGTAGCAATGTAAAGCTTTTCTGCTTGGTTTGGTATAACTTACAGATTAAGTAAATGCTATTTTTTTTACTTTCTGCAATTTACATTTACACGTACAAACTGTTTGGAAGGTATTTTAATATAAAAATTTCATTGTTTATTTGAAAATGTAATAATACTGGTTACAGTTCCTTCAAAATAATAGGGCCTAGCTAATTAATATTCAAAAATATATACAAATTTCTAAGAGATACAAGGAAATATTTGTTAATTATGTTAGTTATAAATGGAAATGGAAAAATGAAAATGATCGTTTGGCGTCATGGGCCGGGAGGCCCATTGTGGGGCAGGTCTGGCTGCCTTGGAGGAGGTCTTATTACATTCGACGTCACACTGGGCGACCTGTGTGCCAGATGGGGGTGAAATGACGATGAAGACAACACAACACCCAGTCCCTGAGTGGAGAAAATCCCCGACCCAGCCGGGAATCGAACGTGGGCCCATAGCACGGCAATCCGTCACGTTGACCACTCAGCTATCGGGGCTGACAATGGAAATGAAGTTAGTATAATCTGCATGAAATAAGCCTTTTCAAACAATTTTTGATGTAGTAGCAGAAATACAGTACACCTTTTAAGAGAGATTTGTGACAGTATTGTTAATAGTAGTATGTGATGTATGACACTCTCATTGTGTAAACAGAGAGCTGCATAATTACAGCACAGGAGTTGAAGTTGATTACCGTATCAAGAGTGCCCGACTAAAATTGGCTGATAAATATTCCGATAAAGCCAGTTGATTATTACACAGTAGAAAACCAGGTAGTTTTTAAAAAAATGTAAAAGCACTACCAGTGTTCAAAATAAAACTAAGACAACATTATGAAAAGTATGGATTGTTACTCACTGTATAGTGGATGTATTGAGCCGCAGATGAGCACACCAAAAACACCGTCCAATGAGTAAGCTTTCAGTCAAAAAGGCCTTCATCTGAATTACACACACACACACGTGACCACTTTCTTTGGCCAGACTGTGAGCAGCTGCACTTGATGGGAGAAGCAATGTGTGTGTGTGTGTGTGTGTGTGTGTGTGTGTGTGTGTGTGTGTGTTTGGGGGGGGGGGGTAAGGAGGAGGCTGGGGTAGAGAGGTGGAAGGATAGCAGGGCAGGGGTGCTTGTGGGAGGATACAGGGATGGGATGGAGAGAGGGTAGGACAGCTAGCTGTAGTCAGGAGGTTAACGGAGAGTGGAGGGGGAGGGGGGAGAGGGAAGGGGAGGCAGCGGAAAAGGAGAGAAGAAAAAAGACTGTGAGTCCATTGGTGGAGTAGAGGGCTGTGTACTGCTGGAATGGGAACAGGGAAGAGGGTAGAAAGGAGAGGGGTAATGACTAATGAAAGTTGAGGACAGGATGGTTACGGGAATATGGGTATATCGCAGGGAAATTCTCACCTGCACATTTCAATCTGAGGTACGGCAATGGGCACCCACATGGTGCTAGCCTATGCTAATCTATTCATGGGCCATCTAGAGGAATACTTTCTAAGCAGCCAGAATCCCAAAACCTCAACTGGTTCAGATTCATTGATGACATCTTTACGATGTGGATTGAGGCTGGGGACACCCCATCCACATTCCTCCAGAACCTCAACAACTTCGCCCCCATTCACTTCACCAGGTCTTTCTCAACCCAACAAGCCACGTTCCTTGTTGTTGACTTCCACCTCAAATATGTCTACATCAGTACCTCTGTTCAAATCAAACCTAGAAACAACCAGCAATACCTCCATTTCGACAGCTGCCACCAATTCTATTCCAAGAGCCCCTTCCATACAGTCCAGCTACCCATGACCATTACATCTGTGAGACAAGCAGTCCATTTTGAAATATACCATGGGTATCATTGATATCTTCACAAACTGTAATTACCCTCCCAACCTTGTACAGAAACAGATCTCCCATGCCTTATCTCTCCTATTACCCCCTCACCCCACCTCCCAAAGTCCCACCATCCAACCACAGAGGATCATTCCCCTTGTGCCTCAGTACCATCCAGCCAGGACTGGAGCAACTGAATCATATTTTATGCAAGGTTTTTTCTACCTCTCATCATGCCCTGAAATGAGGAATGTCCTATCCCCTATCCTTCCCACTCTTCACACAATGGTATTCTGCAGCACACCAAACTCACACAATATCCTCTCCCATTCCTACACAACTCCTGCTCTCAACCCCTTGCCCCACAGTTCACATCCGTCTAACAGAATTAGATGCAAGACCTGTCCCATGCATCCTCCCACCATGGCCTACTCCAGTCCAGTCACAAGCATCACTTATCACATCAAACGCCGGGCTACCTGTGAAAGTAGACACGTGATACACAAGCTAAGTTGCAACCACTGTTTTGCATTCTACATGGGCATAACAACCAACAAACTGTCTGTCTGCCCGAATGGCCACCAACAAACTGTGACCAACCAGTTGGTGAGCACACTGCACAACACAACATTCTTCGTTTTAATGACTGCTTCACGAGCTATGCCATCTGGATCCTTCCTACCAACACCAGCTTTTCTGAATTGCACAGGTGGGAACTCTCCCTGTAATATATCCTACATTCCTGTAGCCTTCCTGGCCTCAACCTTTGTTAGTCATTGTCATTCACCCACCTGCCGCTTTCCTGTCCCTACTCCTGCACTACACAGCCCTCTTTTCCACCAACATGCCCACAGTCTTTTTATTTCTCTCCTTTTCCACTGCCCCCACCCCATCCACCCTCTGTCTAACCTCCCACCTGTACCTAGCTGCCCTATGCTCTCTCCCCCTCATCCCTGTATCCTCCCACAAGTAGCACTTTTGTATCTCCCATGTCCACCCTGCTATCCGTCTTCCTCCCCACCCCTCCCTCCATGCCAAATGGTGAGCATTAAACCATCTAGTAGTAATTTAGGATTTGTACTGCATTGTCCGCCTCCATAGCTGAGTGGTCAGCACATCATAATGCCATGCGAGAGGCCCGCATTAGATTTCTGGCTGGGTCAGAGATTTTCTCTGCTCAGGGACTGGATGTTTGTGTTGTTTTCATCGTCACTTAATTCTCATCGACATTCAAGTCGCTGAAGTGGCATCAATTAAAAAGACTTGCACCAGGTGACAAGTCTCCTTGACAGCATGCCCTAGTCACACATTTCATTTCATTTGTACTGCATAGATAGTTACTTTCAGTACATATGACAAGCAGTCCCTGTGGTGTCATCAAGTGATACAACAATACCAGTCTCAATAGAATATGGTGGGACAGTGACTAAGGCAGTGTTGGGAAAACAGTACTCTGGTTAGCCTTAGTACAGAGAAAACTGTGGTAATACAACTCTGTCTTGCACTCAATTTTGGAGTTCTGCAATATTTATTATTGTTATAAACTTTACTATGCTATCACAAAATTTCAGTTACAGTAATTCTTAGATCCTTAATATTATAACAACTCACAAACACCATTTCATTTATGCCACAGTATCAGCTACTGGTGTCATAAGAAAGTACCCACATTTCCAGATGATCATTTTCTGACATTGTTTACACTGCAGCTGACAATATAACCTTTAGTGGTTCAACAGTATTTAAGTGAGGAGCAGGTCTTAGCCTTGTTGTTGTTGTGGTCTTCAGTCCAGAGACTAGTTTGATGCAGCTCTCCATGCTACTCTATCCTGTGCAAACTTCTTCATCTCCCAGTACCTACTGCAGCCTACATCCTTCTGAATCTGCTTAGTGTATTCATCTCTTGGTCTCCCTCTACGATTTTTACCCTCCACGCTGCCCTCCAATACTAAATTGGTGATCCCTCGATGTCTCAGAACATGTCCTACCAACCGGTCCCTTCTTCTAGTCAAGTTGTGCCACAAGCTTCTCTTCTCCCCAATTCTATTCAATACTCCCTCATTAGTTATGTGATCAACCCATCTAATCTTCAGCATTCTTCTGTAGCACCACATTTCGAAAGCTTCTATTCTCTTCTTGTCTAAACTATTTATCGTCCACGTTTCACTTACATACATGGCTACACTCCATACAAATACTTTCAGAAACCACTTCCTGACACTTAAATCTACACTCGATGTTAACAAATTTTTCTTCTTGGGAAATGCTTTCCTTGCCATTGCCAGTCTACATCTACATTTTATATCCTCTCTACTTCGACCATCATCAGTTATTTTGCTCCCCAAGTAGCAAAACTCATTTACTACACTCCTGGAAATTGAAATAAGAACACCGTGAATTCATTGTCCCAGGAAGGGGAAACTTTATTGACACATTCCTGGGGTCAGATACATCACGTGATCACACTGACAGAACCACAGGCACATAGACACAGGCAACAGAGCATGCACAATGTCGGCACTAGTACAGTGTATATCCACCTTTCGCAGCAATGCAGGCTGCTATTCTCCCATGGAGACGATCGTAGAGATGCTGGATGTAGTCCTGTGGAACGGCTTGCCATGCCATTTCCACCTGGCGCCTCAGTTGGACCAGCGTTCGTGCCGGACGTGCAGACCGCGTGAGACGACGCTTCATCCAGTCCCAAACATGCTCAATGGGGGACAGATCCGGAGATCGTGCTGGCCAGGGTAGTTGACTTACACCTTCTAGAGCACGTTGGGTAGCACGGGATACATGCGGACGTGCATTGTCCTGTTGGAACAGCAAGTTACCTTGCCGGTCTAGGAATGGTAGAACGATGGGTTCGATGACGGTTTGGATGTACCGTGCACTGTTCAGTGTCCCCTCGACGATCACCAGTGGTGTACGGCCAGTGTAGGAGATCGCTCCCCACACCATGATGCCGGGTGTTGGCCCTGTGTGCCTCGGTCGTATGCAGTCCTGATTGTGGCGCTCACCTGCACGGCGCCAAACACGCATACGACCATCATTGGCACCAAGGCAGAAGCGACTCTCATCGCTGAAGACGACACGTCTCCATTCGTCCCTCCATTCACGCCTGTCGCGATACCACTGGAGGCGGGCTGCACGATGTTGGGGTGTCAGCGGAAGACGGCCTAACGGTGTGCGGGACCGTAGCCCAGCTTCATGGAGACGGTTGCGAATGGTCCTCGACGATGCCCCAGGAGCAACAGTGTCCCTAATTTGCTGGTAAGTGGCGGTGCGGTCCCCTACGGCACTGCGTAGGATCCTACGGTCTTGGCATGCATCCGTGCGTCGCTGCGGTCCGGTCCCAGGTCGACGGGCACGTGCACCTTCCGCCGACCACTGGCGACAACATCGATGTACTGTGGAGACCTCACGCCCCACGTGTTGAGCAATTCGGCGGTACGTCCACCCGGCCTCCCGCATGCCCACTATACGCCCTCGCTCAAAGTCCGTCAACTGCACATACGGTTCACGTCCACGCTGTCGCGGCATGCTACCAGTGTTAAAGACTGCGATGGAGCTCCGTATGCCACGGCAAACTGGATGACACTGACGGCGGCGGTGCACAAATGCTGCGCAGCTAGCGCCATTCGACGGCCAACACTGCGGTTCCTGGTGTGTCCGCTGTGCCGTGCGTGTGATCATTGCTTGTACAGCCCTCTCGCAGTGTCCGGAGCAAGTATGGTGGGTCTGACACACCGGTGTCAGTGTGTTCTTTTTTCCATTTCCAGGAGTGTATTTTAAGTGTCTCATTTCCTAATCTAATTCCCTCAGCATCACCCGACTTAATTCGACTACATTCCATTATCCTAGTTTCGCTTTTGTTGATGTTCATCTTATACCCTCCTTTCAAGACACTGTCCATTCCGTTCAACTGCTCTTCCAAGTCCTTTGCTGTCTCTGACAGAATTACAATGTCATCGGTGAACCTCAAAGTTTTTATTTCTTCTCCATGGATTTTAATTCCTACTCCAAACTTTTCTTTTGTTTCCTTTATTGCTTGCTCAATATACAGATTGAATAACATCGGGGATAGGCTGCAACCCTGTCTCACTCCCTTCCCAACCACTGCTTCCCTTTCATGTCCCTCGACTCTTATAACTGCCATCTGGTTTCTGTACAAATTGTAAATAGCCTTTCGCTCCCTGTATTTTACCCCTGCCACCTTCAGAATTTGAAAGAGAGTTTTCCAATCAATGTTGTCAAAAGCTTTCTCTAAGTCTACAAATGCTAGAAATGTAGCTTTGCCTTTCCTTAATCTTTCTTCTAAGATAAGTCGTAGGGTCAGTATTGCCTCACGTGTTCCAACATTTCTACGGAATCCAAACTGGTCTTCCCCGAGGTCGGCTTCTATCAGTTTTTCCATTCGTCTGTAAATAATTCACGTTAGTATTTTGCAGCTGTGACTTATTAAACTGATAGTTTGGTAATTTTCACATCTGTCAACACCTGCTTTCTTTGGAATTGGAATTATTATATTCTTCTTGAAGTCTGAGGGTATTTCGCCTGTCTCATACATCTTGCTCACCATATGGTAGAGTTTTGTCAGGACTGGGTCTCCCAAGGATGTCAGTAGTTCTAATGGAATGTTGTCTACTCCGGGGGCCTTGTTTCGACTCAGGTCTTTCAGTGCTCTGTCAAACTCTTCACGCAGTATCGTATCTCCCATTTCATCTTCATCTACATCCTCTTCCATTTCCATAATATTGTCCTCAAGTACATCGCCCTTGTATAGGCCCTCTATATACTCCTTCCACCTCTCGGCTTTCCCTTCTTTGCTTAGAACTGGGTTTCCATCAAAGCTCTTGATATTCATGCAGGTGGTTCTTCTTTCCCCAAGGTTCTCTTTAATTTTCCTGCACAGGCAGTATCTATCTTACCCCTAGTGAGATAAGCCTCTACATCCTTACATTTGTCCTCTAGCCATCCCTGCTTAGCCATTTTTCACTTCCTGTCAATATCATTTTTGAGACGTTTGTATTCCTTTTTGTCTGCTTCATTTACTGCATTTTTATATTTTCTCCTTTCATCAATTAAATTCAATATTTCTTCTGTTACCCAAGGGGTTCTACTAGCCCTCGTCTTTTTATGAATTTGATCCTCTGCTGCCTTCACTATTTCATCCCACAAACTTACCCATTCTTCTTCTACTGTATTTCTTTCCCCCATTCCTGTCAGTTGTTCCCTCATGCTCTCCCTGAAACTCTGTACAACCTCTGGTTCTTTCAGTTTATCCAGGTCCCATCTCCTTAAATTCCCACCTTTTTGCAGTTTCTTCAGTTTTAATCTACAGTTCATAACCAATAGATTGTGGTCAGAGTCCACATCTTAGCCTTAAATATTAAAAATTGAAGCCTGTGGAATCAACTGAACTAAAAATATGGACACACAAAGAATTTCTCCAAAATATAACAACAACATAAAATAATACAATTAAATACTACAACAGTGTATACTTGCAAAAATCAATGGTTGTACTCTACAGGCATCTGTAATATCAGCAGTAAATCGTTAAACAACATAGTTACTTCTTCTGTGAAGGAAAGGTACACAAACAAATCTGTGGCACAGCTATAGGCACCCCTATGGCAACCTCCCATGCCAGCCTGTATACAGGCCATCAAGAGGAAACTTTCCCAGTCTCCCAACACCCCAAACCATTCCTTCATAATCTCAATGCCTTCTGTCCCATCCACTTCACCTGGTCCTCTTCAACCTAGCATGTCATTTTCATAGACATTGACCTCCTCCTTTCTAATGGCTCCTTCCACATCTCTGTCCACATTAAACCAACCAACCACCAACAGTACCT
This sequence comes from Schistocerca cancellata, assembly GCF_023864275.1. Lineage (NCBI taxonomy): Eukaryota > Metazoa > Arthropoda > Insecta > Orthoptera > Acrididae > Schistocerca > Schistocerca cancellata. Next base: position 422,684,590 of record NC_064633.1, read on the forward strand.
GTGTTTTAACAGTCGCCATCCCTTCCACACCAAAAAAATCCCTCCCTCATAGCCTGGCCACCATGGGAGAGTGTCTCTGCAGTGACAAGGACTCTCTTGCACTACTCTCCAGACCTACTTCACAAATAGATTTCCCATGCCATATCTGCACACACTTCCAATCCACCCAACACCACCAAGAACCAGCTACAAAAGAGGGACCCCTTCATCACCCAACACCACTGTGGACCAGAACAACTGAACCAAATCCTTCATCAGAGCCTTATCTATCATTATGCTCTGACATGAGGGATATCTTACCTAAGCAACTTCCCACCCCTCCTAAGGTGGTGTTCTGTCACTCACATAACCTCCACAACATTCTGTGCATGCCTAAGCCACTCCAAATCCCAGCCATTTGTCACAGGGACCATATCCCTGCAGAAGACCGAGGTGCAAGACCTGCCCGAACCACCCACCCAGCTCTTCCTATTTCAGTCTTACCACAAGCTTATCCAAACCCATCAATGCTGGGCCACCTGTGAAACCAGCCACATCATATACCAGCATCACTCCAATCACTGCACAGCTTTTTATATTGGTACAGCTACCAACTAGCTGTCCACCAGGATGAATGGCCACCACCAAACTATGGCCATGAACAAAGGGATTACCCTGAAGCAAAACAGGCAACTGAACATAACACACTTGATTTCAATTGCTGCTTCACAACACAGGCCATCTGGATCCTCCCCTCCACCACCAACTTTTCTGAACTATGTGGATGGATGGAAGTTAGCTTTACAACACATTCTCTGCTTCCAAAATTATTCTGGTCTCAACCTATAACCTACTGTCCCTACACCTTCCACCCAACAGTTTCTGACCCTTTTATACTATAACATCCTCCCAATTCATGCCCCCTCTCCCTTATTGTGCGCCACTCTCTACCAATGCACCCACCAATCTTTTCCCTTCCTTGCTCCTTTCCTTTTTCACTCCCTCCCTTTCCCCCCCACCCCCACCCTCCTATCCCTTCCCCCAAAGCCATCCAATCTACACTTGGCAGCATTGTCCTGCCATCTTCTATGACTTGCATGCTCTGCTGGAAAGTTCTCTTCTCTCTTCCTCACTCATGCACTGCTATCTCTCCCCTTCCCTGCCCACTCCAGATTGTTGCTTTCATTCAACACAACAGTTGTAGTCTGGCCAGAGCCCACAAAGATAGTCATCATGTGTGCCTGCTTGTGTGCATGTGTGCGTGTTTTCCTTTCTTTTTTGATGAATGCTTTGGCTGAAAGCTCACAGTGTAACAGTATTTTTGCTGTACCTGGCTCCAAATCAATATGTCATCTTTATGGTGACAGCAGCTATCCTTTTCATAATTACCTTAGAATTATAATGACAAAAAAACATACCTGATGAAATGTTCTAATATAAGGATCCTCTACTCTGACTCCTGTAACATCTGCATCAAGGAAACGGCCAAAGACACTTTTGTAACTATGACCTCTTGAATCGTTGTCAATCACAACTTGTTCATGGAAACTACCAGCATCTTTCTGTGTTTCTATATGTTTTTTCAGTTTCTCTGCACGCTGCATATAACTTTCAATCTTCCCACGCACAGCTGACTTTTTCTGGGCATTTCCTTCAGCTAATAAAAAAGAAAACTCTGATGAAACAAAATGCAAAAACTACTCAGTTTCTATATTTCTATATCTCACACAACTGGATAATGGCTACTTACTGTGTTAATGTTTCAATTTTTAAAGAAAAAAATGTAAATTACACTTCTATTTACTTTGTAACGGAAGTTCCTAAAGGAGATTTTTGTAGAAGCCAGAAGTGGAATACAATCAGATGGAGAAGGGAAGGAGACAAAGAATCCATTTCTAAAAGGTAAGGAAGGTAAAGTCTTCAAGAATTTGTCTAGTAAAGAACAGAAGTTAATATGGAATAGAGTTTGAAAATTAGCATTAACAAAATTTAAAGCAGAACAAATGCATCTGCTCAGCAGCTGGCAACATAGAAATAGCTTGTTCAGAGCTGACTGACATACAGAATAAACAAACACCATCAAATCTATAGCTTTTGAAATACTTAAAAAATCTTCATCATGAAAAACAGGAATTAGGAGAATGGAGTTGAAGAAAATTAAAAAGCACCTCAAACTTAGCACTAGCATGACATGAGGTATGATAATGTCTCTCTCCTGTACACTACACAGTGGTCTGAAAAATGTAGATATAACTTCAGTACTTGTGCATCTTATCCTAGTCCTGTTTATTTGTCAGTTTTTGTATTTAAGGAATTATTTTTTTATTCTGAAATCTACAGTTTCTACTGTGGTTTTAATGTCTTCCAGCCCTGTAGTTATTGGTGTTTCCTTGTAAACTCATTGTTTTAATTTTCCCCACAGACAATAGTTGAGCTGTTAGGCCGGCAGTCATACTGGCTGTCTTGTGTTTCCCAAATGACCAATTGAATTATCTCCAAATGTCCTATTAAGAAAGTCTGTAATTACCTGTGCAGAATGGTTGGGATATCCATCATGGTACCACATGGATTACTTTATGTCCAACAGGATGTATTTCAATAACTGCGGGAGCACATCTGTTATGAAGTGTAGATGCATGTTACTATTTAGGGTCTCATCAATACAACAGGAAACAATGATGCAATTTTTGAGAAACCCACACCACACATTGACATATCAACATCATCGTTTATCCACTTTGCTCAGTAAGTGTGGAATTTCACAGTCCAGTAACGCATATTGCAAAAACTGATTTGCACACCATTCGTAAACTATACTTCATAGGTAAACAAAATTTTGTACAGAACTGCAGCATCACTTTGCAGTTTTTGTATGCACCACTTGGAGAATGGTAACCAATTCTGAAAGTTTTTGCTTTAAAACTTTTGGTGGAGCAAAATGTTGAAAAGATAAAATGTGTTGAGATGTAGTATTCACAGAACATGCCTTTGACTGATCTCTCTTGCGCACTTAAGTTCTCTCATAGTGACAACTGTTTGTTCCTTTTGTGACTTGAAAAGACATGTTTTCAGCAGCTGGTCAGCATCCAAACCATCACAGAGCTGCATGACTGATTGAGATTGCAAGTAACACCTACTGCTCTACCAAGCGAAAGGCTATCTGCTAAGATAAATGGAGGACTCTGAGATGGTATGGTGAGCCACATTTGTAATGTGATCCACCCACTCCTAGATGCTATCTCTGTATTAAAAATGGTCAGTTTGTTGTACAGCAACCAATTTGCTGTGCTGATCATTCTTCTTGGCAGCTTCCTTTAGAGGACTAATCTGGGAAATGGATCCAGAGTAAGAAGTGTACAGTGGAATACAATGTATCACCGACTTCCCCATGAGGAGAATCTACAGGGACTGAGGAACAGACGTCTATGGTGAAGGATGACCCTGTACTAGTGTTTAAATGTTTGTACCAGCTAATGTTGAGGATACATAGCACCTAAGGCTCTATGAGACTCTACAATTTGGCACCTTGGAGAAGTAAAGCATGAATGTGTTAAATTTTAACAGCAGTGAAAACAGTCAGAAGGGTTGTATTATGAAGTTTGTGGAAGGTCAGTGCCTCTTGCAGAGGTAAGCAGTATGAACAAAGTGTTATCTTTTCTGGTACAAGAATTTTTCTAACTGCTGTATGAATGTCTGTAACCTCAGGGGATAACACAGCAACCTCTCTTTTGACCTTATTCTTAGTACAGTTATCCTTAGAATAAAGGATGTAACTGCTCAACAGAGTGAAATCAATGAGTTTCAAATTCACTTCTTGCAAACATAAGTGCAGTGGTGTTTAATGTGTCGTGAGTTTCAGTTTCTCTTTGTGTATCCTGAATCTCATGATGTTTCACAGCAATGTGAGAACAGTCTTAGTGGTGGAGTTTCTCATCTTTTTCTCCCAGAAAGTCTTAATTACACAGGTAAAAGTATCATTAGATTCACCAGATAAAACTAGAGTTGAAAAGGCAGAAGGCTTTCATTTTTATGCTTTCTGCTTAGTTTTGAGTGATGAGGGTGGGCAGTTAATTACTATAGAGACAATAATATAATTAATTTTGACTTATGTGCAAATATGGTTTGCTGCACATTGCTTAAAAGAGTAGGCTTCATTAGCTGCACTTTTACAAGCACAGAACTTTTCAGCTTCATTGCTCTCTGCCCCTCTAAAAATGCTAACACTTTGCACTAGTAATTTAGTGAAGTGGCAAAAGATGAAAAGATTGATCATACTAGTATCTTACTTTTTTCCTCATCTGTGTGATAAATGTTTAATTTCCCGACTTTTATCAGGTAAAATTTGCTTTAATATATTCTGAAAGAATGTATATATTGTAAATCAATGCCTCTCTCAGCACCCTTCATAGCTCACCATAAACTTTTTTTTATATTATTTCATACATCAGTGAAACCATCAGCCTTCCCTTCACCATTAACACATTAGAGTTTAAATCCATTAAGGTGATGTAAGACACAGGCCCTTTGCTGAAATTAAGGGTAGTGTACAGTTTTAGCATGACTGGGTGCTCATCAAGTTGTTTTGTGCACTGAAAAATTATGTATTTAAATGAAGTGACTGTTTCTACAGTAAAGCCCCATTCCAGAGGTCTTTCACTGACTTCAGAGTTATTCTGTACAATGCTTTCTGTATGCAAAAAGGTGAAAGCTTTCCTATGTACCTTCTTTTGCCTATACAATCAAAGAAAGTCCTGCTTAATAATCACACTTCAGAAGCAAAGTGAGTCAGAGTCTGCTACCCACTGGACTAAATGTATTATGAGTGAAAGAAAGACTGGCTGACTAACAGCTAGCTAAATCATGACAATGAATGGAGATATCAAGGCTCTATGGGCAAGTGATCACCTAGCAAATTGGTTATGAGGCTCTAAGGATCTGAGATTCAGAAGTGCTCAAGTCTGAGTGGAGACCACTGTGAGCATGCTCTGCCAAGATTTAGCACTGTTCATAGCTTGCCAAACTCTTTGCACCTTCGCAAGCTACTGTACCATGAGTAGGCTTGTTGGAGGCTCTACAGTGGCATGTTAGTTGCTGAAACTTTGTCATTCCAGGTCAGGTGAAAGAATGTTGGGAGCAGTAAACTGATAGAAATCTGACAATGGCATTGGGTCATGTGGTTCACTCAGATGTTTACGCCAATACACTTGTTACGTGAAGTTTGGATAAATAAATAAAAACATGGATATTAGAAACCCAGCTGCTTCTACTCATTTTTTTTAGGGTGCATAAATTGCATAATTGAAGGATTCAAAGAGTTTGAATGGTTAAAACTTCTCCTTACTCTAAATTCAATGATTAAAATTCCTGCAACTATTTTACTACTCTCAGCAAGATTCTGAGATCTGACCATTTGTCTGTGATATGTACATAGCTAACAGCTCATGCACTGCTTCCAACTGGTCCCTAACAAATTCCACCAACAATCTCGACAACAACAAAATGGGAATACAGTTCACAGACATTGATGAAAAAGTCACACAAAAAACACCAAAATTCATTTTCTACAGAAACAAATATAATTTCTTTATTTTAATTAAACATTGTCAAGTCTTTTTCATTCATTAAACACCGCCTCCAGCTAATTAATGAGTTCATGCTCTGCTATGAGTCATTTTCCAACTGAGTAAGTTCATATTCACAAAACCCTAACACCTATTGAGGGAAACATGAAAATATCTAAGCAGCAGAATTCCACGTTCGTGTTCGGGAGACCACTTTTGAATGCTTTGTATGCCCTCCAAACTGAAAAACTGATCTTGTTGATCACATCGGTTGACTAACTCCCGACATCCAAAATTATAAACACTCTTAAAACAGAAACTCTGCATAGCGCAGACCATGACTTGCCATTTAATCCCCATGAGGGCTGCTGGCTGACTCCAAAAATCTGCGCACACCAAACTGCTTCACAAAATTGTTATAACATCTTGTTCTTTCAGTCTCTGGAACTAAAAAGCTGGCATTTTGCATTCTCACTAACAGTGCTTCTATAAGCTGCTGCGCCCTGCCAGGACATTTAGAAATTTCTTTCCATAAGGTTTTGGGAAATATTGGCTAGTGTGGAAACTCACAAGCCTTTTTAGCCAGCTGTGCAGGCTCCAGGCACAATCTATTTAGGAGGATTAGCATAAGACTAGCGCATCATCACCAGGCTGAATTAAAACTTCCTGACACTAGTAGCAACACTGATGTATACAATAGCACACTGGTGCGGTCAGAAAATTATATGTTGTAACCGTGGTCACTATAGCATGCTCAGAGCTTTAAGTTGTAAAAGACTGGTGGCACCACCTGCTCCTCAGTTTGGGAACTTTGGGTTTGCCAAACCTGTATCAGAGCAAGACTAGCAGACTTTGCCTAGGTACGTGCCATTCAGCATGATCCAGAACGGATGGTGTGGAGAAGGGGCATATATGTCTTATCAGAAGACACAGGCATGGAGAGCATTTATCTAAGTGTGAATTATGAAGCACTTTCAACTGAACTTGGTACACGTAACTTAGTACCTGAAAAAAAGAGTACTATTCAGATGAGACACTACTAAAAACTGTAAGGGAGTTCTTGGTGTTGGTGGTGACAATGATGGTGAGCGACATGTAAAAATGATGGAAGATCATCTTTTCTTTTTTTTTTTTTTTTTTTTTTTTTTGTAGTGTATTCAGCATGACCAGATTAGAGCCTTAGGTCCTCTCTTACATCTGACCAGGAACAACACATACAAAAAATATTACATAACAATCACAATAATAAAAATAATAATAATAATAATAATAACACTAATAATGATGATACAATAATAGAGGAATTATGCATATTAACTACTTACTACACCGAGCGAGGTGGTGCAGTGGTTAGCACACTGGACTCGCATTCGGGAGGACGACGGTTCAATCCCGTCTCCAGCCATCCTGATTTAGGTTTTCCGTGATTTCCCTAAAATCGTTTCAGGCAAATGCCGGGATGGTTCCTTTGAAAGGGCACGGCCGATTTCCTTCCCCATCCTTCCCTAACCCGAGCTTGCGCTCCGTCTCTAATGACCTCGTTGTCAACGGGACGTTAAAAAACACTAACCTAACCTAACTACTTACTACACAACAAAATCAACAATAATAATTTGCACTATTAACAAAAGTAATCATTTGCAGTAATAAAAATATTAGTAATAATAATAATAAACAATGGAGGGTTTGAGAATGATACTGATGCTTAATTTAGCACTTCTGAAGCCTTGTTTGGTATTAGAAGAAGTGGAAGGGATAATGAAAGAGGAGAGGACTGAAATGGTTGATAGGAAAGAAAGAATTCCAACAGTGAACTCTGTAGACAAGGGGAGGGAAAAGTGGTGGGGGAGAGCGGAATGATGAGATTGAGCTGCAAGAAGAGATCATTATTGTGATAGAAGGTGGGCTCTTGGCTGCCTTTTGAAGTTTGAAAGGATTTTAATTTCTCTCATATTTTGATGAAGATTTGTCGAAAGTCAGGTTCCTGATATAGAAAATGATTGATAGAACATGATAGTGCTGTGTAGTTGTACAAAGAAGATTTTACTTTGTTGGGAACAAGTATTTCTGGTGTGACATTCAAATAGTAGAGAAGGTTTTAAGATAAACTGGAAGGAGTGTAATGACTGAGAAGACGATACAGTAAACACAGGGTATTGCCAACTCTCTATTCTTATTGGCACTGAGCTGCTAGGCTGACTGGTGACACTACTCTCGGGGTGGAAGCTGACCTGCAAAAACTGCCCATCAGGGTTCCTAAATGCATTTAATCTAGCTCAGCTGTCACTACAACTTTAATTTAAAGTGTCATCTCTCATAACCTTGACACACCAAAACTTTGCGGCAGCTAAAGGCCAGGTGTAAAGACGATGCTGCATGATGTAATTGCAGTGATCATCGCAACAAGAAAATGAGGGGTTGAGTTTCAGTTCCTATCCCATTAATTCAGACAACTCTCTCATTTTAGCTTAAAAGAGTGCAAACTCTCTCAATTTAGCTTAAGAGAGTGCAATTTCATGTGAGATTTCCACTCTGGATCATGATAAGCAACTCATAAGGGCAGTCCATTAGTTTCGTAGTGTGAGAGAACTTTTGTGGTTGAATAGCAAAAACACCCCAGAAGGCAGGAGGCAACAAAATGAAACTTCGTGGATTGAAAGGGAATGTGATTTTATTTCAGCGAGTCAAATTTACAATGAGTTGGCAATATGAACCCATTTAGCACTATGACACTGCACCCACTCTGGGCCAGATGCATGCACCGATTCAGTTGGGAAGGGTTTCATAAAGCCATTGTATGCAGTACAGGGGCAACTGATTCTTGATACCCCGACATAGCATTGGGATGGAGTTGATGTCCGAGCTGGTTCCACAAATATTCTGGGGATCTTGGCTGCCCATGAGAGTGCTTTAACATCACACACACAGTTCATAGAGACACATGCCGTGTGAAGGTGATCACTATTCTGTTGAAAAATGGCACCACAGTACTGCTGCATGAGAGGTAACAAATGAGGATCCTGAATGTTCTTGACGTACAATTGTGCCTTCATCACTACCAACCATGACCCGATTGCTCCCAACACCATGACCCCAGGTGTAATACCACTGTGGTTCTCTAAAACATTTGAAGAATGGGACCTCTCTCCATGTCACGACCACACGTGCTACCATTTGGGCTAGTGCAGAACCATGATTCATACTTAATATAGTGCGATGCCATTCATCAGCAGTCCATGCTTCCCCATCACAGCACCACTACAAACGCAACTGTTTGTCTTGTGGTGTTCAAAGCAGCCTATGCATGGAATAGTAATTCCCTAGTCTGACTGCTGTTAAGTCTCCGATTAATTGTGTGGGATGATACAGAATATTGCAGGGAGTCCTTTAATTGTTCTCAGATGGTAGGCACATTTGTGAAAGAGTAACACTATGTTAAGTGCACAATATGGCAGTCCTCCCTTGTAGCAGTCAGATGTGGTTGGCCAGATCCATGATGAGGAGTGTGGCTGCCCTCATGTTTCCATGTTGTCCAACATCGAGCCACTGTCACATCCTAATACCGCATAAATCTGGATACTGCACGATTTGACCAGCAGGCCAAATGGAGACACAGAATGAAGTCCCTTTCATACTAAGTCAGGTGGCAACAATGCTGCCTCGTGCGTACGCAGCATCTGTGGGTCCTTAACAGTGATCATTCAATGTCTGACTCTGGCCTGGTAACAACACTAAAAATGAACAACACTAATTCATTCTAGTAGCTATTCTATATGGCACAGAGAATTGCAAATCTAATCATTTACATATCCACTGATGGTGTGTATGTGAACAAAGGTCCATTGACATCTGACAACACTTCTGGGTGTTTCACATTTTTTGTCAGGCAGTGTATAACGTGATAATGTCAATTAGTCAAAATTATGATTGGCACCAATAAAATTTGTTGGACCCAGTCTCATCACATTAACTTTATGTTACTTGCTCAGTGGTAAGTTCACCCATGAATCAATTTATTTTCACTCTTGGAGAAGACACTACTCAACTAGTGGGTTAAGTCAATATTATGGTGAATTGCAAAGACTTATTTTCTGCGTCCTGCATTCATACTTCCGAAAACAAGTCAATAAAATTATTTTGTTTTTACGCTATAGACAGATCTGATTCTTTTTCCTGTCTAACAGAAGACTGGGATGAATAAGTAAGGAGGCAATGCCAATAATCAGTTAACACAATGCCAATAATCAGTTAATAAGCTCATAAAGAAATATTAACTAGCACATAGGCATATTGCATTTTTTTATCATGCTGGCACTCTTTTCAAACAACTTACTTTTGAGAAAATTCACCAGAAGTTGTAGACCCTCCTGGTAGCAAACCAGTGCTTCAGTGAAACGACGCTTCTCATCTAGCTCAACAGCACGACAAAGTATGCTGGTAGCTGCTTTCTCCAAATTTGAATTACTCATGGTCAGTATGCACAAATGTCCTAATATATTTCAAAATCCACAAGTAATCATATTTCTAACAACTTCTTAACATTTCTCATCTGGAAAGAGGTAAAAATGATCACAATATTATTAAAATACAAAATTACCTTTTCTTTATTTGCCTTATGTCAACAGATAGTTTGTTAATAGCATTTACACTAAGACAAGCCACTCCAAACTCCTGACAAGGAAGTAAAGCTTACATGGAACTAGTTTTTGTGTCTTGTGTTGAGGCTGTGTAAACCACAATTTATCTAAAATGGATTTAGTCTAGTATATACCCAGGATCTGAGCAAAGGGGCACAGTGCTGAGGGTGAGAATGGGGAGGCAACTCATTTTTTTAGTTTCAAGGACAAATATAATTACTTATAAAATGAAGCACAAAACTATAAAAAAATGTGTTCACTACTAACCAAACATACTAAAGCTACAAACTACTAATATGATTCTATAGTACAATGTACTGACTTTTGCTGCCCCTCACTGGGTATATCCTTGACCAGTAAACATATTGGAAAATAAAGTGGAGGTATTCCAGTACATCTGAAGAAACGGACAGTTTCCTTCTTCTCACAAAATTGCACTTGCTCTCTCACTGTGTGTGTGTGTGTGTTGTTTTCTATGTTCCCATCTGCTGCTCGAAGCTTACTCTTATTTTAAATCTACATCTACATTCATATTCCGCAAGCCAGTATATGGTGCATGGTGGAACATACACTGTACCACTACTAATCATTTCTTCCCCATTATGTTTGCAAACAAGAGTGAGGCAAAAACAGCTATCTGTATGCCTCTGCACAAGCCCCAATTTCTCTTATCTTATCTTGGTGGTCTTTATGTGAAATGTACATTGGTAGCAGAAGAATTGTTCTGCAGTCAGCTTCAAATGCCTGTTCTCTAAATTTGCTCAATAGTGTTTCTTGAAAAGAATGCCGTCTTCCCTCCAGGGATTCACATTTTTTGAGTAACCGAAATATCTCCATAATACTTGCATGTTGATCGAACCAATTGATAACAAATCCGGCAGTGCACCTCTGAATTGCTTTGATGTCTTCTTTTAATCTGACATGGTGGGGATCCCAAACACTTGAGCAATATTCAAGAATGGGTTGCAGTAGTGTTCTACACATGGTCTCATTTACAAATAGACCAAACCTCCCTAAAATTTCTCCTAATTGACCAAACATGATCATTCACTTTCCCTACTACAATCCTTACATGTTCATTCCATTTCATATCGTTTTGAAATGTTTGCCTAACTAATTGATGTGACTGTATGAAGCAGAACACTACTAATGGTGTACTCAAACACTACATGATTGTTTTTCCTGCTCATTTATGTTAACTTATATTTTTCTATGTTTAGATGTAGCTGCAATTCATCACACCAACTGGAAATTTTGTCTATGTCATCTTGTATTCTCCTTCAGGCACTCAACAATGGTATATTTCAATACACCACAGCATCATCAGCAAAACGCTTCTGACTGCTGCTCCTTGTGTCCATCAGATCATTTATTTATACAGAAAACAACAGCAGTCCTATCACACTCCCCTGGGGCACTCCTGATGGTACTCATGTCTCTGATGAATGCTCACTGTCAAGGAAAGCATACTAGGTTCTATTAACTAAGAAGCCTTCGAAACACTCACATATCTGGGAATCTATTCCATATACTTGTACCTTTCTTACCAGTTTGCAGTGGGGCATCGTGTCAAACACTTTTCAGAAATCTATGAATAAGGAATCTGCCTGCTTCCCTTCATCCATAGTTCACAGGATATCATGTCAGAAAAGGGCAAGCTGAGTTTCACATAAGCAATGCTTTCATCTTCTATTAACAACAAATGCAAAACTTCTTTGTTTGCACCATAACAGAGAAACAGTTTAGCAGTGAAAAAAATAGGAAACCCTGTTATTTGGAAAGAAAAAGACTGTGAGAATCAAGACAGTCATATCCATAACAATAATATGAAAGGAAAAACTGCTACTCACCATACAGCGGAGATGGTGAGTAACAGATAGGCAACAACAACAAGAGGGTCAAACAAGTGAGCTTTCAGCCAAAAAGGCCTTCGTCAGAATTAGAAGACAAAACACACACACACACACACACACACACACACACACACACACACACACGAATGCAACTCACACACTCACGACAACAGTCTCTGGCTGCTGAGGCCAGACTGTGAGCAGCAGCACATGATGGGAGGAGCAGTCTGGATGGTGGGACTAAGGAGGAGGCTGTGTTATGGAGGGGACGGGAGGATGGTAAAGTGCTGCTTGTGGAGGCATACAGGGACAAGGTGGAGAAAGGATAGGGCAGCTAGATGGAATCAGGAGGTTGGACGGATGGCAGGAGGGAAGAGCAGTGGAAAAGGAAAGATTTAAAAGGACTGCAAGTGCACTGAAAGATCTCCTGTGCCTTCTCTCTACAGTTATCCTCTACCTCCCAAAGTCCCACACTCCAGGCATAGAGGAGCATTCCCCTCGTGACTCAGTACCACCCAGGACTGGAGCAACTGAATCACATTCTCCGTCAGGGTTTTGACTACCTCTTGTCATGCTGTGAAATGAATAATGTCCTATCCACTATCCTTCCCAAACCTCACACAGTAGTATTCCACCACTCACTGAACCTACACAATACCTTTGTCCATCCCAGAACAACCCCTGCTCCCAGCTCCTTGCTTCACGGCTCATGGCTCATATCCCTGTAATAGACCTAATTGTAAGACCTGTCCAATACATCCTCCCATCACGACCCACTAAAGTCCAGTCACAAGTATCACCTATTCCCTCAGAGACAGGGCTACTTGTGAAACTAGTTATGTGATCTACAGGCTATGCTGCAACCACTGTGCTGTATTCCACATGAGCATGACAACTAACAAGCTCTCTGCCCACATGAACGTCCACTGACAAACTGTGGCAAAGAAACAGCTGGACCACCCAGTTGCTGAGCACACTGTCCAACACAACATTCTTTATTAAAATGACTGCTTCACATCCTGTGCCATCTTCATCCTTCCTGCCAACACCAGCTTTTCTGAACTGCACAGGTGAGAAATCTCCCTCCAACATTTCCTACATTCCCGTAACTCTTCTGGCCTCAAAGTTTGTTAGTCATTGTCGTACACCAATCTCTCTCCTTTCTTGTTCCCACTCCAGCACTACACAGCCCTCAATTCCAGTAATGCACCCACAGCTCCATTTCTTCTCTCCCTTTTCGCCCCCCCCCCATCCCCCCCACTGCCCTCCTGACTGCACTTAGCTGACCTACCATCTCTCCATCTCGTTGTCCCTGTATGCTTCCACTAATTCTGAAGAAGGCCTTTTCGGCCAAAAGCTTACTTGTTTGACAGTATTTTTCTTGTTGCATATCTGCAACTCAGCATCTCCACCGTATGGTGTGTAGCAGTCTATCATAATACTGTCATTATTCCATCATGGACCGTCTTATTCACATTATATGTATTACATATATGATGGCAAAACAAGTTATATGCAACTACGCACTAAAGTCTGTGGAGGCATCAGTATTTCTTTCCAAATCTGGAATGGAAAAAAAAAGATATGTAACTGCACTTATGACATAGTATTAACTATTAACTCTAATATCCATTATTTATGGTAAAACATGTCTTTAGAGTCCTGTAATCAGTATTTAAAAGCATGTGTCTCAGTGTTATATACTATTACTGTGAAGATTCAGTCCTTAGCTACAGTATCAATTTTCAGGGATCGACTTCAAAAATGATTCATAGGAACAATAATGAAAACAATAACCAGACTTACTGCAAAAAATCTCCATAAATAGTTGGGGATTCTATCTGAGTACACCTACTAATGCATTAAAAAAGAACATTAGTAACTATTACACTGCCAGCTCTGTTAACTACCATGGAACATGGCCTCAGCAGCCAGAGACAGTGGTCGCGCGTGTGTGTGTGTGTGTGTGTGTGTGTGTGTGTGTGCGCGCCTGTCTGCAACTCAACATCTCTGCAACTCAACATCTCCACTATATGGTGAGTAGCAATCATAATATTAATTTAGTAGCAATCATAATATTACCATGGAACAAGAACTAGAGTTAATTTATATGTAGCAGGAAAAAATAAACAAACTGCTCGAAACAGTATTTTCTGAGAATCTGCTGGAATAAACAGCTTATGGAAATGAACAAGATAATTAAAATCAAAATGTTTAATAAGACTGTTAAAGCACACCTCTTACACAATGCATACTACACATTGAAGGACTGCTTCAATAACACAAAAGAAGGGTTTATTAAAAAGGTTGGTACGGATGAAAATTAAAACATATACTTCCACATGTTTCTGACATACTGTCAGTAGGAACAATGACCAACACAATCAGAGAAAATGATTTGCTGTAGTCCATTGTTGCACCGCTCATTCAGGCTATTGGCTACCGGTTTCAGTGCCAAGTACCACAATTAGACTATCCGTGGCATGCAGTCACCAAGCTAGCTTTCCAAGTAAGATTGTCATTTGCATATGACGATATATGACGGGTGAACTAAGAGTGCTGCATCTGCTATGGGAGCCTTGAAACCAATAAAGACACTATCCACTTGTAATACATCTGTCATTTTCCATCTCTATTGCTAGTAAATGTTGATTTGTCCCATTTAATAATTGTATTAAAATGACCATTTCTGAGTAAAGATTAAGTGAACTACAGATTACATGCAAATTAATTTGTCTCTGCCTATATTGTCAGTTTAATAGTTTTCTTTTTTGTGGAGAAGGAGACAACAAAAATGTAGTTCACTTCTTGACTGATATTAGCATAAGTCAGATGAAAAACAAAATCACAGATACCACTGTAGGACTGAGAGAAGGGAAACAGAAAGAGAATGCATATGAAACAGCCGATAAGATGATGACTGAAAAATAAAAGGTAACTAGATAAAAATAACATGTAGTGTAGTGTAGATGTATTCCATCCATACTTTAAAATGTAACTGGATATATAAAAAATCTACTCACCAAGTGGCGGCAGAACGCACACATAAAAGAAGGTTGTAATTGGGCAAGGTTGAAGAGCCAGTGGCTCCTTCTTCAGGGCTAAGGGTTGTGGGGGACGCAAGAGGGGTGAAGCAAAATGACTGGAGAAGTCTAAGAAAAGGGATGGAGTTTGGAAAAGTCACCCAGAACCCCACGTCAGGGGAACTTACCGGACGGGCTGGGAAGGAAAGACTGATTGTTGGAGACTGCACCTGCTGAGAGCTTAAACGTGGAAGACAGGGTAATATGCAAGACAGAACTTACTGCTAAAATATTGTGTATGAGTTAATAAATGTGAGAAGCTAAGTGCATTGTACATTAACAGAGCTAGCAAGGGGACAGCAAAAAATAAGACAGGTAAGAAAGTGAAAGGTCCAGAAAACTAAAATGGAGTAAAGAAAGGAGTAGTTACTGTGAAGAAATGCTGAGACAGAAGAAATTAACATAAATTAAGGCCTGGTGAAAGGTGAGGACCAAGGACATGTTGTAGCGCTAGTTCCCACTGAGTTCTGAGAAACTGGTGTCTGGGGGAAGAATCCAGATAGCACATGTTGTGAAACAGGCACCGAGGTCATGATTGTCATGTTGTAGAGCATGCTCTGCAACAGGATATTGTGTGTTGCCAGTATACACCCTCCACTTACACTCATTCATCATAACTGATAAATTGGTGGTAGTCATGCTGATTTAAAAAGCCAAACAGTGTTTACATAAAAGCTGGTATATGACGTGTCGTTTCATGGGAGGCTACCCCTTTGATAGTATATGTTTTGCCTGTTACAAGGATGGTATAGCTGGTGGTAGGAGGATGCCTTAGGGCAAGTCTTGCAGCAGGGATGGTCACATGGGGTAGGAGCAATAGGGTAGGGAGATGGGTGCATAAGGAGCATACAGTCTGACATGAGTATTGCAAAGACTGGGATGTCACGAAAAGCTATTCTAGGTGTGGTGGGCAAAATCTCAGACAGAATGGATCTCATTTCAGGGCATGATTTTAGGAAGTCAATTAAAGTAAATTTGACATCTATTTTCTTTCCCACCCTCCTTTTATCTTTTTAATATGTAATTCTTTAAAATTTTTGTGCTTTTGTTATTCATTAAACTGCTCTGATCAACTTTTACTGCTGTCTCCTACATTATTTTAATTGCCAAGCTAAGTAGTTTATGTTTTCTCCTATGACTTTCTCTTTCTGTTCGCCCTGTTTTTAAGATTTTGTCCATATTCACACCTTGTCCAGTCAATTGTTTTTTCTTTTCCAATAATTTTTTTCATATCAAATAGACCACTTTTCTAGTGAAAAATTCTTGACCACTTATTACCTCTTGTTAACTATTGTCTGTTCTCACAATTTTTATACGAATTTTTCTCATTTTTATCTGAATTTTTTCCTTGCTTTTCTGTCATCTTTCTATCTTTTATCCACCCCTGCTAGTCTTTTATGCCACTTCAACAATTTCTAACACTCAAAATTGTCCTCTCTTGCCATGATGAATCCCATCACATATTACATTCGTTCTTTTCAAAAACATACTTTCGTGCTATCAGAACTAATGTCCCACATTATGTTTCTTGAAGTGTGCTTGTCCCTTGGAGTTACTCCAAAAGGCCTAACATTGAAAGTCCCTGCTTCAGGATGTAATCCTGCTCTACACCAGGCTCTGTTACAGTTTCAAATACAGAAATCTCTTGGTCTTTCCATCTAATCTGCGATCTATACACCTCATCAGCCAGTTTCCACTCCACCAGACTTCTCTCCTTCTACAAAATCCTGCAGTTATCTGCCCCTCATGTTTCCTTGGATGGTATCACCCACCAAGCCAACTTTGAACTGCAACAGCGTGCCAGACTTCACCTCAAAAAGTTATCCTATCTTCTCCAAAACTACCTCAACAGTGGTGTTTCCTTCTTGTCCCTCTGCAGCTCTCTAAACAGCCACACCATCAACCACCACTCCTCTTCTACAAACCAAGCTTGGCCAAATGCCTTCACATCCCACAGACTTCATCATTGCTTCTCAGACCAGTAACTCATAATCACAAGAACCCATCACAACAGTGCAGTGTCCTCAATCTGCTGCCTAAAGCACTCTACTCTCCTGAGTTACCTGTATTATCCAAGGGTCTCACTTCCAGCCTTAAACCTGCATTTGATCATGCTGCTTCAGTGAAGGACCTACTTTCCTTCTCATGTAATGTCAACTGGACATGTCGTTATGTGATCCAATCCCAAACACTTTCCAACAGCAACATGAACTTGAACAGTTCTGACCATGACCCCGACATGATCAACCACCACTACCTCAGGATCATTCCTTAGAAGTCTTCCAAGTACTCCTCACATCCAGTGTTGCTTCACAAACCTTCCTCAGGCCTCTACAACATGACCCTAACATGTCCTCTCCAGGTTTTACATTCCCTAAAAGCTGATGACTCCATCATTATCCCCCCCAGCAGACAAAGAATCTACCACTGTGTTACTTGATCGAAAGGAGTATGTTAGTGAAGGTCTACGCCAGCTGTCCGACACCTCTACATGCAGCATCTACCATTAAGATCCCTTACCTGTGATTCAAATTATCTGCAGTTCCTCCTTAAAACATCAGGTCCCTCACAAGGACTAACACCTCAATCCATAGAACTTCTCACCCCCACCAAAACCGTGCACCCCAACCTTTTACGTTCTTTCTAGGATCCACAAACCCAGCCAATTTGTCCGTCTTAAAGCTGCTGGCTTCAAAGCACCCACCAAATGTATATCTGCCTTAGCTGCTCAACACCTACAACCCCTAGCACAAAGAGTTCCTTCCTACATTAAAGACACCAACCATTTACTTGATTGTTTGAAATATGGGTTTGTCCCACTCTCATCACACACCTTGCTTGTCAACATTGATGCCGTCTCCCTCTATACTAACATCCCCCATGTACATGGTCTGTCTGCTGCTGAGCATTTCAGCACCCATCTGATTCCAAAACTATGACATCCTTCCTACTCACCTTAATCAACTTTATACTTACCAACAACTAATTCACCTTTGAGGGGCAGGCCTACAAACAAATCAGGGCTATGGCCATGGCAACAAGGACGATGACTTCCTATGCAAACCTTTTCATGGGTTGCTTGGAGGGGGCTTTCTTGGGATTCATAAGTCTTTAGATCCTGGTTTGGTTTAGATACATTGACGACATCTTTACCATACGGACTCATGGCTAGGCTGACCTGTTAAAATTCCTGGAATCTCTGAATACCTTCTCCCAGTTATATTTCACATGGTCCTATTCTGAATCCCCTGCCACTTTCCTTGATGTTGATTTTGCCTTCATCAAAGCCCAGCTACACACGTCTGTCTACATTAAACCTACTAACAAAAAACTGGGCTTACATTTTGACAGTTGCCATCCTTTCCACGTCAAATGTTCCCTTCCACACAGCCTTGGCATTTGAGGCAAATGTATTTGTTAGGGTGCAGACTCTTCTTATCAATACACAACCATTCTCACCTCAGCCTTCACATGCAATGCTAGTACTGCTCATCCCCTCAAAAAACATCTTCGGAGCACACCACTGGTCACTCAGTATTATTCTGGTCTGGAATATATTAATCACCTACTTCGACAACGCCATGACTTCCTAAAATCATGGCCTGAAATGAGGTCCATTCTGTCTGAGATTTTGCCCACCACACTTAGAGTAGCTTTTTGCCAGCCTCCCATTCCCCGCAATATTCTTGTCAGACCTTACCCTCCTCCTACACCCATCTCCCTACCCTACGGCTCCTACCCCTGTGACCATCCCTGCTGCAAGAGTTGCCCTATGCACCCTCCTGCCAACACCTATAGCAGCCCTTTAACAGGAAAACATATACTACCAAAAGGAGGGCCACCTGTGAAACAACAGGTCGTATACCAGCCAACATGCAAACATTATTTGGCCTTCTACATCAGCATGATTACCACCACATTATCAGTAAGGATGAATGGGCATAGGTAGAGGGTATATATTGGCAACATACAATATCCTGTTGCAAAGCATGCTCTACAATATGGCAAAAGTGACCTTGGTGCCTGTTTCACCTCATGTGCCATATGGATTCTTCCTCCAGACACCAGTTTCTCAGAACTCCACAGATGGGAACTAGTGCTACAACATGTCATTGATTCTTGCCACCGACATGGTCTTACTTTACGTTAATTTCTTCCATCTCAGCATTTCTTTACAGTAACTACTCCTTTCTTTGCTTCATTTTAGTTTTCTACATCTTTCATTTTCTTACCTGTATATTTTTCGCCATCCCCTCACACCTATGTTATGTACAATGCACTTAGCTTCTTACTCTTATTAACACATACACATTGTTTTAGCATTAAGCTCTACCTTGCACATTACCCTGTGTTCTACCTCTAAGCTCTCAGGTTTTCAAATCTTGTCCGATCCAGTCCCCAACAACCAGTCTTCTCTTCTCATCCTGTCCCATAAGTCTCCCATGACCCGAGGTTCTGAGTGACTTTTCCAAACTCTACCCCTTTTCCTAGACCTCTCTAGTCCTTTTGCTTCACCCCTCTTGCTTCCCCTTCAACCCTTCAGTCTAAAGAGGGAGCCACTGGCTCTGAAACCTTGCCTAATCATAACTTTCTTTTATATGTGTGTTCTGCCACTGCATGGTGAGTAGATATTTTATCTATTCAGTTACATTACACTGTCAAAAGTTGATTGTTTTTGTTGTCATAATAATTCACACTCTGACGTTTATGCCCACAGGTAATCGTACCAGCCCCTTGTCTTAGTACTTAAATCTGATAATGCCCCATTTCACTAAATGTTAAAGCAAAAAAATGTTTAAAGAAAGACAAAATAACAAGAAAAAGAAGTAGTACTAAAGGAAACAAAGGAGCAACATACACTGCAGCTGTCCACTGTAATACATCTCCTGCTTAGCAAGAGGAAATGGAAAGCTTTGAGATATACAGTGAGTTGTAGAACATATATTGGAAAGGCAGATTAGAGGCCATAGGAGGAGGAATGTTCATCACATTTGACAAAAATATTGTCTCTAGTGAGGTCAGAGTTGAGTGTGACATTGAAGTCATTTGGTCGAATATAATGGGTGTAGGTGAAACTAAGTTGATTGTTGGATGTTTTTACCAGCCACCCGATTCTGTTGTGGCAGTTCTAGAGTCATTCAAAGAAAGTCTTCCATCAATAGTGCATAGATATCCAGATCATGCGATACTAGTTGGGAACAACTTTGACCTACCGAGTATAGATGGCAATGTCTATGGATTCACTGTGGGGGGAGGGGGGGGGGGGGGTTTACAGACAAATAGTCATGAGAAATACTTTTGAATAAGTTTTCTGAGAACTGTCTTGAGCAGCTAGCTCAACAGCCCACACACAATGGAAATATTTTAGACCTTGTAGCTACAAATAGGCTGGTCCTTATCGACAATGTCAATATAGAAATGGGGATTAGCGATCATGATGCCATCATAGCAGCTATGATTACGAAAGTTAATAAATTAGTCAAGAAGGCTCTGCTAGATATAGCAGCTATTGATATCTTACTTAGACAGTGAACAGGCATCACTTGTTCCCGTAAGATGTGTATAGAGGTATTATTGCCAAAGTTTAAGCAGCTTGTAAATTGTGGCCTGGGGAGTTATGTCTAGTAAGTGGATAAAGGACGGAAAAGACCCACCATGGTTCGGAGGATGCTGAGGAAGCGGAGTCTATTGCACTCTCAGTTCAAAAGGAAATGAACAAATGAGGACAATTGAAGGTTGCAGAAATTTGTGCGTCTGCGAAAAGATCTATGCACAAAGCATACAACAGCTACCACCATCACACCTTAGCAAAAGATCTGGCAGAGAACCCAAGAAAATTCTGGTCTTATGTAAAATCGCTTAGTGGGTCTAAGTCTTCCATTCAGGTATATGTTGACCAGCCAGTCTGGATGGCAGTTGAAGATGGCAAAACGAAAGGCGAAGTTTTAAATTTAACATTCAGGAATCATTCACACAGGAGAATAGTACAAACATACCATCATTTGAGTGTCAGACAGGTTCTTGTATGGGAGGCATAGTAATAAACATGCCTGGTGTAGAGAAACAACTGAAAGGTTTGAAAGCAAATAAATCACCAGGTTTGGATGGAAGCCTAATTCAGTTTTACAAAGAGTACTCTACGGCATTGGCCTCTTACCTAGCCTGCGTTTATCATGAACCTCTTGCCCAGCACAAAGTCCAAAGCAACTGGAAAAAGTGAAGGTAGCTCCAGTATATAAGGATAAAAGAAAGGACCCGCAAAATTACAGACCAATATCCCTAACTTCTGTTTGCTGCAGAATCCTTCAACATATTCTCAGTTTGAATATAATAAATTTTCTTGAGACTGAGAAGCTTATGTCCACAAATCAGCATGCTCTTAGAAAGCAATGCTTGTGCGAAACTCAGCTTGCCTTTTTCTCACATGATATATTGCGAACTATGGATGAAGGGCAACAGGCAGATTACATATTTCTATATTTCCAAAAAGCATTTGACATGGTGCCCCATCGCAGGGTATTAATGAAGGTATGAGCATATGGAATAAGTTTGCAGATATGTGAGTGGCTCGAAGACTTCTTAAGTAATAGAATCCAGTATGTTGTCCTCAACGGTGAGAGTTCATTGGAGACAAGGGTATCATGAGAAGTACATCAGGGAAGTGTAACATGACCACTGTTGTTCTCTACATACATAAATGATTTGGCAGAAAGAGTGGTCAGCAATTTGCGGTTGTTTGCTGATAACACCATGGTGTGTGGTAAGTGTCACAGTTGAGTGACTGTAGGAAGATGCAAGATGACTTGGACAAAATTTCCAGTTGGTGTGATGAATGGCAGCTAGCCCTAAATGTGGAAAAATGTATGTTAATGCTGATGAGTAGGAAGATCAAACCTGTAATTTTCAGATGCAATATTATTAGTATCCTGTTTGACAGAGTCAAGTTGTCTAAATATCTGGGTGTAATGTTGCAAAGCAATATGAGACTGAACGAGCATATGAGAATTGTGGTTTGAAAAGCAAATGACCAATTTCAGTTTATTGGTAAAATTTTAGGAAAGAGTGGTTCGCCTGTAAAGGGGACCACATATGGGACACTGGTGCAACCTATTCTTGATTATTGCTCGAGAGTTTGGGATTCGTACCAGGTCAGATTGAAGGAAGACATCGAAGCAGTTCAGAGACGGACTGCTAGATTTGTTACTGGTAGATTTGAATAACATGGAAATGTTATGAAGATCCTTCAGGAACTCAAATGGGAATCCCTGGAAGGAAGGCAATGTTCTTTTCCAGAAACACTACTGAGAAAATTTAGAGAACTGGTCTACCGTATCTTCCTTCCCCCTCGGCGTTGTTGTTGTTACCGTGAGACACCGTTATACCAAGAGGAAAGGCGCGTCGATCTTAGAGCATGAGATATGATGACCTTAGGCCATTGACAACACACAACGGTCACGGTAGCACCTGATTCCAGAATAGCTACAGTAGTTAGGATCTACGAACTATCCCCACTTGACCAGGTCCCCAAAACTTAACTCGTTACGAGATCCCTTCGAAGCAAATTGTCATAACGATCGTCTATAAAGGCTTCGTACGAGAAGAAATGTTACAGTTTATGGAATAATAACAGATACGACCAAACTGTCTTGTCTCTTCTGCTTTATTTAACATAACTTCGTTCACAGTTTCATTTCGCATTCACCACTCATTCACCGAAACCCTTTGATGAACAGTTTTGGTTGCTTGACACCAACAGTCAATGATAATGATACAGCTTTTCTCCTTTTTATAGATTGAAGCCCGCTCTCTGTGATATAATTAAAAAAAAAAAACAATGGTCTCAATACCGCGTCCCTCATGAGATGCGAATAGACTTATCCTGGAATTGACCGCCCTGTAGGTGTACTCAGTTTAATGACCACACTTCGCTATCTGCTATTTCTCGTAACTGAATGTCCATTTGTTAGTCTGATTATACACTCTAGCTATTTAAAATTCGCCCCTATATTTTTGACAACGCACAATTAGCACTTCTTTACTTGTTTATTTCTAAGAGTAAACGGAAAAAAAGACGCCGTATCATCAGCTTAGACGATATAAAGCAAAACACCTTAATATGCCCAATTTTACCTCTTCTTATAAGATCGGCTACCTTACTCATTAATTTACTACATATTATTTCCAATAACACTAAACAGGTATCGCCGTTATATTTTAATTGTATTCAAAAGCATGTTACTACTATTATGACCGACCAAATCATAACAAATCGCGTGGCGTGCGTTTTTAACGATAACTTTACGCTATTCAAGTTCCGTTACAGCTATCTTGATTCATAATGTTACAATGGCATTTGAAGCTGACAGCCAAACGATTTTACTGCCGGCAACATACATTGCGCGTAAGGACCATGAAGATAAGATAGGGCTCATATGGAGCCACGTCCGCCTCTGTAGTGCAACGTTAGCATTACCACCTACCAAGCAAGGGGACCCAGGTTCGATTCCTGGCAGGGGACTGGGTGTTGTGTGTGTCCTTCATCATCATTTTCATCATGATTGACATGCAAGTCGCCGAAGTGGCATCAACTAAAAAGACTTGCAATATGGCGGCCGAACCCCAAAGGGGATATCCCGGCCAATGAATGCCATATGATCATTTCATTTCATATGGAGCCACATAAACAGTGGCTTTTCCCTTGCTCTGTTTGCGAGTGGAACAGGTAGGAAGTAACTAGTGGTGGTGCAAGGTCCTTCCGCCACACATGGTGCCCCCTGCCACACACTGTTCGATGGCTTGAGGAGTTTCTTTATAGATGTTGATGCAGATGTAGAAGTTTAATAAATTTTCTGGGCAGGGCATTGATCAGCGCATTGTTACAGATGTACATCCGGTAATAGTTGGCTAACCCGAAGAATGACCTTAGCTCACATATTGTGGAATGCTTGGGAAAGGTTGTAATAGCTCTCATTCTCCTGCAGCAGGCACATTTACTGCCCACTGACTGAGCTGCCTATAAACTCCAAACTTCTGCTGCTCTGAGCATTCATTTTGATGGATTAATGACCATGTTGTGTTCGCACAATTAGGTGAATACCTTACAACAGTGTTCTGCCTCATCATGCAACGTGAATTAGAATGTTGTTGATGTACATGTAGCAGAATATGAAGTCACATGTCATCTCATCTGTAAATCGCTGAAAAGTTTGTGCTGTTTCACAAAGTGCAAATGGCGTTTTGGTAAAATCAAATAGTCTCAACAGTGTACAAACTGCAGCCTTCAAAATATTCTGAAGAGTAATTGGTATGTGGCAGAATGCAAACATTTAAAATATGAAATGGCCATGAAGAAAGGCAATACGAGGGAAGAAATAGTGGTTTTATACTGTTTTAGCCTTAAGTTGTCTGTAATTATCACCTGGTGACCAACTGTTATCATTCTTTGATACTACGTACATCAGTGAAGACTGTCGGCTGCTTGAGCGGCAGACTCTGTGGGTGAACAGTAGGAAGAAATTTTGACTGCTTACCTTTCACTTTTCAGGTGTCAGT
This sequence comes from Schistocerca cancellata, assembly GCF_023864275.1. NCBI lineage: Eukaryota > Metazoa > Arthropoda > Insecta > Orthoptera > Acrididae > Schistocerca > Schistocerca cancellata. Next base: position 422,709,255 of record NC_064633.1, read on the forward strand.
CTGTACAGTCTAACATTAACAGGACCTCAATGCAGTGTGAGAATTTGGTGTACAGTTGAATGGCGTATAGGTACTAATGCAAGTGAGTAGTGGGTGACACACAGAAACTTAAATAGTAGGTCACCATATAGAGTCTTACCAGGGATCATCAGAATGCCAGTGTCTATAGTGTGGTATAGATATCCATGGCATGCCAATCAAGTTGTGGAATCAGTGAGGCAGTGGTAGTGAAGATCAGTCAGGCCGCCGTAAAAAGATAGAAAATCTGCTTTGATAATTGACTGAAGTAGACAAGCAACCAGATGACTTAACAACAAAGATGAAAATTGACTGGTAGTGTTACATAACTGTAGATCAATATGACTGACTCATGTGCGAATACAAATATCTATTATCTGTTAATGAAGGCAGGATGGTGAATAAACAGACCTGTGTCCACTAGAAACAGTAATTTGGCCTTAAGTTCTGCAAAAGTTATTTGATGACTTTCTCTGTGGTAATCAATAACCGTTATTACTGACTTCACTGTTTTGTTTCCCATTCTGGGGAAAAAAAAAAAAAAAAAAAAAAAAAAAAAAAAAAAAAAAAAAAAAAAAAAAAAACTGATTGGCATTCATACCAATCTACACTTGTTTGTACATTTAGGAATCCACTTTAGCTTATACACTTGTTGCCACAAAGAACACATAAGAAACTTTATGTGAAGCTCTCCTACTTTCCTAGTTAGTTCAGTAACTTGGACTCGAGATGCCCCTACGTGATCTTACATCTCTAGTATGCAACTGACAATCTGTGTCAAGAGTATTAACATCTCTAGTGCATACTGTGATAAATTTTCGGATGTTGGACATCATATTAAGCAGTGATGGAATGTAATTTTTACTCCAAGGTCTTCAATAAATAAAAGCTTTGCTAAGTGTTTCGTCTTAGGCTACCACAGCTGGTGAACAAGGATGTGCTTTTAATTGTGCCGAATGTATCTGTGCTTGGAAGTACAGCTAAGGCATTTGGCATTTCTGTCACAATATGTCCATTTAGGCTGGCAACCACATAACTCTATTTAGTGTTGTCAGGGGTGATGTGAGCCAGAACTTTTTTATTTCTATGTAGATGAACAATAACACTAAATGATTGAGCTCAAATAGTTGAGGCTTTACGGCAGTCGGGTTGAATACAACATCTGCCATCAACCATTCAGTGTTTGTGATGCTTGTCTTAGTCAACAAGACATAATGAATGATGTATCTCACCCATGAAAACAATCAAAGAAGACTATGTAATTTACTACATTATTTACAATGTCATTGTTGTTAAGTTTATCACAGCAAAGTCACAAAACTATTGGGTTCACAACATTACTTGACTGCGGACGTCTCAGTTAAAGTTAACAACAAAAGAAAGAAAGCACGAACCACTAAATTGCATTTGGCAGCAAGAGAGTCATTCTTGAACTAGCTTCACTCACAAGTCCAATGATCAAAAAGACATGAAAGTATACAATAAAAGTATACACCACATTCAGTAGAGAGATGAAAAAGTAAGAATGAGTTGTGGAAAGAAAACTGCAGTTAACGCAACATGCTCATGGAGGAAGCAGAACTTTCATATGCATGGAAGACAATAAAACAAATTTATAAATGAAGAAAACTCATGTCCTTGTGTGTGTGTGTGTGTGTGTGTGTGTGTGTGTGTGTGTGTGTGTTTCCTCTGTATCAGATTGCTCTGAAGAAGGGCACTGACCAACATTTCTAGTCTTGTTTAGGGACCCATAACCCAACCACTTAATGCATTAACTATAAAGTGAATTGTTACACATTTCAGTATTTATATGTAAGTTATACTTGCAAAGGAGGCAACAAGACTGATTATTCTAATTACACAGAAACTCTGTCACCACCTCATTAGGGAGGGGTTACACAGCAGAATTTTAAAACAGGACAGAATGCCAAATACAAGATACTGTAGAACAGCATGGTTTCTGAGCTGTCATGTCATGACTGGATAATATGTTTGTCCTAAAACAGCTAATCAAGACATTATTAAAAGCCAACTTGGATAACATTTAGCTTTCGTAGGCCTGGGAAAAGCCTATAGTAGAGAATGAGATAATAAATTATTAAAAAGTTTTACATATATCTGAATTACAGCTGATATAAGTCACAACAATGAACAATATAAATTATACAATAAAACACAAAAGGGTCACACTTTTTCTTTGACATTTATAGGCAAGAAGTTCTCAAGAAATGGAGAAAATGTGTACCAAAACAAGTGAAAATTATTTGTACACTCTCTTGTTCACATGTGAGTAGGTTCTGATTGTCTGTGACGAAGTATGAACTATATGACAGGAAAGCTAATGAAGAAATGACCAAAACTTGATATGGTTATAAGCATTGGGAAAAAATGCAATACTTGAGAAGTTGTGTAACTGCTGTATATCCTGAATTAGAAAACACAACAATTGTAAGCAGTATAAGTAATTTGAAAAATTTGTCTCAGAAGATGGTAAAAACAAAATAGTAACACAAAGGAGGAAATGTTTCAAAATTCTCAATTTCTGGCTTTCTTCAGCAAAATAAAAACCAAAGATACAGAACAGTTACTGAGACAATTAGTACTTATAGAGCAGTGTGTCAGTAAATGAACAACAGTGATAAAAACAAACTGAAAGCACTATAGCAGAATATATAAATATCTCCTCTTCCTCTTCTAAACAGCAGCACTAAGAACAAGCTTGACTGAAACATAAAACTGTCCACATGCACCTTGGATATTCGGATGGAAAGAAATGTGAAAGGAAGGAAAAATATCAAACTCTCCAAACTATGCATTAAGAGAGAAGGTTCATAATATTAACAGAAAATAACAATGGAAGAAGTGAGCTTTGATAAAAGTCTGACTTGCACAGAAAGCATTCTTTCATAATGTTCTGCAGCTACCACCAAAATGGAAAATCTTCAGGTATACATAATGCGTCAAAGTATTCATTACCAAATGAGAAGAAATTACTAGCAACTTAATCTGCACACTGTATTAACAATAAACTGTCACTATGCTGCTAAATACTACTTGTGCTTGCATCAGCTAAATGTAACCTGCTAATTTAAACTTGAAGAAAATCATTTGCTCTGAAAAAGGCTGCCACTTTCCCAGTTATATTAAATACTTGCTTTTTCTCTTCTTTTGGTGGTTTAATATTTACTTGATTTCCATGGTCTCTTTTGAAGGAAATGGTTATCTACAACTGTAACAATAAAGGACACTACTAGTTGTCATACAGCTGTACTCTAACAGTATTTGTCCTTAACACCAACCCTGAATTTACAATGAACTCTGCATTTCACAACCAGAGTACCAGAAGAAAAAATAATTTACATATAAAGTACGCATTTTTATCGAAGGCTCAAGATATGAGTTTTATACTATGTTGCAAAAATGTATACTGCTACTTCCTATATAACCAACTGGAATTTTGGAGCATAAATCACTGCCAGTTCAGTGCGGAATGGCAAATATAAGGGAAGGAAATAATGTACTACAGTGTTCAAGTAGTGAGGTAATGGAAACAAAGTTTTGACTGGAATGGCAGCTACTGCTGCCTTAACCACATTTGATAATAAGACTGCTTCATATTCTTGCCCAGTTCAGGGGAAATATCCTGGTAAGAAATAAAAAACAATAAGTTAAAAAAAATATTGTATTGCCCTGTGGGACATCAAGATGTATTCTTACAGCAACAATTCAACAATTTGTAACTACATTTACACCTACAAAATATTATTTTACGGCACTGATTGGTTTAGTACATAATAACGGCATTCCATGAACATGCAGCATCTCATATAATAATTTTTTTAGAATTGCTGCAATGATCTTTCAGTAACTAAATAAATGGAAAATTGTTCAGCCCTGATTTGAACTTTCTATTTTCTATAAATCACACAAGGTAAGAATGGAATTGAGAATAGCAACACACAGCAATGGAACAAACCAAGCAAAACTGTCTTCAAGATACACCTTTTATGCACAGAGTTGTTTTGATTCGCTTAACAACCACAGAACCAAGTGTTTTTAAGTAGTCCAACAATAAAAAGTTATAAAGATTGTGTATATCTGAAACATTTGCACTTATGCCTCACAGCATACACTCAAAGACAAGAATACTGTCTTACGTCACATTAATCCATTCACAAATCACATTCTGTATATTCCATCTTCAGATGTGTGAAGTGAGTCAAGTTATATATTAACAGGCAGAATCAGCCACTGCAGGGTAAATCTGTAAAATGTGCTAACAGCAAATTATGATTACTGCTAATCTACTCACACTGACAATTGTGAGAATTACTTCTATATATTTTATATAGTAGTACAAGTTTATATGCCAACTATCTCTGCAGATGACGAAGAAATTGATGAAATGTATGATGAAATAAAAGAAATTATTCAGGTAGTGAAGGGAGACTAAAATTTAATAGTCATGGGTGACTGGAATTCATCAGTAGGAAAAGGGAGAGAAGGAAACATAGTAGGTGAATATGGATTGGGGCTAAGAAATGAAAAAGGAAGCCGCCTGGTAGAATTTTGCACAGAGCATAACTTAATCGTAGCTAATACTTGGTTTAAGAATCATAAAAGAAGGCTGTATACATGGAAGAAACCTGGAGATACTAAAAGGTATCAGATACATTATATAATGGTAAGACAGAGATTTAGGAACCAGGTTTTAAATTGTAAGATATTTCCAGGGGCAGATGTGGACTCTGACCACAATCTATTGGTTATGAACTGTAGATTAAAACTGAAGAAACTGCAAAAAGGTGGGAATTTAAGGAGATGGGACCTGGATAAACTGAAAGAACCAGAGATTGTACAGAGTTTCAGGGAGAGCATAAGGGAACAATTGACAGGAATGGGGGAAAGAAATACAGTAGAAGAAGAATGGATGGCTTTGAGGGATGAAATAGTGAAGGCAGCAGAGGATCAAATAGGTAAAAAGACGAGGGCTAGTAGAAACCCTTGGGTAACAGAAGAAATATTGAATTTAATTGATGAAAGGAGAAAATATAAAAATGCAGTAAATGAAGCAGGCAAAAAGGAATACAAACGTCTCAAAAATGATATTGACAGGAAGTGAAAAATGGCTAAGCAGGGATGGCTAGAGGACAAATGTAAGGATGTAGAGGCTTATCTCACTAGGGGTAAGATAGATACTGCCTGTGCAGGAAAATTAAAGAGAACCTTGGGGAAAGGAGAACCACCTGCATGAATATCTAGAGCTTTGATGGAAACCCAGTTCTAAGCAAAGAAGGGAAAGCAGAAAGGTGGAAGGAGTATATAGAGGGCTTATACAAGGGTGATGTACTTTAGGACAATATTATGGAAATGGAAGAGGAAGTAGATGAAGATGAAATGGGAGATATGTTATTGCGTGAAGAGTTTGACAGAGCACTGAAAGACCTGAGTCGAAACAAGGCCCCCGGAGTAGACAACATTCCATTAGAACTACTGACAACCTTGGGAGAGCCAGTCCTGACAAAACTCTACCATCTGGTGAGCAAGATGTATGAGACAGGCGAAATACCCTCAGACTTCAAGAAGAATATAATAATCTCAATCCCAAAGAAAGCAGGTGTTGACAGGTGTGAAAATTACTGAACTATCAGTTTAATAAGTCACAGCTGCAAAATACTAACGCGAATTCTTTACAGACGAATGGAAAAACTGATAGAAGCCGACCTCGGGGAAGATCAGTTTGGATTCCGTAGAAATGTTGGAACATGTGAGGCAATACTGACCCTACGACTTATCTTAGAAGAAAGATTAAGGAAAGGCAAACCTACGTTTCTAGCATTTGTAGACTTAGAGAAAGCTTTTGACAATGTTGATTGGAATACTCTCTTTCAAATTCTGAAGATGGCAGGGATAAAATAGAGAGAGCGAAAGGCTATTTACAATTTGTACAGAAAGCAGATGGCAGTTATAAGAGTCAAGGGGTATGAAAGAGAAGCAGTGGTTGGGAAGGGAGTGAGACAGGGTTGTAGCCTATCCCCGATGTTATTCAATGTGTATATTGAGCAAGCAATAAAGGAAACAAAAGAAGAGTTCGGAGTAGGTATTAAAATCCATGGAGAAAAAATAAAAACTTTGAGGTTCGCCGATGACATTGTAATTCTGTCAGAGACAGCAAAGGACTTGGAAGAGCAGTTGAACGGAATGGACAGTGTCTTGAAAGGAGGGTATAAGATGAACATCAACAAAAGCAAAACGAGGATATTGGAATGTAGCTGGGTGATGCTGAGGGAATTAGATTAGGAAATGAGAGGCTTAAAGTAGTAAAGGAGTTTTGCTATTTGGGGAGCAAAATAACTGATGATGATGGAAGTAGAGAGGATATAAAATGTAGACTGGCAATGGCAAGGAAAGTGTTTCTTAAGAAGAGAAATTTGTTAACATCGAGTATAGATTTAAGTGTCAGGAAGTGGTTTCTGAAAGTATTTTTATGGAGTGTAGCCATGTATAGAAGTGAAACGTGGACGATAAATAGCTTAGACAAGAAGAGAATAAAAGCTTTCGAAATGTGGTGCTACAGAAGAATGCTGAAGATTAGATGGGTTGATCACATAACTAATGAGGAGGTATTGAATAGAATTGGGGAGAAGAGGAGCTTGTGGCACAACTTGACTAGAAGAAGGGATCGGTTGGTAGGACATGTTCTGAGACATCGAGGGATCACCAATTTAGTATCGGAGGGCAGCATGGAGGGTAAAAATCTTAGAGGGAGACCAAGAGATGAGTACACTAAACAGATTCAGAAGGATGTAGGTTGCAGCAGGTACTGGGAGATGATGAAGCTTGCACAGGATAGAGTAGCATGGAGAGCTGCATCAAACCTGTCTCAGGACTGAAGACCACAACAACAACAACTTTATAGATACTTATATAATAGAGGGAAACATTCCACGTGGGAAAGATATATCTAAAAAGAAAGATGATGAGACTTACCAAACAAAAGCGCTGGCAGGTCGATAGACACACAAACAAACACAACTCTTTGCCTTTACAAATGTCTGCTTGTGTCTGTGTATATGCGGATGGATATGTGTGTGTGTGCGAGTGTATACCTGTCCTTTTTTCCCCCTAAGGTAAGTCTTTCCGCTCCCGGGATTGGAATGACTCCTTACCCTCTCCCTTAAAACCCAAATCCTTTCGTCTTTTCCTCTCCTTCTCTCTTTCCTGATGAGGCAACCGTTGTTTGTGTGTCTATCGACCTGCCAGCGCTTTTGTTTGGTAAGTCTCATCATCTTTATTTTTACATATACACTCCTGGAAATTGAAATAAGAACACCGTCAATTCATTGTCCCAGGAAGGGGAAACTTTATTGACACATTCCTGGGGTCAGATACATCACATGATCACACTGACAGAACCACAGGCACATAGACACAGGCAACAGAGCATGCACAATGTCGGCACTAGTACAGTGTATATCCACCTTTCGCAGCAATGCAGGCTGCTATTCTCCCATGGAGACGATCGTAGAGATGCTGGATGTAGTCCTGTGGAACGGCTTGCCATGCCATTTCCACCTGGCGCCTCAGTTGGACCAGCGTTCGTGCTGGACGTGCAGACCACGTGAGACGACGCTTCATCCAGTCCCAAACATGCTCAATGGGGGACAGATCCGGAGATCTTGCTGGCCAGGGTAGTTGACTTACACCTTCTAGAGCACGTTGGGTGGCACGGGATACATGCGGACGTGCATTGTCCTGTTGGAACAGCAAGTTCCCTTGCCGGTCTAGGAATGGTAGAACGATGGGTTCGATGACGGTTTGGATGTACCGTGCACTATTCAGTGTCCCCTCGACGATCACTAGTGGTGTACGGCCAGTGTAGGAGATCGCTCCCCACACCATGATGCCGGGTGTTGGCCCTGTGTGCCTCGGTCGTATGCAGTCCTGATTGTGGCACTCACCTGCACGGCGCCAAACACGCATACGACCATCATTGGCACCAAGGCAGAAGCGACTCTCATCGCTGAAGACGACACGTCTTCATTCGTCCCTCCATTCACGCCTGTCGCGACATCACTGGAGGCGGGCTGCACGATGTTGGGGCGTGAGCGGAAGACGGCCTAACGGTGTGCGGGACCGTAGCCCAGCTTCATGGAGACGGTTGCAAATGGTCCTCGCCGATACCCCAGGAGCAACAGTGTCCCTAATTTGCTGGGAAGTGGCGGTGCGGTCCCCTACTGCACTGCGTAGGATCCTACGGTCTTGGCGTGCATCCGTGCGTCGCTGCGGTCCGGTCCCAGGTCGACGGGCACGTGCACCTTCCGCCGACCACTGGCGACAACATCGATGTACTGTGGAGACCTCACGCCCCACGTGTTGAGCAATTCGGCAGTACGTCCACCCAGCCTCCCGCATGCCCACTATACGCCCTTGCTCAAAGTCCGTCAACTGCACATACGGTTCACGTCCACGCTGTCGCGGCATGCTACCAGTGTTAAAGACTGCGATGGAGCTCTGTATGCCACGGCAAACTGGCTGACACTGACGGTGGCAGTGCACAAATGCTGCGCAGCTAGCGCCATTCGACGGCCAACACCGCGGTTCCTGGTGTGTCCGCTGTGCCATGCGTGTGATCATTGCTTGTACAGCCCTCTCGCAGTGTCCGGAGCAAGTATGGTGGGTCTGACACACCGGTGTCAATGTGTTCTTTTTTCCATTTCCAGGAGTGTATTTATATATACTTATGTATATTAGGAAATTGCTACTTTCCTCTTAGATGGGGCACTGAACAGTGGACGGGCACAATGAGAAAAGACTGCTAGATATAATTAGCTATGGGGAGCAGCGATATTTGCTGGGTTGGGTAGGTACAATAAACTAAGATGCAAAACCTGTGTCATACATCACTGCACTGCCATCTGCTCCAATCCTGCCACAGGCACTTCTTACCATCAAAGGCAACACAACCTGTGAAAGCAGCCACATGATCTAGAACCTTAGTTGCAATCACCATGCCAAATTCTACATGGGTATGACCATTAACATGCTGTCTGTTGGCGTGAATATCCCCTTGTGGCATAGATGGCAACTGGACCAAACAGTTGCAGAACATGATGCCAACACCAAGTACTTCACAGCCTGTACCATCTCGATTCTTCCCACCAACACTTACACAGGTAGGAACTCTCATTGCAACATGTCCTTCATTCCCAAAATCCCTTGCCTCAGCCTTTGGTAGTCCATGTCCTGCAACAGCCTATCCCCTTGCCTGCTTCCACCTGTGTTCTACACATGTCTTTCATTCACTAGTGCAACTGTATAGTCCTTTCCACTTCTCTCCTCTCTCCTTTGCCCCACTCCCCGTCCCTCCACACAGTCTTCAGATGCTACACACAAAACCCCATTAACCTGTCCCCACCATATCCATTCGCAGTAGCACCTCCTCCCAGTCCTACCCCTCCCCACACCCATCAACAAGCTCACTGCTCACCTGAGATGTAATTGGAGTTGGCCCTCAGTGCCTGTCAACGACAATGGCCTTGTGTACGTGTTTTGTCCACATGTGACGAAGGATTTGGTCTGATAGCTAGTAATGTCTACCAGTCTCTTCAATGAGCCTGGTTGCCACTCATCACATCCTCTATGTGATGAGTAGCGATATATACCTTCCGTATAGCTGTTATTCAAAAATGGTTCAAATGGCTCTGAGCACTATGGGACTTAACATCTGAGGTCATCAGTCCCCTACACTTAGTACTACTGAAACCTAACTAACCTGAGGACATCACACACATCCATGCCCAAGGCAGGATTCGAACCTGCGACCGTAGCAGCTGTTATTCCATTTGGTATTTTCCATTGTTTGGTTAGAAGAAGCACACTTATTTTGGAAAAGGCTACTGCTCCTTCTCTTGTAATACTCATCTTCGGTTTTTATCTAATAACTGAAACATCGTATTTATTTAACACAGGCTACTTTAAGCTGTTTGTATACTGGCAAAGTCAAGATCTATTTAATATCAGTATTAAGCAATGGAAAATCCATCATGGAATGAAACAATACCAGAGAAGGAAAGTTGCTACTCACCATATAGTGGAGGAGTCGCAATAGGCACAACTTGCACACATGTCTGAAGTCTCAGAGAACAGAAACCACACTGTGGTTTCAGTTCTCTGAGACTGCAGACATGTGTGCAAGTTGCGTTTGCGTGAGTGTGTGTGTGTGTGTGTGTGTGTGTGTGTGTGTGTTGCTGACAAAGCCCTTAATGGCCGAAAGCTCTAATTGTGTGAATCTTTTTGTTGTGCTTATCGCGACTTAGCATCTCCGCTATATGGTGATTAACAACTTCCCTTCTCTGGTATTGTTACATAATATCAGTATTAGTGTTACGGAAATTTACATCTCCAAGTCCAAATATTCTGATAAATTGTAAGAGTGGTAAATGAGGTACTCTTTTTCCTATGTTTCTGAATATCCAAGGATTTTAATTTTCCTGACTGATGTTTCTTTGTAACCTGTTATACACTTTTGCACCAGAATAAAAATATCATTCTGAATACTAGATAGGGATGTACAGTTTATATGGAAATTATTTTTACTTCTAGTATTGTGGTTGTGAATTGTTATTAAGTAAAAATACTATTAGTGAGCATATGTATTGGTACCTCCTCCCATGAACCATGGGCCTTGCCGTTGGTGGGGAGACTTGCATGCCTCAGCGATGAAGATAGCCGTACTGTAGGTGCAACCACAACTGAGGGGTATCTGTTGAGAGGCCAGACAAATGTGTGGTTCCTGAAGAGGGGCAGCAGCCTTTTCGGCAGGTGCAGGGGTAACAATATGGATAACTGACTGATCTGTGTAATGTATCATATTATTATTTTTTTTTTTTTCTTTTCTTTTCTCCCTCGTTTCTTTATATTCATTTGTTCGTCTCTATAACTGATAGCAGGCAGATGTATTACAAGTTCCGCCAAGTTAATATTGTTAAAAAATCTGTTCATCTCTATAGATGATAGTGGGCAGACATATTACGAGTTCCGCCAAGTTAATATTGTTAAAAAATCAGTTTGTCTCTGTAAGTGACAGCGGGCAAACGTATTATGAGTTTCGCAGAGTTAATAGTGTTCAAAAATCTGTTTGTCTCTACAAGTGGTGGATGGCAGACGTATGAAGAGTTCCACCGTATTAATAGTATTCAAAAGCGTGTATTCTAACCAGACATTAAAGAAGTGTTATACAAGTTTTTTGGGAGACAAAGTTTATTAAAAAACCATCTGTTCATCATTCTGCGATGGGCTGAGAATCCTGCATCAAGAGGATCGAAGCAAACGAGGAATTTGCATGAGGAGAGGAAGGGCAATTGTCATAACCAGCTCTATACACAATGGCGATAACGAGAAGTATGTAAATTTAAATGGTGAATGTTGATCTTAAATGTATTTAATAGTGAAGGTCTGTTGATATCAGTGCTAGTTAAAGTTCCCTCAGGATATGTGCACCTTCCAATTCCTTTCAATTATTCTTTCAAAATTTTCCTTTTAATTATTTAAACAGCAATTTTTAATCAGTTTCTACAATATACAGGGTAGTCCATTGATAGTGACTGGGCCAAATATCTCACGAAATAAGCATCAAACGAAAAAACTACAAAGAACGAAACTCATCTAGCTTGAAGAGGGAAACCAGATGGCGCTATGGTTGGCCCGCTAGATGGTGCTGCCATAGGTGAAACGGATATGAACTGCGTTTTTTTGAATAGGAATCCCCATTTTTTATTACATACCTGCGTAGTATGTAAAGAAATATGAAAGTTTTAGTTGGACCACTTTTTTTGCTTTGTGATAGATAGCACTGTAATAGTCACAAATGTATCAGTACATGATATCATGCAACATTCCGCCAGTGCGGACGGTATTTTCTTCGTGATACATTACCTGTGTTAAAATGGACCGTTTACCAATTGCGGAAAAGGTCGATATCGTGTTGATGTATGGCTATTGTGATCAAAATGCCCAATGGGCGTGTGCTATGTATGCTGCTCGGTATCCTGGACAACACCATCCAAGTGTCCGGACCGTTCGCTGGATAGTTACGTTATTTAAGGAAACAGGAAGTGTTCAGCCACATGTGAAACGTCAACCATGACCTGCAACAAATGATGATGCCCAAGTAGGTGTTTTACCTGCTGTTGCAGCTAATCTGCACATCAGTAGCAGACAAATTGCGTGAGAATCGAGAATCTCAAAAACGTCGGTGTTGAGAATGTTACATCAACATCGATTGCACCCTTACCATATTTCTATGCACCAGGAATTGCATGACACAAGAGAAATTACGGGACGATGACAGATTTTTTGCAAGCGTTTTATTTAGCGACGAAGCGTCATTCACCAACAGCGGTAACGGCATAATACGCACTACTGGGCAACGGAAAATCCAGGATGGCTGCGACAAGTGGAACATCAGCGACCTTGGCGGGTTAATGTATGGTGCGGCATTATAGGAGGAAGAATAATTGGCCCTCATTTTATTGATGGCAATCTAAATGGTGCAATGTATGCTGATTTCCTACATAATGTTCTACTGATGTTACTACAAGATGTTTCACTGCATGACAGAATGACGATGTACTTCCAACATGATGGATGTCTGGCACATAGCTCACGTGGGGTTGGAGCAGTAGTGAATAGCATATTTCATGACAGGTGGATTGGTCGTTGAAGCACCATACCATGGCCTACACATTGTCCAGATCTGACGTCCCCAGATTTCTTTCTGTGGGGAAAGTTGAAGGATATTTGCTAATGTGATCCACCGACAACATGCGTCAGCACATTGTCAATGCATGTGCAAACATTACGGAAGGCGAACTACTCACTGTTGAGAGGAATGTTGCCAAATGCATTGAGGTTGACGGACATCATTTTGAGTATTTATTGCATTAATGTGGTACGTACAGGTAATCACGCTGTAACAGCATGCGTACTCAGAAATGATAAGTTCACAAAGGAAGATGTATCACATTGGAACAACCGAAATAAAATGTTCAAATGTACCTGCATTCTGTATTTTAATTTAAGAAACCTACCTGTTACCAACTGTTCGTATAAAATTATGAGCCATTTGTTTGTGACTATTACAGCGCCATCTATCACAAAGAGAAAAAAGTGGTCCAACTAAAACATTCATATTCTTTACGCACTACACCAATATGTAATAAAAAATGGGGGTTCCTATTTGAAAAAAACACAGTTGATATCTGTCTGACCTATGGCAGTGCCATCTAGCAGGCCAACCGTAGCGCCATCTGGTTTCCCCCCCTTCAAGCTAGACAAGTTTCGTTCTTTGTAGTTTTTTCATTTGACTCTTATTTCGTGAGATATTTGGCCTGGTCACAATCAATGGACCACCCTGTATATAACATCTTATCCCCCTTCCGTCACTATCCATCTGGCCTCATAACATTAATCAAAATGGCCGTGCTGTGCTGGTACAATGAAAGGCTGAAAGCAAGGGGAAACTACAGCCATAATTTTTTCCGAGGGCATGCAGCTTTATTGCATGGTTAATGATGGCGTCCTCTTGGGTAAAATATTCCGGAGGTAAAATAGTCCCCCATTCAGATCTCAGGAGAATGTCATTATCAGAAGAAAGAAAACTGGCGTTCTACGGATTGGAGTGTGGGATGTCAGATCCCTTAAATGGGCAGGTAGGTTGGAAAATTTAAAAAGGAAAATGGATAGGTTAAAGCTAGATATGGTGGGAATTAGTGAAGTTCAGTGGCAGGAGGAACATGATTTCTTGTCAGGGTGAATACAGGGTTATAAATACAAGATTAAATAGGGGTAATGCAGGAGTAGGTTTAATAATGGAAAAAAAAAGATAGAGACTAAGCCCACACCTACCACAGTAGTACAAGTTTATACACCAACTAGCTCCACAGATGACAAACAGATTGACGAATTGTACGATGAGATAAAATAAAGAATTCAGATAGTGAAGGGAGACAAAAATTTAATAGTTATGGGGGACTGGAATTCGATAGTAGGAAAAGGAAGAGAAGGCAAAGTTGTTAGTGAATATGGAATGGGGATAAGGAATGAAAGAGAAGCCACCTGGTAGAATTTTGCACAGAGCATAACTTGGTTTAAGAATTATGAAAGAAAGTTGTTTACATGGAAGAGGCCTGGAGGCACTGGAAGGTTTCAGATAGATTGTATAATGGTAAGACAGAGATTTAGGAATTAGTGAAGTTCAGTGGTTTTAAATTGTAAGACATTTCCAGGGGTAGATGTGGACACTGACCACAATCTATTGGTTATGAACTGTAGGTTAAAACTTAAGAAACTGCAAAAGGGAGGGAATTTAAGTAGATTGGACCTGGATAAACTGAGAGAACCAGGGGCTGTAGAGAGTTTCAGAGAGAGCACTAGGGAACAATTGACAAGAAGGGGAAAATAAATACAGTAGAAGAAGATGAGTAGCTTTGAGGGGTGAAATAGTGAAGGCAGCAGAGGATCAAGTAGGTAAAAAGACGAGGGCTAGTAGAAATCCTTGGGTAACGGAAGAGATATTGAATTTAATTGATGAAAGGAGAAAATATAAAAATGCAGTAAATGAAGCAAGCAAAAAGGAATACAAACGCCTCAAAAATGAGATTGACAGGAAGTGCAAAATGGATAAGCAGGGATGGCTAGAGGACAAATGTAAGGATGTAGAGGCTTATATCACTGCGGGTAAGATAGATATTGCCTGCGCAGGAAAATTAAAGAGACATTTGGAGAGAAGAGAATCACTTGTATGAATATCAAGAGCTCAGATGGAAAACCAGTTCTAAGCAAATACGGGAAGGCAGAAAGGTGGAAGGAGTATTTCATCAAAATATAGGAGGTATTAGTGATAAAGTTACTGAACTGCTTATAGATGTTGACTTTGAAATTATTGGTATATCGGAGCACCACTTAAATAATTTGACAATTCAGGGGCTTCCTTTACCAGTATACATATTAGCTGCCTGTTTTTCAAGGAGTTCCTTGTGTGTGTGGGGGGGGGTGGCCATGTACGAAATAAACAGTATTCCATTTGAGTCCACAGATGCAACACGGCACTGCACTGACAGATATTTGAATGTTGTGCAGCAGCAGTTTAATTTAGTGAAACTAAACTTCTAATTGTTGTTGTTTATACGTCCCCTAACTCTGACTTCAGAGCATTTCTGTTCAAGCTAGAGAGGGTTCTTGATGCACTTTATACGAAGTACGAGAAACTAGTTATATGTGGTGATTTCAATATTAATTTTGTGTATGATTGTGCAAGAAAAAGGATGTTGGTAGATGATCTAAATTCATATGATCTGATGTAGAATGTGTTTTTTCCACCTAGGTTGCAGGAGAACAGTAGCCCAGCCATAGACAATATTTTTATTCATTCTTCATTACTAGATGGGCATCCTGCTAGTAAAAGGATGAATGGCATTTCAGACCATCATGCACAAATTTTAACACTAAAAGGCTTTTGTACACAAACAGATGTCACATATAATTACAAACTATGTAGGAAAGTTAACAAAGTTAACGCAACAGCAATAGAGAGTTTTTTTAAACCTTGTCAAGGAACAAGAGCGGCAGGATGTGTATAGTACCGATAACATGGATGACAAATATAATGCTTTCCTTAACACATTTCTCATGCTCTTTGAGAGTTGCTTTCCATTAGACCATTCTAAATGGAGTACTAACAGTAAAAGGCAGCCTGGGTGGTTGACTAGTGGGATAAGGAAACCATGTAGAAAAAAGCAGGAATTATATCACATTGTTACAAGTAGTCACAATCAAGCTGCAATAGCCCATTACAAACAGTACTGTAAGGTGCTTAAAAATGTTATTATGAAGGCAAAGAGCTTGTTGTACACAAGCAGAATAGCTAATTCATACGATAAAATTAAAACCGTGTGGTCAGTTGTGAAGGAAGTGTCTGGTCAGCAGCACAAGGTTGACGATATCAAGTCGGTTCGTAGTAAAAATATTTCTGTTACTGATAAATCAGATATATGTACAGTATTTAACAACCATTTTCTGAGCATTGCTGGTGAGTTAAATAAAAATTTAGATTCTACAGGGAATCATATAACTCTCTTGGCAAATGCCTTGCCGAGATTGATGTCTGAAATACTCCTTTGTGATACAGACAAAGGGGAAATTGAGTCAATAATTAAATCACTGAAGACTAAGGACTCTCATGGATACGATGGAGTGCCTAGCAGATATTAAAGTACTGTGCTGCACATGTTAGCCCTGTATTTAGCCATATTTGTAATCTGTCCTTTAGGAGCAGTCAGTTTCCTGAACGATTACAGTACTCACTAGTGAAGCCGCTTTATCAAAAGGGAGAAAGGGATAATGTAGACAATTTTAGACCTATTTCTATGCCACCAGTGTTTGCTGAAGTTATTGAAAAGGCTGTGTATGTAAGGATAATTGATCATTTTATAGCACACGATTTGCTATCAAGTGTACAGTTTGGCTTTAAAAGTCATTTCACAACTGAAAATGTTATATTCGCTTTTCTCTGTGAGGTATTGGATGGGTTAAATAACACTAGGCATATTTTTTGATTTAACTAAGGAATTTGATTGTGTTGATCACAAAATATTGCTCCAGAAGTTGGACCAGTATGGAATACGGAGAGTAGCTCACAATTGATTCACCTCTTACTTTTGCAACAGACAGCAAAAGGACATTATAACGGTGTTGAGAATGGCTGTGATGTGCGGTCTGAGTGGGGCACAGTCAAATGGGGCGGGGGGGGGGGGGGGGGGGCAGGTATCAGTGTTGGGGCCACTCCTGTACCTTATTTATATAAATGATATGCCCTCTAGTATTGCGGGTAACTCTAAAATATTTCTGTTTGCTGATGACACTAGCTTGGTAGTAAAGGATGTTGTGTGCAACACTGACTTGGAGTCAAATAGTGCAGTTCATGGCTTGTTGAAAATAAACAACACTAAATCACAGTAAGAGCCAGTTTTTATAGCTTCTAATGCACAATTCAACAAAATCTGACATTTTAATATCACAGAATGGGCAAATGATTAGTGAAACTGAACAGTTCAAATTCCTAGTGTTCAGATAGATAGTAAACTGTCATGGAAAGTAGACATTCAGGATCTTGTTCAAAGACTTAATGCTGCCATTTTTACTATTTGAATGGTATCCGAAGTGAGTGATCGTTCAATATGAAAATTAGTATACTTTGCTAATTTTCATTCTCTTCATGGTATTATATTTTGGGGTAGCTCTTCCCATTCTAAAAGGATATTTTTGGCATAGAAACCGGCGGTCTGGACAATAAGTCATGTAAGTTCACAAATCTCTTGTTGGTCCCTGTTCACGAATCTGTGTATTTTAACATTGGCCTCTCAATACATATATTCATTACTGTCATTTCTTATTAACAATATTAGCTTATTCACAAGAATAAGGAGCTTTCAATCAGTTAATACTCGGCACAAATAAAATGGGCATTTGGATCGGACTTCCTTAACTCTTGTGCAGAAAGGTGTGCAGTATACTGCTGCATACATTTTCAATAAGCTACCACAAGGATTCTGAAACCTTAGCAGCAATCCACATGTTTTGAAATCGAAACTAAAAAGTTTCCCCATGGGTCACTCCTTCTATTCTGTCAAGGAGTTCCTTGAAAAATTAAACTGATTCTTGTTGTATTGTTGACTGTGTTTACTTAAACCTATGGCTCGACTATTTTCGCGTTCATAAACATTTCACTTTTATCTGTTATTATTTTTATGTTGTAATTTCATGTACTGACATGTTCCATGACCTTCGAGATTTGCTCCTCAATTTGGTCCTAAGGAACTTGATGTGTAAACAAATAAAAATAAATATAGAGAGTCTAAACAAGGGCAATATTACGGAAATGGAAGAGGACGTAGATGATGATGAAATAGGAGATATGATACTGCGTGAAGAGTTTGACGGAGCACTGAAAGACCTAAGTCGGAACAAGGCCCCAGGAGTAGACAATATTCCATTAGAACTACTGATAGCCTTGGGAGAGCGAGCCCTGACAAA
Organism: Schistocerca cancellata; assembly: GCF_023864275.1. NCBI lineage: Eukaryota > Metazoa > Arthropoda > Insecta > Orthoptera > Acrididae > Schistocerca > Schistocerca cancellata. Next base: position 422,727,366 of record NC_064633.1, read on the forward strand.
ACTCTACCATCTGGTGAGTTAGATGTATGAGACAGGCAAAATACACTTGAACTTCAAGAAAAATGTAACAATTCCAATCGTAAGGAAACCAAGTGTTGACATGTGTGAAAATTACCGAACTATCAGTTTAATAAGTCATGGCTGCAAAAATACTAACATGAATTCTTTGCAGACAAAAGGAAAAACTGGTAGAAGCCGACCTCGGGAAAGATCTGTTTGGATTCCGTAGAAATGTTGGAACATGTGAGGCAATACTGACCCTACGACTTATCTTAGAAGATAGATTAAGGAAAGACAAACGTCCATTCCTAGCATTTGTAGACTTAGAGAAAGCTTTTCAAAATTCCAAAGGTAGCAGGGGTCAAATACAGAGAGCGAAAGGCTATTTACAAATTGTAAAGAAACCAAATGGCAGTTATAAGAGTCGAGTGGCATGAAAGGGAAGCAGCGGTTGGGAAGGGAGTGAATATAAAAAGTAGGAATTAAAATCCCCTGAGAAGAAATAAAAACTTTGAGGCTTGCCGATGACGTTTCAATTCTGTCAGAGACAGCAAAGGGCTTGGAAGAGCAATTGAATGGAATGGACAGTGTCTTGAAAGGAGGATATGAGATGGACATCAACAAAAGCAAAACAGGGATAATGGCATGTAGTTGAATTAAATCAGGTGACGCTGAGGGAATTAGATTAGGAAATGAGACACTTCAAGTAGTGGATGAGTTTCGCTATTTGGGGAGTAAAATAATTGATGATGGTCGAAGTAGAGAGGATATGAAATGTAGACTGGCAATGGCAAAGAAAGCGTTTCTGAAGAAGAGAAATTTCTTAACACTGAGTATAGATTTAATTGTAATAAGTCTTTTTTGAAAGTATTAGTATGGAGTGTAGCCATGTATGGAAGTGAAACATGGACAATAACTAGTTTAGACAAGAAGGGAAATGAAGCTTTTGAAATGTGGTGCTACAGTACAATGCTCAAGATTAGATGGGCAGATCACGTAACTAATGAAGAGGTATTGAATAGAATTGGGGAGAAAAGGAACTTGTGGCACAACTTGGCTAGAAGAATGTAGTGGTTGGTAGGACATGTTCTGAGGCATCAAGGGATCATCAATTTAGTATTGGAGAAAATTGCAGAAGGTAAAAATTGTAGAGGAGGCCAAGGCATGAACTGCAAACAGATTCAGGATGTAGGTTGCAGTAGTTACTCGGAGATGAAGAAGCTTGCACCGAATAGTGTAGCATGTAGAGCTGCATCAAACCAGTCTCTGGACTAAAGATAGACAACAACAGCACTGTATTGGTATGTTAAGTGTAAGAAAATGTATGTTCATAAAGAGATTATTACAAGATGTTGGTTAGAGAGCATATGTATTGGTATGTTCCATGCAAGAATATCTACGTTCATGAAGAGGTTTCTGTAAGATGTCTGTGATCAACTCTACACAATATTCTTATTACATGCTTCTGTAGGGTAAATTCTTTTTTGACCTTGCCCCAGAAGATTATGCCATAGGAAAGTACTGAATGAAAGTATGCAAACAATCCAGTCTGTGAGTCTACATAATAAGAGAAAGATTTCTATGTGCAAATCAGGTAGGACTGAGCTTTTTGGGTAACTTATCTATAACCTGGTGCAACCTCAGTTTATTCTCCAGCTGGATGCCTCATAACTTCACATATGAACCACAGCCTGTTTATGCCCAAAGCAGGAATCATGCATCAAGACCACTGAACAACTGTAGCTAGTGCTGAACCCCATGCCATTCCGACCAGATTACCTCGGTCTGAAACTCTACAAAGCAGTCATAGAGTCATTGCTGGAGTATGCAGCAGTTGTGCAGGGTGACACACATTGCAGTGCCTAAAGACGCATCAGAACAGGGCACTGAAGCACGCACTCTATCTCCTCTGGGACTTGCCCACCAAGGAATAGGACACTCGCTGATGTTCTTCAGTTACACCAGTAGCAAAAATGTTTATAAAACTGGTCTACTGGATCAAACTGTACCAACCAAAAGGCTTACAACTAAGAAGCTCACACATTTTGGTGCAGGCACAATAGCAATGCACTATTTGAATTTCACTAATCCCTGAAACCAAACTATAAGATTTCAAAGTGATGCTGGTTGCCAGTGTATGCCCACTGATTACATATGGTGCCTGTAAGTCATTTTGAGTTGTCTGGATCTGTGCAGCATGAGATTTTGTAAGATCAAGGTTTAAGCTGTTAGCTATGAAGCAGCTGTAAGCCCATTCCCTTGTTCTCCTGGCTGTGTTTGGAACATTTTCTCAATATACTTATCTTGTCAGCAAAACATATAGTTTGTGAAGAGTCTTCCATTCCCAAGTAAATCATTTGTGTCAGTCAATAAGAGGAATGTGGGGTACCATGTTTAATGTTTCTCTATCCTGAATTCAGTTTTATATCTGCCTCAGCACTCATTAATGTGATACTCTGTCTTCTAATGTTAAGGATGCAATTCTATCCATGTAAGGGGAATACTTTTAACACATCTAGAGGAGTTTTATGAGCTACACAAGCAAAGGGATTGGCAAGATAATAGAAAATGCCAACTTTTTTGTTTTGTTTAATTCTACCAAAACTGAATCCTTGAGATTATATATTGCTTTCTCAATACATAAGTCTTTACAGAAGCACAACTGAGCTGAGATGTTCAATATTATGCTGCATGCTACCTTCTCATCAATTTCTGAGAACATGTGAAAGGAGATGGGTTGATAAACAGACTTGACTCTTTGATTGGTTGAAAAGTTAATTCAAGGACGACATTAGAAATAAAAAAGTTAGCACAAGATTCTAGTATTTTGGTTAAAAATACAATCATATCCACAGAGGTAACTGTTTTTTAGTGACCTAATGATTTTTGTGATCTATCTCTAACAGAAGATTTGGCAAAACTGATGGCCTGTAGTGGAGTTTGCAATGTCACTTCAAGCGTTGGTGGTAGCAGTAGAGGGAAAAAATACCTTCTCTACATTAGGGGGGGGGGGGGGGGGGGGGAAATCATGTAATACAGGCATTTACACACTAACAAGTCTAGTTTGACAAGAATGGCCTTGTATTAGGAACTATTCTGGCATTTGCCTGAAATAACTTAAGAAAATAATGGAAAATCTAAATCCCGATGGCCAGATGGAGAGTGAAGCCTCCCTCTTCCCAAATACAAGATCAGTCTGTTTAAAACAGTGTCACCTCATTCGATTTGTCGCTATATACAGTACTGCTTTTAAAGAACTTGCTTAGTAACGTAAAACGGTAGTGCTACACTGTTTATACATTTCTCACTATTAATCAATGGAAACACGTTATTACATAATTGTAACACTACACGCACTATCAGCTGATATCAGGTAAACGGCAATATTGTTTTGCTTCCACAGTGTGTACCGTAGCTTTTCATCTGCTTCCTTCATAAATTGAGTCAGCATCACTCCATAATGAATGAGATGCTAATTCAATAGATCTGCTTATGATAGTTTACTTTTGTCTCTGTGATTTCAGCTGCTTTTTGGAAGAATTCATACTATTTGGTGGCCAAGGATTAGAATTTAATATCATCTGCCTCACTGCTGCTGTCATCAAGCAGTTGAATATCATTTGCTGAATGACTGATAATATTCCACATTGACCCTGCCTTGTTCTTGGAATTCTTAAAATTTTGTGCGTAAGTACACAGGTTTTGTCTTTTTTGCAGACTGGAGAAGAATTTGCCATACTATTTGTAGTGAGTTTATAAGTCTTGGCTATAGCCTACTCTGCTATAAAGCTCTCTCTTCCTTTTTAAAGCCAGATGTTGGCCACCCTTTCCCTCAGCTTACACTGTAATTGTCCCTGACCTGTGGTCAAGGAAAAGTGGATTCATAGTATTGTATGGATATTTAGAGGAAAAAATTAAATTTCTCATCCACTGCGTCCTTGTTAAACCTCTTCCTATGTTTCATCCTGTAAATTCCCTTTGAACAGCATAACTGAGTCAGCATCTGCACTTTCCTTAGTTAAATCTGATTGATGGGGACACTTTACTTTTAACCATTGATAATTGTGATCAAATAAATATTTATTACGGGACTCCACCTGTTTCATAAAAGATAGTTCAATTTACAAATAAATTATCAATCATTGTTAGAATACATCCTCCTATTCTTGTTGTGAATGTTACTGTGGGGCTCAAATCACAGCAGGACATTAGCAACTTCAAGTGCACTCAATCAGAAACTATCCTAGAACGAAATCAATATTGAAAACTCAACATATACCTTCTCTAATTGCTTAATGAAGTTTCAAAATTTCCTGTTTGGGTCCTGCACAATGTCTGGAACTACTGTTCTGCGTGTTTCTATGTCTCTTACTGATGTACAGCATTCAATGAGCTGTTCAATGCACAGCTTATTAAAGTCTATGGCCTGGAATTGTAAACTGCTCTTTATCTATCTAAGTAGCTCCCTCCCTTTTCCTGCATATTACAACCCACAGTAATGAGATACTAACTTGTACCCATGTAGGTAAATGTGTTGCTTTTCTGGGACTTACAAATGATGTTCTGTTATGCACAAACAAATCTGTAAAAAAATCTTGTGATTTTATTCAGTTTCCTGTAGTGATAATGTAGCTCTTCTTTATCATTTAGCAGACTTCTTATGTTTTTATGGAAACATATAAATGTATTATGATTTTTTCCCATCTCCACTGGTGGTTGCAACTGTCTCTGAAGTGTTGTCTTTTGGTAAAATTTACCCTAAAAAGGCCTAGTGAAAATACTGGAAATCATAGTGCTCCAATTACACTGAAGTGCTTCTAGGTACCAGTCCTGTATGTAACCTCTTACTGGGAAACATTCAGATGTAGACCATTGCCAAGTGTGGGGCGATCGACTGTATGACATGTGATGTGTCAATTGCACCTGTGTGTCATGGCTCCACTCTGTACTGAACATCTGACAGAGTGCATCATCCAGGGCTTGTGTATCATCCAAAGAATGGCACAATCTCATTTGTGTGAGAAACATCACTAGTCTTTGGTTGACACTATTCTCAACTGAGTAGCTGAAGTTATAGTTAAAACTGTACATGACCCCCCCCCCCCCCTCTCGCATAACCAAATACATCACATCATGATCTTCTTTACCGTGATCTTCCCTCATAGAGCCTAAATTGCTGAGCCCCTTCGCCTCCTGTGGACTACTCCCTTGCAGGACCCTCTTCTTCCTGACCCTCTGACTACAGTTAGTCGTAACTTGCACTTTTTCCCTCATCTTATCACAGTGGTCCTGAGCTCTTTGATAATGCCTGTAGGTTTGTCCAGTCTCCAAAGCAATGAAGCTGTTGGAGACATCTAGACTGAAGATAGCAGACTGGTAGCATCTCTTCAACCTCTTGTTTGATCCAGCAGGTCTGACCACAGTCCAGCAACCTATCCTATTCCTAACGTCACTGCTATCAACTGCAACTAATTTCTGCTGCTTCTACTGCCAGATCAGCTGTTCTTTATCAACAGTTATGGAGTGATAGACAAATACTACAGTGCAAAAGGTTAGCCTCATCTACATCCAAGCCAGTTCCTTTACCACAACCAACATGGAAAAAAAGGCTGTCTTCGCACTGTTGAGCATTCTCACTACTCTGCAGCACCTTCCACAGCTGTTGATTGTGGCAGTATTTTTTAACCTAAACAAATTATTCAGTGATAGCTGTTCAATGAAAAACTGTAATTACAAATTTTTGATATTCTATTTAATCAAAAAGACTGATATATGATTACAAGAAATACTTGTAAGTGATATATATGAACATTACTGAATTTTCTAAGTAATAGATTACTAAATCTTTCACAACGAAAGGTGATGTTTCCTGTATGTGATTTACCTGCCAATACTATACAGACTTGAGATTAGGTTTAGGTCTGTTTGCTACACAATTATAAACTGAACAAACATTCAGCAAAATACAGCAGTGCAATTAATTATTTTTTTCCTTTTAAATGATTAAAAGCTCGTAACTTGTCTTTACAAAACACTGATGCTTACAACACTTTAGCACTTACAATGTATATTATGACTATTTGGTGACACTTAACTACCATAAATAAGTGTATGCTAATACATGTATAATGCAGATGCACATTAGTTAAACGGAAATATGGAAGCATCCGATCCCACCCGTCTGCTTTTGACCCATGACGTCACAAATATGACAGAAACGACCATAAACCACGATTCCAATATGGCGCATATAAAGTTGTTACGTACACATTATGAGGACGAAAATACATCGAAAAACAAACACACACACGTTCCACAAAAAGCCTAATGACACTAACGCGGGAAATAGTGGGTTTTTGGGTGGGGACAAACAAATATAAACAAATTTAGACACCCACCCCCATACAAAACCATGCAAAATGACGAAAAAAACCGACATCACAAAACTCCCCAAAATACCACTAAACACATTCATCTGGAATCAGACACTTCCCTTAAACTATATAGCTCAACAGCAGCTCCAGATCCCATAAATTGAGATCGAACAACTTCCCCTTGACCTATATAGCTCAACAGCAACTCCCGGTCCCATAAATTAGGAACTAACACTTCCCCTTGACCTATAGAGTTCAAAAACATCTGCTGATACCAAGCCGACGGGTTGGGATCGGACTCTTCGGTCGACCCAGTTAAACTTACAATTTGCTATTACTTTTCTGCAGCTTTTTAATCACTAAAACATCACACTCAGTGACACTTTAAAACTGCAAATTTTCATCAACCTCTTCAAAGATCTCATAATTATTACTTACTACCATGTATGTTTAATCCCTCCATTATATTTATTGCTAATAATAAAAACCAGTTTCGGATGAACCATGATTTACACAAGCAAACTATGAGACACAAAAACACTTTTCAAGTAGATTTAACTCCCTATTATAATCCTGGTCCAAATACCTTCAAAAGCTCTCATCAGATATAAAACAAATAACTGCAGACATCTAGGAAATGAAAACTAACGATTTTAAATTTTTTATCAGCAAATTATCTGATTATCTACATGCTTCAACTGAAAATTCTTGTAAGCTGAATGACAAAGACACAATGCTAATACTAATGGACCACTAATCTTACCACATACAGGGTAATTGTTCTATGACAGATGCCAATGTGGCCATGTAAATATGAAGCTAACAATGGGAAATTAAATATTAAAAATTTTTAGAAGCAGTTGCCTTCCTGCTAATGTTACTGAGTAACGAATGCTTAATAAAGGAAAGTATAAATAGTTTATAGCAGTCTAATGATGCTTAATTTTCAATGTATTGGACTGAATTAACTGCTTCTGCCTGTTAATGCATACCTTTATTCGTTCCACATTCTAGAAGGCCTTGCTCATGATAAGATTTACAGAAAATGACAAAACGATGAAACCTACTGGCAAAACAGAAACATATATTAGCTATGTTTTAATGAAGATACCAATATAACCACTAAACCTTTTCCATAGCCCTAACCTCCCCCCCAACAAACAGATACCAACACACACTTAGCAAAAAATTATATACTTCTCACAAACAAACAAAAATTCTTATAATACATTTTCCCCACATACAGACAGCTTATGGATCTTATAATTTAAAACTCGAAATGTGGTGCTACAAAAGAACGCTGATTAGATGGGTAGATCACATAACTAATAAGGAGGTATTGAATAGAATTGGGGAGAAGAGAAATTTGTGGCACAACTTGACTAAAAGAAGGGATTGATTGGTAGGACATATTCTGAGGCATCAAGGCATCACCAATTTAGTACTGGAGGGCAGCGTGGAGGGTAAAAATCGTAGAGGGAGACCAAGAGATGAATACACTAAGCAGATTCAGAAGGATGTAGGTTGCAGTAGATACCGGAAGATGAAGAAGCTTGCACAGGGCAGAGTAGCATGGAGAGCTGCATCAAACCAGTCTCTGGATTGAAGACAGCAACAACAATTTAAAAAAATGGTTCAAATGGCTCTGAGCACTATGGGACTTAACTGCTGTGGTCATCAGTCCCCTAGAACTTAGAACTACTTAAACCTAACTAACCTAAGGACATCATAAACATCCATGCCCGAGACAGGATTCGAACCTGCGACCGTATCGGTCGCGCGGTTCCAGACTGTAGCGCCTAGAACCGCTCGGCCACTCTGGCCGGCTAACAACAATTTAAAACAGTTATTAATATTTATCTGTATAAAAACAAATTTATCAAAATGAAGGTCGAGCTAATTTTCAGTTACGTATCAGAAAACGGTATCGCAGAGAATATTTTGTATTACAAAACGTTAGTTAGGAAAAACATTTATCAGAAAAACTGACACATCTCAATATGTACATAAAACACAACAGTAATAAACACAAAGTACCGACACTGATATGCTTCAGGACGCTGATATTCCTGCAAAATGTGAAATAATTTTGATTTCCTAAAAATAATAACGTAATTTATTTTAATCTTATATTCGTTACATATAACTCCGGATGTATGTCTCCATTAAAATACGGTAAACCACTAAAATATTACATAGAATTAAAGGTTAACTGATATATACTGTACGCAAGTATTTTTTCGCACATAGCTAAATATTTTCTTTTTCATCTGCTGGGCAAAAAATAACAATATAACACAATTAGTTGTCCGTACACTTTACGCCAAACTCCACCAGCTGATATTTCGTGTTATGACAACAAACTCAGTAGCCATATTAATACTGCGCTGCCCTCTAGGTAGCTTGTAGCCGAGACTTCTACTTTTTCCGGAAGTTCAAGCGACTTCCGCTTAATGGAGGCATTGTTGTCACATTTTGCTATGGGTCTCATGAGTTTCGTTTACAAGTTAATTTTCTAGTATATTAAACATTATGATGGCGCTATAAACGGAGACATTGGCTTTGGTACAGCTTTACTGAGGTGAGTGAATGAGTTTTATGTCCAAGGTGCGGAGTATCTCAATGTGAAAAGTGGGAGCTGTCTCATACAAAGTGTGACCTTGCAACTCCACTCGTTCGTCACTTGTTTTGGTGTGATGGCTTCCTTTTGACTTTTGAGTTGTACTTATTAAAACGTTTGGAGTGCTGTAGTACACTAGTAATGCAAATACGCGCAATTCAGTTTCACCCACCTTAATAAAAGAGAAAATGAGTTTACCTTTCCCCATCTAATCTCCGTTTCTTATGTTTCTTTGTTATGTGGAGAAGGTGGTGTTTATGTTTGAGGGGACAATAACCAAAGTGAGAGACATATATTTAAACACCATTATGTTTACTTCCTACATTCATTTCGTTCAGCTTGAGTCTTCAATAAAATCTTTTTAATCTATGTTGAATTATACGGTCAACCTCCTAATATTTGCTAAAATACTGTAACATTTCGGTGCAATATATGCGATTCGTCGCGAGGAGAGCGTATTTCTTTCCATGTCTTTTGCGGAACGTAATGTGAAATACTGTTATCCTTCCCAGACGAACATCATAAATACTTAATACACTAAATAAGAAAACTGTTAGGCTTTATTATGTAGTTTATAATGACTCTCGACAGCTGCCAAGATTTATGTGTAAAGCAATCAGCTTGGTTTAATGTCCGTATTTCTTTTTAAAAAAACACTACATAATGTGCTTGTAATTAGTGTAATTCACGCGATCGTGAAATTCACAACTCTCCGTAAGCAGATAACTTCTTATTAACGTAAACAATACGCGTAAATAATTGCACACAAAAGTATAGTTATGGACGAAATACTTCATCCCAAATAAATTAAAGAGACCACAATTTTTCCAACTATAATACTGACATCAAATTCTGTGCTGGTGACGAAAATTGAAGGATGGTTTATTATTATCAGGCTTTTGTTTTAATGTGATTGTGATGGATTTAATGGTGGCCCTTTTACTCTACATTGAAATATTGGTCGAAATATGTCTCATTTAGCTGATAAGACGGACGTATGTTTGAAACTATTGTCTGAGCAATAGTGTGGATCATATTGTGAAATTCAGTGAATTTTTAATGTTGGAAGCGGCATTTTATTTTAAATGTGACAAAGAAAATGTGAAAAACACCATTCACTGTTTCTCTAGACAATGTTATGGTTATTTATGCAACCAGTGTAGAATTTAACTAACTTTAAAGTGACTGTTGTGCACTAATGTGGGTCATTTGAAAGGCATTATTGGGTGAGAGTAATAATTCTCAAACTACTCGCATATGTCTTGAAGGCATAGTTTGTCGTCACATGCTCACTTTTCCTGTGGGGGTGCCTCCACTTTTAGGAATGTGTTCATGTAAATTAAGGCCATACTGTTTACACTTGATATGTAGTAAAACTGGTAATGAATAGAGTGCAAGAGAAAGAACATTAACGTGCCTAGCATGATGAGTTCCCCATAAAAATAAAGCTTTATGACATTGTGGACTGAAAGGAGGCATAGTATGCCAGCTTTTTGATTGTACTGTTACGTATGTCTGACAACATTTGTATTTCCAATAGAGATGTAATGAGGTGCTTCAGTAGTTGTGTGTGGTATGCTCTTCCCACTTAAATTTCTTATCAAACTGTAATCTCTAAAATATCGTATTATAAACTTCTTATATCTGTTTGCCATCATATGGTGGAAACCTCTTACAAGCTCTAAACTGCATCTAGTGTATTTTTAAGTTTAGTGACAAAGAATTGGCTAAGGACCTTTTATTAATATCCATGTAAATTTCACTATTCCTTTCTTTCTAAGGCTACTTGATTTGCAATTTACTGCAAGATTTAATTTTAATCATCTCCAAAGAAAATGAATTTGGCATCTGGTTATGTTACGGATAAAAGAACATTGGTATACACAAGAAAAAGTAAGGGCCCTAAGATAGAACATTGCGGGATAGTGCACGTAATTAGTTCCCATTTCAATGATAGCTGATAGTTCCATACATATTTCTTTCCTAATGACACCCTTTGTTTCCTGTCAGAGATATTGAATTTTAACCATTTTGCAGCATTTCCTGTTATACTGCTTTCTAATGTACTTCCGCCTCAACTGACATCTCTGCCCAAACTCTTTGCCTTTACAAATGTCTGCTTGTGTCTGTATATGTGTGGATGGATATGTGTGTGTGTGCGAGTGTATACCTGTCCTTTTTTCCCCCTAAGGTAAGTCTTTCCACTCTCGGGATTGGAATGACTCCTTACCCTCTCCCTTAAAACCCACATCCTTTCGTCTTTCCCTCTCCTCCCCACTTTCCTAATGAAGCAACCGTGGGTTGCGAAAGCTTGAATTTTGTGTGTGTGTTTGTGTTTGTTTGTGTGTCTATCAACATGCCAACACTTTCGTTTGGTAAGTTACATCATCTTTGTTTTTAGATATAAAAGGATATTCTAATTTACAAAGTCAGATGCTTTTGACACATAACAAAATATACCTTTAGCCTGTAATTTCTGCATCTACATCTGTACTCTGCAAACCACCATGAAGTGCATTGCAGAGGTTATGTCACATTGCACCAGTTATTAGTGTTTCTTCCCATTCCATTCACATATGGAGCACGGCAAGAGCGATTGCTTGAGTGCCTCTGTGCATGCTGTAATTATTCTAATCTTATCTTCACAGTCCCTGCATGAGCGATACACAGGGGTTTGTAGTATATTCTTAGAGTAATCCTTTAAATCCGATTCCTAAAAATTTGTTAATGGACTTTCTCAAGATAGTTTATCTTCAGAAACGACTTCCTGACACTTAAATCAATACTCGATGTTAACAAATCTCTCTTCTTCAGAAACTCTTTCCTTGCCATTGCCAGTCTACACTCTATATCCTCTCTACTTCAACCATCATCAGTTATTTTGCTCCCCAAATAGCAAAACTGCTTTACTACTTCAAGTGTCTCATTTCCTAATCTAATTCCCTCAGCATCACCAGACTTAATTCGACTACATTCCATTATCCTCGTTTTGCTTTTGTTGATGTTCATTTTATATCCTCCCGTCAAGACACTGTCCATTCCGTTAAAATGCTCTTCCAAGTCCTTTGCTGTCTCTGACAGAATTATCACATAACAGGCTTATAAAAAGCAAAACCTATCCTTATTTAAAATAATTTTAGTTTTGAAAGATGAGTAAGAGACTCATTTTTCAAGCATTTTAAATGGTTCCAAAATGTATGTGAAAGATCCAAATACATAACGGTTTTAATTTATACAACTTCTGTGCACTCTGTTTTGTACTGAAAGTAGCCTTCAATGAACTAAAAATGTGTTCCACTACTTCAGTATCTTCCTTTGATATAGAGCGATGCCTTCTTGTTGAAACAATAGAGCCTGGAGCACTTACTATCTTCAAAACATTGTGAACAGGAAGTGAGTGATGATGGCGTTGTTGCTGTCCTTCAGCTGGAAACCTGTATCAGCAGCTGGTCCATGTGGTAGCATAAAGTTCACTACAAATTCGTTTAACTCATAACTGGTGTCTATAATCTCTGCAACCCACTAGTCACAGTCATACATACACGCCACAAACATCCCCCTTCTCAGGTTGTGAATCTGAATATTATCCTTCTGTTTCTGAGGTGTTGGCCAAACAAACGAAATTTCTTCTTTCTTGCTCTTTAAAGTGCTTGCAGTGTGAGTTCGCCCATCACTTTTGAGTCCAAAAATGTGTCTTCTGAATTCCTTTCAAAGGAGTAGTTTGTTCGGACCATTCTTCTTTTTTATGCTCACAAAATTCTTCGATTTCTTCTTTGGACAAAAGAATGAGGCTGTGGATGTGTAAGATTTCATGACTCTTGTAAAATCCTCAGCATTCTGAATCACAGCCGTATTTGGTCTGGAAAGATTATGTTTTGTAGCATGGTGCTTCAGCAGGCCTCCTGCACCATTACAATGCCCCTTCCCCGTGACCAGTAGCACTGTATACCCAGTCAGTTGGCACAAGCAACTTAATTCAAACAGCTGATAATTTTTAAAATGACTAAGAGCACCATCAGAAATAATGATGATCTTCTCTGCTTCTGTTTGCAGTTGAAGAATTTTGCACATTGCTAGCAAAGCATTTGCCGAGTCATGTCCTGTGTCATCAATTATAACTGAAACACTTGTGATCTTGTTTTTAAAATATGTCACTCCAGTAAAAATTGAAACCTGGTCATTACTCCAATGATACCCTTGTACTTTTTGTGGAAGAATTACAGACCAGTTCTCAGCAAAATCACAGTGAAGCACCAAACATAGTTCTTCAGCCTGTATACACCCTTTCACTTCTGCAGTGTGTTGTTGTTGCAATTTCTTCAGATGCTGGTGTGTTACTGCTTTCATTGACCATTTACCAAGTTCATCAATGAAACTGTCAAAGGCAAGAGTTTATATTTAGTTTATTTTCCTCCCATGTTGCATATATAATTTCTGCAGAGTTTTCTGCTATGTCTTCCAGGCCAAGTGTCTGTAAAGACAGTCCTCCCTTTCCAGGGCAGTCACCACATTCTTGAAACAAACAAGGCTCTTGCTTTATGTCACAGACTACTAATGACTTCACACACCCAACCAAGGTGTCATATGTCCTGTGCTCCAGTAAGTTCTTCAAAGTTACCACACAAAGTTTAAAATTTGCGCAGTACACACATAAACAGAGATCTCTAGGTGGGTGTGGAACTACCCGCTTAGGTCGTAGAGCGTAAAATTTTGATCTTCCAATATGTGATGTTACAATGTGCTCTTATAAATTGCAAAAGTTTCTTTAATACTGCGAGTCATATACCGCTTCACTTTTATATCTTTTTGACCTTAAACTGTTACAGTTGTAGTGTCCTTTTTGCTGGCACTCTGGCGAGAAAAGTCCCATTTATCTTCCAGATAAAATGACTTCACTATTTGAACTTGAGTTGCTTTTACAGGATGGCCATAATAGGGATCTGGTCTTCAAAAGACTCCTTTTACAGACCTCACATTTCTTGACTTGTGTACCATATACTTTGATACTGATCGAACATGGTTCAAAATTGTTTTCTTTGAAAATGTTTCTGGAACAATAGTTAAAACCTGCACCTTTTCACTGTAGGATGCACAATATTCAACACTGAATTTATATTTATGAAAAATTCCTGTCAAGGGGTGCTAGAGTGCTTTGGTTCATTTTCTTCTGAAGATGGAATTTCTACTTTGAAGAGTGTGGTCAGTTTTGTATTCATCCATAGCTTCAGTAATTTCTCTGTGCATCCTTGATGCATAAAGCTTATGACTCGACTTCATTCACCACGCTTGCTTGACAGGACTAACACCTACCTGACTGATTCAGGGCATTTAATTCTTCCTTTATTGAAGCAAAATCTGCATCATCTCCACCATGGGAGGCTTCACCTTGTTCAGATACTATCATTGCTGTTATTCTGTCAAAACATTTGGGACACACAAAGTCATCACTGGGAACATCTTCACTTTGAAACATAGTCTTCAAATGGTTCAAATGGCTCTGAGCACTATGGGACTTAACTGCTGTGGTCATCAGTCCCCTAGAACTTAGAACTACTTAAACCTAGCTAACCTAAGGACATCACACACATACACGCCCGAGGCAGGATTCGAACCTGCGACCGTAGCAGTCACGCGGTTCCGGACAAACATAGTCTTCAAATGAGAACATTTATTCCCAACCTGAACAAAGTCTGTTTTTGTTTGTCCTGTATATCACTCTCTGTGGATATGCAAGTAATCAGAACATTTTACTCTCCTGTGGCTCCAGTCAGAGGACATTTCAAACAGTCCTTTTCACAAAACACTGCAACTGTGTCAACTAGCAAATTCCTCACAAAAACACAGAACTCACTGGATGGTCTCAAGATTTCTTATAAGCCTCTTCAGTAAACAAATTACCACTGAACAACTACAATACAGAAACCTGCTATGAACAACCACAACAAAGAAACTGGCAAGAAACTACAACAAAGTGTGAGAAATATCTGCAACAATGAAAATGAAAAGAAATAACTGAAACAATGAAAGTGAAAATAAATAATCGCAACAGAGAAAGTGTAATAAATAACTGCAACAAAGACAGCAGCTAAATGGAGGTAATCAGATTATAATAGGGGACCTCAATGCACATGTTGGCACAGACAGGAAAGGATTCGAGGAGATAATGGGACCAGAGGGCTGGGGGAACCGAAATAGAGAGGGAAAATTGTTGCTGGAATTCTGCAAGAGGAATGGACTGACGATCGCAAATTCCTGGTACAAGAAGAGAAGTAGCCACAAAATAACTTGGTACAGTGGGGACTGGTCCCAAACTTCAGTAGTAGACTATGTACTAGTGGATAGGCAGATGATGAGCAGCCTCACAGATGTTAAGGTCGTTCCATCTGAGGCCTTAGACAGTGACCATCGGCTGTTGGTAGCCACCCTGAGAGAGAAAAGAGATAGGAGGGCAACAGAAATACAGGAGAAAAGGTTGAAGACATGGATGCTGAAAGAGGATGAACGGAGGACCCAGTACCAGACAATGATCAGGAAGAAGCTGCCAAAGGAAGATCAGAGAACAGTGGAAGAAGAATGGGGAGATTTTAAGAGGGCCCTAGTTGAGGCAGCTGAGATTGTGTGCGGAAGAACTAGCACAAAGAGGAGAAGTAAGGAAACCCCATGGTGGAACAACATATGTAAAGAGGCAGTACTTCGAAAGAACAAAGCCTTCAGAGAATGGTTCCAGACCCGAACAGAGGAAGCTAGGGTAAAATATAAGGAAAGCAAGAAAGCGGCACAGACCATAGTAAGGGCGGAGAAGAAGAAGTGGATGGAAAAATGGACAAGAATGTTAGAAGAGGACAGTGAAGGGAACAAAAAAGTACTTTACACCATGGTAAGAAATAAGAGGAACGACAGAAGTGAGTGCCTGAGGATCATGGATAATAATGGAAGAGTTGTGGAGGAAATGCATGAGCTCAAAAAGATTTGGAAGGAGTACTTTGAAGATCTGTTGAATGCCGCCAAGCGGGTAACTAACAGCGATGGAGAGCCTAAGGCAGCAGACGATGATAATAGTGGGGAAATTGATGATCTAACTTGGAATGAAGTGGAAGAAGCCATAAAGAGGATGAAAGGGGGCAAGGCACCAGGTGGGGACGAAGTAACAGTGGATATGATACGAGCAGCAGGAGAAGTAGGAACCCAGTGGCTATACAGAGTGCTGAGGGTGGTGTGGAAGGAGAACAGAATTCCTGAGGATTGGAAGAAAGGAATTATAGTCCCGATCTTCAAGAAAGGGGATAAAAGGAGATGTGAGAACTACAGAGGAATCACCCTGCTATGCCACTGTGGAAAAATCTATGAAAAGATCCTGGAGAAGAGAATAAGAAGCAGTATTGAAAGTAGACTGCAAGAGGAGCAGTATGGTTTCAGACCGGGAAGATCAACAACGGACCTCATATTTGCGGTAAGGCAACTGCAGGAAAGGCACTATGAGTACGGGAAGGACTTAATCATGGCCTTTTTAGATATTGAGAAGGCGTATGACAGTATCTGTAGGGACAAGCTCTGGGATGTGCTGAACGCAAAAGGGATAGATGAAGGGATAACACGAAAAGTCAGAAAAATGTATGAGGGGAGTGAGAGTTGTGTGAAAGTGGGGAGGGAACGTACTGCATGGTTCAAGCTGGAAAATGGGCTGCGACAGGGAAGTGCACTTTCGCCTTTATTGTTTATTATTGTTATGGATGAAATCCTACAGCAAGTGTCAGATGCAATTGGAGATCATAAAATGAAAGCAGTGCTTTTTGCCGATGACCTGATGTTATGGGGAAATTGCGAGAAGGAGGTGCAAGAGCAGTTAGATGCATGGGAGGCAACGGCAGCACAATATGGAATGCATTTTTCTGCAAAGAAAAGTGAAATAATTGTCACAACAAGGAAGACGAATAGGCCAAATGTGGATATAACTTGTGGAGGGGAAAAACTACAAGTGGTAGAGAACTTCAAGTACCTGGGAAGCGTGATTGAAAGTAAGGGGGGAAACGCAATGGAAATAAATGAAAGGTGCAGAAAAGCAGGGCAGTTCTACAAATGCATTAGGGGGCTTATTTGGAGCAAGGAGGTGCCACAGAAATCCAAGGGAATTATATACCAAACCTACTTTGTCCCCATATTGACATACGGAAGTGAGACATGGGTAATGCACAATAGCGACAAAAGTAGAATACAGGCTAGCGAAATGAAGTTCCAGAGGAGCAGGTTGGGTGCAACAAGACGAGACAGATTGCGAAATGTGTATGTGAGGGAGAGACTAAAGGAGGAACCAGTACAGGACAGGATAGAAAAATCAAGACTGCAGTGGTATGGACACATGAAGAGAATGGATGAGGGAAGAATACCAAAGAGGATGTTTGATCTGCAACTGGAGGGGAAGAGGCCCAGAGGAAGACCAAGAGATAGATGGGTGAAGGGAGTGAAGGAATGTGTGATAAGAAGAGGAGAGAACTGGACGAAGGTGGAAGAGGGGGAATGGTGGAAAGACAGAACACGATGGAGAGGCTTGTGTTCCCGACAGACCCAGCCAGTGGCTGGAAACTGTCCAAGATGATGATGATGATGAACAAAGACAATAGAAATAAACATTGTAACAAATAAATTAGTAAGAAACAACTTCTGAAGATATACATTACCCTTGAAAGTTTAAAAAACAATTTTAAAAATAAAACGAGTCCAACTTCAAAGTGGAAGCTCTCCTTTACAGAGAATATAGTACTACATGGTACTAATCAACAGAAAAAATTAGCAATGCCATCTTTGAAGGCCTGTATCTCGGGGCAGGAATTTTTTTGGAGACAACAAAACAATACATGATTCTTACTTACTCCTAAATTTTAACATATGCTGAATTCAATAACATCTGAGACTGTGAAGGTAATCCCCCTGCCTGAAGTGATATGGATTTACGCCACAAGTTAATGACATTTTGTTTATAGCCTTTCCTTCATGTCCCACTTTTGCCACCAATTTACATTTCTGTAACTGCTATATACTGCTAATATAAATATGCTATTCATTTTGAAATGACTTGGAATGCAGAGTACTTTTATTTTTGATCACCATGTTCAGTTTTGGCCAACAAGGTGTTTTTTCAAGTGGTTATCTGAACAGTGTTGTGAAACGAATTACAATGGGATATTTTACTGTTTTTTAGGGACATAATTATTTTTTGTGATCTCTTTAAAGTAATTTAGCAAAATTGATCTCTTTTGGTGGAGTTTGCAATGCCTGTCAAGTACACTGATAGAGACAAAGAAACTGGTACACCTGCCTAATATTATGTAGCGCCCTACATGCATGCAGAAGTGCCGCAACACGATGCGGCGTGGACTCAACTAATATCGGAAGTAGTGCTGGAAGAAATTGACACCATGAATCCTGCAGGGCTGTCCACAAAATTGTAAGAGTACGAGGGGGTGGAGATCTCTTCTGAACAGCACTTTGCAAGGCATCCCAGAAGTGCTCAATAATGTCCATATCTGGGGAGTTTGGTGACCAGTAGAAGTGTTTAAACTTGGAAGAGTGTTCCTCGAGCCACTCCGTAGCAATTCTGGACATGTGGGTATCACATTGTTCTGCTGGAATTGCCTAAGTCTGTCGCAATGCACAATGAACACCAATGGATGCAGGTGATCAGACAGGATGCTTACGTATGTGTCACCTCTCACAGTCCTATCTAATACACATCAGGGGTCCCATATCATGCCAACTACACACACTCCACTTCATTACAATGTTTCCACCAGCTTGAACAGTCCCCCGCTGACACGCAGGATCGGTGTATTCATGAGGTTCTCTCTATACTCGTACATGTCCTTCCGCTCAATACAATTTGAAGAGGGGCCCAGGCAAGGCATAAAGCTTTGTATCGGGCAGGGTACATGAGGGGGCCTTCACCTCCAAAAGCCCATATTGATGATGTTTCGTTGAATGGTTCACAAACTGACACTTGTTGATGGCCCGGCATTGAAATCTGCAGCAATTTTGGGAAGGGTTGCACTTGCGTCACATTGAATGATTCTCTTCATTCGTCATTGGTCCCGTTCTTGCAGGATCTTTTTCCGGCCACAGCAATGTCGGAGATTTGATGTTTTACCAGTTTCCTGATAGTCACAGTACACTCTTGGAATGGTCGTAAGGGAAAATCCCCACTTCATCAATACCTGGGAGATGCTGTGTCCCTTCGTTTGTGTACCGACTATAACACCACATTTAAACTCCCTTAAATTTTGATAACCTGCCAGTGTAGCAGCAGTAACCAATCTAACACTGCACCAGACACTTGTTGTCTTATTTAGGCATTGCCGACCACAGTGCCATATTCTGCCTGTTTACAGTTCACTGTATTTGAATACGCATGCTTATACCAGTTTCTTTGACACTTCAGTGTATTAGTACCAGTAATACGAGGAGGAGGAAGAGTTTCATTTTTTAAATTTTTGTTTATTTATTTTTTAAAGAGTATCACAATATGAGAAGGAAAAATTGGTACTCGCCGTATAGAGGAGATGTTGAGTTGCTAACAGGCGTAGTGAGAAGATGGTTAAACTTTTAGCTTTTGACAGAAAAGTCCTCCTCCAGATGCAGAAACGCACACCGAGCTGAGCGCCCATAGATAGTAGCCGTGTGTGTGTGTGTGTGTGTGTGTGTGTGTGTGTGTGTGTTTCCTGCTTTGGCAGGAGGAGTGTTTTGTCTGAAAGCAAGTATAGGCAGAACACATACGTAAAAGAAGGTAATAATTAGGCAAGCTTTCAGAGCCAGTGGCTCTTTCATCAGGCAGAAGGGGAAGGAAGAGAATTGAAGTAAAAGGACTGGAGAGGTCTAGGAAAAGAAACGTCACCCACAGGTCAGGGGAGACTTACCAGATGGGATGAGAGGGAAAGACTGATCGTTGGGGACTGCACTGGATGGGATTTGAAAACCTGAGAGCTTAAAGGTGGAAGACAAGGTAATATGCAAGGCAGAGCTAAGTGCTAAAACATTTTGTATAAGTTAATAAGAGTGAAAAGCTATGGGCATTGTATGTAACAGAGGTAGGAGAGGAACGGAGAAAAATAGGCAGGTAAGAGAATGAAAGATATAGAAAACTAAAACAGAGCGAACAAAGGAGTACTTACTGTCGAGAAATGCTGAGATGGAAGAAATTAATGTGAACTGAGGCCAGGTGGGTAGCGAGAACCAAGGACATGTTGTAGTGCTTGTTCCCATCTGCGGAGTACTGTGAAATTGATGCCTGGGGGAAGATTCCAGATGGTGCATGTGGTGAAATGGGCACCAAGGACACAGTTGTCATGTTATAGAGCATGCTCTGCAACAGGATATTGTGTGGTACCAGTTAGTTGTGTGTTCCATTGATCAATAGCACGGAAAAACCGTTATGATGTGGAACTTGTCAAATGCACACAGGAAACAAGTTTTTTTTTTTTTTTTTTTTTTTTTTTTTTTTTTACACCCTCTATCCGTGTCAATTCATCCTAACTGATAATTTGGTGGTACTCATGCTGATGTAAAAGGCCATACAGTGTTTACATAACAGCAGGTATATGACATGTTGTTTCACAAGTGGCTCTGCCTTTGATAGTGCGTGTTTTGCCATGGGCAAAATATCAGGGAAATAACAGTAAATGTGAATCTAGGTGAACTATTGCACTGCTATGGACAAATCATTACTTGTAACATTTTCATTTGTTTGCTACTGGAAACAAAACTTCACAAATTTACTCTGTCAGTACTTTGGGTTCAGTTGCTTCACATTAACAAACACAGCTATTCCTGCAGACATAGTTGTTGGGCTAAGCTTTACAAAGGGTCATCCACACTCTGCTCTTGTTCATGGATAGATAATGTGTCTCCGTTTCAAGTTGTAGGCAGCCAGTGGGAGAACATTACTTGGAATCAGTTTCTGACTGTGTAGCTTTTTATATTCATCAGACAGGCAAAAACTTTGAAACCAGATACTGTACAAGGAACATACAGAAACAGGAAGAAAAAACACAGTAGTTAAAACCAATTTTGCTTTCCGCCCAATCACAGGAGGACAAAGTCTTAATTATATTGAAACTAATCTTTTGACGCTGCGTGAAATGTAGAAGTGTATTTCTATGGGATTCCTGGAAGACAGGGAAATGTCTTAACCATGTGGACCACAATAAGAACAAAATTCTTAATGAACAGAAAAACTTGGAAACCAGTTTTGTTGGTGTTTTTCAAAATGTATTTGATGTGTTGCAATGTAAATGAATCTGGCGAAGGCACTTACCGTTACACAAAGTGTTGGTGCGCCTCACTTATTGTAAGTAACAGGCCACACTCGTACATCAGGCTTCATGCCATGTAGACATCTTGTTTTTGTTCTGAGATGCATTTGCTAATTCTGCCTGTTTGCCATTGCTGGCTTTTCAAACACAACCCTTATTTAGTCTTAGGTTCTCTCAGCACCATCTGCTGTTTTTACATCATAGGCCTACCTCTTTTTTTGATGCTTTGTCATATGTGTCTGTAAATCTTTTAAATAACGTCTATTTATGTATTTTATTTTTAAAGCGTTGTAGTTATTTCATTCGTGTTATTATTATTTGTTTCCACCCGTCCAACTTCCCTGATCTCAACAAACCTTCACTGTCTCTACCCCCCTTCCTTCTTTTCTCCCTTTGAGATCAACTTGCACAAATATTAATTGCAACATTCAGCCAGAAGGCAGTGCGTATGCAGCCACATTGTGGAAATTGGACATATGCACTTATACCCCTCCGTGCAAAAAAGAACAAATTATATGCAGTTTGTTTATCACTACACATCATATTCTTTGGAAGAAAAGGAAAAAAAAATACATGATAATTTAAATTACTCTCTCCAGTTTTTCTCCTTGGCCTGCCGATTTCTCATATCCATGAGCATAAGTCAGATATAAACAAGATTTATTAAAAAAAAAAAAATCCTATTTTAGAAGAAAATTTTCCCAATGAGAAGTGTTGCGGAGTGAAGCTGGTTGTGTTAGGAACCAATTGCACATGAATCCCTTGACACTCTCTTCATTTTCAAATCATTGCCCTCCTAGAGCTTCTTCAAGTGGCACAAACAAGTGAAAATCACAGGGTTATAGGTCTGAGCTGTAAGGACGATGATCACGAAGAGTCCAGTGCATTTCTTAAAGTTTTGACATTGCTAGAGCTGCAGTATGGGGCCTTGTGTTCTCATGGCCTCTCGAATTACTTGGTTTCAGCAGCCCTCACCTAGTTCAGCAAGCAAGCAAAATTGAATGTGCATTGCTCATGTAAAAAGTCGATGTGCAAAATGCCTCATCATTTGAAGAAAACAGTTGAAATAACCTTGCCAGCTGATGGTCGAGTATTGCCTTTCAGTGGGTCTGTTTCCTCTTTCCTCCACCACTCCATACTGGCTTGTTTTGACTTTGGATTGTAGTGCTGGACCCACATTTCATTGCAAGTTACAATCTGAACTCAAAAGTCCGTCACCTTGTTTTGCAAGCCTTGCTGTAATCTGTGACAGACCTCCAAATGTCTCAACTTCTGATTTTCAGTTGAAAGGTGAGGAACCCATTTGGCAGAAACTTTGCAGAATTTTGGCTCATTTGTGATGATTGCTCGACAGCTCCTATAACTTATTCCAACCTGCTCTGCAATTTTGGATACACTCATTCATCTGTAATTTTCAAGAATGTCTCGAACCATGCAAATGTTTGCATCGTTAATCCTTGTCCGAGGATGCTTATCGTGTTTCTGATTTTCCACATATTCTTATTCTTCCTTGAACTCTTCATGTCAAGCAAACACATGAGTCCTTGGCAGTGTTTTG
Source organism: Schistocerca cancellata (assembly GCF_023864275.1). Taxonomy (NCBI): domain Eukaryota; kingdom Metazoa; phylum Arthropoda; class Insecta; order Orthoptera; family Acrididae; genus Schistocerca; species Schistocerca cancellata. Next base: position 422,750,217 of record NC_064633.1, read on the forward strand.
TCCCTGAACAGTACAGCCGGTTTCATAAAAATTTCCATCTCTTGAAATTCTTCACAAGCAAGAAACTTTAGTTTTTTGCTGCACAGCAGAGGGGTGCACCTCGTGCCCGAACATCATGGGTGCTACTGATGAACTGGTTGGGAGTGTGGAATGTCCAGCTCTCCCCAATTCTCACGGACTTTCCAAGCATACTAGAAGCAAGTGTCCAGTGCTACCAACCACAAATGTTCAGGAACAAAAATCCCATTTGTATTTTATTTAGCCTCGTGGTTTCAATTACTTTAACAGATTATTTCTGTTGATGGCAGGACAACACAATTACCAACTCCTTACACATGTTATTTTAAACTGAAGCTTAGTTCCTCCACCAATAACTGTATGTGCAAGTAAATCGTTTACTGCTTGCTCTGTTTAGATTCGGAAGGGGTTTGGATGCGTTGTGTGAGAACTTTTATCACTTTAGAATATAAATGTTCTTGTAATTGTGCACATTCTGATAAATAACAGTACAATTTGAGAGTCCTTTAAAGCGTGCTTGCTCCTGGCTGCTTCTGTTCTATTGAGAGGGACTGTATACAGATGATAGGCAAAAATATGGAAACAGAAAAAACATAACACAGACCCATGCCTAATATGGCGTAGGGAAACAATTGGCATTCAAAGCGACATCCAGTCGTTTCAGAAATATGTGTACATCTACATATTTACTCTGCAAACCACTGTGAAATGCATGGCAAAGGGTACATGGTATTTTATTAGTGTTTTTTCGTGTTTCATATACATACTGATGCAGGAAGAATGAGTCTTTAAATACCTCTGAGTTGTTGTGATCAATCTGATGTTCTCCTCACAATCCCTGTGTGAGTTATAAGTAGAGGGTTGTAGTACATTCCCAGATCCATCATTAAAAGCTGGTTCTTGAAATTTTACAATTAGACTTTCTAGGGATAGTGTACATCTAATGTAAAGGGTCTGCCAGTTCAGTTTCCTCAGCTTTCTGACACTCTCCCACAGCTCAAACAAACCTGTGTCCATTTATGCTGCGCTTCTCTGTAAAGGTTCCGTATTCCCTGTTAGTCCTACCTGGTATGGGTCTAACACACTTGAACAGTATTTCAGACTGGGTTGCACGAGTGATTTGTAAGCAATCTCCTTTATAGATTGATTACATTTTCTAAGCATTCTACCAATAAAGCAAAGTCTACCACCTGCTTTACACTCAACTGAGTCTATGTGATCATTCCATGTCATATCCATACAAAGTGTTATACACTGATGTTTGTATGATTTCTGCGGTTCCAGTATTGACTCATTGATACTGTACCCACCTTTTTTTGTTTTGTAAAATGTACAATTTTACATTTCTGAACATTTAAAGCAAGTTGCCAATTTTTGCAAAACTTTGAAATCTTATCAAGGTCTGTCAATATTTGTGCAGCTTCTTTCAGATGGTGGTGCTTCACTGTAGATAACTGTGTTATCTGCAAAATGTCTGAGCATACTAGTGATAGTGTCTGCAAGGATATTAATACACAACATGAACAGCAAGGATCCCAACACACTTTCCTGGGACTCACTCAAAATTACTTTTGCATCTCTTGGGGACTCTCCATATGAGATAACATGCTGCGTCCTCACTATAAAAAAATCCTCCATCCATTTTCCTTGATATCCCACATTATTATATTTTTGACAACAAGCATAGCTTTGATACTAAGTTGAACACTTTTTTGAAATCAAGAAATACTGACTTGATCCAAACCTTTCAGTATATTGTGTGAGAAAAGTGCAAATTGAGCTTCATGTAACTGATGTTATGTGGTTTTCAAGGGAATCTTATACCATTCTTCCTGCAAAATAGTGGCAATTTCAGGTAATGATGGTGGAGATGATAGTGATCATGCACCCATCTCTCCAATGTATGCCATGAAGGCTTAATGATATTGAGATCTGGTGACTGTGGTGGCTAGGGAAAATGCATTGGTTCGTACTTGTGCTAATAAAACCAGTCCTGCCGCACGGGGTAGCTTCGCGGTCTGAGGCGCCTTGTCACAGTCCGTGCAGCTGCCCCCGTTGGAGGTTCGAGTCCTCCCTCTGGCGTGTGTGTGTGTGTGTGTGTGTGTGTGTGTGTGTGTGTGTGTGTGTGTGTGTGTGTTGTCCATAGCGTAAGTTAGTTTAAGTTAGATTAAGTAGTGTGTAGGCTTAGGGACTGATGACCTCAGCAGTTTGGTCCCATAAGACCTTACCACAAATTTCCAATTTCCAAAAACGAGTCCTGGATGATGTGGGATGTGTGAACAGGGGCTCTGTCATCTTGGAATACATCAGGATCATTGGGTAACAAACATTTTACCATGGGATGGACCTTTGGATCTACCAAAATGGTCGAACAATCCTTGGCAGTTATGCAGCCTTGCAGAATGCCCATGGAATACCACAATACAGCTGCCCAAATTATCACCAAAGCCTAACCATGGTTCGTTCTTTGGATGTAAACTGGGCCAGAAGTGAAACAAGACCCATCTGACCAAATGACTTCTACCATTCCTCCCTACATTTGAAGCCACTTAGCTCTGACGTAAAGCACTTGCATCTACACAGAACACTGTTACTGTTTCAGAAATTAATAAGTTGTTACCAGGATTTTAATAGATATAATCTCTTCATTGTACTCTTTTTGTGGCAAATGTATCTATTTTACTGAAGTCTTTGCTGGTTACCAGACCACCTGTCTAGTAACTGTAATTTCTTTATCCATCTTTCACAGCACAGCGTCATCAAATCATGTTAGGAACATTTCTCTTTATTCTATCTACATACATACTTTGCACACCACTGTGAAGTGCTCAGCGGAGGGTACTTAACATGGGGCATTTCACATACATGTGAGCAGGGCCAGAGGTGAAAAGTGGGAGCTGTCTGCTCTAGCTGAAGGCAGAATTATGAGGGAGAAGCAGCTGCCCTCTGCCCTCCAAGATCTTCCAGTGACCACACATGTGACTCTCTTCCCATGTTCCATATCGTTTAACACGGTGGCATGGGTATACAAGCTTATTAAGCAGAGGGCCAAAGATATCCCTTGTCAGTGGCCTTTACTGGAATGCACTACTTCTGTGCTGAAGGACAGGCTGGTTTGACATGTTGGCACTGGTGGTGGTATACTGGGACAGTACTTGGAAGACTCAATGGAAATCAAGATTTGAAAATTATTTTGAACAAAATCCTAAATATTACAAGACTGGCTGCTCATCCTGTACATCTGTTCCCCATCTGTAAGGGCTGGTGGCTGACATTGTTTATGAAAGTGCACCCCATCAGAAGATAAAAACACGTGCCCTGATAGGGGACCTGCAGACTACGAGAGGGCTTTGTTACAATTAATTCTCTGTAGTGCTGTAAACAGAGGTTTATTGTTAAGTGTCACAGAAATTTAGTTGATCTCAGCCGTCAAAATATCAAGGCACAGCTCCTAAATGAAATTATCTTCCTGTAAACATCAGTGGTAACAATATAGCAGTTGGATATCAGTCTAGTGGGTGTTTACACTGAAAATAGCCTCTAATCATAAATGACTTCAGAGGTATCGGTAAGTGTAAAGACTAAATTCACTGCTATTTCTTTCATACACACCATCTCCATTACTAAAATTCTGTCAATAAATTTCCTGTCTGCTCAACATTGTGGTCCCCACTAAGAGAAAACATGCAATTGCATAACTGCCTATAAATGGACTTAGTATACCTGTGATATCCTAATCATTTTATGAGGTAAGAGACTTCATTTTTTACTTAGTCACTCTATCTTGACTCACTACTTTAACACCAAAACTATATCCTAGAGCTATACAAATACATTTCTAATACCAACATTCCTGGTAAATTAACAAACGTAAAGGTAATAGTGATCTGATACGCCACTGTCTTAGACAGTGCAATCCTAATATAATAATGAAACAGAACCCGCTCACACAAGTGCAAAATACTACATTACTGGGTAAGTGGGAGGAATCAGTTTGTAACAGCAAAACCACAGGAATGGGTCTATTGGGTAAGGAGTAGACAGAGGAGAGCAAAATAAGCTTGGTGTCAGGTGACGACCAATGATATCAGCAGAATGAACGATTGTGGCCTTTCCTCCTCAGCAGTGTGAAAAATACTGTGCCATCAAAAGTGCCTGAAATAGTCATGGGTCGCCATAGGAAAGAGTAAGGCAGTTGGATGGAGTAAAATACAATTCATAAATAATAAATGAAATCACATTTAGCCTCTGTGTTGACCCCATTATGCCAGACCACTAGCACAAATAGAGAGTGATGCGAACGTTGGTCCTTGGCATAATTATACAAATGGTAGAAAGATCAAGTGATTATTGGAATTGATCCAACAGTTAACAATTAAAATTTATGTGACATCACAGAAGATTGAGTCAAAAGACAATATACTGACTAAATGTTGGAGTTGTAGATAAAATAAGGGGACAACAAAGACAAAACACAAAAAATCAAAAAATATATTAACATAAAATTCTTAGACCCAGATGCATATGATACTCTTTGTTGACAGTTTAAAAGGTTGAACTCAGTTATCCCACAATGAATTATTTTCAGTATGTTCACTTAACTAAGACCTCATTTAAAGGATGGGATAAAATGCAAAGAATATGTGTATGGAACTATTTTTACCTCAGAGCACAAATTGGAGTTATGCATGCGATCTGTCTGTCAGATATACTGTGCAATTGTGGAAATAACGGGCCTTGGAAGACATTTGTCGTTCACTATCAGATAAAACTTCAGTACACACAGGAAGACACAATAACAATATGTGGACAACAGCAGATTAGTATTCCTTCAGATGCAAACATTGTTCTAATGCTAACATTGTAAATCAGTTGTCCTCCTCATTTACATTCCAGCTTGCATGATATAAACATTAAATAAACAATTTCTTAAAAACTTTAAAAGAAGTTGAAAGTTATCCTGTTCTGTCATAGTGTTTGCATAAAAATGAATTAAGATCCATTACAGTAAATCCAATAAAAATGAGTGTGACACAAAATAGCGCCAGAACTGTGGGAAAAGTACACCAGACTCTCGTTAATTCGGCCATTCCCGACACATATGGGTGACGGATTAGCAGAAGTGCCAGATTATTGAATGCCTGAAATTTTTTTTTTTTTATTTTTAATTTTTTTTTAATTTTGAAAACATAGGGGATATAGTGTACTGTACGTGATTAAACCAAAGGATACAATTTTAAAGCAGAGAGGATATACTTTATTAAATCCAGAAATACATTTCAAAGAAAACTTAGTCCTTGAGTGTATACTGTACATAATTATACAGTCGTATCACTCACTATGAAATATGTCCCTAATTTTTAACTGTCGCAATGATGATACGCGATGGTGGCACGCTTTATCATGGTACTGCTATACAAGCATTACATCAGTACTGCATGTATCTAGTTGTTGCATAGTGTACTCCAGGAAGACCTCGGCAGCTTCAGCACCAGCAGTGTGAGAAATCTTCACGCTCTCTCCTCCTGTGTCCTTTTCTTCATCACTTTCATCATTACTGTCTCGCATGCTTTTGATTATTTCTTCATCTGTTAAAGGTTGGTCCATATCACAGTATTCCTCTTTCAGCCACTTAGTAACATCTTCATCATTAATTTCTTCTCCTCCTGGAAGGTCGTGGAACATGTCAGTGTGCAAAGTAATTGATAATTCCGAATTGGTGGCTCATCGCTGTCACTCACTACTTGGTCCAACTTGGCATCAGTGGATGTCAACAATTTTCTCCAGCTCTTCATTATGGTAGCACTCTCCACTTTATCCCATGCTTCGGCTACTTGGAAAACTACATCACGTATGTTAATTGCTTTCCACGCCTTCAGCATAGTCTCAATAGAGTCGTTTTCACTTTCATTCAGCAAGGAGATGAGAAATGAATGTTGAAAATGATGTTTAATTGATTCCACCTCCCATGAACCATGGATCTTGCCGTTGGTGGGGAGGCTTGCGTGCCTCAGCAATACAGATAGTCGTACCGTAGGTGCAACCACAACGGAGGGGTATCTGTTGAGAGGCCAGACAAACGTGTGGTTCCTGAAGAGGGACAGCAGCCTTTTCAGTAGTTGCAGGGGCAACAGTCTGGATTATTGACTGATCTGGCCTTGTAACACTAACCAAAACGGTCTTGCTATGCTGGTACTGCCAACGGCTGAAAGCAAGGGTAAACTACAGCTGTAATTTTTCCCAAGGGCATGCAGCTTTACTGTATGATTAAATGATGATGGCGTCCTCTTGGGTAAAATATTCTGGAGGTAAAATAGTCCCCCATTCGGATCTCCGGACGAGGACTACTCAAGAGGACGTTGTTATCAGGAATAAGACGACAGGCATTCTACGGATTGGAGTGTGGAATGGCAGATCGCTTAATTGGGCAGGTAGGTTAGAAAATTTAAAAAGGGAAATGGATAGGTTAAAGTTAGATATAGTGGGAATTAGTGAAGTTCAGTGGCAGGAGGAACAAGACTTTTGGTTAGGTGAATACAGGGTTATAAATACAAAATCAAATAGGGGTAATGCAGGAGTAGGTTTAATAATGAATTAAGAAATAGGAGTGCACGTAAGCTAGGACAAACAGCATAGTGAACGCATTATTGTGATCAAGATAGACACGAAGCCCACGCCTACTACAGTAGTACAAGTTTATATGCCAACTAGCTCTGCAGATGACAAAGAAATTGATGAAATGTATGATGAGATAAAAGAAATTATTCAGATAGGGAAGGGAGACGAAAATTTAATAGTCATGGGTGACTGGAGTTCGACAGCAGGACAAGGAAGAGAAGGAAACATAGTAGGTGAATATGGCTTGGGGCTAAGAAATGAAAGAGGAAGCCGCCTGGTAGAATTTTGCACAGAGCATAACTTAATCATTGCTAACACTTGGTTCAAGAATCATGAAAGAAGGTTGTATACATGGAAGAACTCTGGAGATACTAGAAGGTTCGAGATAGATTATATAATGGTAAGACAGAGATTTAGGAACCAGGTTTTAAATTTTAAGACATTTCCAGGGGCAGATGTGGACTCTGAGCACAATCTACTGGTTATGAACTGTAGATTAAAACTGGTAACAGAAGAAATATTGAATTTAATTGATGAAAGGAGAAAATATAAAAATGCAGTAAGTGAAGCAGGCAAAGAGGAATACAAACGTCTCAAAAATGAGATCGACAGGAAGTGCAAAATGGCTAAGCAGGGATGGCTAGAGGACAAATGTAAGGATGTAGAGGCTTATATCACTAGGGGTAAGATAGATATTGCCTTTGCAGGAAAATTAAAGAGACCTTTGGAGAGAAGAGAATCACTTGTATGAATATCAACAGTTCAGATGGAAAACCAGTTCTAAGCAAATAAGGGAAAGCATAAAGGTGGAAGGAGTGTATAGAGGGTCTATACAGGGGCGATGTTCTTGAGGGCAATATTATGGAAACGGAAGAGAATGTAGATGAAGATGAAATGGGAGATATGATACTGCGTGAAGAGTTTGACAGAGCACTGAAAGACCTGAGTCAAAACAAGGCCCCGGGAGTAGACAACATTCCATTAGAACTACTGACAGCCTTGGGAGAGCCAGTCCTGACAAAACTCTACCATCTGGTGAGCAAGATGTACGAGACAGGCGAAATTCCCTCAGACTTAAAGAAGAATATAATAATTCCAACCCCAAAGAAAGCAGGTGTTGACAGATGTGAAAATTACCGAACTATCAGTTTAATAAGTCACTGTTGCAAAATACCAATGCGAATGCTTTACAGACGAATGGAAAAACTGGTAGAAGCCGACCTCAGGGAAGATCAGTTTGGATTCCATAGAAATATTGGAACATGCGAAGCAATACTAACCGTACATCTACATCTACATTTATACTCCGCAAGCCACCCAACGGTGTGTGGTGGAGGGCACTTTACGTGCCACTGTCATTACCTTCCTTTTCTGTTCCAGTCGTGTATGGTTCGCGGGAGGAACGACACTCTGAAAGCCTCCGTGCGCGCTCAAATCTCTCTAATTTTACATTCGTGATCTCCTCGGGAGGTATAAGTAGGGGGAAGCAATACATTCAATACCTCATCCAGAAACGCACCCTCACGAAACCTGGCGAGCAAGCTACACCGTGATGCAGAGTGCCTCTCTTGCAGAGTCTGCCACTTGAGTTTGCTAAACATCTCCGTAATGCTATCACGGTTACCAAATAACCCTGTGATGAAACGCGCCGCTCTTCTTTGGATCTTCTCTATCTCCTCCGTCAACACGATCTGGTACGGATCCCACACTGATGAGCAATACTCCAGTAAAGGTCGAACGAGTGTTATGTAAGCCACCTCCTTTGTCGACGGACTACATTTTCTAAGGACTCTCACAATGGATCTCAACCTGGCACCCGCCTTACCAGCAATTAATTTTATATGATCATTCCACTTCAAATCGTTCCGCAAGCATACTCCCAGATATTTTACAGAAGTAACTGCTACCAGTGTTTGTTCCGCTATCATATAATCATACAATAAAGGATCCTTCTTTCTATGTATTCGCAATACATTACATTTGTCTATGTTAAGGGTCAGTTGCCACTCCCTGCACCAAGTGCCTATCCGCTGCAGATCTTCCTGCATTTCGCTACAATTTTCTAATCCTGCAACTTCTCTGTATACTACAGCATCATCCGCGAAAAGCCGCATGGAACTTCCGACACTATCTACTAGGTCATTTATATATATTGTGAAAAGCAATGGTCCCATAACACTCCCCTGTGGCACGCCAGAGGTTACCTTAACGTCTGTAGACGTCTCTCCATGGATAACAACATGCTGTGTTCTGTTTGCTAAAAACTCTTCAATCCAGCCACACAGCTGGTCTGATATTCCGTAGGCTCTTACTTTGTTTATCAGGCGACAGTGCGGAACTGTATCGAATGCCTTCCGGAAGTCAAGAAAAATAGCATCTACCTGGGAGCCTGTATCTAATATTTTCTGGGTCTCATGAACAAATAATGCGAGTTGGATCTCACACGATCGCTGTTTCCGGAATCCATGTTGATTCCTACAGAGTAGATTCTGGGCTTCCAACGACGACATGATACCCGAGCAAAAAACATGTTCTAAAATTCTACAACAGATCGACGTCAGAGATATAGGTCTATAGTTTTGCGCATCTGCTCGACGACCATTCTTGAAGACTGGGACTACCTGTGCTCTTTTCCAATCATTTGGAACCTTCCGTTCCTCTAGAGACTTGCGGTACACGGCTGTTAGAAGGGGGCAAGTTCTTTTGCGTACTCTGTGTAGAATCGAATTGGTATCCCGTCAGGACCAGTGGACTTTCCTCTGTTGAGTGATTCCAGTTGCTTTTCTATTCCTTGGACACTTATTTCGATGTCAGCCATTTTTTCGTATGTGCGAGGATTTAGAGAAGGAACTGCCGTGCGGTCTTCCTCTGTGAAACAGCTTTGGAAAAAGGTGTTTAGTATTTCAGCTTTACGCATGTCATCCTCTGTTTCAATGCCATCATCATCCCGGAGTGTCTGGATATGCTGTTTCGAGCCACTTACTGATTTAACGTAAGACCAGAACTTCCTAGGATTTTCTGTCAAGTCGGTACATAGAATTTTACTTTCGAATTCACTGAACGCTTCACGCATAGCCCTCCTTACGCTAACTTTGACATCGTTTAGCTTCTGTTTGTCTGAGAGGTTTTGGCTGCATTTAAACTTAGAGTGAAGCTCTCTTTGCTTTTGCAGTAGTTTCCTAACTTTGTTGTTGAACCACGGTGGGTTTTTGCCGTCCCTCATAGTTTTACTCAGCACGTACCTGTCTAAAACGTATTTTACAATTGCCTTGAACTTTTTCCATAAACACTCAACATTGTCAGTGTCAGAACAGAAATTTTCATTTTGATCTGTTAGGTAGTCTGAAATCTGCCTTCTATTACTATTGATAAACGGATAAACCTTCCTCCCTTTTTTTATATTCCTATTAACTTCCATATTCAGGGATGCTGCAATGGCCTTATGATCACTGATTCCCTGTTCTACACTTACAGAGTCGAAAAGTTCGGGTCAAGATGTTATCTCCACGAGTCGGTTCTCTGTTTAATTGCTCGAGGTAATTTTCGGATAGTGCACTCAGTATAATGTCACTCGATGCTCTGTCCCTACCACCCATCCTAAACATCTGAGTGTCCCAGTCTATATCTGGTAAATTGAAATCTCCACCTAAGACTATAACATGCTGAGAAAATTTATGTGAAATGTATTCCAAATTTTCTCTCAGTTGTTCTGCCACTAATGCTGCTGAGTTGGGAGGTCGGTAAAAGGAGCCAACTATTAACCTAACTCGGTTGTTGAGTGTAACCTCCACCCATAATAATTCACAGGAACTATCCACTTCTACCTCACTACAGGATAAACTACTACTAACAGCAACAAACACGCCACCGCCGGTTGCATGCAATGTATCCTTTCTAAACACCGTCTGTACCTTTGTAAAAATTTCGGCAGAATTCATCTCTGGCTTCAGCCTGCTTTCTGTACCTATGACTATTTCAGCTACGGTGCTTTCTATCAGTGCTTGAAGTTCCGGTACTTTACCAATGCAGCTTCGACAGTTTACAATTACAATACCGATTACTGCTTGGTCCCCGCATGTCCTGACTTTGCCCTGCACCCTTTGAGGCTGTTGCCCTTTCTGTACTTGCCCGAGGCCATCTAACCTAAAAAACTGCCCAGTCCACGCCACACAACCCCTGCTACCCATGTAGCCGCTTGCTGCGTGTTGTGGGCTCTTGATCTATCCAGCGGAACCCGAAACCCCACCACCCTATGGCGCAAGTCGAGGAATCTGCAGCCCACACGGTTGCAGAACCATCTCAGCCTCTGATTCAGACCCTCCACTCGGCTCTGTACCAAAGGTCCGCAGTCAGTCCTGTCGACGATGCTGCAGATGGTGAGCTCTGCTTTCATCCTGCTAGCGAGACTGGCAGTCTTCACCAAATCAGATAGCCGCCGGAAGCCAGAGAGGATTTCCTCCGATCCATAGCGATACATCATTGGTGCCGACATGAGCGACCACCTGCAGATGGGTGCACCCTGTACCCTTCATGGCATCTGGAAGGACCCTTTCCACATCTGGAATGACTCCCCCCGGTATGCACACGAAGTGCACATTGGTTTTCTTCCCCTCTCTTGCTGCCATATCCCTAAGGGGCCCCATTACGCGCCTAACGTTGGAGCTCCCAACTACCAGTAAGCCCACCCTCTGCGACCGCCCAGATCTTACAGACTGAGGGGCAACCTCTGGAACAGGACATGCAGCCATGTCCGGCCGAAGATCAGTATCAGCCTGAGACAGAGCCTGAAACTGGTTCGTCAGACAAACTGGAGAGGCTTTCCGTTCAGCCCTCCGGAATGTCTTTCGCCCCCTGCCACACCTACGACTTATCTTGGAAGAAAGATTAAAGAAAGGCAAACCTACATTTCTAGCATTTGTAGACTTAGAGAAAGCTTTTGACAATGTTGACTGGAATACTCTCTTTCAAATTCTAAAGTTGGCAGGGGTGAAATACAGGGAGCGAAAGGCTATTTACAATTTGTACAGAAAGCAAATGGCAGTTATAAGAGTAGAGGGGCATGAAAGGGAAGCAGTGGTTGGGAAGGGAGTGAGACAGGGTTGTAGCCTCTCCCCGATGTTATTCAATCTGTATATTGAGCAAGCAGTGAAGGAAACAAAAGAAAAATTTGGAGTAGGAATTAAAATCCACGGAGAAAAAATAAAAACCTTGAGGTTCCCCGATGACATTGTAATTCTGTCAGAGACAGCAAAGGAGTTGGAAGAGCAGTTGAATGGAATGGACAGTGTCTTGAAAGGAGGGTATAAGATGAACATCAACAAAAGCAAAACGAGGATAATGGAATGTAGTCGAATTAAGTTGGGTGATGCTGAGGGAATTAGATTAGGAAATGAGACACTTGAAGTAGTAAAGGAGTTTTGCTATTTGGGGAGAAAAATAACTGATGATGGTTAAAGTAGAGAGGATATAAAGTGTAGACTGGCAGTTGAGGGTACAAGAATAGTAACAGGGCAACTAAACTTTAGTATCAACTCCCAAAAATCAGTGAAAGGTATACCACCTAGAAAAAATGTTTGTTGCTTAAAATTCTAACACAAATGACCAAATAACACTGTGAACATTATAAAAAAGGCAAGGAAAGAAGGTATCCAGTTGACAAGGAATTCTAAAGTTATTAGAGGGCTACATTCTGGTCAAAACACAACATTGCACTGTGTGAGAATTCACATGAAACCAGGAACTGTCAAATTTCATTTGTCCGCAATAGCCCACATGCAGATAAGAGGCAGAGATCTATTACAGGCCACAAATTCATAATGGCTGCTTCAGTGGAGGTTGGTGGAGAAGGGGCATATGGCATGGGTTCTGCATACGGGAGAGGGAAAGGAGAGGCAGGCAGTATGAGGTGCAGAAGGCAGGGGGTGGCGGGAGAAGAAACGGTACTGCAGTAGGTGTGGAGGTTGGAGGAAAGGGGGCAAGGCACGACCGCGCTCTGGAGATGCATGTATGCTTGCCAAAATTACCCAGAGGAAAGCTAAATACCATTCAAAAGCCAAGATTGTACAAAATATTTTTTTTATTCAAGACAACCAGTTTCAACAGTCTTAGCTGTCGTCTTTAGGTTTTAAACATTTTTTTGTAGTAAAACATGTTCATTTTTTGCTGATGACATGCACAAGATGTCAAGTGAATAAAACTCAGCACATTATAAATGTTTGTCATCACTAAAATATTTAAAAACACACAGCATCTTATCCAAAAGACCTTGTCCATGTACATATTGCTACAAAGTCTTGTTTTGGAGAAGATGCTTTGTGTTTTTAAATATTTTAGTGATGAGAAACATTTATAATGTGCTGAGCTTTATCCACGTGACATCTTGTGAAAGAGGTCAGCGTAAAATGTTTAAGACGTGAAGATGACAGCTTAGACTGTTGAAACCGGTTGTGTTCAATGAAAAAAATATATATATTTTATGTAAATTTGGCTTTTGAATGGTTTCTAACAATTAAAACAGATTTCCCTAAATATTCTTATAATGAGAAAATTCAATCTTGAAGAAAGCGTATGTTTTAGAGCACAGCTGGTGTTGTATACCAGCCGCATGGCATCAGTTCACACGAAACAGAGTAAAACAATGCCATTTAACAGAAGGCCAAACACCAATGATACTCAGCACAAATTTTATATAAATTTGGCAGAAGAGGTTACACAATGTACCAATTTTGCCCATGAATTAAAAGATCTAAATATTAGTATGACAGAAGACCAAGAACTGACATCAGCTTTTACAGGCATATTTGAAAACTAGACTAATGCAGCACAGTAACATCCATTTGAAACAGCAGTAGGTAAATAAGGTGCTAAGATTTATATTTTGTATTCATGCATCTCTATGTTGAATTTCAGCAAACTCTAGGTTCCAAAAATTTGACCACTACTTTAGGAACCTGCCGTTTGTATAGAAACCACAACGAAGTCACATCAAGACACCAAAGACTTTGATTTGCAAATGAACAACGTGTACAAAATTATATAGTGACTTAGTTTTCAGATAAAATTATGGTAATTAAAGTGAATGAGCAAGAACAGAGTGTATATTGGTTTCACCAGTCACTGGGCAGGAAAATTTAAAAAGAAATGCAGTAGGGAAACAATTAGTTCAACATGCATAAAGATAAAAAATGTTTTCAGTATTTTTAAGTCTTTTTGAAAAGCATTGTGAGGAAAAGAACAGAAACAGATGTTTCCAAACAGAAGACAAACTCGGCTAGACAGCAGAGCAGTGTAGCATTAAATATATATAATTAATTGAAAATTATAGGTGAAATGGTCCACGTAAAGTCTTGAAAATGAAAGCAAAAAGAATAGATTCATCAAAAGAGGGACAGAGTTGACAATAAGATGCAACTCTTCACAAATTAAAATTGTAAAAAGAATTGACGTATACTTCCAGTACTCAGGAACACATAAAAAACTACACTAACATCTTAATCCTTTCTCAAAAATCATTAATGCTTACAGCCATATAAAACCCATATGAGTCTGTTAAACAAATGTACTAACCTATATAAATATACTAATCTATAGGAATTATAACTAAAGAAAAACACAACTGAAAACTCGTGTAATAAATAAAAGGTCTTTCAAAAGAAAATGGGATTTCTTCCTACAGAGATCATGAATTCTATAATCCCTGAAAAACTAAACACAGTGTAGGAGCTAGTAAGTACATATACACATTGAAAACTTTCTCACAGTGTTAAAGTAAATTAACTAAAAAACAACCGCAAGGTGTAGTATTTCCATTTAAAATCATACGTATGCAGAACTCTTCATCAATCCTACCACAAGATCATTAGAAACAAACCTCAGCACATGAAATGTAAGTTGATAAGTTGAGTTTCCTTAAGCTGCAGACTCTCTGTGGACATTAAGGTTAGAGTAGCTGTTAGAGCCATCACTCATTTTAAACATCAGGATTAGAAAAATTACTCAGAGGTCTAAAAAAGTTTTACTTACATTGGAGCTTGCTACGCAGGAAGTGATAATGCTCGTGTCAGGAGCATATTACGATTATTCAATATTAGTGTCGTCATCTTCTTACTAATCGTCTTAACAGAAAACTGTCTTCACATTCACTTAATACTCAACTAACTTTCACTGCCTCCTGGGGTTAAAGCCGAAAGCAACCCAAAATAAAAAGCCACCTAATTTACCATAAGACAGTGTATTTATTCTAACACAGGATGTATACTCCATCTTCTCTATGTTCGTTAATCGTATTATTATCCTCAATATACTTAACATATGCCATCTCTTTAAATTGCTACTCTTCTCAGTATAGTGGAATTCTGTATTACCGTATTAACACATTGTTGTTTCATGCACTGAGGCATGTTATCTCCACATTCATTGAGTAAACATCAATACTTATTAAACAGAAGGCATTACATTAAAGGTGGGGAAAGTTTACTACTTTTATCCCACTGTCTGATAGGTCACACAGTGACCTAATGGTTTCAGCGACACAGATGCTAATAGTGTATAATTAGTGTATGTGCACCAGAGATCCAATGTCACCTAATCCCACTATTAATCTGATAGACACAACTGAGATTAAGGAACTTAATAGCTTGTTGCTTTCCTCTCAGTGCCTAGATGCTAGTGTTGTGTCTGTATCTGGCCTTAAAACAAGAACACACTCCCACTGAGTTTCAAAGTTTCTTGCCATTACCTATGCACATAGATGATTTCAGACCTGGCCTAGATGCAGTTTTGTGGGAGGAGAGAGGGGCAGAAACCCTGCAGACTTTTAAGTCTGTTAGGGGGCAGAAACCAACTTTCATTGAGGCCAATGGAAAGTGTGCTGTATAGGAAACAAGAAAAAGATGGAAAGGAGCATGGCAGGAAATGGAAGAAAATACTACGACCAGCTTGGACACTCTCTGGCCACTAATCCAAATGTTGCAGAATGTAAGATCCTGGAGATTAGTTGAAAACTCTACCCAATATTTAGGAGGATGTCTGGCTGTTGAGATTTAGATTCCCTTAATTGTCCCAGGCAAATGGGTTTCCTTCAAAAGGGCACGGCTAATTTCCTTCCCCCATCCATGACACATTCCGAACTTGTGCTCCGTATCTAATGACCTCGATGTTGGTGGGGTATTAAACCCAACCTTCCTTCCTTTTTTCTACCCAGTAATCATTTTAAAAGACATCAACCAAAAAGGACATTCAGCAACATAGCTAGCAAACTCATAATGAGCTGCTCCCTTCTTCCTGTTCATATATCTAATAATACTTATCCAACTGAGCTGCTCTCATCCTCTTGTTCACATCTGTAACAATACTTATCCAAATTGTTTGTGAAACCATGTGGCTAACTTCTCAAAATTACACTTTACCTATTATCCACAAGAAAGAAATAATACACACATCCAAAAAAGTTTTGCATCACCTCATTTCCGAGAGTTCGGGAACCTCTACAGAATTTTGGAATAGAGATCAACATAAACATGATTTCTGCCCTTTTTTTTTCATGAAGACGTCACATTGCATATTGTACAACCATACAGCGAGCGAGACCTTCAGGGATGGTGGTCCAGATTGCGGTACACACCGGTACCTCTAATACCCAGTAGCACGTCCTCTTGTATTGATGCATGCCTGTATTCGTCGTGGCAAACTATCCACAAGTTCATCAAGGCACTGTTGGTCCAGATTGTGACACTCCTTAATGGCTATTGGGCGTAGATCCATCAGAGTGGTTGGTGAGCCATGTCATCCATAAATTGCCCCTTTCAATCAATCCCAGGCATGTTCGATAGAGTTCATGTCTGGAGAACATGCTGGCCGCTCTAGTCTAGTGAAGTGCTTGATGGTGGTGCGAATAGTCTTCCTTGAAGACAAACGCCTCACCAATATGCTGCCAATATTATTGTACTACCAGTCGGAGAATGTCGTTCATGAATTGTACAGCCATTATGGCGTCTTCCATGACCACCAGCGGCATATGTCGGCCCCACATAATTCCAGCCCAAAACAGCAGACAACCTCCACCTTGCTGCACTCGCTGGACAGTGTGTGTAAGGCATTCAGCCTAACCTGGTTGCCTCCAAACACGTCTCCGACGATTGTCTGGTTGAAGGCATATGCAACACTCATCGTTGAAGAGAATGGGATGCCAATTTTGAGCGGTCCATTCGGCATGTTGTTGGGCCCATCTGTACTGCGCTGCATGGTGTCGTGGTTGCAAAGATGGATCTCGCCATGGATGTCGGGAGTGAAGTTGCGCATCTTCCAGCCTATTGCACACAATTTGAGTCATAACATGATGTCCTGTGGCTGCACGAAAAGCATTATTCAAGATGGTGGTATTGCTGTCAGGGTTCCTCTGAGCCATAATCTGTAGGTAGCCTGGTGATCCACTGCAGTAGTAGCCATTAGGCGACCTGAGCAAGGCATGTCATCAACAGTTCCTGTCTCTCTGTATGTTCTCCATGTCAGAACAACATCACTTTGGTTCACTCCGAGACATGTGTAAACTTCCCTTGTTGAGAGCCTTTCCTGGCACAAAGTAACAATGCAGATGCGATCGAACATGTTTTTTTGCTCGCGTATCATGTCATTTCTGGAAACCCAGAATCTACTCTGTAGGAATCAACATGGATTCCGGAAACAGCGATCGTGTGAGACCCAACTTGCTTTATTTGTTCATGAGACCCAGAAAATATTAGATACAGACTCCCAGGTAGATGCCATTTTCCTTGACTTCTGGAAGGCGTTCGATACAGTTCCACACTGTCGCCTGATAAAGAAAGTAAGAGCCTATGGAATATCAGACCAGCTGTGTGCCTGGATTGAAGAGTTTTTAGCAAACAGAACACAGCATGTTGTTCTCAGTGGAGAAATGTCTACAGACGTTAAAGTAACCTCTGGCGTGCCACGGGAGTGTTATGGGACCATAGCTTTTCACAATATATATAAATGACCTAGTAGATAGTGTCGGAAGTTCCATGCGGCTTTTCGCGGATGATGCTGTAGTATACAGAGAAGTTGCAGCATTAGAAAATTGTTGCGAAATGCAGGAAGATCTGCAGTGGATAGGCACTTGGTGCAGGGAGTGGCAACTGACCCTTAACATAGACAAATGTAATGTATTGCGAATGCATAGAAAGAAGGATCCTTTATTGTATGATTATATGATAGCGGAACAAACACTGGTAGCAGTTACTTCTGTAAAATATCTGGGAGTATGCTTGCGGAACGATTTGAAGCGGAACAATCATATAAAATTAATTGCTGGTAAGGCGGGTGCCAGGTTGAGATCCATTGTGAGAGTCCTTAGAAAATGTAGTCCGTCGACAAAGGAGGTGGCTTACATAACACTCGTTCGACCTTTACTGGAGTATTGCTCATCAGTGTGGGATCCGTACCAGGTCGGGTTGACAGAGGAGATAGAGAAGATCCAAAGAAGAGCAGCGTGTTTCGTCACAGGGTTATTTGGTAAGCGTGATAGCGTTACGGAGATGTTTAGCAAACTCAGGTGGCAGACTCTGCAAGAGAGGTGCTCTGCATCGTGATGTAGTTTGCTGTCCAGGTTTCAAGAGGGTCCGTTTCTGGATGAGGTATCGAATATATTGCTTCCCTCCTCCTGAGGAGATCACGAATGTAAATTAGAGAGATTCGAGCGCACACAGTGGCTTTGTGGCAGTCGCTCTTCCCACGATCCATACACGACTGGAACAGAAAAGGGAGTTAATGACAGTGGCACGTAAAGTGCCCTCCGCCACACACCGTTGGGTGGCTTGCGGAGTATAAATGTAGATGTAGATGTAGATTGACTGTCTAGGCGTGGTTGACTACAGTCAACATGAGCCTTGTACCTCCTTCCTGGTGGAATGACTGGAATGGATTGGCTGTCGGACCCCCTCCGTCGAATAGGTGCTGGTCATGCTTGGTTGTTTACATTTTAGGGCAGGTTTAGTGACATCTCTGAACAGTCAAAGGGACTGTGTCTGTGATACAGTATCCACAGTCAACATCAATCTTCAGTTCTGGGAACTTTTTTGCTAATTTGCGACAATACTAATGCTACAGATGTCACAGGTGGATAATCAAACTTCACTAAGTTTTGGTGAAGTATGGTTTTGCAATCGGACCTTATGCCATAATTATTAGTTAAGTCACTTTTTAGTGCAATGGGAGTCACTAAACCAATGTGGCTAGTGCTGGAAAGGTCTCCAAAATACAAAGTAAATGTTCTATCTGAACCATGAAACTTATAATGCTTGTGTTATTCAACTAACTTTTTGAAGCACACACCCAAGTACCTTTACTCAACTAGTGACAGCTAATTCCTTAACCTCATGCATTTATATTGCAATCCACACTGATTCATCTATCAAAATTAGAGTTAATGCAATGTGCAAAAGTGCAGAGACACGAAGTGGTCACAACCTGTACAGTTTCTTAGGCTCAGTGTGATAAAAAAAGGCACCTCTCCCCTCCCATCCCCTCCCTTCCCCTCTCCATCTCCCCTCTCCCCTGTCCCCTCTCCCCTCCCCTCTCCCCTCTCCCCTCTCCCCTCTCCTTTCCCTCCCCTCCTCTCTACTCTCCCCTCAACTCTCCCACTCACTTCCTCTCCACTCCTCTCCACTCTCCCCTCCCTTCCTCTCCACTCCACTCCCCTCCCTTCCTCTCCACTCCCCTCCCTTCCTCTCCACTCCCCTCCCTTCCTCTCCACTCCCCTCCACTCTCCCCTCCCTTCCTCTCCACTCCCCCTCCCCTCTCCTCACTCTCCCCTCTCCTCACTCTCCCCTCTCCTCACTCTCCCCTCTCCTCACTCTCCCCTCTCCTCACTCTCCCCTCTCCTCACTCTCCCCTCTCCTCACTCTCCCCTCTCCTCACTCTCCCCCTCTCCTCACTCTCCCCTCTCCTCACTCTCCCCTGTCCTCACTCTCCCCTCTCCTCACTCTCCCCTCTCCTCACTCTCCCATCTCCTCACTCTCCTGCCCTCCCCCTCTCTTCCCCACTCCCCTCTCCCTCTCCTCACTCTCCCCATCTCCTCACTCTCCTCACTCTCCCCACTCCTCCCCCTCTCCCGTCCCCATCCTCTCCACTCTGTCTCCCCTCCTCACCCTCCCCTCTCCCACCCCCTCCCCCTCTATCCTCCCCTCTCCCACCCTCTCTCCCCTCCTCACCCTCCCCTCTCCCACCCCTCCCCCTCTATCCTCCCCTCTCACACCCCCTCTCCCTCTATCCTCCCCTCTCTCACCCCCACCCCGCTCTCTGCACTCCTCTTTCCTCTTTGCAGTTCCGCTCTTCCACTATCCTGTTTCCCCCTCTTAGTACTCCATCGCACCATAGTGCACCACACGCATTACCTCCATGCCAGAGCAAGTTCACCTATGCCACATTCCAGTCCTTGTGTGAGACTTCTTCCTCTCAGTTGTCAGCTACCCTCCCCCTTCCTCACCAGCGTTATGTCCCCTCAATTACTCCACTACAGTCGAGACTTTTTCCACTAGTTATTATACAAATTCCATAATACCTGAAATGTCCAGCAGTCAACATTCAAAATGCACATTGCTAAAGCCTCGCAACTGTCTTGCTAAGCCAACATTGATAAGCGAGTGAATGATCAGTGTAAATATCTCTTCTACCAAACATTGTGTTTACTGGACATGAGGGACAAATAGCAAAAATACATTATCGTGCAGTAATTCATTTTGCTTATGATTTGCTGTTTGCAACTACTGCAGATAAAACGTCAACAAGTAGACGAATTGAGAGAGCAAGTTTGCAAGTGGGCTTGAAAAACCATTGCATTATCTTTAAAATAACATAGAACTAACACACTGAAAAGAAAATAGTACAAATAATAGTGAAATTGTATAACCATTTAATATATATTTTTTTTAGGGCAGTTGAAAATGTCTGGGTAGACAGCAAAAGAACGAAATGGAATATGAGCTGCATAAGGCTCTTAAATAATGCTTCTGATGGGCTTGTAAAGGGAAGTGTATAATTAATATGTATTATCAGTTGTAGCTTTTCGCAATGTGACATAGGTTTTTCATGTGTAAACCATTAAAAGAGTTGTTCAGCAACAGTGGGGATCATATAAAACGGAGGAGGGGTCTGGCTTTAGTGGAAGATGCAGTTACAGCCATGTAGTAGTTGTGGTCTTCAGTCTGAAGACTAGTTTGATACAGCTCTCCATATATTGTACAAGCCTCTTCATCTCTACATAGCTACTGCAACCTACATCCATTTGATCTTGCTTAGTGTGTTCAACCTTTGGTTTCCTCCAAAATTATAACCCATCATGCTTCCTTTGATTTCCAAATGGATGATTCCTTAATGTCCCAGCATATGTCTATAACCTGTAGTTACATTGTACCATAAATTTCTTTTTTCACCAATGCAGTTCAGTACCATTTCATTAGTCATTCAATCTACCCATTTAGTTTTCAATATTCTTCTGTAGCACCACATTTCAAGAGCTTCTGTTCTCTTCTTGTCTAAAGTGCTTGTTGTCCACTTCAATACGAAGCTACACTCCATACAGATTCCTCCAAAAAAGACTTCCTGCCATTTACATTTATATTGAATTTTCCAAATTTCTCTTTTTCAGAAACACTTTTCTTGCCATTGCCAGTGTGCATTTTTAACCTGTCTACTTTGGGCATCATCAGTTATTTTTTTGCCCAGATAGGAAGACTCCTCTACTACTCATAGTGTCTGATTTCCCAATCTGATTGTATTGGCCTGACATGATTTAATTCATCTGTATTCCATTATCTTGATTTTAGTTTTGTTGATATTCATCTTATAACCTGTTTTCAAGATGCTGTCCCTCCTGTTCAACTACTATTCCAAGACATTTGCTATCCCCGACAGTATTATATCATCAGCAAACAGCAAATTTTTTCGTTTCCTCTCCCTGAACCTAAATTCCCTTTCCAAATTTCTTCTTGGTTTCCTTAACTGCTTGCTCAGTTTACAGACTGAATGACATCAAATGTGAGCTACACCCCTGCCTTGCTCCCCTCTCACCTACTGCTTCCCTTTTATGCCCATTGACCCTTATAACTGCAATATGGGTTCCATAGAAGTTGAGATAACTTTTCACTCTTTGCGTTTCACTCTGGCTACTTTTAGAATTTCAAAGGTGTATTCCAATCATCATTGTCAAAAGCTTTCTCTAAATTTATAAATACTATCAATGTAGGTTTGCCTTTCTTTCACTGATATTTTTGATAAGCCATGGGATCACTATGGCCTCGTGTGTTTCTACATTTCTTCAGAACTGAAGTTGATGTTCTTTGACTTCTGCTTCTACCAATTTTTCCATTCTTCTGTAAATAATCTATGTCCATATTTTGCAAGTGATGTGTATTAAACTTTTAGTTTGATAATATTGACACCTGTCAGTACCTGCCCTTTTTTGGAAAAGGAATCGTTACATTCTCCATGATGTCTAAGGATATTCTGCAGTCTGATTTATCTTGCATACAAGGTGAAATAGTTTTGTCATGGGTGGCTTTTTCAAGGATCTCAATAATGCTGAGGGAAATGTCACCCACTCTAGGAGACTTATTGGGCTGTAATGAAAATAAAATTGAGGTGGGTAGGATATGTAGCCAGATGAACTCTAAGAGGTAAAAAAAAATTGAAATAATGGTCAAGATGGACACATCTCATTAAAGTTATGTGGGGTAGATGCATGTAGCTAAAGATAGCAATGCTTGAAAAAGTGTAGTGGTGGTTTTATCCAGCAGCATCAAATAGCTTGTGGCAGTGGTATTGTCACCACTTACTGTACCACAAAAACCCCTATATATGCAATACTGGCCATGTCATTGGCGAGTTGCTACCCCCCCCCCCCCCCCCCCCCTCCCCGGGGGGGGTTCACAACTCTTTTGTGGACACGTGCGTAGCGAGCACGGAACCCCGAGCTAATGTGGCCCTCCTTCCTTTCCGGGCTGCATACCTTCCCTTTCCTCATCCTTCCCCCTCCCCCATCTTCGCCCCCCCCCCCCCCTCACCTCTGGCTCTTTCCTTCCCTTTCTCCCCCTCTGGGAGTATGGTTTGTGCCTTGCTTTCTATACTTGCAAGTCTTCGTCCTTCCTCTGTCCTTCTCTTTTCCTTCCCGCTTCTCTCTGCACTTTTCTCCGCTGCGGCGTTTGAGACCCCTCTTCTTTCCTTTCCCTTTCTCTTTTTTCCTCCCTGTGCGTGTCTGAAGGCCGACCCATGCACTTCCATGCGTAGCCGGTGACGGGGTAACGCGTAATTCCCCACCCCGGGTAGACAGGTAGGACACGTACGTACCCCCTGGTAACGGCCAGGCCCAGGGAGGGGTGATTACCTGAGCTGATACCTTCCGAAAGTGCCGATTGGTCCCTCCGTCCGTTTGTCGGGAGGTGTGACCTGAGGTGTGAACAATCACCTAAGGCGGGAGTGCCCTCAGTGAGGGCCCCCACAAGGGAGGAGCGCGCCATCGGAGACGCTGGTAATCATGGGGGATTCTTCCGCAATGGTTTCCTCACCTTCCACTATGTCTGCTCACAAACGTAAGTTCACTGAGTCTCAGCCACAGACAGTTCTTCCATCGTTGCCACAGTTCCTTGTTGTTTCTCGGTCTGACGAAGGTCACGACTTCTCCACGGTCAACCCTTTCATTATTCAGAAAGGTGTCGACGCAATTGCAGGTCCTGTAAAGTCTTGTTCCAGATTACGGAATGGCACCCTGTTGTTAGAAACAGTCAGTGCCCTCCAGGCACAAAAATTGCTGCGTACTTCTCTGCTCCACACCTTCCCTGTCCGGGTGGAACCGCACCGTACCTTAAATTCCTCGCGTGGAGTCGTTTATACACGCTCCCTCGATGGATTGTCTGACGAAGAAATTCAACACTACCTGTCTGACCAGGGCGTAACGGCTGTTCATCGAGTTATGAAAAGGGTTGACACGAACATCATTCCAACCCGCACTGTCTTCTTGACATTTGACAAAGTTCAACTCCCATTGAAAATCAAAGCAGGCTATGAGACAATTTCCGTTCGCCCTTATGTCCCAAACCCTACGCGTTGCTATCGGTGTCAGCGGTTCAATCACACCAGCCAGTCCTGTTCCAATCCGGCCAAATGTGTTACGTGTGGCAAGGATGCTCATGAGGGTGCTTGTCCACCTCCATCCCCTCGCTGCATCAACTGTATGGGTGACCACGCTGCTTCCTCTCGAGATTGCCCCGTTTTTAAGGACGAAAAGCTCATCCAGGAAATAAGAGTGAAGGAAAAGGTGTCGACCTTTGCTGCTCGAAAATTATTCGCCAGTCGCCAGCCCACTGTGCCTCAGACAGGAAAATACAGCACTGTCCTTGCTTCTCCTCGGCCAACAAAGGAGGCGGCCACGCAGACTTGCGACCTCACCTTTAGTGCCACGGTCGTCAGATCGGCCAGCGCGAAGATCGCCCGTTCAACCTCACCACTTTCGCCTGCCCACTCTATGGCTCACCCTTCATCGGGTTCTGCTAAATCTCGAGCCCAAAAGTCAGACACCAAGCCTTCCAAAAAAGAGCATACTCGTGAAGAGTTTTTACGTACCGCAACTTCCCAACCATCGGTTCCTCCTTCATCTAAACATCATACTTCTAAGAAGGCTACAAAGAAACCCAGTTCCTCTCCTCCTCCGCCAAAGCGTGTCCCATCTACAGCACCACCTGGCGGAAATCGCCCTCGGCCGTCTTCTGTGTCGCTGAGGCGCATTGCTGGTAGCCGGTCAACCAGCCAATCGCTGGTGGCAGGAGCTGCTCCTGACCAACCTATGGATCAGGATTTCTGCCTTCGGCTGAATGCCATTCCATGCTGTCGGTCGCTAGCTCCGAGCAGTCTTTGAGTTGACAGCAACTTTGGTCACATTCCTCCATTCTCTGTTCACCCCATGTCCATTATCCACTGGAATATCCGCGGCATTCGAGCCAATTGGGATGAATTGTCGATCCTCTTACGATCCTACTCGCCGGTGATCTTCTGTCTTCAGGAAACAAAGCTGCGTCCCCATGACCACTTTGTTCTCCCTCATTTTCAGTCCGTCCGATATGATCTCCCCTCTGTTGAAGGCACTCCAGCCCATGGAGGGCTCATGATTCTTCTCCATGATACTCTCCATTATCACCCAATCCCCTTAAACACTTCCTTCCAAGCTGTCGCCGTCCGTCTTTCCCTTTCCGGATACACGTTCTCTCTTTGTACTGTATACATTCCATCGTCCACACCAATGGCACGAGCTGATCTCCTTCATCTTCTTGGTCAGCTTCCACCCCCCTATTTGCTGGTTGGGGACTTCAATGCCCACCACCCGCTTTGGGGATCTCCACATCCTTGTCCACGTGGCTCACTATTGCTAGACGTCTTCCACCAAGCGGATCTAGTTTGCCTCAACACTGGGGTCCCTACATTTTTGTCTGCCTCCACGACAAATTTATCTCATTTGGACCTTGCAGTCGGTACTGTTCCGCTGGCTCGGCGCTTCGAATGGTTTGCCCTTGATGATACACACTCGAGTGACCACTTTCCATGTGTCCTTAGACTGCAGCCTCAACTGCCATATATGCGTCCGAGACGCTGGAAGTTTGCCCAGGCCGACTGGACACTTTTTTCGTCTCTAGCGACATTCGATGACCGTCACTCTTCCAGCGTTGACGATGAGGTCACACACGTTACCGACGTTATTCTTACAGCTGCGGAACGTTCAATACCACGCACCTCCGAATTGCCCCGGCGCCCCCCAGTTCCTTGGTGGAACGAGGCATGCCGTGACGCAATACGCGATCGGCTACGTGCTCTCCGCGTTTTCCGCCACCATCCTACTTTGGCCAACTGTATCTGCTATAAGCAGTTTCGAGCGCGATGCCGTCGTGTGATCCGCGATAGCAAGAAGGTAAGCTGGAAATTTTTTATTAGCTCATTTAACACCTTCACTGCCTCCTCGGACGTTTGGAGTCGGCTTCGACGGTTCTCAGGCGCACCTAGTTTCTCCCCGGTCTCAGGGCTCACTGTCGCGCATGATACATTAGTGGACCCCGTCGCAATTTCTAACTCTTTGGGTCAGCACTTGCTGAGATTTCGAGCTCTTCTAATTACCCGCCAGCGTTTCTCCCGAAGAAACATGCAGCGGAAGTGCGACCTCTTGCTTTCTCCTCTCAAAATCGCGAAAGCTACAATACTGTTTTCTCCATGTGGGAACTCCAACATGCACTCTTTTCTTCTCGCTCCTCCGCCCCAGGACCGGATGGTATCCACGTCCAAATGTTGCTGCATTTATCAACCCATAGTCTGCGTAACCTCCTTCGCCTTTATAATCGAATTTGGACCGACAGTACTTTTCCCAGACGATGGCGGGAAGCTATCGTCATTCCTGTTCCGAAACCTGGATAGGACAAACATCTCCCCTCCAGCTATCGCCCCATTTCTCTCACGAGAAGTGTCTGTAAGGTTTTGGAGCGTATGGTGAATTACCGTTTAGCTTGGTGGCTGGAATCCCGCAGACTTTTAACACCTGCCCAATGCGGATTCCGAAAGCATCGTTCTGCAGTTGACCATCTTGTTGCTCTCTCCACTTATATCATGAATAATTTTCTCCTGAAACGCCAAACAGTAGCAATATTTTTTGATCTGGAGAGAGCATACGATACCTGTTGGAGGACAGGTATCCTCCGCACACTGTTCTCTTGGGGCTTTCGAGGTCGGCTGCCCCTTTTTCTTCGCGAATTTATGGCAGAGCGCACATTTAGGGTGCGGGTGAACACTGCTCTCTCCCGTACTTTCTCCCAAGAAAACGGGGTACCCCAGGGCTCCGTGCTGAGTGTTGTACTGTTTGCCATTGCCATCAATCCCATTATGGATTGTCTCCTTCCTGATGTCTCGGGCTCCCTCTTTGTGGACGATTTTGCGATCTACTACAGCTCTCAACGGACCAGTCTTCTAGAACATCGTCTTCAAGGATGTCCCGATCGCCTCCATTCTTGGAGCATCGACGCCGGCTTCCGTTTTTCTCCCAGTAAGACCGTTTGTGTTAATTTTTGGCGACGTAAGGAGTTTCTTCCGCCCTCCTTACATCTAGGTCCTGTCAACCTTCCGTTTTCTGACGTCGCTAGTTTCTTGGGTCTTATGTTTGACAGAAAACTGTGCTGGTCCTCCCACGTTTCCTATCTTTCGGCTCGCTGTCTGCGATCCCTCAACACCCTCCGTGTCCTGAATGGTACCTTCTGGGGAGCGGACCGAGTGGTCCTCCTCCGCATCTATCGCGCCTTAGTGCGCTCGAAATTGGACTTTGGAAGCATTGTCTACTCCTCTGCTCGGCCGTCTATTCTTCGGCGTCTCGACTCTATCAACCACCGTGGATTACGTTTAGTGTCTGGAGCTTTTTACACCAGCCCTGTGGAAAGCCTTTATGCTGAGACTGCTGAACCTCCGTTGTCCAATCGGCGAGCAGTCCTTCTGAGTCGTTATGCTAGCCATCTGTCTTCCATGCTTGCTAATCCAGCCCATGACTTTTTTTTCGACGCCTCCTTTGAGGGAGGGTATGCAGGCCGCCCCTCCTCCCTACTACCACCGGGAGTCCGCTTCCGTCAATTGCTCCATTCTCTTTCCTTCCGCTTTCCTAAAACCTTCTTGACAACTTGGGGTACAGCACCGCCTTGGCTCCGTCCCCGGATCTGCCTGCTCCGAGACCTGTGTCGATTTCGGAAGGATGGTACCCCTTCACTTGTTTATCGTCGGGCATTTGCTGCTCTATGTGCACAAATGACGAATGTCACATTTATTTACACCGACGGCTCGAAAACATCGTTAGGTGTAGGGAGTGCCTATGTTGTTGGTGACACCCCAAATCACTTTCGGCTTCCCGACCAGTGTTCGGTTTATACTGCGGAGCTTTACGCTGTTCTCCAGGCTGTCCACTACATCCGCCGCCATCGGCAGATACAGTACGTTATCTGCTGATTCTCTCAGCTCTCTCCTCAGTCTCCAAGCTCTTTACCCTGTGCACCCTCTGGTCCACCGGATTCAGGACTGTCTGAGCTTGCTCCACCTGGGGGGCGTCTCGGTGGCGTTCCTCTGGCTCCCGGGACACGTTGGTATCTGCGGCAATGAGGCGGCCGATATTGCAGCCAAGGCTGCAGTCTCTCTTCTTCGGCCAGCTATTCAATATATTCCCTTCGCCGATCTACGGAGCGTTTTATGTCGTCGTGTTCTTCATTTATGGCACGCACATTGGTCGACACTTCTCCAAAATAAGTTGCGGGACGTGAAAACTCTTCCTTGTGCTTGGACCTCTTCCTCCCGAGCGCGTCGTCGGGAGGAGGTAATTTTAACTAGACTCCGGATAGGGCACTGTCTTTTTAGCCATCGACATCTTTTAAGCGGCGATCCTCCCCCACTCTGTCCCCACTGCTCTCAGCTGTGGACGGTAAGACACCTTTTAATTGAGTGCCCCTATTTTAATCCGTTACGCGCCTGTCTACAGCTATCGCCTGATATATCGTCAATTTTAGCATATGACACGCGATCGGCCGATCGCGTTCTAGAGTTCATTCGTGCCAGTGAAATGACGTCAGTCAAAAAGAGTTGCTATCCACATTGAAAAGTGCCAAATAAGATAAGCACAATTTTATTTGTCTGAGTGACTGTTGTGCATAAAAGATGACTGTGAAACCTATCTGTCATCTCAATAGCAAATTCCATTCTTCAGGTAATCCTTAAGGTAAAAATCAGATTTAATCTGAAATCACCATAAAATAAGCCATCTTTGAACTGTTTGTAAATGTTTGTATTCAGGCTAAGATTGCTTTCAGTGTCGCATTGAAGTATATTAACCCCGGAAGCTAAGAAGATAATGGAAAAGGGGGATGAAATGCAAAACAGCGGTAATGGGATGTAACAGGCAGTTCAGAATTTAGGATGCAAGATTTATTTGCACTTTTTTAAAATTCTGCTTCACTTATTGTAATTGCTATGATATTGGACATTTCCGTTACTTAAAGTTATAATAAACTTTTTCAGTGTAAAATACGGCAGTATGCATAATAACCTTAAGCTACCTTTAGTATTATATGTATGGTGATCAGTGCCTTACTCTTATGTCCTCTCTCTCTCTGTCTGTTGACCATTTGTATCCTGAACTTCATCTTGAATTTTCTTTCCAGCCTTTCAATTTTTTGTATGTCCAGTTTGCTTTTTATTTTCAACAGCTGGAGGGGGATCTGGATCGTAAGGCAATATTGATGAAGCTACTCCAGTTGCCCTTTTGTGTAACAGTTTTATAATATTTCTGATTTCTTTTACTCATTTTTGGTGTTCAGGTTATTTAAATGTCAGGTAACGTACTCATCTTCAAATATAGTTCATTTACATATATTCTGTATGGTGTTACAGGCTGTGCTGAGAAACCCGGTTTCGGAGGTGGTATGACAGATGATGGATGACGACACAAGATCACAAGAACTGTTGGACAGTGTTGACATCTCACAGTTACGACCTGATGGGAAACTTAATACATCAGTTGCACCACCTTCCCTCAAGGTTGATGAAGATGGATGCGCAGTTATTGCACCACCTGTTACACAGTATGTCAACATACACAGGTTGGCTGAACCTTCTCTTGGTGCTGTTGGGGGTAAGGGGGGAACAGGCGGTGGTGTCCCTTCGGACTGCGGGCCTACTGGCCTTGACCTGGTTCCTCATCATGTTGTGCATAATGGACTTGTGGTTGACATGATGGTACCAGGAAGTGCTGGTGAATTTGTGGCACATGGTGCAGCTGGCTACCTTCCTCCTGTGGGTGACCATTATGATGAAGATGTCTTACTGACGGAAGATGATCGTCGCCTTGCAGCAGCCCTCGTTGCTGTACAGATTGCTCAGCAGCAGAAGCATCATGGAAATGTGGGCAGTAGTCATCATGGTTTGCCTCACCCCCAGGAATTAGGCCTAGTTACTGTTAATGGTGCCCTGCCGTGCCTTACTAAGGTTCCTGATCATCATAATGGAAGCAGCGTACCTATGTCACCAGACCGTGCTGCTGTAGTTCAAGGGTACATACAGACAGCAGGTGTAGTTGTTGATGATGACCAGGAGCACCAACTATTGACTGAACAGGTATGTTCTTTAAAAATAGTTAGATTGCTATTATGAGATCAGTGTGGTAATCAGGCTCCCTCGTATTGGTTGGAAGTAAGAAATTGTATGCAAATTCTGTTTAATTTATTTAAACATTCTGTTGTAAAACATCTATTTGTTAACAAAACATACGAATGTGGTGTAGACCCTCATGACTGTTGTATGGGAACTGAACCAAGGAACAAAACAGAAACTGTATCTTTTTTTGTTCTGCTGTACTGTACTGTAAAATAATGGCTTGAACTGTTTACATTTCTGCACAAAGAGTGTAAGATCGCAAGACTTAAAGAGAGAAAGCCACAGCACAGTAGTATTGTCACTCTGGTATTGCTATTTTTGCACTTAGTACAGCATTCATCTAGCATCTAGTGGTTTCTACACTGTATCGTTTTGTGATATTCTGTGATACATTGCAGACGCTGCTAGCCTTACCAATAAATTAATGAAAAAAATCATCCCCATGGTCCGTGAACTTTTCATACACTTAAACACTTTGTTTATCGCTTGATTGTTAAGTACATAATGCCATACGATATACATTTGTTCACAATAAGAAACTGTACAATATACAAATCTGTAAAATTATTCTGTTTTTCTTGATTTGGGAAAAATATTTTAATTAAATCATTTACTAATACTCATTTTAGTAGGAAGCAGGATAGACATAGAAAGTCTGAATAGAAGGCTAAGCACTGATGTCATTAATTTGAAGATATACACTTTCACAGTTTTATGTAAGCACTCAATTACATATAATTTCTTTTTCTTAATTGGTGTTGTGGTCTTCAGCAATCTTCTGTAGCACCAAATTTGTAAAGCTTCTATTCTCATCTTTCTGATTATTGCCCAAATTTCACTTTTGCATAACACTTAAAATTGTATTTGTTGTTAACAAATTTCCTTTTTTCAGAAGCACTTGTCTTGCTATTGCCTGTGTGCAGTTGATATCCTCTCTACTTCAACCATCATCACATATTTTTCTACCCAAATAGCAATACTCAGCTAATACTTTTAATGTCTTGGTACTTGTTGTAATTCCGTCCACTTCACTTGATTTTATTAAAGTACATATTGTACCTTTGTTGATATTCATCTTATAACCTGTTTTTAAGACACCATCTTTTCTGTTCATTTGCTCTTCCACGTCCTTTTGCCATCTCTGACAGAATTACAATGCCATCGGCAAACCTCAGAGTTTTTGTTGATTCTTCCTGAACTTTAATTCCCTTTCGAAATTTGTATCTCATTATTTCTTCTTTATCTACTTAAATATTCTCTTCAAGTTCATTTCCCTTGTATAGCACTTCTATTCCTTCCATCTTTCAGCCTTCCCTTCTGTGCCTTGTACTAGCTTGCCACCTAAGTGCTTAATATTCATACAGTGATTCCTTTGTTCTTAATTTTTTTCCAGGTGGCATCTATCTTTCTGACAGGTATGCATGCTTCTGCAGCATTGGATTTCCCATTTAGTCGTTTCTGATTTTGCCATTTTGCACTTCCTATAATTTTTTTAGACATTTCTTTTCCCTTTCCCTCTTCACTTTCTGGGTTTTTATATTTTCCCCTTTCACCTATTAAAATCAGTATGTCATATGTTACCTAAGATTTCTATTGTGCCTTGTCTCTCTGCCTGATTGTTCCACTGCTGATTCCGCTATACCATTTCTTAAAGCTACCCATTCATCTTCTGTAATATTCCTCGCCTGCCTCAGTCAGTAAGTTCAATTCTTATTGCAATATTAAAATGATGAACAGCTGACACTAGTCCAAAATTAATGGTTGCAATGTGGTGCATTGTCCCATTAGTGTTACAGGAGGACAGTGTATTGCCCATAGTCTCAGCACCAAAGCCAGCAAAGGTGGCTACAATATTATAAAATCTTGTGATATGAGCACATGTCTGACATTCATGATTGTCTTCCAAATGCCCATGCAAGACATAAACAAAATGGTGCTTGCTGGTATTCTGCATGAATTATGAATCAAAAAAGTGTAAAATACACAATCTCCTGTCACTGCAGCCCACATTGCTCCATCTGGATTGTTTGAAGCTTATACTCACTGCTTCTTGTTGTTTCTGTCATCAGTGGTAGGTTTGGTTTCATACAGTTCTCCATAGCCATCAGTTGCTATGAATTCCTTTCCTTTCAGTGTAACTGCTGCAATATACATAATCAACAAACTGCCCTACTTACTCATTTCTATTATCTGTTTCATAATGATTGATATGTAATGTCGAGCTCTACTACTGAACACATAGCTTGAAGATTACCATAGGTGTGCTGCATTTCACCAGAACTGCAGAAATGTCTAGTTTCATTTAGTATGTGAATACTAAATTTTACTTGGGAACAAGTCACCAGATGCTGAAGTATTTGCAAGAAAACACACTTTTTCAAGCATTTTTTATGAGTATCAAATCTGAATAGTCACAGATGCCAAGCTGTACTTTCACACTCTTCTTTGCACAGTTTAAAGATACAAAAATTAGCTGGTGGATTTACATTGGTTTTTTTTCTAATTAATTTCATCTTAATGCTGATAAATGCAAAATACTGGGATTGAGATTAACATCACAGCTGAAACAGCGCACACTCCGCTGCAGAGTGAAAATCTCATTCTGGAAACATCACAGCTGTTTTGATGGAGAAAAAAACCCTGTAAAGTGTGAAAAGTTTGAACTTGTGTTGTTTTTGTTTATTATTAACAATGATTAATCTGTGAATTAGAGTTGGTGGCCAATAAATATCTTCGGGAGGCGAAACACATGTACTGCTTCTGGTAGACCCACATAAATGTAATAGTGAGACACTTCCTAGCTTTCGTATCTGATAGCCCTTCCTTGCAGAGGAGCCTGGGGTAGGTTGGGGAAGGTTAAAAGGAAGGAAAGATCACTTGGACCCAAATTCATCACTCCCCTTGCATTAACAAGACCAGTCACAGAACCTGTTGACAGTAGATTGTCTGAACTCGGCAAGGTTGCTGGTTGAGACACACTCATCCCTTGTATCTCGCTGTAAGTACCTGAAATGCACTAACCTGCATCTTTCATATAATGATGTCCCCTCTGCATAATGAAAGCACTGGTCGTGGATTTGCAGACTCGGGATCTGGATGACTAGCTGTAATGGTGTAGAATGATGTGAAGTCTGACAGTGGTAAAAAGTAAAATAAAGTCGTGTGGCATGAAGGGCTGGGAGACTCTGAAGGACAGGTTCAGCCGGTGAAGTGGAAAGATTTTCCCTATCCATCATGCCCACAGGCACTTTTCCGTCATGAGATGTGATTGCTGTCTACTGAGTATATCTGGCAAGTGTGGGCACCAGTTACCTGTTATAAATCTTGCTTTTAGAAATTGTTCTGGTGCTCCAGCGACTCAGTTCCATCGCCGTGTATGAACTTGCTTTTATTCTGGCAAGTGACTGTACTGGGTGCATGTGTAGTGTAATGTCATGTTTGTTTTGGAGATTATGAGAGGAAGGGAGAGGGTGAAACCCAGTGCCAGAACATAGCCTCCTATTCTTGGAAGACCACCAAAGGGGCTACCGAGCTTAATGTCCCCATACGATGGATGGATCTCCATCAACAGTGTCACACGCCCTCACTTCATGCAACAGGATCCAGGACATTTGGCACAAAGATTGGCGATAACGGACTCCATGCCACCACCCTTCCTGACCCCTATACCGTAAAGACATGGGGGAAAATGTTAATAGTGCGTGGCACACCTGGATAGTCACCCACACAAGTACTGGCCATGCCCGACAGTGCTTAGTTTCAGTGATCTGACAGGAACTGGAGTATCCACCTTGACACGGCCATTGCAAGTTAGTGGTCAAATAATAGCATGCATGTTTTTTGAAGGTATGCAATTTTTAATTCTAGTAGTTTCCTTTGTGGTGGTTTACAAGACATCACATATGGTGAAACAGAAGGATTTTTCTTAGTGGTGCACTTCAGCTGCTGTCTGCACTTGGTTTTCACCATGTTGAATCTGCCAGTTACCTGTTATAAATCTTGCTGATGAACAGTCACCTTTTAGAAATTGTTCTGGTGGTGCAGCTGCTCAGTCCCACCTCCGTGTACGAACTTGCTTTTCTTCTGTACTTCGCTCCTTGTTGGGTGATGATGAAATGTTAGATTACGACTATACTTCTAGCTACTAAGTGAACTTTGAACTGTCATTTGCACATATCTGTATTTAAACAGGATTGCCACAAGTTCTGGAAATCAGAGAATTTGAAATATGTCAGGGAAATCAGTGAAATGTTAGGCAGATTTGAAAAAAAAAGAAAAAAAAAAACTGGAAAAATTTCGTTTTTGTCCCAGTAGATGAAAAGGTTTGTTTACAGAGGTGTCGTGCATCGTTGCTGGCTGGGCACAGCTGAGAATGTGCTTCCCTTCTTCCTTATTTTCTCCCATTCCTACCATTCTTCTCAGCTTGCTGTCAGTGCTGCTACTGCTTCTTGCTGCTAGCCTAGCAGCTGCCAACAAGAGGCAGGGAGGCATGAGGAGTGGTTTGTTTGGATATGATTCTCAAAGATTGTTGACGCAGTGGCTGGAGACGGTGGTCATGGGTGCATGACTTGTGTGTGAGTGATTGTGTGAATGTGTGTGTGCTGTCATTTTCTGACAAAGGCTATGGCTGAAAATTTAGTTGTGAAAATGTGTTTGTCTTTTCTACGGGCCTGTCTGTGGCTCATCGATCATCATCATCATCATCAAAGTTGAGTTGCTACCTATCCTCCTTAGTTCTGATTGACAGAGTATTTGCACAGTTATCTGTTCCATGGATTGATCACTGTGGTCTCACTTCATCAACATGATGCAACATGTGAATAGCTGGCCACATGAGTGGATTTCCACGACGGCCCAAAACGCAGGCCATTTCTGCTGGTATCTCTTAACATATCGGACCTGCCGATTTGGAGCCCACCGTTTCCCACTAATGTGCAGGCTCTGGTCATTGGATATAGCCTCAGTGATATGCCTGCAGGCCGATCTGTTTGGGTGTGCCATGACGTGGTGGCTTTGCTTGGTTTATCCATGGACCCAGGACTGAGGTGCTCTTCGGCAGGCCCAAGGCCATGGGTGATGGATTTCAGGAATTGCAGCTGTCTCACCCCAAGTACATTGTTCAGTGCAGCATTTTACAGACATTTTATTTGTTGTTGTATATTGTGGCACTTCAAAAGAGGTTTACATAGGCCCTACTAGAAAGTATGGACAATAAGAAGAAGAAAATTTTGACAGTTGCTGGCAGTTTGTATGCTGTGTACTGATATATTTCTGTACCTGTAAGACCAAACAATGGAAAATCCGGGATAGAATATTAAAATATTATGAAAAGGAAAGTTGCTGTTGCTACAAACCATATAGTGGAGATGCTGAGTCGCAGATAGGTAAAAAAAAAAAGCCTTTACAATTAAAGCTTTCGGACGTTAAGGCCTTCGTCAACAATAGATGACACACACACACACACACACACACACACACACACACACACACACACACACACTACTGCAGTCTCAGGCAACCAAGTGGTTTCATTTGCCTGAGACTGCAGTAGTGTGTGTGAGTTGCATTTGTGTGTGTGTGTGTGTGTGTGTGTGTGTGTGTGTGTGTGTGTGTGTGTGTGTGTGTGTTAAAACATCTATATCATTTGGTTTGCTTTCTCCATCTAAAAACAGTTAATTACAAAAGATGTTGATGTTAATACTTAAGATTTTTGCTCACACAGGAAGGAATACAGAAGTCCTAGATTTTTTGTCAACTTACTTCTTTACTTACCCTTGAGATCTCAAAATTTGCCAGGGAAAAATGCTAAAACTTATCTGGAAATCGGGGAAATATCAGGGAATTTGACTTGGGGAAACTTGTGGCAACCCTGTTAAAGTATTCACTTCTCACCCTGACATATTTCAGTAGTTATAACTTAAAGTAATTTAATTAGACATCAAACATTAACACCTACTGATACAGAATGCCTGACACCTATGTCATCAGAGTTATCTTTAACATAAAAGTTATTCATTTGTTTTTGTCTCCCTGTTGACATTGTCAGCAGTCCTCTTACTCTGTTCAGTCTGTGATACTGCCAGCTTGGAGTGCCGAAGCATACTTATAGCCTTGTTATAGCAAGTGATCGTCGCACAACGCATGACAGCTTGCCACTACACTTGTCACGGGGCGTGCACCTTCTGTACAAACATGATTGGGGCACACAGTACCTGCTACTTTCGTATATACTATTTAACAAATATCCATTATCATGATCATCTTTAGCTGGTACGAATATTGATAGTGGACCAGGGTATTTGATAAAACGCCCTGTTACACTACATATCCCCATGCTCAAGAGAAAGATGTGCATAATTGTTTATTCATATGCATCAAAATTTTCATTTTCTCAACAGGTATGTCATTTATACATATCATTAGTGACTATTACTCCAGCTCACATTTAACAATATTTGAGAAAACCTGCTTCGTTCAATATAACTATCATGTATCATATTTAAACATTATACTATGTCACGACTCTTTTTACAAAGGGCGTACACTCGTTTCTTTTAAAATAACTGAAACTTCTCTCTGTGGGTGGGTATTGTTTGTTTCCTTGGTCTGTTATCTCAATAAAGAGACTGATTTGCTTTAAGTTACGTGAGATTTTAACTCTTTTTTATGAAACAGTTCCCTTATACATAGCCGGGTGGGTGCTGTGGCTGAGCGGTTCTAGGCACTTCGGTCCGGAACCGCGCTGCTGCTATGGTCGCAAGTTTGAATCCTGCTTAGAGCATAGATGTGTGTGATGTCCTTAGGTTAGTTAGTTTTAAGTATTTCTAAGTCTAAGGGACTGATCATGACCTCAGATGTTAAGTCCCATAGTGCTTAGAGCCATTTGAACCTTATACGTAAATCTTCCTAACCCCTCCATAGACCAGTCTCTCTCATGAATCTGTCTATCCGTCTCCCATTTCTATTTTTCCTGATGTGAGTAAACTTTATATTATACACAAATCGCACAGCATTTATCAACTTATTTTCTACTTATCTCCTTACCTCAGTTTGAAGAGGTTTCTTGACTTAATACTTGACTGTACCCAGATGTCAACCTGTGTTGCTCCTCAGCTTATATCTTATTTTTCTTTTTACTCTACTTTGTTCCAGTTATTAAAGCGAATCCACATACTTATAATATTTTATAGACTAATATCCAAGCCTACCTATTTACTCAGTCACACTTTATACATTTAATTAACTCTTTATTAACAATATTACTAATTAGTATATGTGAGATAATACTATCTTGTGCTCTTAACCAATCTGTATTCTTGAAAAATTTTATATGAGAACTTATTTTATACCAGTTCGCTGATATATGTATTCTTTCATACATCAGTAATATCCAATTTTTCTAGTTATGAATTTTATTTTCCCTTTCTGTACTCTGTCTTGAAAAAATCAAGTTTTCTTTTATTACGTCAATGCATCTGCTGTTCGAACAAATGGCGCTTCATTCATCGTTCACGTGTGTTTAGCATCTCACTTTCGATGCAACTGTTGCATCGCACCTGGCTATCGTCCCAGAGAATGTCTGACATGCCTAAACATCACCACACTTGAATGTTTGTCATATTGTCATGGCCTCATGTCTCATGTTTGCAGATCAGTCTCGGCAGTCCTGTGAAAACAGGTCAAAACATATCAGAAATGAGAATGGTTGCAATTGGGGACTGTTGCTTGTGGAAAGAGGAAAAGATATAATAATACCACCTAAAGGAGAAAAAGGGAAGGAAGCTAGGAATGGATTTGTGGAACTTTAAGAATAAGACAAGATAGATCCCAAAGACAGATTCGTGTCTCACCCTCCACTCCAAAACAACCCTGCCTTGTTTATAGTTGTTGTTGTTGTTGTTGTTGTGGTCATCAGTCCAGAGACTGGTTTGATGTAGCTCTCCATGCTACTCTATCCTGTGCAAGCTTCTTCATCTCCCAGTACCTACTGCAACCTATTCATCTCTTGGTCTCCCTCTATGATTTTTACCCTCCATGCTGACCTCAAATGCTAAATTTGTGATCCCCTGATGCCTCAGAACATGTCCTACCAAGCGGTCCCTTCTTCTTGTCAAGTTGTGCCACAAATTTCTCTTCTCCCCAATTCTATTCAATACCTCCTCATTAGTTATGTGATCTACCCATCTAATCTTCAGCATTCTTCTGTAGCACCAGATTTTGAAAGCTTCTATTCTCTTCTTGTCCAAACTATTTATCATCCATGTTTCACTTCCATACATGGCTACACTCCTTACAAATACTTTCAGAAATGACTTCCTGACACTTAATTCTATACTCGATGTTAACAAATTTCTCTTCATCAGAAACGCTTTCCTTACCATTGATAGTCTACATTTTATATCCTCTCTACTTCGACCATCATCAGTTATTTTGCTCCCCAAATAGCAAAACTCCTTTATTACTTTAAGTGTCTCATATCCTAATCTAATTCCCTCAGCATCACCTGACTTAATGCGACTATATTCCATTATCCTTGTCTTGCTTTTGTTGATGTTCATCTTATACCCTTCTTTCAAGATACTGTCCATTCCGTTCAACTGTTCTTCCAGGTCCTTTGCTGTCTCTGACAGAATTACAATGTCATTGGCGAACCTTAAAGTTTTTATTTCTTCTCCATGGATTTTAATACCTACTCCGAATTTTTCTTTTTTTTTTTCCTTTATTGCTTGCTCAATATACAGATTGAACAACATCGGGGAGAGGCTACAACCCTGTGTCACTCCCTTCCCAACCACTGCTTCCCTTTCATATCCCTCGACTCTTATAACTGCCATCTGGTTTCTGTACAAATTGTAAATAGCCTTTCGCTCCCTGTATTTCACCCCTGCCAACTTAAGAATTTGAAAGAGAGTATTCCAGTCAACATTGTCAAAAGCTTTCCCTAAGCCTACAAATTCTTGAAACGTAGGTTTACCTTTCCTTAATCTATCTTCTAAGATAAGTCGTAGGGTCAGTATTGCCTCACATGTTCCAACATTTGTACAGAATCCAAACTGATCATCCCACAGAGGTCGGCTTCTACTAGTTTTTCCATTCGTCTCTGAAGAATTCGCATTAGTGTTTTGCTGCTGTGACTTATTAAACTGATAGTTCGGTAATTTTCTCACCTGTCAACACCTGCTTTCTTTGGGATTTGAAATATTATATTCTTTTTGAAGTCTGAGGGTGTTTCGCCTGTCTCATACATCTTGCTCACCAGATGGCAGAGTTTTGTCAGGGCTGGCTCCCCCAAGGCTGTCTGTAGTTCTAATAGAACTACTCCCAGGGCCTTGTTTCGACGTAGATCTTTCAGTGCTCTGTCAAACTCTTCACGCAGTATCATATCTCCCATTTCACCTTCATCTACATCCTCTTCCATTTCCATAATATTGTCCTCAAGCACATCGCCCTTGTATAGACTCTCTATAGAGGGTGTTACAAAAAGGTACGGCCAAACTTTCAGTAAACATTCCTCACACACAAAGAAAGAAAATATGTTATGTGGACATGTGTCCGGAAACGCTTCCTTTCCATGTTAGAGCTCATTTTATTACTTCTCTTCAAATCACATTAATCATGGAATGGAAACACACAGCAACAGAATGTACCAGCATGACTTCAAACACTTTGTTACAGGAAATGTTCAAAATGTCCTCCGTTAGCAAGGATACATGCATCCACCCTCCGTCGCATGGAATCCCTGATGCGCTGATGCAGCCCTGGAGAATGGCGTATTGTATCACAGCCGTCCACAATACAAGCACAAAGAGTCTCTACATTTGGTACCGGGGTTGCGTAGACAAGAGCTTTCAAATGCCCCCATAAATGAAAGTCAAGAGAGTTGAGGTCAGGAGAGCGTGGAGGCCATGGAATTGGTCCGCCTCTACCAATCCATTGGTCACCGAATCTGTTGTTGAGAAGCGTACGAACACTTCGACTGAAATGTGCAGGAGCTCCATTGTGTATGAACCACATGTTGTGTCGTACTTGTAAAGGCACATGTTCTAGCAGCACAGAGTATCCCGTATGAAATCATGGCGGTGAATCGAGGAAGTACAGTACATACTGACGAAACTAAAATGAGCTCTAACATGGAAATTAAGCATTTCCGGACACATGTCCATGTAACATCTTTTCTTTATTTGTGTGTGAGGAATGTTTCCTGAAAGTTTGGCCGTACCTTTTTGTAACACCCTGTATACACCTTCCACCTTTCTGTTTTCACTTCTTTGCTTAGAACTGGGTTTCCATCTGAACTGTTGATATTCACACAAGTGGTTCTCTTTTCTCCAAAGGTCTCTTTAATTTTCCTGTAGGCAGTTTATTATGTGACCAAAAAGCCAGAGGATGAAGAGTCTTAAAATGCCCTACTGTATGACACTTTTTGGCTTCATCATACAGGCCCCGAAAATGGTATGTTTGGAGAAATTGATCTAACAACACATGTTAAAAATAGTTCGTAATTCATGAATTGTAAACTATTATTGTCACAAGTCATTCTACTGCCCTCATTATTACACCATACTGTTACATTTTCTTTCAAAGAGTGATCTCTATCTGGTATTTTGTAATATTTTATGTATATTTAATTATATGGAAACAACTTGCCAAATTATTAGCATCTCTATAGTTGCATAGAGATGTTGTTGCTGTTCCCAGAATGAGATTTCACTCTGCAGCAGAGTGTGCGCTGATATGAAACTTCCTGGCAGATTAAAACTGTGTGCCAGACTGAGACTCGAACTCGGGACCTTCGCCTTTCGCAGGCAAGTGCTCTACCATCTGAGCTACCCAAGCACGACTCGTGCCCCATCCTCACAGCTTTACTTCTGCCAGTATCTTGTCTCCTACCTTCCAAACTTTACAGAAGCTCTCCTGCGAACCTTGCAGAACTAGCTCTCCTGAAAGAAAGGATATTGCGGAGACATGGCTTCTGTAAAGTTTGGAAGGTAGGAGATGAGATACTGACAGAAGTAAAGCTGTGAGGACGGGGCGTGAGTTGCGCTTGTGTAGCTCAGATGGTAGAGCACTTGCCCGCGAAAGGCAAAGGTCCCGAGTTCGAGTGTCGGTCCGGCACACAGTTTTAATCTGCCAGGAAGTTTCATTGTTGCAATTGCTCAGTGCAAATATTATTACACAATAAACTCATTTAACATTTGATCAAGTGCTATTGATAGTGCTACATGGCTTGTTAAATAGATCTAATAATAAAGGCAACCTTTTATTGTGTTCACAGTATTACTCCACTTCTAATAAAGTAGCAGTTTATAAGTCTTTAGCATATCAACGTTGTATAGTCCTTTTTCTTGACCGTTATTTGGATTGATCAAGTGAACAGATTCTGGATGAGATATGCTACTCTTTTGAAAGGTCTACTGTAGTGAGGAAAAATTCGTGTATTTCTTTCTTCACATTAGAACTGTGGGGTACGTCTTACACTATTGTCAGTGTGACAGCATTTTGAATCCAACTTTTTCTTTTCCACAATAACTGAATGACTGTATACATGTAAGTAAATAAAAAAAAGTACCAAATAAGGAAAATAGATCTGCATTAACCCTATGCCTTTTATGCTTTCACTAATCAGTACACATTTTACTAATAAATATGTTACATCTGCTAATTGTAATATGCACGACATTTTCCTGCACACTTTACCGCCATACTTCACACTTCCAGCAAACAGTAATTCATATAATATGTTGAGACACACAGGTTCAAAGCTCCTTTCACATATTCGTTGGTGTTCACAGGCGTATTACTATAAACCTCAAACCCAATACATTTATGACTATCTCTTTCTCATAAGACTACTTTCTTGATATGTGGTGAAGACAAAACTCAGTTTCTCAAAAAATTCTGTATAAATCCCAATGTTAGTAGTAGTTTGTCTACTCTATAGTGTTTTCTTAGTTTCTCCTAACATATCCCATATATTTTGAAATTTGTGTTGATTGTTTACAGTATTATCCACGGAATTGGTCTTGCTAGTGCTTGATTCAATGGGTCCTGTACTTTCTGTTCAATGAACGCGTGCAATTTCTCTTCCAAACTAGTTAAGGTAGATTCTGGGCTCAATATCCTATCTTGCTCTAATGATTCTACTCTCTTATATGTGTTTGAAATCTCGTTGTGTACAGATTTATGATTTTGATTCACGTCTTTGAAATATTCCTGAAACTCTTGACAAATTACACTATGTACCTCTGGGGGTAGATTTATCATTAACACATTAACTTTACTTTCTAATTCTTTTATTTTGTTATCCTGTTCTG
This sequence comes from Schistocerca cancellata, assembly GCF_023864275.1. NCBI lineage: Eukaryota > Metazoa > Arthropoda > Insecta > Orthoptera > Acrididae > Schistocerca > Schistocerca cancellata. The sequence goes on from NC_064633.1 coordinate 422,792,369, forward strand.
CAAACCTAAACAAATTTGGTCTGAATAATTTTTGTCTATTTAATTAGAAATGTTTTCCTCTGCATTCTCTCATTTTCATCCAGCTTACTGCTAATAGTATTTTCAACCGTCTCCATTAGTATTTTATTTTTGTCCATTAATTTCGCACCGAGCGAGGTGGCGCAGTGGTAGGACACTGGACTCGCATTCGGGAGGACGACGGTTCAATCCCGCGTCCGGCCATCCTGATTTAGGTTTTCCGTGATTTCCCTAGATCACACTAGGCAAATGCCGGGATGGTTCCTTTGAAAGGTTACGGCCGACTTCCTTCCCCATCCTTCCCTAATCCGAGCTTGTGCTCCGTCTCTAATGACCTCATTGTTGACAGGACGTTAAACACCAATATCCTCCTCCTCCATTAATTTCGCAAATAATGATGTTATATCAACTTTCTCTGCCTCTGCGGTCATCTTACAAGTTAACACTGGCATAAACTTACACACTGTAGTTAACAATAGATTCAACCCTCAATATAATATCACTATGTCCAGTTGGTTACATGCAACAGTTAAGATTTGACATCTGTTTGATTGTAGGTGACTGCCAATGAAACCACCGTTGAACTAGGAACAGTGCTTCGCAAAGTCTCGGAGTCAGTGGCTGCAAGATGAGTGCCGATGTGTTGTCCACTGGCTGCAGTCATGTTAGTTATCTTCCTTGCCAACCCTGCCATAATCTCTTACACGTTGCAATCTTCGCCAGTCTCACTTTGTACTTTCAGTGCAAGCACATCATCATATTATGTTGCTGGGTGTTTGGTAACCCAGCAGTAAATGATTCCTTCTTCATGAAAATTGTTCATTCACAAGTTCGAGTAATGTTCTTCAACTCAGTCTGGATAGTACTGTCATCAAAAACTTGAGACTAACTTATGCATTCAATTCATGAAGATCAGTTGTTGATTATTAGTTGTCAAGGGCAACAAATTAATGCTTCTTAATACCTTGTCAAAATTCTTGAAATTTTTTATTTTATTTTATTTTGTAAATAGTGATCTTCCCATAATCATTGCTTAGTTTCACTGGTTGATCGCCACATACAGTTAAAAGGGGGGGTTCATAGTGGCGTACTTCAGCAGGGTGTTTACAGGTTGTGAAAGTAATGAAAAAGTAATGAAAAAGTTATGAAAATGAACAGGTGGTCATGAAAGTGATGAAAAGGTAATGAAATTGATTGGGTGATCATGAATTTTGTTTTGGCATCCTTGAGGAGCAGTTACAGATGGAGAAATTTGGAGGTGTGGCTTTGTTTATTTATATATGGTGTAAACACCTAGTGGAAATGACGTACAGTGCTGCAATCTCATGTGTTTCTGGAGGATTATTAGTTAGAACAGTTGTTTCTTTAATTCTGCCCAATCCCACTTCTGTTTAAATCTCTTTAACCTGCGTCTTTTTGGAAAGAGATTTTCTTGGAGGTTTTTGATAGTTAATATAAAACTATTGAAATTTTAATATTGTAATTTTAATTTTGACCTTAGTGCCAGTGGCATTTCATGTGTAACACTCATGAAAGTGGAAAGAGAGATTCTGTTTTGGTTCACTCGCTAGTTTCAAGCCAGCAAAACAATTTGCCTTTTACTGCAGTAAAACAGTGTCAGCACAGCCACAAGTTTCTGCTGAACAGAATTTGAACGGCTTTAACCAATTACTATCACTTGCTCAATCTACAACCTCTAGAGCTTCAGTTGAAGAGAGTTCCAAAACAAACTTATTAAAATACTTTTTAGTTACTGATGAGATAGTACAAACTGAAAGCATGTGGTCTATGAATAAAGTCATGTCTCATTCATCAGTAAGAAGTTCTGGAAACACGACGGACGTATCCCAAATTATGTATCCTGGCAGCATGATTGAAAATATATGGCACTTACTCACTTCATATAGTGATTGGAGCTTTGAAAACAGTTCATAATAAAAGTGATTGGAATGTTTGTGTATTTCTGGTACTCTATGAAGGATTTTCCTTCAAGGAGGGCAGTCCTCTCAAATATCACTGCGTTTTCCAAGTTTCCTCTCAAACCTTGTTCTATAAGATGGACTGGAAATATTGAAGCTGTGAAAATAGCACTTGAACTTATTTCACATTTGAAGAAGTATGTGCTGAAGTACATTAAAGACCAGCTGAAAGTAGAAACTTTGAAAAAATTAAAAATTACTAGAAGATAAATTTCTTTGTGCAAAACTCAAGTTTCTTACATCATTGTTGTTCAGTTTTATGTACATCCTTGCTTTTCAGTTCATAAAGAAAACTGTTAAGGAAATGGTGACAAATTCTAACAAGTTGCTTGCTATTGATGTTACCAAAGCACGTAGTCATAAGACAACTCCTGGTGCCACTGCTGCTAGCAAGAACTACTTGGAAAAGAATATCCTTATTTTTAGAAATGAGTGCACAGGTATTTTGCAAAGTCTGTACCAAAAAATTGCTAAGAAGAATCAAACAACAGAAACTCCATGTAGGAATGTCAATAATGGTTGTGTTTCATTGGCAGGACATTTAGAAGATGCAACAAGTCCACTAAAGAGACAGCTTACACTACACTCGTTCGTCCTCTGTTAGAATATTGCTGCACGGTGTGGGATCCTTACCAGGTGGGATTGACGGAGGACATCAAAAGGGTGCAAAAAAGGGCAGCTCGTTTTGTATTATCACGTAATAGGGGAGAGAGTGTGGCAGATATGATACGCGAGTTGGGATGGAAGTCATTAAGCAAAGACGTTTTTCGTCGCGGCGAGATCTATTTATGAAATTTCAGTCACCAACTTTCTCTTCCGAATGCGAAAATATTTTATTGAGCCCAACCTACATAGGTAGGAATGATCATCAAAATAAAATAAGAGAAATCAGAGCTCGAACAGAAAGGTTTAGGTGTTCGTTTTTCCCGTGCACTGTTCGGGAGTGGAATGGTAGAGAGATAGTATGATTGTGGTTCGATGAACCCTCTGCCAAGCACTTAAATGTGAATTGCAGAGTAATCATGTAGATGAAGATGGTGATTTAAGAAAAGATAGATCTCTATTTTTTCTACATTGTCAGTTGCTGAGAAGAATCCTTTGAAATTAAAGATAGTCAAAGGTGGATCATGTTTAGCATCTGAAGTGAAGCAGAGCTCCAGTTTGAGAAATTCTTGAGTGACAATTGCAGTGGAGAAATTTGTGAAAAAAAGAAAAAAACCACCACATGACTCCATCAACAGATGACATAGTTAAGAGAGAATTCTTTAAATTTTGTGAGTATTCTGAGAAACAACTGAAACAGTTCAATCCTAAGGAGGACCAGCTTGATAACTTCCTGAAGAATTTTCTGCAAAGTGCAGACCATGACTTCATTAAATTTCTGCAGAAGCTGTTATGCATGTGTCATGGAAATGCTGCAGTTGAAAGAGGCTTTTCTGTTAACACAGAAGTTTTAGTTGAAAACATAGGAGAAGATAGAATTGTTGGCAGAAAAAAGTGAGATACAATTGTTGGCAGAAAAAAGTGTTTACAATGCCGTACAATCATTAGGTGGCTTACTTAATAGCGAGAAACAACTGAATGTGGACATAGCAAAATCAGTGATATTAGTTGGGAACAGTGCATCACTACAAAGAGTAGAAGCTTTAAAAAAGAAGACATCTGATGAAAATGAAGTGGCCAATCTTAAAAGAAGAACAGTTCAAGAAATAAGAGCTCAAAAATAAAGAATGAATGATTATTGAGAAGGCGAAAGAAGAAGCTGAAGTTGTAGATGTTGAATTTCAATTTTAGCTAACGTAGCAACAAAAATAATCACTTTTGACAATGTAATGTAATTGGATGGACAAAAAAATCTGGTCACCAAGTTGCGGCAGGAGAAAGCACGTGTGCGTGCGCTCTCTCTCTCTCTCTCTCTCTCTCTCTCTCTCTCTCTCTCACACACACACACACACACACACACACACACACACACAAAATACTTATGCATGCTTTCGGACCCAGTGGCTCCTTCTTCCAGAAGAAGGGTTGAAGGGATAGGAATAGGGGTGAAGGGAAAGGTACTGAAGAGCTTTAGGAAAAGGAGTAAGAGCTTTGGGAAAAGGAGTACATGGGGTAGTTCAGAAAAGTCACACAGAACCCCGGGTCAGAGGAGACTTACTGCCTGGGATGAGAAGGAAAGACTGATTGTTGGGGAGATTTGAAAACCTGAGAGCTTAAAGGTGGAAGGCAGGGTAATATGCAAGACAGAGATTACTGCTAAAACACAGTGTAAAAAAAGCTAAGTGCACTGTATGTAACAGAGCTGAAAGGGGAACAGCAAAAAATAGGCAGGTATGAAAATGAAAGATGCAGAAAACTAAAATGGAGTGAATAAAGGAGTAGTTACTGTGAAGAAATGCTGAGACAAAAAAAATCAAAATCAATGTAAAGTAATGTCAGGTGGGTGGCAAGAACCAAGGACATGTTGTAACACTAGTTCCCTCCTGTGGAGGAAGAATCCAGATGGTGCACGTGGTGAAACAATCACCGAGGTCATGACTGTCATGTTTTAGACTATACCGTATTCACTCGAATCTTAGCCGCACTCGAATCTAAGCCGCACCTGAAAAATGAGACTACAAATCCAGGAAAAAAAAATTCCCGAATCCAGGCCGCACCTGAAATTTGAAACTCGAAATTCAAGGGGAGAGAAAAGTTTTTGGCCGCACCAAATCGAAACAAAGTTGGCCCATTGTAATATGAGACACAATTAAGTCGAATAAATGACGATACAGTTACAGTAGTTTGGTTCGAATCGTAAGCTTAGCAGTTAAGCTTTACCAGGTAGCCATTGCTATGTGTCAGGCTCTCCATCAGTATTTATACAGGTACCCTTCCTTTGTCACGTGCTTCGTCTGGTTTGAATTGATTGCTTATTTTTCTTTGATCTGATAAGTGCCGTTCTCTTTGTCATAGGTGTTTAAGTGACTCTAAGCTGAAAGAAAAGGCAGTACTGTACTGTGTCATGCAATGTTTGTTGCATTCTGATAATGAGTATCTGTCGCCGCTCGCGGCATATCTTGCTTTTGTTGTGCACGCTTCCGCCACTTAAAAAAAAAAAAAAAAAAAAATATATATATATATATATATATATATATATATGGGAATAATAGAAGGAAACAATCCATGAAGGAAAAATATACCTAAAAACAAAGATGATGTGACTTACCAAATGAAAGTGCTGGCAGGTCGCACACACACAAACGAACACAAACATACACACAAAATTCAAGCTTTCGCAACAAACTGTTGCCTCATCAGGAAAGAGGGAAGGAGAGGGAAAGACGAAAGGATGTGGGTTTTAAGGGAGAGGGTAAGGAGTCATTCCAGTCCCGGGAGCGGAAAGACTTACCTTAGGGGGAAAAAGGGACGGGTATACACTCGCACACACACACACATATCCATCGAATGTGTGGATGGATATGTGTGTGTGTGCGAGTGTATACCCGTCCTTTTTTCCCCATAAGGTAAGTCTTTCCACTCCCGGGACTGGAATGACTCCTTACCCTCTCCCTTAAAACCCACATCCTTTCGTCTTTCCCTCTCCTTCCCTCTTTCCTGATGAGGCAACAGTTTGTTGCGAAAGCTTGAATTTTGTGTGTATGTTTGTGTTCGTTTGTGTGTCTGTCGACCTGCTAGCACTTTCATTTGGTAAGTCACATCATCTTTGTTTTTAGGTATATTTTTCCTTCGTGGAATGTTTCCTTCTATTATAACCATATATATATATATATATATATATATATATATATATATATATATATATATAGAGAGAGAGAGAGAGAGAGGAATCGTCTCATTAGGGAAACAATGGCAAGAGACTGCTATTTGTTGTTGCTTCCACTGCTGCTTTATTTGATAGTGATCAACAAGAACCAAATAATAGACTGAAGATGTTCTGAACGAGAGTTTAGCGAAAATTTTTCTCCGTTTGAAAATTTTTGCAGACGCCTCTTTAGTACATTACATTCTGCACAGAAATTAGTCATCTTAGATTTAAAAATCTAGTCAATTGCCGTGCTTCATTTCTGACTGTATCACTATTAGGCATAAGAATAATATGAATATAAACATGACATGATATGTATATTCTTCCGTGTTTGCTGTTGTCTCACTCTAGTTCCGTAGTTTATTAGGCAAACAGGATTTAAATGAGATAGCAGCAAACACGAAAGAGTACATGGTAAAATGTTTATATTCATATTATTCTTATGGTGAAGAGAATACTGCATGTAATTCACAATTCATAAAAGTTCCTATTAACAACCATCTCTTCTCACAGTTAGGAAAGAATTCAGAACGTAGAGTTGGCCATATTGACAATTGACAAACATCCCAAACAGTCTTGCCAGTCGGATTTTCGTAGTACATTGAAATGCTGCTACATTCGAAGATGAACAATACGGAATTTGTATTTACTTCATTGGATAATGTATGAAAATGCAGTGGTCGACACTCGGGGCGGAGAAGAAAGATCGTCTTCCACCTTTTTTTTCTTTAATTTATTTACTGACACAGAGGTTTTGGCGCCAGTATTTATCTTTGTGCCTGCAAAGCATGCCTGTGTAGCGCTACATATATTCGACGGCAGAAGTTAGTTGTGGCGGCACCCACAAACATTTTTCAGAACTTCCGCTTACTTTGCACTTGATTCTAAGTCGCAGGCGGTTTTTTGGATCACAAAATCCGGAAAAAAAGTGCGGCTTAGATTCGAGTAAATACGGTACTCTGCGACAGGATAGTCTGTTTTGCCAGTATACACCCTCTACCTGTGCCCATTCACCCTAACTAATAATTTAGTGGTAATCATGCTGATATAAAAGGCCAAACAGTGTTTACATAACAGCTGGTATATGACGTGTCATTTCACAGGTGGCTCTCGCTTTGATAATATATGTTTTCCCGTTAACGGGCTAGTGTATGTGGTGGTAGGAGGGTGCATAGGGCAAGTCTTGCAGCAGGGATGGTCACAGGGGCAGGAGCCATAGGCTAGGGAGATGGGTGTAGAAGGAGCATAGGGTCTTGCAAGAGTACTGTAGAGATTGGGAGGGCAATGAAAAGCTATTTTAGATGTGATGAGCAAAATCTCAGACATTCAGGGCATGATTTTATGGAGTCATGGCCTTGTTGAAGTAGCTGATTGATACATTCAAGACCAAGATGATACCGAGTGACAAGTGGAATGCCCCAAAGATGTTTTCTGGAGTGATTAGCTGTACAGGATTGGATGTGATGGCCCAGGAAATCTGCTTTTGAACTAGGCTTGTGTAGTAATTATGTCCAGTGAAGGCTGAGGTAAGAATGATGGTGAACTGCTGTAGGGAGTCTGAATCTAAACAAATACATTTGCCTCTAATGCCAAGGCTGTATGCAAGAGAACATTTGACATGGAATGGATGGCAATTGTTAAAATGCAAGTACTGTTGTTTGTTAGTGGGTTGAATGTGGACACAAGTGTACGGCTGACCTTCAACGAGGGTGACGTCAACATCAATTAAAGTGGCAGGGGATTCAGAATAGGACTGTGTGAAATTTAATTGGGAGAAGATATTTAGAGATTCCAGGAATTTTAACATGTCAGCTTCACCATGAGTCCATATTACAAAGATGTCAGCAATGTATCCAAAACAACCAAGGGCTGAAATATATCTCAAAATAGACATACCTCATTGTATGTCGGAGGTTAATGTTTTTACAGCATTTGATGAATGGTATAGTACAAGTCATACATAGTTACAGTATTCATTCTAACATACATTTAAAGTGATATAAGAATTATTCCATTCGGCTTTCATTTCAACCAGCTTTCAGATTCATAAAAAAGTGTTTTTGGCATTGTACCATGCATATTTTCGAATTGTCATCAACAGAACTAAGGACATAATGAAAAGTCATGAAAAGGTCAGTTTGATCCTCTGAAGATCTGTACACACCCTGTTCAGCTGCTGTCTGTGCTTGGTAAGTTAGCACCATGTTGGATCTGTAATCTTGCTGATGAATGCTCATCTTCAGAAATCATTCTGGTGGTCCAGATACTCCATTCCACCATTGTTTATAAACTTGCTTTTCTTCTGGACTTTGATCTTTGATGGGTGACATTGAAATGTTAAATAATGATGACTACTTTGAGCTACTAAATAAACATTGAAGTCTCATTTGCACTTCTCTGTATTTAAAGCCTTCAGTTGTCACAATGCCATATCCCAATAATTAGAACTCAAAGTAGTCTAACCAAACATCACACATTAACACCTACTGATACATACCATCTAACCCTTAGGCTATACATCAAAGTCCTCTTTAACATAAAAGTGGTTCATTTGTTTTTGGGTCCTCATTGACATTGTTGGCGGCCCTCTTTCTCTGAGCTGTCCATGACACTGCTAACTCAGAGCGACAAAGAATAGTAGCTTGTACAGCAAGTGGACTATGTGCATCACATGCCTCCTCACCGCTGCCCTTATTGTTACAGCGCACGTGCCCTCTGTACAAACACAGACTGGGATGCACAGTATCTGCTACCCAACGAACATCCACTATTGCAAACATTTTAGCTAGTATGAATATCAGTAGTGGACCAGTGTATTTGATAAGATTACTCACAGCTAACTGAATGACGATACGGTAACTGATAAGTTTAAAAATAATCACTTTCAAACTACAGCAAACATAGGGTGAAATAGTTCAATTGAAGAAGTAATGCAATATACTGAAAATGTGGTACCACAAAGATCTAATCAACATTAAGTAGTACAGGCATCCTTCACTGAAATTAATGGTTTCATAGATATTCTCAAAAATAAAAGATTACATGTGGTTGGGCATTCATTCAGAGCATATAACAGAGAACAGTTGTTGAAACTGTACTCCGTAAATCTTGTTAATGTAGAAATTGAGTATTGAATTTTGGTTATCAAAATTCTTCTCTGACAGTACAAAGAAACAGAAATGAGCTTTATTTAAGGGAAGAAGATCACACAGCAAAAAGGATTTTGGAACTATTTCCATTTGTTTTATAATTGGTGATTTGATTATCAGTGCTACCAGGTAAATATTATACTGCAAATTTCTGTGTGGAATACAAGTAATGTTATGACTGAAGATAAACCTCTAACCATAAAGTGGAGGCAATGAATGGTAGATAGGCTTATAAGCAATAACTGTAACATTGTTGTACCATTTCTGAACATTTTACTTCAGAACACATATTTCAAATAAAAACACATTGTTACCCATCCATGGCAGTGGGGCTCATTTCTCGTTTGGTAGCTCTGCTGAGTGAAGAGAGTGAGAACAGCAAAAATGATGAGAGGGGGATTGATAAGCAAAGGAAGAAAGCAGAAGAGGTAGTAGAGTGTGGGATGATGGGAGAAGGGCGTTACAAAATGCTTGTTCCAGTGTAGACAAGGACAGTATTGCACCTGGTGTCCATAGTGTGTGTGTGTTTGTTGGGGGGGGGGGGGGGCAAGGTACTGTTGTATAGGATGGAATTGAGGAAGGTGCAGTGCTCATATATTATTGCTTGGCTGAATGTTATCATGATTCATAAACCTATGAAATGAAGTAAAGTTAGTTGTTACATGTTAGACACTAATGATTATAAGGGGTAAGAGGTAGGAAATGCGATTGGTGCTGGGGTAGATGTCGAGGGTCAGTTCCCTCATGCTTTTTTCAGTCATCTCCCTCTCCTTCCATTCTCCCATGTCTTTCTGCTCCCCACCTGCTCCCACTACGTGAACACAATTCCATTCTTTAAATGTCACTGTGTGTACTCTAGTCCTCTCTCTTTTCCGGGTCCGCCCCCGGTAGCTGAGTGCTCAGCACGACGGACTGTCAATCCTAAGGGCCCAGGTTCGATTCCTGGATGGGTCGGAGATTTTCTCCGCTGAGGGACTGGGTGCTGTGTTGTCCTAATCATCATCATTTCATCCCCATCGATGCGAAAGTCACCGCAGTGGCATCAAATCGAAAAACTTGCACCAGACGAGCGGTCTACCCGATGGGAGGCCCTTGTCACACGCCATTATTATTATTTTTTGCCCGTCCCTCCATTGCCGGTGCTATCTTTTCCTATTTGAACCGCAATCAGTAGATTAAAATGAATGAAATACCAAATTATTCGGTTACATATGTTTTGCAAATCACAGACCTACGGAATAAACAGCTTCTCATGAACAAATCAATGTCACTGTCTACACATCTTCTGTAGCAGAACATGGAGCATTCCAGTAAGTGCTTCTACTCTGCTCTTTTCTTATTAGCTCTTGTATGCACTAATCTAGTCTGCTAGAGATTTGTCACACAAAATATTCCAGTTTAATTTAGTTTAGTGTTTTGAAAATGGTATGATTGACAGCTTGCACTTTGCTCGTAGCTTATGAGTGAATGAAAGGTAGCTCATTTTATGTACGCTAAACTGGGGTTTTTTGGTTACTAAACTATTGCAGTAGATCCGCTATAGATGATGAGAGAGACAGAGTTTGCTGCAGCAGCAAAGCATTGCTTTTTGTGAGCAATAGCAGAAGCAGCAGCAACAACAACAGCAACAATAATAATAATAATAATAATAATAATAATAATAATAATGAAATTTCTTACTTTTGTATGTTTTAAGTTTCAGTTGTCTGTGTGATACGGTTAGCTAATATTTTGATGTATAAATAAGTTAATATTTTAGTGGAGTTAATGGTCACTGTTGAGAGAAGGAGCTCAGTGATTAAGGTGCAAGTATTTGAGAGGAGCAGGATTCAAATATCCAACCTGTCATCCTAAGCTAGAGTTTCAGAGCTTTACCTAAACCAGGTGAGATGTGTGCTGACTGGATTCCTTTCATAAGGCTGCAAATAAATCTTTTTCCCATCAGTCTCCAACTGCATTAATGATTTGTATGTAACATCATTGCTGATAATGTGATGTTAAACACCTACCTACTTCCCTTCTTCAATAATTACTTTTACTTTCATTCAGTGAAGACACTGTTTTACTTTTTTCTACTTCATTTCAATTTGTGAATCTCTCTGACAACTTGCAGATTGCAAAGTCCCCACTGGGTACTTATGGATCTTTTATCCAACTAAATGACATTGTGAATCACTGCATTTTTAAAAATATGTGGCACCAGGTAATATTGTTCAGTCTTGACTGTAAAATAATTTGCAATATTCTAGAAGTAATTACTTTTACCTTACAGATCTGAGAGAGTATTGTGTTCAAGAAGCTTCACTTCCACTGATGAAGGTGCCAATGAGTATCTCTCTTTGTGATGGTTAAAGAATAGTTAATATTATTTTTTTTAGGAGGATTAATCCTTTCCTGTGGTGAACAAGCACATATACAAATAGATGTAAATATTGCTATCGGGAATAATTTCAGGAGAGTCAAATAAACATCCTAGAGGATCTGAAATATTTCTGAAATACGTATTTTTCACATACTGACTCACTTTTAAAGTAGAGGGGTTTCACGTTTTGAATTGTAGACTGTAATAATGATTTTTACGTCCAGAATCATATCTGCACAGTGTTGGTTCCAATAAATTTATTCATTAGAATGATGACACACATATGATACAACTATAGATTTTTTTAGTATAAGTTCTTATTAAGCTTACCTGTTTTCAGGGTGATCGTATCTTAAAATTGTACCATCAAGCAGAGCAAGCTGCTGCATCTGCTCCTCCTACAGCAACAGTACAGACACGTCGCCACCATGTGCAGGCAATACAACACGAGCTTCCGAGGTCACCGAGAGATGAATTGAAGGAAGAATATGACATAAAAAGTGAGGAAGATGAGAGTGGAGATGAGCAGGCATTAGATCAAGAAGCAGACATTGATGCTGGATCTGGTTCTTCTGATTATGGCACAGGTCGTGCTTCTCGTCGCAGTCTTCCTCATAAGAAGCGCATACCACGCAAACTGAAACAGCAACAGCAGCAGCACCAGCACCAGCAACAGGTTTGATTGCACAGCTACTCAGAATAAACAAACCACCTTCTTATCCACTAAAAATAAATGTGTTTAAATACTGTGATAAACATTAGTCTGTAGTATTTGGAGATTTTTCAGTTGGTATTTACATGTAATAGTCTCTGTTTCATAATATGCAAGAAGAACTATCCTACTGATAAGAGGAATCTACAATTCTGCATGTGAAAGAACAAAATAACTCATCACAATAGTTTTTATGGTTTTTTTTCTGGGTAGCAGTGCAGTAATTTTTATAGTTTTTTTCTGGGGAGATGAGATTCTATTGGAAGTGTGAGCAACCCATAAAACTTTTATTATTTATTCAGTTAAATATTGGAGTATGCCATTAGTTTTGTAGGGAGTGGGTGTGTTGCCATAATATCCACAAATTTTGAGAACTTTTTGAACTTCATTGTTCCTCAACAAGTAATAGTAGTCCTACGTCTTGCTGGGTGGTAACACAGGACACAACACATTTGTGTTCTTTTCAGAGAACTACTGGCAGCATCATTACTTGTCTGTTGTGTCTGATTATTATTATTATTATTATTATCAGCAATTGTTAGAACAGTTTGAACTTACTTTGTGAGTTCTGATTGTAGCATTTTCTGTGAATGTTGATTGGACAAATCGGCAATAATGAAATATAATAACTAAGAATTAAAAACATTTACACAAGGAGAAATGCTGATATGACTACAGAGAAAGTTAGAGAAAAATATTCCGTAGACCTCTTAAAAGATTTAAATTTTCTGAATAACTGAGAACAATCCTACAGAAATCTCCTTCAGAATTGTTTTGTATGTGATTCTCGTTTCTTAGAAGAACTTTTCATGAGTGTAAAATAATTCAAATTCCAAGAGAAAGATGGTCTCTTACAGCAGGAGCTGTTCCACATTTTTTTTTTACATTTTATCGAAATACCAACTCAAACATAGCAGAAGGCAGTTGGCAATCGAGAAACTGTTATCAAAGAAATTTGAAGTGCCTACTAGAGTTTCTTTTGCCCAACTAAATGGACAGAACAAATAAGTTCCTCAGGGAACAGTTCCTAAAAAATATTGCATGGTAAGGAAGTAGACATCACACAGTTGTGAAATAAACTAAGAGTAACCAGTGCTGAAATCAGCCTATTGCTTAGAAAACTCAGGGACTATCAGTTGACACAGCTAAGCCAGACACTAGTCTTGTTGCTTGTGCTTGTAAGACATACAGGGTGTTTCAAAAATGACCGGTATATTTGAAACGGCAATAAAAACTAAACGAGCAGCGATAGAAATACACCGTTTGTTGCAATATGCTTGGGACAACAGTACATTTTCAGGCGGACAAACTTTCGAAATTACAGTAGTTACAATTTTCAACAACAGATGGCGCTGCAAGTGATGTGAAAGATATAGAAGACAACGCAGTCTGTGGATGCGCCATTCTGTACATCGTCTTTCTGCTGTAAGCGTGTGCTGTTCACAACGTGCAAGTGTGCTGTAGACAACATGGTTTATTCCTTAGAACAGAGGATTTTTCTGGTGTTGGAATTCCACCGCCTAGAACACAGTGTTGTTGCAACAAGACGAAGTTTTCAACGGAGGTTTAATGTAACCAAAGGACCGAAAAGCGATACAATAAAGGATCTGTTTGAAAAATTTCAACGGACTGGGAACGTGATGGATGAACGTGCTGGAAAGGTAGGGCGACCGCGTACAGCAACCACAGAGGGCAACGCGCAGCTAGTGCAGTAGGTGATCCAACAGCGGCCTCGGGTTTCAGTTCGCCGTGTTGCAGCTGCGGTCCAAATGACGCCAACGTCCACGTACCGTCTCATGCGCCAGAGTTTACACCTCTATCCATACAAAATTCAAACGCGGCAACCCCTCAGCGCCGCTACCATTGTTGCACGAGAGACATTCGCTAACGATATAGTGCACAGGATTGATGATGGCGATATGCATGTGGGCAGCATTTGGTTTACTGACGAAGCTTATTTTTACCTGGACGGCTTCGTCAATAAACAGAACTGGCGCATATGGGGAACCGAAAAGCCCCATGTTGCAGTCCCATCGTCCCTGCATCCTCAAAAAGTACTGGTCTGGGCCGCCATTTCTTCCAAAGGAATCATTGGCCCATTTTTCAGATCCGAAACGATTACTGCATCATGCTATCTGGACATTCTTCATGAATTTGTGGCGGTACAAACTGCCTTAGACGACACTGCGAACACCTCGTGGTTTATGCAAGATGGTGCCCGGCCACATCGCACGGCCGACGATGAATATTTCGATGATCAAAAATGGTTCAAATGGTTCTGAGCACTATGGGACTTAACATCTTAGGTCATCAGTCCTCTAGAACTTAGAACTACTTAAACCTATCTAACCTAAGGACATCACACAACACCCAGCCATCACAAGGCAGAGAAAATCCCTGACCCCGCCGGGAATCGAAATGGGGAACCCGGGCGTGGGAAGCGAGAACGCTACCGCACGACCACGAGATGCGGGCTTTCGATGATCGTGTGATTGCTTTGGGCTATCCGAAACATACAGGAGGCGGCGTGGATTGGCCTCCCTATTCGCCAGACATGAACCCCTGTGACTTCTTTCTGTGGGGACACTTGAAAGACCAGGTGTACCGCCAGAATCCAGAAACAATTGAACAGCTGAAGCAGTACATCTCATCTGCATGTGAAGCCATTCCACCAGACACGTTGTCAAAGGTTTTGGGTAATTTAATTCAGAGACTACGCCATATTATTGCTACGCATGGTGGATATGTGGAAAATATCGTACTATAGAGTTTCCCAGACCGCAGCGCCATCTGTTGTTGAAAATTGTAACTACTGTAATTTCGAAAGTTTGTCTGCCTGAAAATGTACTGTTGTCCCAAGCATATTGCAACAAACGGTGTATTTCTATCGCTGCTCGTTTAGTTTTTATTGCCGTTTCAAATATGTCATTTTTGAAACACCCTGTAGTAGCACTGCTGTAGGCAAGACGCCGTTCGTGTGTTTATCAAAAGTGCCCTCTGGGGTCTAATGTAGATGGAGATCGTTGTTGATGAAGACTTTTATTTTAACAGGTTACAATGGTAAGGCTGTCATCAACTCAAAAGTTGATTTAAACAACACAGCATTTTACTAGGTATGGTCCTGTAGGAGAGCTGGTATGGATTCTCTTCCTCAGACCTTTATTCTTATTTTATTTGAACTGGCTTACCAAGGTAGTTATAGGGGTACTCTTTAAAAAACATTTTTGAAAGAATTGATACAGGTGATGCATAAAAATCCTAGAACAGACCTGGGATGAAATGCAAGACCTATGGATTCAAAATGTGCCACTTTACCCTGAAACAATGAGCCACTGGTTACGTGATGACTAGTTTTATACAATTTAGACTGCATTAGTGTTCCGATTTCCTTCATAGGATATTATTAAAATTGTGTGACATACAGAGATCTCAAGGTGATTATCCATTACATGAATTGCCAATTTTTTTACTGGCATTAAACAAAGTTGGGAGGAGCGGAAGTTCTTAAAAAGTCAAAAAGTGGGCAAGATGACGCAGTGGTGAAACACTGGTCTCATCTCCGGGAGGGTGGCAGTTCAGGTACTTTTCTGCTCATCCGGATTTAGATTTTCCATGGTTTTGCAAATCACTTAAGGCAAATGCTGGTATGATTTTCATGTGGGAAAAGTGTGAATTGGCTTTCGCATGATCAATGTTTTCGAAAACCGTGCTGATTGGCATTGAGGTCATTCTGTTCAGGATACCTCATTATGTTTGAACTCAGAATATGTTCTAAGATTCTACAACAAGGTAATTCAAGGATATTGGACAGTAGTTTTGTGGATCACTTCTACTACCCTTCTCGTTGATGGGTGTGACCTGTGCCTTTTTCCAAGAACTGGGTACGGTTTTCTGTTTGAGGGATCTATGATAGATTATAGTGAGAAGAGAGGCCCGAAATGTCCAGAAATGTAAAATTTTACACTTCACAAAACGAAAAAACATAGTATCCTGAGACTATAATATCATTGAGTCACTGCTGGAATTGGCCAACTCATACAAGTACGTTGGTGTAACACTTTGTAAGGATATGAAATGGAATGATCACATAGCTTCAGTTATGGGTAAGGCAGGTGGTAGACATCAGTTTATTTGTAGACTACTGGGGAAGTGCAATCAGTCTACAAAAGAGATTGCTTACAAATCACTCACAAGACCCATCCTAGAATATTGCTCAAGAGTGTGGCACCCATACCAGACAGGACTAACAGGGGAAATTGAATGTGTACAGAGAAGGGCAGCACAAATGGTCACAGATTTGTTTAATCCATGGGAGAGTGATACAGATATACTGAAGTTACTGAAATGGCAGACTCTTGAAGACAGTTGTAAACTATCCTGAGCAAGTCTGTTAACAAAGTTTCAAGAACTGGATTTGAATGATTACCCTTGGGATATACTACAACCCCCTACATATTGCTTACACAGGGATCATGGAGAAAAGATTAGAATAATTACTACATGCACAGAGGCATTAAAACAATTATTCTTCCCATGATCAGTATGGAATGGAACAGGAAGAAACCCTAATAACTAGTGCAGTGGAATGTACCTCTGCCGTGCACCTCACAGTGGTTTGGAGACTGTAGATGTAGATGATACCTTTGAAAGAACAAGGCCGCTTTTCTTCCTCAGTAAGAGCTTGTGCTCCAGCTCTAACAACGTGATTGTTGGAAACATGTTAAACCATATTCTTCCTTTCTTCGTCTTCTTCTTCTTCTTCTTCAGAAAGTCAAAGTAAAAGTTGGTTCAAATACCATCTAACCTCACTTTTCCTAAAGTGTTCAGTGATATAATTTCATTAATCCCACACATCTGTACATTCCTTTGCATAAATTCTTGTTGTAGCAATGGTATCATGTGCAGCAACTTGACTCTCATAATGGAAACTCTTAACCAGGGGGTCGTGATCTTCCACATTCTATTCGGTATGCTTCTCATTTATCGTGTTAAATGTGCCATGCTGGATGAATAGAACCTGCTGAACAGTCTTCATGATTTCTCCTTGTTTCTCATCAGCTGTTGCTGTTTGACAGCTAGACAAATAATCGGGATAAGCTGATAGTTTAGAGTTTCCAGTGTTTCGAAATGTTTGGTCTTATCTTTGAACACTTTTGCAGTACATTAAACACATCTTTTTTTTTTTCCCCAAAAGATAATGAATTTGTGGGTGTCTTCCTTTAATCCTTTGCAGTCCAGTTGTGAGTGGTGCTTGAAATTGTGAATTTTGTTTCCCACTCCGATGTGGAACCTCATTCAGCATGATTTTTCGTAGCTCTGACATGTTCCATTCTCAGATCTGACTACTAGGCATCAGTGCTGCATAGTACTGTCACCTAAGGAAGCCTGTGTTAACTCAGTGTCAAAACTGTAGCAGTTGTGTTGAGAGAAAGGTTTCTGATCATTATGTTCAAGTTAATAGGCGGGAAAAGGCTAGTTCTTAACACATGTTTCTTTCTGAGGAAGATATTGTGGAGCCTTAGGAGGAATGTCTAAGTGAAAATGAGAGCGACAATGATTTTGATCATGACAGTGATTCATTTCTAAAAGTTTGAGTGGCAATTGAAACAGTCCACCCTGAAGAGTTTCAAAAAATCTCACACAAGGAAAGGTTTTGTATTGTAATGCTTGTGTAAATATATTAAATGAAAGTGCACATTTTTGTTTTAATGTATGCCCTAATTATTGGTCAGTGGCCTCATTGTTCCGACAAAAAGACATGGACAATTCTCTGTGATGCATGTTCCATATGGGGTCGCGATTTAAATAAGAGTGCACTGAGATGCCCTATGTCTGCAATTACAGAGTGCAACGGGTTAACCGTAATTATTATGAATGAAAATTTGAATGGTTTTATCATAAAGCAACAGTCTCTCATGAGTTGGAACACCTACAGACTTACAGCAGAACAGTAATATAAAAGGAAGGAGAAAATATGCCCATTTTGACAGCAGATTGTTTAGTTGTAAATATTTTGTGTATCAACCATGTGTACAACGAGCCATACAGGTTGAGACAGATAATTATTTCTTCCGAGACATGTTGTTTCACTTTCCACATTACTAAAGTGAACTGAACTGGTGCAGTGGTTAGCCATACAAATTATGACAGGTAATTATTTCATTTGAAGCACATTGTTCCACTTTCCACCTTACTGAAGTAGGGTGGTACAGTGCTTAGAATACTGAACATTTTTCAGAAGGAACCAGGTTCTGGCCCTAAAGAGGTAGGTTTTCTGAACATTGCCTAAATACCAAAAGTGTGGTAATGGTTCTTTGGAAAAGGTCTCTGTACATTTCCTTTCCTGTTCATTCTGAGCTTGTTCTTCATCACCGAGGATCAAGTTGACAACTGGACACTAAACCCTATTGTCCAGATCTCTTCATCAGCACATACATCTCTTCTCTGCAAGTGACTTTATAGAGTGTAGCAGGGATATCAGCTGTGCTTCTTCTTTTTCTGCAGATTTGAGAATTGTAAAGGGAAGTGCTGATAAAATGAAACTTGAATCAAAGCCCCTAAAAAAAGAAAAGAAAAGAACACCCATTACTAATTCGCTAATAATGTGCTCATTATACATGACTTCAGAAGATTATAAAGGAAATGTTCATTTCAGAGCAATTATCTGGAATAGTAGTATCATGTAAATGAAGCTACTCTTCTTTCCTTTTATAGTTATTTGGCTAAATTCTATGAAAATATAATATGATTAAACTAAAGTAATGTTCACTTAGAATCGTGTTAATGCAGCATTGCAGTGCAGCATGGAGTTTGCTTAATGTAACTCATATTTTTCAAATGGGGACAATATACGGCTGCAGTTAGCACATAATATCTAACAATCTAACATTTATGTAAAGAAAATTGTTTACTATTATATATATGCAAGAAAACTTCTGTTTGCCAGAACACAGAATGAAGCACATTTTATTTCCTTGTTTAGGTGCAGCATCAGCAGTCCCAGAAATCATCATCTTCTCCATCTCGCAGTTTATCAGCACGCCATTATAAGTGCAATCGATGTGGTGCACAATTTAATTCACAGTCGTCACTGGCCTCTCATCGACAAATGGCGCATCACTCTCAAGCCTTCAGTTGTGAACTGTGTGGCCGTGTCTTCACACATCAGATTAAATTTTTTGAGCATCTGAAATCACATTATGAACCTTTATCTGCTACTAGCACTGTAATGGATGAAGAAGCCACAGACCATGTTGATGAGCCAGATGTGTAAGTAGATTTTACATTGCTCATATCTGAAGTCAGTATTATTTTGTGAATGCTACACTTTAAGTAAGGTGATTTGCAGGTTTAACTGGTGTGACAATTGCTAACTAACAATTGTTATCTTTTTGAGACACTTCCTGTCCAATTGAAGTGTAGGCTTTTTTATAGACACTAAAATTAAAAACAGTATTACATATATTAAATGAATCTCATACAAAATAGCTAGACTTGTCTTAAAAGCAATAGAAAGAAAAGATATCTAATGGAAATCACTCGAGTTACTTCACTGATGTGCTGAAATTCTGACGAAGAGGCAGAATATCTCTACAAAGAGTTACAAAAACTGACAAATCACAACAAATTCCACTAGAAGACGTAATTTTGGGGGAGGGGTGGTTTAATATTACTTTGATACCAGAAACGTCAAGAGCTCATACACAAGTAGAATTTGCTGAGAGGTAAAATATTTGTTGTTTTCTTCCTGAAGAAAACAAATAGAAAAATGATTTTCAAAGACCAAATGGGATTAAAAATGAAGTTTTCTATAGTAGCAAACAATAAAGAAATTGCACAGGATGAAGTATTTCTAAATCTCATTTTGACTGGTAAGGTGCGGAGTACAAATAGAAGCTAAAGCTAATAAACACAACGAAGAGATGTTCTTATGGGGCAGCTGCAACTGTATAATTACATTTTGTAAAGTGAAGAAACTGCAAAACAGTTGCTTAATCTGCAATCATGAAACGTATCTGTTCTATATCGCACCTGTGCTTGGGCCTCAGTACTCACAGCTAGTATTTACTATTACAGTTCTACATCTACATCCATACTCCGCAAGCCACCTGACGGTTTGTGGCGGAGGGTACCTTGATTACCTCTATCGGTTCTCCCTTCTATTCCAGTCTTGTATTGCTCGTGGAAAGAAGGATTGTTGGTATGCCTCTGTGTGGGCTCTAACCTCTCTGATTTTATCCTCATGGTCTCTTCGCGAGATATACGTAGGAGGGAGCAATATACTGCTTGACTCCTCGGTGAAGGTATGTTCTCGAAACTTCAACAAAAGCCCGTACCGAGCTACTGAGCATCTCTCCTGCAGAGTCTTCCACTGGAGTTTATCTATCACCTCCGTAACGCTTTCGCAATTACTAAATGATCCTGTAACGAAGTGTGCCGCTCTCCATTGGATCTTCTCTCTCTCTTCTATCAACCCTATCTGGTACGGATCCCACACTGCTGAGCAGTATTCAAGCAGTGGGCGAACAAGCGTACTGTAACCTACTTCCTTTGTTTTCGGATTGCATTTCCTTAGGATTCTTCCAATGAATCTCAGTCTGGCATCTGCTTTACCGACGATCAACTTTATATGATCATTCCATTTTAAATCACTCCTAATGCATACTCCCAGATAATTTATGGAATTAACTGCTTCCAGTTGCTGACCTGCTATAATGTAGCTAAATGATAAGGGATCTTTCTTTGTATGTATTCACAGCATATTACACTTGTCTACATTAAGATTCAATTGCCATTCCCTGCACCATGCGTCAATTCGCTGCAGATCCTCCTCCATTTCCGTACAATTTTCCATTGTTACAACTTCTCGATATACCACAGCATCATCCGCAAAAGGCCTCAGTGAACTTCCGATGTCATCCACAAGGTCATTTATGCATATTGTGAATAGCAACGGTCGTACGACACTCCCCTGCGGCTCACCTGAAATCATTCTTACTTCGGAAGACTTCTCTCCATTGAGAATGACATGCTGAATTCTGTTATTTAGGAACTCTTCAATCCAATCACACAATTAGTCTGATAGTCCATATGCTCTTACTTTGTTCATTAAACGACTGTGGGGAACTGTATCGAACGCCTTGCGGAAGTCAAGAAACACGGCATCTACTTGGGAACCCATGTCTATGGTCCTCTGAGTATCGTCGTGGACGAATAGCACGAGCTGGGTTTCACACGATCGTCTTTTTCGAAACCCATGCTGATTCCTACAGAGTAGATTTCTAGTCTCCAGAAAAGTCATTATACTCAAACATAATACGTGTTCCAAAATTCTACAACTGATCGACGTTAGAGGTATAGGTCTATAGTTCTGCACATCTATTCGACATCCCTTCTTGAAAACGGGGATGACCTGTGCCTTTTTCCAATCC
The DNA here is from genome assembly GCF_023864275.1 of Schistocerca cancellata. Lineage (NCBI taxonomy): Eukaryota > Metazoa > Arthropoda > Insecta > Orthoptera > Acrididae > Schistocerca > Schistocerca cancellata. Next base: position 422,813,831 of record NC_064633.1, read on the forward strand.
TTTTGAACACTACGCTCTTCTAGAGACCTAAGGTACACTGCTGCAAGAAGGGGGGCAAGTTCCTTCGCGTACTCTGTGTAAAATCGAACTGGTAACCCATCAGGTCCAGCGGCCTTTCCTCTTTTGAGCGGTTTTAATTGTTTCTCTATCCCTCTGTCGTCTATTTCGATATCTAGCATTTTGTCATCTGTGCGACAATCTAGAAAGGAACTACAGTGCAGTCTTCCTCTGTGAAACAGCTTTGGAAAAAGACATTTAGTATTTCGGCCTTTAGTCTGTCATCCTCTGTTTCAGTACCATTTTGGTCACAGAGTGTCTGGACATTTTGTTTTGATCCACCTACCTCTTTGACGTAAGACCAAAATTTCTTAGGATTTTCTGCCAAGTCAGTACATAGAACTTTACTTTCGAATTCATTGAACGCCTCTCGCATAGCCCTCCTCACACTACATTTCGCTTTGCATAATTTTTATTTGTCTGCGAGCCTTTGGCTATGTTTATGTTTGCTGTGAAGTTCCCTTTGCTTCCACAGCAGTTTTCTAACTCGGTTGTACCACGGTGGCTCTTTTCCATCTCTTACGATCTTGCTTGGCACATACTCATCTAACACTTATTGTACGATGGTTTTGAACTTTGTCCACTGATCCTCAACACTATCTGTACTTGAGACAAAACTTTTGTGTTGAGCCATCAGGTACTCTGAAATCTGCTTTTTGTCACTTTTGCTAAACAGAAAAATCTTCCTACCTTTTTTAATATTTCTATTTACAGCTGAAATCATTGATGCAGTAACCGCTTTATGATCGCTGATTACCTGTTCTGCGTTAAGTGTTTCAAATAGTTCGGGTCTGTTTGTCACCAGAAGGTCTAATATGTTATCGCTACGAGTCGTTCTCTGTTTAACAGCTCAAGGTAGTTTTCAGATAATGCACTTAAAAAGATTTCACTGGATTCTTTGTCCCTGCCACCCGTCATGAACGTTTGAGTCTCCCAGTCTATATCCGGCAAATTAAAATCTCCACCCAGAACTATAACATGGTGGGGAAATCTACTCAAAATATTTTCCAAATCATCCTTCAGGTGCTCAGGCACAACAGTTGCTGAGCCAGGGGGCCTATAGAGACATCCAATTACCATGTCTGAGCCTACTTTAACCGTGACCTTCACCCAAATTATTTCACATTTCGGATCTCCGTCAATTTCCTTCGATACTATTGCACTTCTTATTGCTATAAACACGCGTCCCCCTTCACTGTCCAGCCTGTCTCTGCGGTATACATTCCAATCTGAGTTTAGGATTTCATTACTGTTTACGTCTGGTTTCAGCCAACTTTCTTTCCCTAGTGGTATGTGGGCATTGTGACTGTTTATTAATGAGAGCAGTTCTGGGACCTTTCTATAGATGCTCTTGCAGTTTACTATTAGCAGATTAATATTGTTATTTCCTGTTGCATTTTGCCAGGAGTCATTGGTGCCGACATGAGCAACAATTTGCAGTCGGGTGCACACAGTGCTCTCTATCGCTGCCGGCAGGGCCTCCTCCACATCTCGGATGAGACCCCCCGGCAAGCAGACAGAGTGAACACTGGCCTTCTTCCCCGACCTTTCTGCTATTTACCTAAGGGCCCCCATCACCCGCCTAACGTTAGAGCTCCCAATCACTAATAAACCCCTCTCCCCGTGTGCCTGCTCGGACCTTGCTGAAGGAGCGGCCACATGTCCACTCACAGGCGGAGCGGACGATGCCACACAGCCAGTCTCCACATTGACCCTCCGCCTCGTGCGCCGCGAACGCCACTGAACCCGCCACTCCCCTTGGGGAGAGGATGGCCCAACCGTGCCCGGTATCCACGAAGATGTCTCGACAGCAGGGACAGTGGGTGGAGCATGTAACACCTGGGGTGTACCATGCGACACACCAGACTCCCCACTGCCACTACACTCCAAGGCAGCAGCCTGACGGCTGACCGTGGCCGTCAACACGTTCAGCTGTTCGCGAACAGTGGCCAGCTCCTCCTGTTTGTCTTTCTGATCACACAGCATGGGGAACAGTTTTTATGGAATTTATGTAATTAATTCCACACAGTACATAATTTCTCTCCCCCACCTCTTTATTGCTTTTTACATGTTTCAAGATTGTGGTGACTTTTGGTGTCTAGTCATGATGTCTGTTTTTTTACGTTTTTCTAGGCCCCTTTTATCCTTTTGACATGGAACCTCTGGTTTGGGGTGAGGATGTCCTCAAATGGTTAAGTTATTTTATTTATAATCACCATCTTGTTCTATCTTTTGATTTATATTAATTGATTTTAGAAATTTTTGCCGTGTAGTTCTTTATCTGATATTCCAGGTTTGAGGAACCACTCCCATTGTCATGTAACACAAAATTTTAATTATTACAGTTTACACCAGATAATGGAACTTTTAAGTGTCCCAAAAGTGGTCGTGTACACAATAAAAGAAACAATACCTTCTCCTTTGCTGAAGGGGCCTGAGTTTCCTTCAGTATCTTGTTGAAGAGTTCAATATCTCACAGTAGAACTGTCCATTGTTGCTTCTTTCGTTTATCTAAGAAGTTTACATGTATGACACCCTTCACATACAAAAAAATTGTTGCCATAACTATTTTAATTTATGGGACAGTCGTCACCCTCTTCGTAGCATCTTCTTCAGAAGTACCCCATTGTTTTCACTATTGTTTGCTATTGTGGGTATAATGATGAATCCAGGTCTCATTGCCAGTGAAAACTCAACACAAACTCATTGCTCACATGTTGTTGTTGTTGTTGTTGTTGTTGTCTTCAGTTCTGAGACTGGTTTGATGCAGCTCTACATGCCAATCTATTTAGTGTATTCATCATTTGGTCTCCCTCTACGATTTCCACCCTCCACGCTGCCCTCCAATGCTAAATTTGTGATCCCTTGATGCCTCAGGACATGTCCTACCAACCGATCCCTTCTTCTAGTCAAGTTGTGTCACAAACTTCTCTTCTCCCCAATTCTATTCAACATCTCCTCATTGGAGGGGGGGGGGGGGGGGGGTTTATGGGCGCTCAACATCGAGGTCATCAGCATCTCCTCATTAGTTATGTGATCTACCCACCTAATCTCTGTCAAACTCTTCACGCAGTATCGGCTCTCCCATTTCATCTTCATCTACATCCTCTTCCATTTCCATAATATTGTCCTCAAGTACATCGCCCTTGTATAGACCCCCTATATACTCCTTCCACCTTTCTGCTTTCCCCTCTTTGCTTAGAACTGGGTTTCCATCTGAGCCCTTGATATTCATACAAGTGGTTCTCTTTTCTCCAAAGGTCTCTTTAATTTTCCTGTAGGCTGTATCTATCTTACCCCTAGTGAGATAATCCTCCACATCCTTACATTTGTCCTCTAGCCATGCCTGCTTAGCCATTTTGCACTTCCTGTCGATCTCATTTTTGAGACATTTGTAATCCTTTTTGCCTGCTTCATTTACTGCATTTTTATATTTTCTTCTTTCATCAATTAAATTCAATATTTCTTCTGTTACCCTAAGATTTCTACTAGCCCTCGTCTTTTTACCTACTTGATCCTCTGCTGCCTTCACTACTTCATCCCTCAAAATTACCCATTCTTCTTCTACTGTATTTCTTTCCCCCATTCCTGTCAGTTGTTCCCTTATGCTCTCCCTGAAACTCTGTACAACATCTGGTTCTTTCAGTTTATCCAGGTACCATCTCCTTAAATTCTCACATTTTTGCAATTTCTTCAGTTTTAATCTACAGTTCATAACCAATAGATTGTGGTCAGAGTCCACATCTGCCCCTGGAAATGTCCTACAATTTAAAACCTGGTTCCTAAATCTCTGTCTTACCATTATATAATCTATCTGATACCTTTTAGTATCTCCAGGATTCTTCCATGTATACAACCTTCTTTTATGATTCTTGAACCAAGTGTTAGCTATGATTAAGTTATGCTCTGTGCAAAATTCTAACAGACGGCTTCCTCTTTCATTTCTTAGCCCCAATCCATATTCACCTACTATGTTTCCTTCTCTCCCTTTTCCTACTGTCGAATTCCAGTCACCCATGACTATTAAATTTTCATCTCCCTTCACTATCTGAATAATTTCTTTTATTTCATCATACATTTCTTCAATTTCTTCGTCATCTGCAGAGCTAGTTGGCATATAAACTTGTACTACTGTAGTAGGTTTGGGGTTCGTGTCTATCTTGGCCACTATAACACGTTCACTATGCTGTTTGTAGTAGCTTACCTGCACTCCTATTTTTTTATTCATTATTAAACCCACTCCTGCATTACCCCTGTTTGATTTCGTATTTATAACCCTGTATTCACCTGACCAGAAGTCTTGTTCCTCCTGCCACCGAACTTCACTAGTTCCCACTATATCTAACTTTAACCTATCCATTTCCCTTTTTAAATTTTCTAACCTACCTGCCCGATTAAGGGATCTGACATTCCACCCTCCAATACGTAGAATGCCAGTTTTCTTTCTCCTGATAACGATGTCCTCTTGAGTAGTCCCTGCCCGGAGATCCGAGTGGGGGACTATTTTACCTCCGGAATATTTTACCCAAGAGAACGCCATCATCATTTAACCATACAGTAAAGCTGCATGCCCTTGGGAAAAATTACGGCTGTAGTTTCCCCTTGCTTTCAGCCGTTCGCAGTACCACAACAGCAAGGCCGTTTTGGTTAATGTTACAAAGCCAGATCAGTCAATCATCCATACTGTTGGCCTTGCAACTACTGAAAAGGCTGCCGCCCCTCATCAGGAACCACACGTTTGTCTGGCCTCTCAACAGATACCCCTCCGTTGTGGTTGCACCTACGGTACGGCTATCTGTATCGTTGAGGCACGCAAGCCTCCCCACCAACGGCAAGGTCCATGGTTCATGGGGGGAGGATTGCTCACATACAAATTTGAATTTAAAACCACACCCAATTGCAGTCCAACATCAGCATTGTGGAACCAGACCTCCTCCTTCTTCTTCTTCTCGTCCTCTTTTTTTTTATTTTTATTTATTTATTTATTTTTTACCAACTTATCATGTAAAATGTCAATTGTCATTTTTGACAACACACCTACTGCCTCTGCTGCTTATGCAGTTTTGCTTCCTGATCAAACAGAATCATAGTGTTTACTTTTTCAATGGTTTCTTTGGTAACCACAGCTGTGAGGCATTCTGAACACTCTTCATCAAAAGTGGATTTTTTGCTGCGTTTAAATTTGTTAATTGGGTCTTCAATTCATGTCATTAATTGTGAAGGGTCATCGTAAACATTATCCAATTTTAAATTTATCTTATCTCACAGCTTGCTGCATTAGCAACGACATCTGTCTTGAAACATGGGTAGTCACTGAACTGGCTTCATACACTGATTGTACGGATGGTAAGCTGTTGCATGTCTGGGTTAGAGCCCCAGTCTCGCATGTAATATTAGTCTGTCACAAAAGTTCTCAGTATTTAAAGCTCATTACATTTATCTCAACTTGTACACAATTTAAACTTTCAAATGTAGCATGAAGACAGCATACCATGAATTCCATTGTAAATAGCTGAAAAACTGAAGGCAAGTAATGCATGTTGTTGGAGGAATGGCTCTATGTTACATAGCCTAAACTATTACAAAGTGTTCTCACAAACAAACGGATCTCCTTTGTTGCAGAAGTTTGTGGTTTCGATTATTTAGAAGATATTTACGTGCTCCTTGTACAAGCCAACTATGTGCACTAATGCTTGTGGCTTCTTAATAAGTGATAGCATATTTTGTGAGAATGGGAGCATGTTGTCAAAGGTCTGCAGCACCATATTGGACCACACAGTTGTTGCCAATCTATTTGATTTACCATCTAGATTGCAGCAAACACTTCAAAGATGGGCCATCTTAATCTGCCATTGAGTGAAAACTGGTCTTCAAAGGTCTAATTCTCTTGTCTCATTTTTATTTTAATTCATCAGATTTTATTGTTACCATGTGTCTCGCCATTTTATTTCTTCATTATGTTCATCATTTCTCAGTTTCTTCCCTCTTCTCTGTCACATGACCATCTCCAGTCACCATTTTACACTGTGAATGCTTTCAAGTAAAGCAGCTGTTTATATCTTACTTGGAAAGAACTGGTAATTTCAGTAATTAATAAAACTGTTTGCTTTATGTGATGTATTCTGTCACTGTGTCCAGCTTCAGCATTTCTGTGAGCATTAGTGTGGTAATGCCAAAATTTTAACACAGTGGTTGTTATTGTTGATGATGTGCTTGCAGGTGTACATCTGAGTTGTTATTTCCATTTTATATAGAATATTTCAATGACTGATGCAGCCATCTTTTTCAGGTGCATCGAGTTTTGCTCTTATATTGTTTAATGTATTGAATCTTTGAATTACTTTGGGCTCTCAAAATGATTGAAATGAATCCTCACTATAGTGATATACACTGATGGAAAAAAATTGCAACATAAAGCAAAAGTTGGTAGGGATGTTTCTACATTTGAAGGATGATGTCTATTCAAATTCCATGCCAGTTGCATAAGAGTGCCACTAGTAGGGCAACTATGAGGATACACATCAGTTTTGCTTTAAAGACACGCTGTAGCATAATGGTCTTTAGCATTAGTTACCTTTGAGATTGGATGTGGTGAATTGATGTTAATCGAGAATGCCTTGAAGGCGACAAAGACACCATCATCAACATGTCACTGAATGTGGATGAGGTTGTGTAATAGGGCCCCGAGAAGCTGGTTTTTCCTTCTGAGGTGTTGCAGAAAGACTTGTAGGAATTTAGCCACTGTACGTATTTGCTGGCAGCGGTGGCCACAAGGATATACAGTCGCATGAACAACAGGCTCTGGAAAGGCATCTGGCACTACCAAGACGCTAGACCATTGCATTCAGTATATGGCTCTGGTACATTATGCTGCATCTGCAACAGCAATTTGAGGAGCAGTTGGCACCACAGTGACACAACAAACTGTTACAAACCAGTAACTTCAAGGACAGCTCTGGGTCAGATGTCTTGTTGTGCACATTCCACTGACCCCAAACCACCGCCATTTGTGACATCACTGGTGTCAAGCAAGAGGGTAGGGTGGAGGTCTGTTGTGTTTTCTGATGGAAGCCGGTTCTACCTCGGTGCCAGAGATGGCTGTGTGTTTGTTAGGAGGAGGCCAGTTAAGGGCCAGCGACCAGCCTGTCTGCGTGCTAGACAAACCGGACATACACCTGGAGTTATGGTCTGGTGTGTGATTTTGTATGACAACAGGATCACTCTTTTGGTTATACCATGCACCATGACTGTGAATTTGTATATCAGTCTGGTGATTCGATCTGTTGTGCTGCTAGTCATGAACAGCATTCAAGGGGGTCTTTTCCAAAAGACCAATGCTTGCCCACATATAACTGTTGTAAGCCATCATGCTCTACAGAGTGTAGACATGTTGCTTTGGCCTGCTTGATTACCAGATCTGTCTCCAATTTAGCCCATGTGGGGGCATCACTGGACCACATGTTGGATGACAACTCCAGCAGTCATTCACAAACCACATTAACCATCCCTTTATTGACCAACCAAGTGCAACAGGCATGGAACTACATCTCACAAACTAACATCTGGCACCTCTACAATACAATACATACATGTTTGCTTGCTTGCATTCAACATTATGGCAGTTACACCAGTAGTTATTAATGTACCAACACTTCACATTTGCAATGGCTTATCTCACGCTTACATTAACCTGTGATCTTGCAGTGGTAATCACTTAAATATGTTACCTAGACAAATTTATTTCCTTAAATTGCATTACTCTACATTAATTATTTTTTGTTGTTGCAATTTTTTGTGTCAGTGTGTATTTGAAAATCCATTAAATATTTCCATGCAAATTATTTCATAAAGTGGCATAGTTTTTGCACTTGATGATGATAGCAGTCTTGATAGTGGAAAAGAAATCCAATTTTTATGTAGGCACACATGTACACATGTGAAGGAAGCTTGAGTAGACATGATATTTCATTATACCTGTCACTCCTCTCAATCAAAACTTCGTCATTGCTTATGTCTGTGTTTCAGTAATACATTCAGTTGTGTCTAAATCAAATATTTAATGCAACAAGAATTTAACAAATTTATATGCAATATGATTATTGTATTGATGTTTGTTTAAAGAGAAAGAAGGAGGTTAAATTATATGTTAGTTCATCTTGTAGCAGTCTTAAAGAATCATATTTTACATGGCAAATCAAATAACTAAATTTTCCACAGACCACAAGAACAGGATGAGTCGCAAGTAAAACTTGAACCACTTCGTCCTGTCGCACCTAACAGTTCCTCAACAGCTGTACCTGTGTCATTGCCTCAGTCTCCTCCAACACCAGTGTACAGTTGTCCACACTGTGGGAAGACATTTCGGCGCCAGAAGGTTCTTGAAACACACATCAGTCAGACCCATCCGAAACAAGAAGAGATTGAATTCAGTGATCCAGAAGATCTTATGGAAGGCATTCGTGATGTGGTGAATGTGACAGCTGCTGCAGATGACGCAGATCCATCCAATGTTGTGAAAGGTGGCCCAAGGTAAATAAACTTATATATTTATTTTCTCTAGGTGATATTAAACTTTCAGTTACAATTAAAATTAAATTTATTGATAAATGTTTTTGCATTACTGAATTGATTCACTATTTGATAAAGATAGACATTGGTTTTTGAGGTCCTTGAACAATGCTCCTTGCGTAAGAAAGTAGGAGAATGGATAATATCATTAATAATGAAATGGAAATTGACAAGTTGCTGAAAGGCTACATGGAGATAGCAAATTAAATGCAAACCATTACAGGAGAATAGTTGTGGATTATCCAGGATTGTCAGTGAGTGGGTGTTTTCCATAAATGTATAAAGGAGATGCATTTTGTTTGATGCTATGTACACATTGTTTCCCTTTCATGTGGTTTTCAGATTAATAATCCAGTCTCTCAGTTACCTAAACTGCTTTAATGAGAGGTCATTGTTTTAAGAAACTTTTCTCTGGCTTCCAGCCACGTCAGGTGGTTAAAAACCCAAGCGGCCATGGCGACACAGCAATCAGTCTTACCACTTGACAATGACTGAGGAGAGCTCAGCCGAAAGCTCGTGGGATTGTAACCACCTGACGTGGCTGGAAGCCCGAGAAAATTTTATTAATTCATATCGCCGCGAAACCATGCATTCATACAGGGGTCATTGCTTTCCAACTATTATCTAGTTGTGCTTATTCTCTGTAGTGTTTTATTTCTTGTTTTATAGTTATGTTTACTGAAGAAGAATTGCTACATAGAAATTTCTGAAATATTTTAAGGTCGTAAATTGGTTTCCTCAGATGTTGGTTACATAGTAGGGCATGAAGCTATAACATGATTCATGTAACATTCACATACAAAATGTTGTCTCATAGTATGTGTTTCAGTTTCATATTATCCATGTAAACAAATTATGAAACACTTACATTATGCTTGGGCAGACAGGTGCTCTGTGTTGTAGGTTAGTAGTTTTTGCTAAAATTCCTACCTAATTTCAATTTGGAAATCATTTTATAACATGTATTATGCAGACCTTTCTACTTTGAGTACAAAAAATCTAAAATCATTATTTTGCATAGTATTGCCAATTTGCAGGCGAAGTAAATGCACACGCTGTTGTTGTGAGATAATGGTTTAGTTCCAATCATCATCCTTGTTAGAGGGTAACATGTAACTACATTACTTCAGTTATTAAGGCTGGCGTCGTGACCCAACTTACAAGTCATGCATTAGTTTTGGCTCGTTGGAGTTTGCTAAAGCAACATAATTGTAAATCAAGTATGTTGAACTTGTCATTATTTTGGGAAACGGGAGAAGGAGCTTGTGCTTGCAGCTACAAGAGATGGGAACATGGAAAAGTTACTAGAAGAAAATGTAGTAGGAAGAACTGAAAGTATATGTGCCCTACCAATTTCTCCTCTCTCAATCAAAGGTTTACCTATGTATCCCATAGTAGTAAACTATTGAGACAAACGCAAAGAAGTTATATTTGCAACTTGTATAGAACACAGATAACAGTACAGCCCACATTAGAAGAGCAGCTACCCTACTCAAAGTTAACAACTTTCTTCTCAAGAGAGACAACTGAGGAGAGAGAGGCATCACAGAAATGCATTATAGGAGTGTGTGACCTAAAGACTGATAATTTCTGAATGCTTTGATTAGATTCCAAAAGTAGTAGCTTTGCAGCAGTAGGTACCTGGAAAAGGAGAGGGTAAAGCTTCCAAATTGTGCTAAAGAAATAAAAAAAATTCAAAACTTTAATATCTAGGTGTAACAAAGGGATATCAACAATGTAGGAAAAGATAGGTTGCTACTTACTGTAAAGATGACACGTTAAGTTGCAGACATGCACAATTGAAATATACTTGCACAAAGCATACATAACTGCTAACTCCAGCAGTTCGGACCAGAATGTCAATAAAGGGAGGAAATAAGGGGGGGGGGGGGAGGGGGGGAATGGTAACAGTGATTACCAGGCAGGATAAGGTATTGCAGTTACCGACTCATGTTTAAAGCTATTTTTACTGCTTATATTGTCATAGGAGCTTCAGCAATAGTGCTCCAAATTTTACATGTGGACCAGGAAAGTGGGGATTGTGTCTATAAAAATATTTGACCTGGTTTGCAAAGGCTGTCATAGGACACAGCAAGTGTGGCCACTTAAATGCATAACTTCTGACAGCTTTCATGGTTGTATCTGCTGTGATCTCGTATCAGTAGGAATGACTTCTTTATTTATGTTACTGATGGGGGGAAGGGCAATGCATTAAAGACCGACTTAACCAGTAAAATAATTTTCAGACAATCATCAATGTTTTCTCAAACCTTCTGTTCCCACATCACTTGTGCAGAACCAGTGGAGATACAAAAGTACAGTAAGTTCATCAGATTCATTACTCCCGCTCTTTCTCCTACATCATCATCAATTCCTTAATATTGTTCCTACCAGATCTTGTGCTGCATGCTTGCCCCCCCCCCCCACCCCCCCCCCCCCCCCCAAACACACCAAAATCCATGTTATTAGTAATCATACAGGATACAGGTAAGTGAGTAATTACAGTGATGCTGGAACAAAAGATCTACGACAGACAGAACTATGCTAGTTCTTGGGCTGCTGAACTTATGAGAGTTCTTTTTATTTCCCTTACTATCCACCACGTAAGATGTTAAGCAGGCAGAAAATTGATGACTCTTTTTTTCTGCATTTGTGGACTTAACAACTCACATTATTTTGTGGCCCATATCCTCCTATCTGCTACCATAACTGCAGATCTTAATCATATTGAATCCTACTTATGAAACAATAATTACACTTGCTGTAGCTTTTATAAGGACGTGATTTTATTAGATTTGCACTACAGTCTTGTTCTTTTTTTTGAGCTGGTTTCTTGTAGGGCTATGTCCATAGGGTGAATAGACTGCCTTATGCCATACACTGCATTACGCAAGAATGAAAAACTTCATTCTTCATTACACTAAGCGGATCCATAGTAATTATACCCATCAATATTTTAAACAACTTCAGTAAAAGCGAAAAATAACTGAGTGTACTAAGATCACTGGATGTGCAGGGAATGTCAGGATGTAGGAAAAATACGTCAGGACAAGGAAAAGTATAGCTACTAATTCCTCAGAAAACAATTGTTGACATATTGATGGAAGATCCAGGATGAAATGTAAATAAGTGTAGGAGGCTGGAGCACTATTCAAATATCTCGTCATCAACGCCTCTTCTCTTCATTGAGTCCTCATATACAGAGTGTAAACGATAATAGTTTACAATGTACCACAATGGCGTAGAAGAAGGCGAAACAAACAGTTTGATATAAGACACTAGTAGGAGAAACAATCTCTAATTGGCCTACAGAAGCCACCAAGATACAGTGCCTGCATGCTGCATAAAATTTTTATTATCCTCTCTCCTCCTATGCCAATGGCTTAGTCGTACTCTTACCAGTTGTAAAATAGTCATTTTTATAAATTTTATGTCACCATTTTGTGAATTTTAACATTGAAGTTCACCCCGATAGCTGAGTAGTCAGCGTGACGGAATGCCATGCAAAGGGGCCCAGGTTCGATTCCTGGCTGGGTCGGAGATTTTCTCTGCACGGGGACTGGGTGTTGTGTCATTATCATCTCATCCCCAGTGACGCGCAAGTCGCCAAAGTGGCGTCAACTCAAAAGAATTACACCAGGCGACCTGCCTACCTGACGGGAGGCCCTTGCCACACGACATTTCATTTCAGCAGTGTAAAAGTAACAAACGGTTTTGTTTCTCTGACCTTACTATGAGACAGCTCGAATTAGAAAGATGATTAGTTTTTGCATAACTTGTTGAAAATCATTTTTCTTTCACTGCCCTCACAGTACAGGTTAACTTCCTAATGTTAAGGAAAGCCAGTGGCATAAGAGGCTGAGAGGATATTAAAAATCTCATGGTATGTACATGCACCACATCTTAAGTGGCTTTTGTAGGCCAATTTGAGGTAGTTTTCAGGATTGATAGACCACAAATGACCTTTATCAGATTTTTCAGTTTATCATTTATACCCTTTAGATGTTTAGCTATTAATAGTTAAGAAAATGCTGGCAAATTAGCAGTTGCAATTTGCAGGTACTTTATTGTACAAAATGTAATTAAAATGCCAAAGTATATCTTTGTGTCATGGCTCAATATAAAATGTCATTAAGCTGATTTTTCTGGTGGAATTAAGTTATGTAAGATCCCAAGATAAAATATCTTTTATAGTGAAGAGTTTGATATTTTGTTATCAGTCTTGGGAATTTATTTACACTGATTCTAATGTCTTAATGTTACTCCAAGAGTCCTATTTCATGTGACATGACATTTAATGCAAATCTGAAAGTGAGAAAGCTGCATGAAAAAAGTACCAGTTTTTCACCTTTATTGATGCACATGCACTTTTTTTTACTTTTATTTTTATTACTGAAGAAAAATTTATATTTGTTAGTTGTTAATTATTTTGTAAAGTACTGTAGCATGCAAGAAGCACTACTAGAGGTTTTGAATTATTTTATCAGTAGCAGGAGTTTTTATGCTTCGCCTGGACCACTCTTGCATGCTTGCACTACCTTAACCTGTACCCTGCCATCACATGACATTTTTCCCATGTTGCCTCTCACAGCTGGTACCACCATGTTGGCAGTGGTGATTGGTACCGTGAAGATGAACTGACAGCAGCTGAGGCAGATCTTCATGAAATTGAAGACTCTTTGGCGTGTGAATTGTGCGGTGATGTTTTCACGAGCAAAGAATTGGTGGCAGAACATGTACGCCGTGATCATCTCGACATGCCTCCACCGCCCCCACCAGATGCTCACAGTGATCCAGATGGTGAAGCTGAAGCAGATGGAGAGGATCCAGACAATCCCCCAGCACCGGATCCTGGTCCTGCCAACGAGACCTCTGTCCCCGCATCAAACAGCACGACAGGTGGAAAGCGAAGACCCAAGAGATCACGAAGAGAACTTCAGTTAACGTGCCCTGAATGCTTTAGGAGATTTAATCACCGAAACTCTTTGGTATATCACCTTCGATCACATTCTGGTGAAAGGCCGCACCAATGTGAAGTCTGTGGAAAGAGTTTCTTTGCTGCAAGTGCACTAAAGGTAAGTGTCTTAAAATCATGTAAATATGCTTTTAATGGGGATTTTGAAAGAGGCAAATAATTGTGTTTACAATGTAGAACTTCTACAAATCTTGTTGTTTACTTTGTGCATTATTCTTTATTAAGCAAACCAGTTGTGCATTCATTTCTGTTGAGCTTCTATTCGGAAAAAGTCAGTGACATGTATGACAGCAATCATCTCTTCATTTATAGTATACAATATTTCAGTCATTTGAATGGAAGTGTACAAATGAGCAGCAAACCTTATCTTTATATTGGGTTTTGATTTTAATTCCTAAGATTACAGCATCTATTTTATTTTTGAAAATGTAATATAATTGGAGAGATAAAAATATCTACTTACCAAGTGGCGGCATGAGAAAAACGCATATAAAGGTTAAAGAAATGTGCAAATTTTTGGAGGCAGTAGCTTTTTCTTCTGGCAAATGGCTTGAAGGGGATGGAAGAGGCATGAATGAAAAGAACTGCTGAGATTTAGGGAATGGGGAGAGGTTCAAAAAAGTCGCCTAGAACCCAGGGTCAGGGGAAAGATGGGATGAGAAGGAAAGACAGATTGTTGGGGACTGCACTGAACAAGATTTGAAAACCTGAGAGCTTAAAGGTGGAAGATAGGGTAATAAGCAAGACAGAGATTACTGACAAAACATTGTGCAAGAGTTATTAAGAGCAGAAAGCTAAATGCATTACATGTGGTAGATGTAATAGTGGAGAAAAATAGTCGGGTCAGAAAATAAAAGATATAAAAAACTAAAAGGGAATGAAAAAATGAATGGTTACTGAGAAGAAATTCTGGGACCAAGTAAATTAGAGAAAATAATTCACATAAATTAATCCCACATAGGTGGTGAGAACCAAGGATGTGTAACATCAGTTCCCGCTTGTGGAGTTACGAGAAAGTTGCCATTTCTTTGGGCAGAGAATCCGGATGACGTGTTTTCCGTGTTGTTGACTTCATCCACACCAAGGGTTAGTTATACACTTCTGTTTGCAATAATCCTATAAACAAACAACAGTACATACATTTTGACAGTTGCCATTTCTTCCCTGTCAAACAACATTTCTCCTCCCCATACAGCCTTGGCATTCGAGTCAAACATGTTTGTCCATATGCAGACTCTTAACAACAATACACCACTATTCTCATTTCAGCCTTCACCATACGTAATTACCTCACCAGCCTAGTTCAAAAGCAGATTTCCTGGGGCATTGCATCCAATCCTGGCACCACTAATGCCTCCAAAAACAACTATTAAATACACCTCTCATCACCCAGTATTATCCTGGTCTTGAATGTATTAACTAGTTACTTCTGCAATGTTATGTGGAATGAGATCCATTCTGTCCAACATTCTGCACCTATTTCCCTATCCTATGTCTCCTACCTTTGTGACCATCCCCACTGTAAGACTATATACCACGCCAGCACCACCTTTACTGGCCTCGTAACTGGCAAAACATGTTATCAAACAGAGAGCCAACTTCGAAATGACGCATATCGTGTACCCTGTGTTATATAAACACTGTTCAGCCTTCTGCATTGGTCTGATTACCACCAGGCTATCATGTAGGATGAGTGGGCATAGACAAAGGTTGTTTGCTGGAAACACACAGTATCCTGTTGCAGAGCATGCTCTGCAATGTAACAGTTGTGACGTTGGTGCATGTTTCACCACTTGTGCCATCTGGATTCTTTTCCCAGAGACCAGTTTCTCAGAATTCCACTGGTGGGGACTGGTTATGACATATCCTGGATTCTCACCACCCACTTGTCGTTAATTTGTGTTGATCATTTTCTCCCATTTCCTTGATCAGAGCATTTCTTCTCAGTAGCTGTTCAGTTCTTCATTCCCTTTTAGTTTTCTATATCTTTTATTTTCTGACCTGTCTATTTTTCCTAGCCCCCCCCCCCCTCCCCCTCTGCCCCTACCCCTCCCTCAGCTCTACTGCATGTAATGCAATTTGCTTTCAGCTCTTACTAACTCTTGCATGTTTTGTCAATAACCTCTGTCTTGCTTGTTAGCCTATTTTGTAACTTTAAGCTCTCTGGTTTTCAAATCTTGTCTGGTGAAGTCCCCAACAGTCAGTCTTTCCTTTATCCTGTCCAGTAAGTCCCCCTAGAAGTTTATGAACTCTCCCCTTTTCCTAAACGACACCAATCATTTTCCTTCATCCCTCTTCCTTTCACTTCAACTGCTCTGCCAGAAGGAGGAGTCACCGGCTGCAAAAGCATGTACATTTCTTTACATCTACATGCACTCGTGCTCATAAATTAAGGATAATTGCAGAATGTGGTGCCACACAACGTGGCACAAACACAAAACTGGCGCTAATAGCATAGGCACATAGGGAACACAAATGTCACAGATCTGTAAGTCCACGGTATTGGTATTAAGTTGAGAAAACTGTCCCGAAACACATGTGCTACAAAATGCGACTGTTTCCTGTGCGTGTACGCCAACATCAATATGGGATATTATCACCATGCACACGTACACAGGCCGCACAATGGGTTGGCATACTCTGGATCAGGTGGTTGAGCAGCTGCTGGGGTATAGCCTCCCATTCTTGCACCAGTGCCTGTCAGAGCTCCTGAAGTGTCGTAGGTGTTCGAAGGCGTGCAGCGATACATTGACCAAGAGCATCCCAGACGTGCTCGACGGGGTTTAGGTCTGGAGAACAGGAAGGCCACTCCATTCGCCTGATATCTTCTGTTTCAAAGTACTCCTCCACAATGGCAGCTCGGTGGGGCCATGCGTTATCATCCATCAGGAAGAAGGTGGGACCCACTGCACCCCTGAAAATGCAGACATACTGGTGCAAAATGAGATCCCGATACACCTGACCTGCTACAGTTCCTCTGTCAAAGACATGCAGGGGTGTACACACACCAATCATAATCCCACCCCACAACATCAAACCACGACCTCCATACAGGTCCCTTTCAAGACATTAAGGGGTTGGTATTTGGTTCCTGGTTCATGCCAGATGAAAACCCAGCGAGAATCACTGTTCAGACTATATCTGTACTCATCCGTGAACATAACCTGGGACCACTGTTCCAATGACCATGTACTGTGTTCTTGATACTAGGCTTTATGGGCTCTCCTGTGACCAGGGGTCAGTGGAATGCACGTTGCAGGTCTCCAGGCGAATAAACCATGTCTGTTCAGTCGTCTGTAGACTGTGTGTCTGGAGACAACTGTTCCAGTGGCTGCGGTAAGGTTTCGAGGAAGGCTACCTGCAGTATTACATGGCTGACTGCGGGCACTGATGGGGAGATATCAGTCTTCTTGTGGTGTTGTACACTGTGAACATCCCATACTGTAGTGCCGGGACAAGTTTCCTGTCTGCTGGAATTGTTGCCATAATCTTGAGATTACCTTTTGTGGCACACAGAGGGCCCGTGCTACGACCTGCTGTGTTTGGCCAGCTTCCAGTTGCCCTAGTATTCTGCCCCTCATAACGTCATCAATATGTGTTCTTTGAGCCATTTTCAACACACAGTCACCATTAGTACGTCAGGAAACATCTGCACACTTACTTGCTGCACCATACTCTGACATGCACCAACACATCTCAGTGTATGTGGACTGCTGCCAGCGCCACCGTGCGATGACCGCAGGTCAAATGCACCGCATGGTCATACGCCGAGGTGATTTAAACCCGCAAACCACCCACCAGAGTGTTGTTTCGCCAAGTATCAGCGTTATCCTTAATTTATGAGCTTGGGTGTAGGTACTCTGCAAGCCACTGTATGGTGTGTAGCAGAGGGTGGCTTTAACTTTTATGTATGTTATCTCCTGCTGCCATTTGGTTAGTAGATTTTTTTATATATCCAATTATATTAATATATAATAGAGGGAAACATTCCACGTGGGAAAAATATATCTAAAAACAAAGATGATGTGACTTACCAAACGAAAGCGCTGGCAGGTCAATAGATACACAAACAAACACAAAAATACACACAAAATTCAAGCTTTTGCAACCAACGGTTGCTTCATCAGGAAAGAGGGAAGGAGAGGGAAAGATGAAAGGAGGTGGGATTTAAGGGAGAGGGTAAGGAGTCATTCCAATCCCGGGAGCGGAAAGACTTACCTTAGGGGGACTTACTTAGGGGGGCTTACCGTAGGGGGAAAAAAGGACAGGTATACACTCGCACACACACCCATATCCATCCACACATACAAAGACACAAGCAGACATTTTCTGCTTGTGTCTGTGTATGTGCGGATGGATATGGGTGTGTGTGCGAGTGTATACCTGTCCTTTTTTCCCCCTAAGGTAAGTCTTTCCGTTCCCGGGATTGGAATGACTCCTTACCCTCTCCCTTAAAACCCACATCCTTTCGTCTTTCCCTCTCCTTCTCTCTTTCCTGATGAAGCAACCGTTGGTTGCGAAAGCTTGAATTTTGTGTGTATGTTTGTGTGTCTATCAATCTGCCAGCGCTTTCGTTTGGTAAGTCACATCATCTTTGTTTTTAGATCAATTATATTAATACCTATTTTATTGTGTCACATCTAGTCTTTATCCTTACCATAAAATGAACACACACACACACACACACACACACACACACACGCACACACACACACACACACACACAGCTTTCTCAACCTTAAGGTTGGTTTGAACAGTGACATTGCTTTGCCTTCATCAGACTTTTGAACAGACTTATCCAGAGTCAGGTAACAGTTACATGAGAATTTTAATTTTAATCTGGACACCGAACCATGGTGCAGTGTGGTTTTTTCACATTTGCAAATCATTGTCAAGAGGCAAAGGAAATAGTAAGTGACTTTTGGTGTGTTGTGTGGCTCTCAGCCAACAGGTTATAAACACTTTCACTGGGTGTAACAAAATGATGCTGTCAATCTTCGAAGAGTTCTAGAGGGCTTCTTATCCGTACCCAGAAACTTCATCCAGTGTCTGCATTATATGGTTCAACACCTACCACAATGCCACTTCTTCAGCAGCAGATGAACTGTACGTTGATGGACTGCAAGCAGAATATCTCACAATGGGCCTGTTGTGAGTCACAATGTCATGTGGTATCAAACGTGCCTCTGGTTGTCCCAGCAACATTGTAGAGGCTGCTAAGTGCAGTGGCAGAATAGACATCTATATACAAACTAAGATTTGCTGCCTAAGAAATGGATGACGTTTCCAAACATATCTTCTTCATCTGGATTTGTTTTTCAGCACATCGTCTACAGCCATTTGAAATTTGTCAGTGTTAATCTGTTACATCCCATGTACACTGCCATTTACATTTAAGATAAATGAAGTTTACCGATAGGAGAGGGCCAGAATTGGATTTATAGTGGCCATTTTGAATTAATGGACCTAGATAACATTTACAACAATGTCAGAACCCATCATAATAACCAATATTATACCAGACGACTCTCCTAAGAGTCATCAGGTGTGTAGTCTCTGGTGTTTTGGCAGATACTTGCAATTTCAATTTTGCATTGCTTAGCTTTAATCAGCCTCAACAATTACTGCCCATCACATCTTTCATGTGATGCCCAGTGTCAACAGAAAGCATTAATTTGTTTCTCATTACAAAAAAAAGTATTTGTAAATTGGAATTTTACATGCCCATTTGACATATCAGTCACAAATTAGTCTAGTCCGATACTCTTTTTGTTGGCTTGTTTTAACAGGGACCAGCCATCCAGCAGCAACTCAGTAGTGCTGCACACTTGCCAGTAGCATCAGTGTGGACTAGGGCAGTGCTGTCACTGTTGGAGTGATGGTTATTCTTCTGGTTTTCTTGTCCCTGTTAATAGAAATCAATAAAACAAATATCCAGTGTCCACACGCCCTGGGACAACCGGGAAATCGGGGAAAAACCCAGGAATTTTTCAGAATTCTGGAAAGTTTTCATTGTTTTCAATTTTAGTTAATTTTTGTTATTTTAACTGGTAAGAACTGATAATCTAACAAAGAATATTACTTTATCCTGCTGTTGCAGAATAATACTGCAGCAATAAAACATAAACAAGAGGAAAAAACCAAAATAAAACTTTAGTTGTGAAGGAAATGCGCCATTTACAACAACAAAACACTGTGAACACACAAGCGTCTGCCAACAGCAAAATGTGTCAAAAACCTTTGGACGAAGACTATGCAATACTTCGTAATAACAAACTGCTGTAGATGAGCATGACAACTGTTTACATTAGGTTCATTTGATCAGTGCCTGCGGGCTCATGCATGTGTGCAGTCGAATCCCATAGGAACAATAGCTTCTCCTGCTTGTGGCTACTTGAAGTGTGGCTGTTAGCTTTATCGGCAGTAGCACCAAGCAACCAGATGCTAACCGTAAAAATTTATCTGGTCCACCCAAGCTGCCAGATTCGCACATGCGCAAAGCAGTTCTGAGTTATAATGAGGAAGGGGGGGGGGGAGGGGGTAGTCTCCATGGGACCCTTGTTTACTTTCAGCGATTTTGCTGTTTCCTCTTCGTTTACAGTTCTCACGTCAAATATAAACAAAATGGATTTCTGTGGCCGGGAGCTATCAAGTGAATTAAAATACATTCACATAATTACGGAAGACAAAAATACATAATTAGTCTCAGAGTACTGATTTCATTTTGTTTCCACATTTTTGGCAGTCAAGCATTAATCTCCTTGCCAAACAATGACATATTTTTTTGTCAGTTTACTAAAGAAATTTGGCTTGTATTACTATTTTCCTCTGAGGCAGTCAATTTATTTGAAACAAAATGTTTCATTCCACAGTATTGGCTAGTTCCAATTGTTCACCGAATTTTGAGTGCATGTTTTCATCTTCTGGCATGTATGGCATTATGCCATGATAAAGAACCAAACATGAGGTAGTACAGTACTGGTACTCCAAGACAATTTACATCCCGAAAACCACACTGAAAAGCTTAATATCAGGTTGTGGCCTACTTCATTGTGAATCTGGACATACAAATGTTCATTTCAAGCCGAATTATGCATTTTAGTATGGTTTACGAAATTCTGATGCTCTTGGAGTATCCTTTGATGTCCTGTTTCTTTTATGACTTAATGTAAGGTCTCTTAATGCTCTATACATACGAACATAGGGGCTTCGTATGTCATTGTAGCTGTGCACATGCAGTAACACGTGTTTTCTGGTGCTCTCTGGCAACTGCTGAAATGAACTTATTGCTAACAGGTCTCGGGAAAATATTGTGGATGTTGGTTTGAAAAGTGTTACTTTCAAAGTATATTTCCTATTTCCTTTCACACAAGATGGGTTATGTTACGTGTGAGAATGTCTGATGAATTTCTTAAATTACA